>NC_134855.1:135249721-135965971 GCF_049852395.1 Peromyscus maniculatus bairdii
CGCAGATCTCTGCAGACCTGAGGGAGGCAGTGTGGTCTAGGGAGAGGGCTGGATCCTGCAGCCCCAAGGTATGAGCCATCTTGAGTAAATTCTCTGGGCCTCCTGAGCCATAAGCCCTTCCCTATGGTCAGTAAAAGTGATGCCTATCATACAGGGCTGGCGAGAATGCAAGAAAAACTTACAACTTTTATAAGTTAAAAAAAAAAAAAACCAAACAAACAAAACCACGTGAGTGTTGGTGGCAAGCGGTCCAGGCTTTTATTATTATTATTATTATTATTATTATTATTATTATTTATTTCTTTTTTGGTGGGAATGGCATGGTCTTGTGATGTGACTAAGGCTGGCTGGCCCCCAGCTTGTTATCCTCCTGCCTCAACCTCCCAAATACTCCAACAGTAGGATTTCTTTTTAAACCATGATTTCATACACGCACGTAGTGTATTTTGGTCATTTTCACCCATCACTCCCTCTCACCCCCTCCCACATGTGCTGAACCTTTTTCTTTCTAACAAATGCCCCCTTCTCTCTTTCACGACTTTCGTTTCTTTGAGACTCAGTGAGTTTAATTAGGGTTGCTTGCATGAGCCTGGGTGTGGGGTTATTTACTGATGCATGGACAACTTACCAGTAGCTACCCATTGAAGAAATACTTTTCTTCCCCCAAACCATAGCTTCTCAGGAAGGGTTTGGGCCTGACAAGCTCCTCCTCCATCCATGATGGAATGTTTCTGGGCCCCATCTTGTTCAGTTAGCCACGGATGCTGAGTCCAGAGTGCAATGGCTAGGCCAGGTCTTGAAGACAGCATTTCACAGTGCTCCTCCCCATCCTCCAGCTCTTCTGCCCCCTCTTCCATGATATCCCCTGAGCCTTGACACAGACGTTCCATTGAATTTTTAAATGCTATGTGCATGAGTGTTTTGTCTACATGTATATCTGTATACTACATACATGCCTGGTGTCTGTAAAGGCCAGGGAGGCATTGGATCCCCTGGAACTGGATTACTGATGGTTGTGAGCTGCCAATTGAGTGCTGGGAATCAAACCCAGGTCTTCTGGAAGAGCATCCAGTGCTCTTAACCACTGAGGCATCTCTCCAGCCCTTAGATGTTCCATTTAAGACTAAGCACTCAACAGTTACTTACTCTACATTTTGACCAGTTAAGAGCCTCTGCATCAACCACTGCTCACTGCAAATAGTGGCCTCGCTGCCCAAGGCCGAGAGCAGTACTAATCAATGGGTATAAACTAAGTAAGCATTCAGAGGGCGTTTGACAGCATGTCCATTTAGCAAAACAGCATGAGGTCTCACCCTAAGGCCTATGACCCCCTCAGCCATGGGCTTCTGACCCAGTTTATGGAACCAGATATGGATTCACTCTTATGGAGTGGGTCTCAAACCCAATCAGAAAGCAGTTGATTATCCTTGTAACAGTCACGCCACAACTGCACAAGTGAGCACATCTTGCCTAGCACAGGGTTCACATTTGGGAGGACACTTCCAGCTCAGCTCTAACTTTTTTCTCTATGTCCTGCAACTGCATGTGGTGTCTTTGGCAAGAGGGCCTTCCATCTAGTGCTAATGGGCAACCAAGAGCAATAGCAATAGCCCGTATTGTCTTGGGGGCTTCTGTGTAAGATTTCTATTTTATCTATATCTATCTATCTATCTATCTATCTATCTATCTATCTATCTATCTATCTATCTATCTATATCTATCTACCTACCTATCTATCATCTATCCATCCATCCATCCATCCTACCATCCACCCAACCTACCATCCATCCAAAATTTTACGTCTGTACGAGGGTATCAGATCTCCTAGAGTTACAGACAGTTGTGAGCTGCCCTGTGGGTGCTGGGACTTGAACCCAGGTCCTCTGGAAGAGGGGACAGTGATCTTAACCACTGGGCTATCTCTCCAGCCCATGAAAGTTGTGAATTTTTATTTTATTTTGGGTAGGATTTCTAGTATAATTATTTTTCCCTCTTTCCTTTCTATACTTGCATTTTATATTTCAAACTTTGCTTTGCTCCATAGTTTCTTTTTATTTATTTATTTTTACTTTGTGTGTGTGTGTGTGTGTGTGTGTGTGTGTGGTTGTGTGTGTTTGTCAGGGGTCACCTATGCCATGGAGAGTAGAAGTCAGAAGATTATTTGTAGGACTCAGTTCTTCCCTACCATGTGGGGTCCCAGCAATCTAAGTCAGGTCATTGGGGTCCGTTGCAAGTCACCTTTACTCACTGAACTGTCTTGATGGCCTTTTATTGAGATAGGGTTTCACACTGTAGCTCAGGCTAGCCTCAAGGCAATCATGCCTCAGCCATGCTCAGCTTTTTTTTTTTTTTTTTTTTTTTTAAATAACTGTGTCTCTTAACTTGTTCTATCCCTTTCTGGAAGTAGAAGTATATCAAAAGGTGACGAAAATAATTCCCGAAGAGCAGTCTTCCGGGGACAGGAAGCAATGCCTTCCACTTGTTTTATCTAACTTCTTTTCTTTAATTAGAAAAGTGTTTAGATGGAGCTTTTGGGTTTGGAGCTCCTCGATATTTTAGCATTATTGCTAAAATAAGATGGACCGAGGCTGGCCCAGTAAGGGCTCTTTTAGTTGGGCTTACACAGTGAGTGACGTAGCTCATTCACTCTTACTTACTTGCCAGGTGCACACAGATGTTGCTAGACAGTGCACAGTAAGTGACCTCCCAACTGAGTGACCTCCCAACAGAGTGACCTCCCAATATGGTGACCTCCCAACAGAGTGACCTCCCAACATGGTGACCTCCCAACATGGTGACCTCCCAACAGAGTGACCTCCCAACATGGTGACCTCCCAACATGGTGACCTCCCAACATGGTGACCTCCCAACATAGCGGCCACCGTGCGGCTGCAGTCAACATTGCAATACTGGAGGGGGTGTGAACAAAACGCAACCTCTGTTTTTAGAGGGGTGCTAAGTGCACAGAGGACATGGTAAGGTGCATCCTGGAAAGCCTGTGGGGGGCTGGGGGAGAGAGAAGGGGAGGTGACACTCGGGAAGGTTAAGATCTCTTTAGTCAGCACCAGGAGGAATGAGGTCCAGGTAAAGAAACCACAGTGGTCCCTTCAGAGGGATCCAAGTGACTCGGGGAAGACTCCAAGTGTGCTCAGGGAAGAAAAGACAGAGACCTGGTGAATCAGCTGGATGGAGGTGGGAGTCAACAGAAGACCTGTGGCCTATAAAGTACCTGAGTTTTGTCTTGAAGATGAGAGAGTGTGGTATGGCAACTGGTGCATAGAGTCATGGGTAAGGACCCCGGGAATCACAGCACAACTCCATGTGAAGAGTTGCTGGATCCTAACACTGAATTCTATGGATACAATCTCTGCAAGCAAGGGCCACTCTGCTGCTGGATTTCGCTAGGGTTTGCATGAACACAGAACCTAAGAAAGGTGGGCAAAGGTACCCGGATGGGCCCTAATGACCTTTAAAATTGCTGGCAAGGTCGAGGTTCCTAAAGCAAGCCCAGTAGCTCTCACTGGTGCTGTGGGCTGGGATCTGCGGCAGGGGAGCCGCCCTGGGCAGCAAATGGGTTAACGCTCAAATAACTTTTATATATGAATTAATGTGCAGAGTTAGGAGCCAAAATCTGTTCCATTAATTTTTCCATCCATTCCAGGAGCAGTTAGGTACACACAGTAAAGTTTATTTTGGTGCATGGCATACTTCACTCCATTAAAAATAAATTAATCAGCAAATTCCTGCCTGGCTCGCCTCTGGTTTATGTAAATAGTGCCCAGATGTAATGAGTTACAAGGTGTTATTATCTCACACTCACAGAGGACGCCTCACTCCAGAGCCCCGCTTGCAACAAAAGCATCTTAAATAAACCAAGAGAAGGCGGCTTGATTTGTAATGTTTTCACAGAAGTGGCGTATACCTCACAGTATAGAGTTTCTTTATATGACTCATTTTATAGCAAATTCAATGAAGGAAGCTGGATGGGGGAGGAAGGGGCAGGATGGTTCCCACCCCCTTCCCTCAATTTCAGAAAACCTTCCAAGAGATGACCCAAACTCTCAGAGAAAACAGGCCCCTTAAGTGCCTGAGACCAGGTGCCCCTTGCAGCACATGCTTTAGAAGCTGGGGAGAGGGTAGAAACTGGGCTTCGGCTGGGGCTTGGGATGGTACCAACAGGCCAGGAAGAGTTCTCGTCACCTCGCTGTCTCCTGTAAAGACCGTGAGAGGAAAGACAGAGCATTCCTTCCCAGTCACTGTGGATGACAAAGGGACTTTTGTTCTCAAAACCTCTTTCTAAATGACTTAGGATGTGACAAGCCCCTCGGCCCTCAGAGACCTCCTGGGTCCCAGAGAACGTGCCTGGCAGACCGTGCTTTGCCTCCTCTCTGTGAACTGGAACTGGAGACATGAGCAGCTGCAGTTAATTCCTGAGCTTGGAGCATCCACTGCCTCACCTACGTTTCTTTTTGTTTTCTTGTTTTGTTTTGTGTGTAGCTCTGGCTGTCCTGGAACTCACTCTGTAGACCAGGCTGACCTCAAACTCACAGAGATCCACCTGCCTCTGCCCCCTGAGTGCCGAGATTAAAGGCTTGCACCACTGCCTGGCTTTATGTTTCTAAAAGACCCCGGAACAAAGAACCATGGCAGAAATAAGTCTCTTTTTTTTAATGGCTACTTCACTCCCATGGCTCACAGCTGGGGGACAGTATATAGTTACCCGTCTTAACTTAGCATTAGAAACTGCTCCTAGGCATGGGGGACCTGGGTGAGCGGGCCCCCTTTCTAACCTACCCATCCCTTCCTCAGCCTTCTAGAAAAGCTCTCAGTCATGTGTGTTGCTGGAAGGACTTGGGAAGTGTGCTTTGGGCTTCTCTTGATGGAGGGAACATGTCAGAGGCGTGAGAGGACCCCCCAGTAGGACCCCCACTGGATCAGACTCCTGGGCTCAGAAGAAGAAACTCAACACAAATGAGCCGAGGATTCAACAGGTGCTGTTCAAAAGTCAGTTTAGGCCACCTTCTTCAGGGTCCTGGGACACACAGGCACTTCTTCCATGGAGGCTCCTCCAAGCCAGCCAGCCACGACTGTCCAGGGGAGTCAGTCTCTCAAAGGCCCTCATCATTGTAAGTAGGAGCGTGGGCCTTCAAGATGCTCTGTGGATTCTTTTCCACCAGAGGGCGCCATCTCACTTCCCCTGTCAGAAGCAGATCCTCCCCGTTCATGGAGTCCAGGTATTGCATCTAGAAACAGAGCAGGGGACCAGAGGATACAGGCATGTGTGAGGGTGACAGACAGCTTCCCCGCGGAGAGGAATGAGAAGGGCAGGGGAAGGGGTGGTGGTGGTTGTAATCTCACTGTCCAGCTCCAGGATTACTGCATTAAGGGGATCTGGAGAAACAACCACCGAGGCCAATGCTTCTCAACCTGTGGGTCGTGACCCTTTGGGGTGAACAACCCTTTCACAGGGGTCACATGTCAGATATCTTGCATATCAAATATTTACATTCCCATTTATAACAGTAGCAAAATGACAGTTATGAAGTAGCAACAAAATAAATTTAAGGTTGGGGGTCACCACACCATGAAAAACTGTACTAAAGGGTGGTAGCATTGGGAAGGATGAGAACCAGTGACCTGGAGAATCACACTGACAATGTTTTAGTGAATTCCCTATCATATCTCCCCACTCCACACGTTCCCTATGAGGGATTTTTAACCTCTGCTACACGCTCATTACAAAGTTCTCGCAGACCAGGAAGTCAGACCAGACGATCTCCAGATCGCCGTCTGCTCTCTGCCCTGCTCTGGTGGCGATGTGCCGGGGGGTCACTTTGGGAACTGCTGTCCCCTTGTCCAGAGCAGCTGGAAATGTGCATCTTCCAGGGCACAGAGGAGAGTAAGCAGCACAGTGCATGCAGAACACTGGCCCCCAACTGTCCTCCTAACATCTTTGACTCTACCCTTTAGTGGGCCCTGATGCTGTCCGGTGGGCCCCACTTAGCCTTATGGGGAGGGGAAGGAAGACTGAGGCCTCATCTTAGGCCTTGGATTGTCTCCTCTTCCAAGAGCTCACTGCTCCGGTTTCATTTTCAAACTTAGTCCCGGTCTCTGACCAGCTTTCCGGGACGCAGTTCACTGAATCGCAGCCCACGCCTCCTCCTAGCTCCTCCACAGCTCTTCCCCCGAACACCACCATCTTGCCTGCCTCCTGGTTGTTAACTGAAGATTGGTTACCAAATGGTAACCAAGTTACTGTGTAGTAGCAGAGACTGCTCAAGGCCCAGCTTCCTGGGTCAGAACATGCCTTTCCCTGGCTTCCCCAGCACCAGCCCGAACCTGGATCACACTGCAGACTGGCTGACTGACCCCAAGGCTGCCTGTAAACTTGTCTGGCTCCTTGAGGGCAGGACTGAGGCCTTGAACTCCGCCCTCAGCCCAGGCCTGACACAGCAGGCACTCTAAGGCACGACAGAACTGGGTCCCCAACAAAGACTCCTTGCTTTCTTGTCATTGCCCACTTCTAATGGGGCCAAAGGAGACTTCCCACGGGAGCATTACTTACGGCAAACTCTTCTTTGGGGCCCCTGGAGAGAGGTCCTAGCTATGCCTTGTCATAGCCTCTGGCACAAGCCCACCAGGACAGATGGAAAAACTTGGGTGGGTCTCTAAAAAAAGTGTTTACTTCGCCAATTTCAACTCCCGTCGAAGGGTGAGGCTCTCTAGGCCAGTGCCTTCTCCCTGGCCCATGTTGTCAAACGGCAGTGTTGGCTTCTGGGGTTCCCCACGCTCTGGCTGCCAACAGCCTCAGCATGTCGCTCTCCATCAGGCAACTAGCTGGTCCGATTAGTGTCCTGTCTGCCCTAGTGCTGGGGTCTGGCCGGCCCTTTCCTGCTTGTGGGAGGCCAGCAGGGCCATGGACTCAAGCATTACTGTGGCATGATGCCCCTCCAGCCCCAGAGGCCACGTCCGTCCGTGAAGCAAAGGTGTGACTCACAGACAGCTCAAGCTGGTGAGCTGTCCGCAGCAGCTGTGGCTCCTAGTGGTTAAATGATTCACCCCGCTCGGGTTCTGAGGCCAGTTGTGCAGGGTGAACCACCGGGAGACCCCAGAAAAGCCTCCACGTCCCGCCTCAGGATGAGTGAGTGAATGGTCATGCAGAAGGCATGAGCTTCCTATCCACGAAGGATCTAGGGCAGGCCATCAGGAGTGAATTCTGCCCTGTGCTCAAGCAGTCCTCCTCCCAAGGAGCTCTTCCTGGAAGTTTTAGGGTCAGGAGCCCTGAAAAGCCAGAGTAAGGACCTGATGTGGGGACCCTGCTTGATGGCGAAGAGCAGCCAGTGGGCGAACTAGAGGTGCCACATCTTCCAGGACCGAGGGCGTAGTACTTAACACAGCACCTGGTGCCGGCAGGTGATGAAAGAGCACATGAATACCATGGCTTTCTGCAGCAGAAGGCTCCTTTCCTCTCCGCCCCCACCCCTGGGATCCCCATTCTTGGTTGTTGTGGTTTTGTTTGTCTGTTTGTTTTTTGAGACAGGGTCTCTCTATGTAGCCCTGGCTGACCTGGAACCCTCTCTATGTAGACCAGGCGGGCCTTGAACTAACAGAAACCTGTCTGCCTCTACCTCTGTTTCCCAAGTGCTGGGATAAAAAGGCGTGCACCACTATGCCTGGCTGAAGATGTTCAATCTTAAGCTAGGCCTGGTGGCTCACAGATGAAGGCAGAAGGATCAGGAATCCAAGGCCAGTCTGGTCTACATGTGACCTTGTCTGAAAGGAAGAAAGAAAGAAAAAGGAAGGAAGTGGTGGAGGGAAGGAAGGAAAAAGGAAGGAAGAACCTTTGTTTAGGAGATGCTGGGTCCTCACCAGTGCTTACTGCTGATGTGGTTGGGTCAGAATCCCTTAAACAAGCTCCTGGTCAGTCGGTCTCTCCTGACCTACCAAGATGCTAGCACCATGTACTCAGGACCACACTGCCACCAGATGGGGGCAGGGAGAGGGCACTAACCTGTTTCCTCACATACTCCACCAGCAACTCAAGCTGCCGAGGGTCTTCACATTTCTGGTTGAAGAAGGTTCTCCAGAGGGCGGCAGCCAGTCCACGATCATCTGAAAGGATCCCCTAGAACACAGAACAGGACATGTCTTGCAGAGCCATGACACTAAAGCTGGGCTATTTGAACAAAGGAGACCAAAGAATGGATTCAGGAGTGAGAGGGTAATGGGGGAGCTTGAGAACGTCTGGAACGCCTGTTTTGTTTTTTGTTTTTTGGAGAGGGGCATTGATAGGCAGGGTTTTACTGTGTAGCTCTGGCTGGCCTGAAACTTGTTCTGTAGATCAGGCTGGTCTGAAACTCTGGAGACCAGGCTAGAACTCACAAAGCTGCCTTTGCCTCCTGAGTGCTTCTTCTTTGTTTAAAAGTAAGTTTTTTTTTTTTTTGGGGGGGGGGGTCGAGACAGGGTTTCTCTGTGTAGCTTTGGCGCCTTTCCTGGATCTTGCTCTGTAGCCCAGGCTGGCCTCGAACTCACAGAGCCTCTGCCTCTGCCTCCCAAGTGCTGGGACTAAAGGTATGCACCACTACTGCCCGGCTTTATTTTGTGTATATGAGGGTTTGGCCTGCATGTATACCATGTGAGTGCCTGCTACCTGTGGAGGTCAGAAGAGGGTGTCAGATCTCCTGGAACCGAAGTTACAGATGATTGTGAGCTATCGTGTGGGTGCTAGGGATTAAACCCAGGTCCTCTGGAAGAGCAGCCAGTGCTCTTAACCACCAAGCCACCTCTCTAGTCCCTCAACCCTTCTTTTTATACAGAAGAAGGACATGGGACTGGCTAAGGCAATGCGGAGCTGGCTCTGACATCTGCTGGACCCTTCCAGGTGTGGTCCATTCACCTCCACCACTGTGCCTGGCCTAGGCAATGAATGTCTGCAAGGCCCAGCAAGGGCAGTGCAGTAGCCACACTCCTGCTGCTGTTCACAAGGTGCGGGCTGGCAGCATTGCAAGTCTGTGTTTGCCTGGGCACGGGCAAGGGTGGGGACTGTTCATACTTGCTTGGTCCAAGGTCACACATCTGCAAAGCAGCTGGCTCTTTGGGGAAGGGAAGGAGACACTATACCTTCACTGTCCCCCGTCTGACCATGGCTGGCCCAGACACCGAGGCAAGGAACAGGCTGATGAGTAGGTATGCCATGGGCCACACGGGGCTGCACAGGGCAATGCTCGGAGCCCGTCTGTATGCCTGATATCGCCTCTCCTGGCACTGGGAACTCTGTTTGGAAGCCCAGATATTACAGAGGCCAATTACAGCCATTTTCTAGCTCAGACCTCTAGGGCAGGGAGGATGAAGGAAATTGAAGGGAAAGGCCCTGAGAAGTGCTTCTGCCTTTGTGCCAAAGTAGGACATGGAAGTGAGGTGTTGCCTTGGACTCAGAAGGCTGGACTCAGTCTGCGTTTGGTCTGCCACAGTCAGGTTCAATGGTTATGGCTAAACCCGAGTCATAGGGCTTCCTGGATGCTCAAAGGGATGAAAACATTTGCTCTAAAATGGGTGGGGTGGTGCATGCCTATCACCCCAGGACCTGAGCAGCAGAGGTGAAAGAAAATACTTGCTCTACCTACAGCATCCTCGAGTTACAAGGATGAGGTAATGTGGCCTGGGGGTGTGGCTCAGTGGTAGAGTACTTGCTTAGTATCTTCAAAGCCTTGGATTCAATTCCTTGCACCACCACACAAAAAAAGTAAAGGCTTTTAAAAATAATTACGAGTATTGATTTTGCATGCATGTGGGTATGGGTGTGCACATGCCACAAAGTGCATGTGAAGGTCACAGGAAAACCTGCAAGGTCTGGTTCTCTCCATTCACCATGTGGGTCCCTGGGATCCAGCCTGGCCCACAGGGCTTGGTGGTAACTGTCTTAACTGAGTGAGCTCTCTCCAGCACAGCTTTTTGATTTTTTTCGACAGAGTCTCATGTACCCAAGGCTGCCTTCAAACTCTTTGTAGCCCAGGGAGACCTTGAACTCCTGACTTCCCAAGTACTAGAATATAGGCATGTGCCATCGTGTCAGGCTACAAAGCCATTTTAAAAAGTGAAATGCGTTGGCTACAATAAACAAAAGCATGCTTTTGCTGGAAACTAATACACTCGAGACAGCAGTGGGGTCTGAGAGATGGTCCACCCAAGTTCAATGCCAGCTCTGTCACTTTAGGGTAGTGTGGCCTTTGAAAAGCCCTGAGCTCCTCTGGAGCCTCAGTTTCTCATTTGTTAGCTGAGCCTGACTAGTTCCTATCCCACAGAGTTTTAAGAATTAAGAGACAATGGGCCGGGCGGTGGTGGCGCACGCCTTTAATCCCAGCACTCGGGAGGCAGAGGCAGGCGGATCTTTGTGAGTTCGAGGCCAGCCTGGGCTACCAAGTGAGTTCCAGGAAAGGCGCAAAGCTACACAGAGAAACCCTGTCTCGAAAAACCAAAAAAAAAAAAAAAGAATTAAGAGACAATGTCCATGAAAAGCTCTCTCCCTAGTAAGGAATACAAAACCGTAGGGATACTTAGTCCGCGTTATGCAGTGGTCTAGCCTCCTGGGCCTGGGGCATATAAGGCTGACTCCAGGTCAGCCAACAAAAAGGTTCAACCTACATGCAGGGAGTCAACAGATAGGTGGAAAAGCAATCCACCTGCTTGAGATGCCTTCTGCTAAATCGCCCCCATAGTTCCGCAGCTGAAGACTCCCGGTGTGATGGCTGAGCCGGGGAAATCCGCTTCTTCTAGCAGATGGCAACGACAGCCAAGGACAAGCTCAGGCACATCATCCTCCCGCAAGCGATGTGCTAACACAACAGCCCGCCTGTGTGTGAAGTGCCCTGGGCACAGGCGGGACGCTGCTGGCAGAGACCCACTTATGTGATATGGGAAGGAGTGGGTGGGAGTGTCACAGGGGCTTGGAGCTTGAGCAGAGCCCAGAAAAAGAGAAGTGGGGAGTCAGAGCTTGCTGCCATCAGGGACCTGGAGCTGGGGGAGATGGCTGGCTGGGACTGGGCAAATCCACACACGGGGGCCTGAGCAGTCAGAAGGCAAAGGGGGACTCGGGAGCTGTCAGCCCTGCTAAGAACCTGTTCCAGATTACCAGTCTCTTTGCCAGCTAGTGTCTAATGACTACCTGCACCACACAGCACAGGTATTATTACCCCCACCTGAATGATAAGAACCGAGGCTCCCTCAGAGGTTATCGAGGTAATTGGTGTTGAGAGAGGAACCTGCCTGCACTGCTGAGGTCAGGGGATGGTGCCATCACCCAGCTCTGGCACACAGTAGCTGTGTGCTGAAAACGGCAGACTCCAACACCAAACTCAGCTGCAGCCTTCTTCCCATCAGACGGCTAGGACAAATGGGAGACTATTCAAGTGTGCAAATTTGAACATCAAGAAGCACTAGGGTGCAGGGCCAGTTTCCCACAATCTAGTGGGGTGCCCACTGTTTACCTCGTGGCATAAAAGAAGGCATTCTTTAGGAAATTAGGGTGTCTAGGTCTAGAGTAACAGAGAGGAACTTGTGGTACTATCCAGAAGTGGCAACTACCACTACGTGCTTAACACAATGCTAAGAACACAGAATCGTACCGACTGCGCTCAGCTCTCAGGGTCCTGCAATCCAGAAGGGACAAGGTAGCACAGAGCAAAATCATGGGCAGTGAACAAATGCTAAGTTCCCTGGTGAGACCACAATCCACGGCTGCCTTTGCCTCCTTATTCCTCAGTCTACTTCTGAACGAGTCCTGGAGAGCCCCTCCCGTCCACACTGTATCTTCCACTGTGGATCTCTATCAGCGCCCTCTATTAGTAATTAAGCATTTTTCTGCTTACTTAGGAGTTACTCATGTGCCACCTGTCTCAGTAACTTCAATGGGAAAGAGACTGAATCATGTTTCTTTGATTCACCAACATATTCCTCATCTATCACACGTGATAAGCATGCTAAAAACCACTGTTAAATGGATAGATAGATGGTGAAATAAATGCACATTAAAAACACAAGAGATCTAGAGAGGTTAGAAAAGAAGTGTGCAAAAAAGTGGCCTTTAAGAACAAGGAGATCAAGTCAGGTGGTGGTAGCGCACGCCTTTAATCCCAGCACTCGGGAGGCAGAGGCAGGAGGAGCTCTGAGTTCCAGGCCAGCCTAGTTTGCAGAGTGAGTTTCAGGACAGCCAGGGCTACATAGGGAAACCCTATGTCAAAAAACAAAAACAAAAACAAAACAAAACAAACAAACAAACAAAAAACCTTCTGGCAGGATCAGCTGGCCTTTGATCCCCAGCACTCTAAGTGGAGGCAGGAGGATCTCTGTGAGTTCGAAGCCAGGCTGGACTATATAGCCAGCTCCAAGACAGCCAGGGCTTCATTAGACAGACAGACAGACAGACAGACAGACAGACAGATGAGGCTGCAGAGATGGCTCAGTGGTTAAGAGCACTTGCTGTACTTGCAGAAGTGGGTTTGGTCCCTAGCTCCTATCTGGTGGTAACCAGATATCCAAGGAATCTGATGCCCTCTTCTGGCCTCCACTGTTATCAGGCATGCATATGGTGAACACATTACATGCGGGCATGCGGGCAGATACACATACATACATACATACATACACACACACATACATACATACATACATACATACATACGTAAGTCAATCTTTAAAGAAATGGGGAGCACTGCAGGACATTCTAACCAAGAGAGAAAAATGCATGAACACAGAGTGTCTGTCCTTCAAGGTAACAAGCTGACTCCTTCTCCGCTACTGACTTCAACACTCAACAGCCAGTAGAGTGTTAACAGTCTCAACATCTTCTGCAGGGCAGTGAGGCCAAAGACCTCCCTCGGAGGGCAGGCAATGAGAGGGAAAGATGGAGTGGACACGAAACAGCACAACAGTTCATACAGTGATACTGTGAAGCACCTGGACTGAACAGAGCAGAGAGACAGGAAGCATGAGTCACGTAGGAAGGGCTCACAGCACAATGGCGCCGTCCACAGAACTTTCCTCACCGTCTACCACAGTGGCCTCTGGCACATGGTCATTGAGCACCACCAGGACCAACAGGATGAGGACGCGAAGAGTTTGTTTTATTTAATGAAATCAAAATAGTGGCATGCAGCTAGTCTGGGGCAGGTCTAGAACCTTGTGATTATAGAGTGTTCTGAAGAATGGCTGCTTCCGCATGGCTTGCAAGCTTCTTTGAAGTGAAGTTCCTTGGGTTCCAACCCACAGCTGCTGAATCTAACAAGCATTTTACCCCGTTTTGTACATGATTCACTTGCACTTCAAAATTTAAGACAAGCTGTTCTGGACTCACACATCTAAACCATCTGGAAACTTTTTGTTGTTGTTTATTTTTTATTTAGTAGTGTTTCATGTGCATTGGTGTTTTGTCTGTGTGAGGGTGTTGGATCCCCTGGAACTGTAGTTGTGAGCTGCCATGCGGGTGCTGGGAATTGAACCCGGGTCCTCTGGAAGAGCAGTCAATGCTCTTAACCGCTGAGCCATCTCTCCAGCCCCTTGGGAACTTTTACAGCTATGGCTGTCCACCCACACCAGTTAAGCCAGAAGCCCTGGGTGATGGGTTCCTGACACTGAAACTTCTAGAAAGTATCCCAGGTCGTTGGCATATTTCCCAAGCTTTTCCTGTTCATGTCGCCTGGGTGCTTGCTGAAGCGCCAGGTGGCTCCTGCTGGGTCACAGCCTTCAAAGGGTCTCAGGGATCAGATTTAAAGTGTCTCCTGGGTGCAGAACCTGAGGGCTCCAGTAGATGGTCCTAAACCCATGCACATACAGACGGCAACAAGCGAACTCAGGGAGCCAAGGGACAAGCAGACACAGAAGTCTGAAGGGAAAAGTGGTGATGGGGGATTGTAGGAGAGAGAAAGGGAGGTGGATTTTTTAAAATTTAATTTTTTTTTCTATTATCAGCTTGATACAGTACTAATTCTTATTCTAATAGTGAAATGTTTCACTGAGGCTTGCCCAGTGATTGAGTAAAACCAAAACTTATCATAAGCCACAGTCATCCTAGGGTCCCCCCTGCTATGTAGCCTCCCTGGATCTGTGGGTTGCAGTCTGATTGTTCTTTGCTTTATATCTAGTATGATATGAGTATAGGGAGGTGGATTTAATAAAAACACATGATATGCATGCATGAAATTCTCAAACAATGAAAAAGGAGAATTTTAAAAAAGCATCCAATAGCTCAGTTGGCAGAGTGCTTGCCTAAGATGCACAGAGCCCTGGGTTCAACCCTAACATGAATTGATGGTAGAACACGCCAGCGGAGATCACAGGCCACAGGCATGTGCTACCATGCCATTTCATTCAGTTCAGAGAATCAAACCCAGGGCCTTGTGAATTCTGGGTAAGTGATCTACCAACTGAGCTGTAGCCCAGCCCTGCTCTGTCCATTTCTTCCCCGCCTCACTGCATGCCAAGCTTCAGAAACAACTGGGCATTGTCACTTCCAGAAGAAATCCACAGCCAGCCAGGTGACAGACGTCAGTGCTGGAAAGGGCTGGAAGCACCCAGGGCAGGTGGAATGAGCTAAGCCCGGGGAAGGCCAGGGACCCTCTCCCAGGAGGTGGTGCCTGCACAGACGGGAGTTAACCACAAAATGAGTTTAAAAGCACATCATTTATCAAGAAAAAAATGAGGCACGATGAATGCTGTGAGTATGTATACAGGTGTTCATTACACCATCTTTCTAACTTTTCTACACGCCTGAAATTTCCATAATAAAGTTGGAGGGCTGGGGAATGGCACAGAGACAACCTGGATGAACCTGGAGACATGCTTCTAGGTGAAATAAGCCAGTAATTGGAAGATTCTCCTCACACGAGTTCCCAGTCGATTCATAGAGTCAGAGAGAAAAAAGCGCTTGCCAGGGTCGAGGAGGGGGAAATGGAGAGCTGGCATTCAATGGGCGGACTTCCAGTTTGAGACTGTGACTGCTCAACATGCACAGCTCTGTGCATAAAGCACTCTGCAGAAAAGCATGCAGGTGCAACTCCTATGCTCAGAGGCGAGGAGCTGCTGTCTACGCACAGGTGACACCAGGAAGGAGACCCAGTGGACTATGGTGACTTCTCCTCTGGGGCTGGAGAAAAAACGAGGCCTTTGTTGTACTTCAAGCAGGTTCGTACAGTTTTGTGAACGTTAAAAACGAGTACTATGCAGCTAGGTGTAGTGTGGTGCATGCCATTAATCCCAGCACTTGGGGGCTTGAGAGATGGTTCAACACTTGTTCTTGCAGAGGAACTGGATTCAGTCCCCAGTTTCCACATGATGGCTCACAACCATCCTAACTCTAGTTCCAGAGGATTCATTGAAATCTGAATGACCTCCAGGCGCCAGACACTCATGGGTCATACATACATGTAGGCAAAAAGTTCATACACATAAATGAATATGTGCTGCTTCAAAATGAAAAATAAAACAGTATACATTTTGTCCCACAGATCATGTCATTTACGTATGAGTGTCTTCCATTCTCTGGGAAGAGCCGGGACTGTGGCAGTGTCTGATTCACCTCTGTACCCCCATCCAGCACTCAGTGAGCACTCAATGCTAACTTGTTAAATGGGTGACCACATTATATAATGCTCTCTTTCCCCAGCACTAGATGAAGGTGAAGAAATAAGTACTAAGCAAAAATGGCAAGTAGAGAACACACCCTCAAAGCTTCCTTCAGTCTCCTCAAAGGCTGGAGATGGCGCAGCGGCTATAAGCACCTTACAGAGCTCACAAGTGTGGTTCTGAGCACACAAGTCAGTGAATTACAACTGCCTGTAACTTCAGCTCCAGGGGATCCAGCACCCCCTTCTGGCTTCTGCTGGTACACACACACACATGCACGCACGCACGCACGCACGCACGCACGCACGCACACGTGGCACACACACATACACATACGCATGCACACACATATGTACAGGGAGCCTTTGCTGGGACTGGGTACGGTTGTTAACCACTTTGGTTCCCAGTACTCACGTTGTGTGGTTCACAACTTAAAAGCCTTGAACTCCAGCTCTAGGGGACGGATGCCCTTTCCTGGCCTCCATAGGCACTAACATGCACCTTCACACACATGTGGTAGACACTCACACAGACACAGACATAGACACATAAATAAAAAGAAACTCTTTAACAAGCACGGAGGAGGAGCAGAAGGGAGGAAGGTGGAGCTTTTGGGGGAGGCCACCATGAACTAAGGCTTGGCAAATGATCTTACCTCATCATATCCCAAGATTGCCGCATAGAAATTGTTTGTCATGAGGGCCATGTTCTTCTTTAGGATATAGGAATTAACCTACAAAAACAAAATTATGAAAGTAAGGAAAAGCACGGTGTCTCTTAGCTGTCATAGGCTGTTAAAACAAAGAGAAAGGAACTCAGGTTCAACTGCCAGTGCATTTCCAAGCCCCTGGCTGTCAGGATTTTCCACAATGAAACTGCCACTTCCTTCAGATTTTGATTCAAAACTACATTCATTTTAATGACTGGACCCTCCACTGCATGTCAGTTTTGAGTTAGTGCTGATCAACACAAAGCATCAGAAACAGTGTCTGATTACAGAAGCACACAGCCTAGCATAGGAAAACAGGCATTGAAAAACTACTCACAGGTGTGGGAGCCCACTCCTGGCATCCCTAGCATGATGCGTGTGCGTGCGTGCGTGCATGCGTGCGTGCGTGCGTGCGCGTGTGCATGTGTGTATCAGAAGTCAAGGCCATAACAAGGCCATGCAGCCTGGGCTATATGAGACCATGTTTCACAAACAACGAAAGGACCACTGAGATGGCTGGGCAGGCAAAGCCTGACAACTGGAGTTCGATCCCCAGGACCCACATGACAGAAGGAGAAAAGCGACACCGCCAAGTCCTTCTCTGACCTCCACATGCACACACACAAATAAGTAAACAGAATTTAAATTATCATTATTATCTTAGTGTGTGTGAGTGTGTGTAAAATACCTGAACGAAGTTACCTAAGCCAGGAAGGACTTATTTTGGCTCACGGTTCTGAGAGGACACAGTCCACTGAGCAATGAAGATGTGGCTGCAGGCTAATGGTGGGGGAGTGAGGTTACTAGTTCACATCTTGGTGGATCAGAAAGCAGAGAGCAGAAAGCCTGTCCCCTGAAATACACTTCCCTCCAGGGAGCCGCCACCTCCTAAAGGTTCCACAACCTTCCTAGCAGGTCTATCACTTAGAAACTAAGTGTCCAGACACATGAGCCTGCAGGGGGACAGTTTGTATTCAAATCATAACATATAATAAATCAAAGACTAAGCGACCTTTATCCTGGGATTCATAACCATCTCTGGAGGTCAGAAAAGGCTAAAGGATTTGGGTTTAGACTCAGAAAACCCGGATTCAAGTCCTAACTCTGGTATATATTTTGGATGTGGTCTTGAGCAAGCCAAGCTCTCTGAGGCTGTTTTGTCTTGCCCTGCACACAAGAGCTGTTTTCAAGAGCACAGAAGTTCGTTTGCATTCATTCATTAAGTTAACAACATACCCTGGAAGTCTTGGTAAATGGCAGCGAACTCTGCAAACATGAGCAACTGTGAGTAAGCCCTGGTCTGTTTACACAAAACGAAAACTAAAAGCAGTTCCAGTGCTTTACCATCGTGGACAATGCTCAACAGTGAAAAGAGAATTGTGGAGTTGGGGCTGGAAAATCTGAGATCGGTGGTGTCTGGGAGTGTAAGCCATGACCTTTCCGACCCACCTTCAGGCCAGGCCCGTCAGCCACTGCTCCTTTGTGCTCTCCGAGTTCGGGGTGTATTTCTCCCCCTAGGTACACAGTATGGCTGGAGCTGCTTGTATACCTGTCTTTCTCACCAGTCTGTGAGCTACTCAAGTTGGGTCACAGGAAGCAGGACTGAATCATTTTGGCACGCAAACACCTGGCCCAGGACAGGGGCTAAGACAGGCATGCTGATAATGAATCCTTGCAAGGTCACCACCCAGGGCTGAGGACTTGCCTAGTGTGTGAGGCCCTGGGTTCAGCAACCCCAAACAAACAAACAAAAGCAAGGGCCACTCACAGCATGCTCTATCCAATGCCCCACATTATTTTGTTTTTGCTGAAAAAGCACCTTCTGTGTTTCTGCAATCCCAGAACTAGACACTACTTTATTTCTCTCTACTGCTTCATCTAATGCGCCGTGGTGAGAGAGTCACAATAGGCCGGAGTTAAGAGTCCCTCCTGTCACTGGAGGACGAGAGGTCGCCCAGCCCTCAATACACTTGGGTTCCCCCTTACATATGTACTAGTTGTTCTCCTAAATGTGCAAGATGACCAGGGCCAAAAGAGCACACCACGGGCATCCAACACAAGGCCAGGCACCACTCCTAGGCAAACATTTACCAAACCTGCTCGGTTGGCGGAGTTAGCGTACATACCGCATCATGCCAACTAGTGCTGAAGCTGGAAGGGCCTTCGGGGATCACCTGACCCAGTGACCCCGAGGGAATGAATGGTGAAACGAGGCTCAGACATGGAAAGGGACAGATCCAAGGTCACACACCAAGTTACCATCAGCACGGGATTAGA
The DNA here is from genome assembly GCF_049852395.1 of Peromyscus maniculatus bairdii. Classification (NCBI taxonomy): domain Eukaryota; kingdom Metazoa; phylum Chordata; class Mammalia; order Rodentia; family Cricetidae; genus Peromyscus; species Peromyscus maniculatus. The sequence continues at coordinate 135,268,323 of NC_134855.1, forward strand.
GTGGAGCCCCCAAATAGTATTCTGCAAAGCTTGGTTCTTGCTTTCCAGAGAGGCCCAAACAGGGACAAACGCATCTTCTCTCGGAGAAGATGACCGGCTGCTGATTGCCAAGGGGAGAGCGGAGTCAGGAATGGAGCTCAGTGTTAGCCAGGGTCTACTCCAGTGCCCTCCTGTGAGCTCCCCATCACTTCTGCAGAGAGAAGGCAAGCTGCCACAGCTCGGAATGGCTTTCTGCTATCACCACCCAGGCTAGATTAGATCATAAGAAGGTCCCTTTCTGGAAGACAGTGCAAGCTTGATCGCTGCAACACGGATCTGCAGGCAGCAGATGAAGGAAGCGACAGCAACTTCCTGAGCTGCTAGACTCACCCCACTGGGCCCCTGATGCTGGAGCTTCCCTCTGCTGCACCCCCATTCTACTCCCTCACTTAAGCATCTTCTGCTGGGGTGCAGGGTCCGCATCTCCCCAATCCTAGATCATCCTATACGGAGCATGTTGCTTATGAATACGCAGATCCCCCAGCAGAAGATGGTGTTGGGCTGTTTGCTCATTAAGATCTTATCCTGTCCATAATGCTTTGCTTTTTATGAAAACCCATATATACTGAGCCACCACATGGGAAAGGCTCCCTTTATATCAGTTACTCATATTTTCCCATTTATTTAAGCTATTAAAATTCATGCAGATATTTTATAAGCCATCAGGATTCGATGACTGCTATTACTGAATGTTTAATAATAAACTAAACAGAAGAAATCAGAGGGTTAAATGATGACTGCAATTCCTGTAATGACTTAATTAAATTTTTATTGAGTACATAAACTATGATGTCACTTCTAGCCAACCGTGGCTCTGCGTTCGCAGCATGTCACAGGGTGGGAGCACTCAATAGGAGGCTGGGCTAAATGAGCAGCAGGTCTCTGCTGCAGTGGGGGAGGGGGCAGGGCTCATGTAACACACTCAATAAATTATCCGTTCATTTTTAAACAAAGTCCACGAGTTATAATATATTTGCCATGCACTTTTTATGACATAATAAAAATGTTACCTTAAGGATTACTTAACACATACTACAAATGTTATAGCAGAGGCAGGCATAAGAGGCAAAGAAAACAAACATGAACAGGCCAGGGACGGGTCCTGGAGTTTATGTCCCGGGGGAACAGCACAGTATATTAAAAGGGGAATGCAGAAAACAGGGGGTGCGAGTGTGCAGGGCTCCTAATCAGCAGATTAATGAATGAGGCAGCCGACAGGGAGCACGGGCAAGAAGGCCTCTCACAAGGCACGCGGTTAATTAATGGAGTATTCTCAGGGAGGGATGGGAGCTTTAAAGGGATGCCAGTTCATCTGAGGCCAATTCACTGCCCCGTCCCCTCCTCACCGCGGCAGCCATTAAAGATGTTCCTGCTTTACAGGAGCGGACTGTGGTGCAGAGACTAAAGGAGATCACGGCTTGGCCTCTGCGAGCCCTGGAAGGGGCTCCAGGGGGTTTCCTGGGTTGTTTTTCTGGCCGCGCTCCCTTTTGTCTCCCCAAGTTCATTTTAGTCTTGGCGAGTCAACCTGCCATTTCCACGGCTGTGTGGTACACTCTTGTTCTTAGCCACACTAACAAGAGTCCTTCTTGTCTTTACTGATGGAAGGGATGCTGGTTCTTCCTCATTTTCAAAGATCTAGCCTCCAAAATAGTTCTCCCCAATCTACAGGTACCATGAATGATTCAAAGCCAGCAACAGGACACACGATTAGCTATTATCACGTGCTAAGCATGCTAACAACTTTATACATATTAGCTCAATTAATCCTTCCTAATGAACTCTGAGAGGGTACCATTTTATCTCCATTTTTTAAATTCCGGCTTTGCTCATTGAGATCTCTACATTTAAAACCTAACTAGTTTGATGATGTCTGAAAAACAAGGTACATGGTTGGCAGTCAGAACCACAAAACCAGCAGCCTTAATTTCGGAATGGTCACATAGCAGGCCTTTCCTTAGGGCTGTGAAAAAGCAAAGCAGTAATCCCAGTACTTGGGAGGCAGACATATCACAAGTTCAAGGTCAGTGTTAGTCTACAAACGGAGTTTGAGGCCAGCCTGAGTTCTGTTTCAAAATCAAACAAGCAAATCTAAACAGATGGCTGTCCTTGGACATTACTATCACTTTTCCAGTTGACCAGGCATTCGGACACAACTGTCATGATCACCTTGAAAAGCAGCTGATAAGATACCGTAAGTCTTGAGAAGATCAAATGTCAGCTTAATGTTCTTAAGGTCAGGAGACACACACACACACACACACACACACACACACACACACACACACACACACACACACACACACACACACACCTCAGAGCTTCAGACTGTATCTCGTTTTACAAGTTTCATGCATAAGTCTATCTACAGAAGGAGTGCAAGCACGGACCGTGTAAAATATGGCAATGGTGGTGGTGGGGACTTTGGAGAAGATGTGCCATGCATCATGCTGCACTTCAGAGTGTGCATGGGTCTGTTGAGACAGAAAGGGTGGTATGTGCAAAGCTAGAGAAGAAAACAAGTACAGTCTTTTCAGAGCAAAGTAGACCAGGCGGGCCTCAGACTCAGTGATCCTCCTCTCTGCTTTTGGAGGGATGGGCTTTGTATTGTTGTTTGTTTGTTTTGAGACAGAGTTTTTCTGTGTAGCCCTGGCTATCCTGGAACTCGCTCTGTAGACCAGGCTGGCCTCCAACTCGCAGAGATCCACCTGCCTCCGCCTCCCTAGTGATGGGATTAATGTGCCACCACCGCCCGGTGAGGGCTGGGGTTTTAAAGGCATGTGTTAGCACGTCCAGCTTCAGAGCCAAGTTTGTAACAAAAACAACTCGACTGGGGGCTGACAAGACGGCTCGGGGGTAAAAGCACTGCCATCAACTCCGGTGGCCTGTGTCCAACCTCAGACCCACATAGTAGGAGAAAATCGACTCTCACAAGCTGTCATCTGACTTTCACGTGTGCCAGGGTGTGTGTGTGTGTGTGTGTGTGTGTGTGTGTGTGTGTGTGTGTGTGTGTGTGAGAAAACCAAACCCCATAGTGGGCAGAAGCAGAAAGGCCAACATTCTGTATTGTGTGACCAAAGGCAGAAATCACAGAGAAGGTTGTGTAACAGTCCGGGTGAGAGTGATAAGGGACGCAGTCGATGGCAGCTGAAACAGGAAGACAAGGAATGCAGCAGGGAAGACAACTGTAAGCTGGGTGTAATGGCACATGCCTATAATCCGAGCACTTGGGAGGCAGAGATGGGAGTATCCAAAATTCGAAGTTAGCCTCTGCTGCACGTGACTCTGCCTCACGGGGGAGCATCTATGCTGTATGGGGCAGGATCAACGGGATCAGGTTATCATCAATGAAGGAGAAAGGGTGAGGCCAGAACCTGCACGTAACCAGACCTCCTGAAGAAAAGCAAGAGCGGAGAAAGATGAAAGGCAATGACCAACACAGTCACACACTGGTGCCTTTCCAACCCTGGCGGCACCAAGTGTAGACAACTAGTCTTGCAGGGTTCTAGCAATCACTGTGCCCTCAATGTCTTCGATGCTGTGGTAATGGAAAATCTTACTTGGATAAGATGTAATGTGAGCAAGATGTATATTTAGCTGGAGCCCAGCAGGCGTCTCCAGGGGAGTGGGGTACAGCACAGGAGAGCCGAGGGGCCTGAGCTTCCTGCTCAGCCATTCGTTCATAGACGCCATTCCTCTGGTCCTCTGTCTTCAGCCTGTGGCCACGAGACCTGATGACCGTCAGTGAGAAGACGCTGACACACGGGGGTTTCTAGAGACATTCACAGACTCCTCATTGTACCCTGGACCTCACGACTACAGTTATGAGTACAGAAAGCCATAGGCACAGCTTTGCTTTCTTAATGATTAAACATAGACAGGGATGGCACAGTGGAAAAGTATAAGATGCTTGCTCCCTATTGCAATTAGCCACTTCAAATATACAAATGTGATCGGTCCAATAGGTAAAAACAGACAATCAACAATTCAGTGAACTCCTAACTAAGAAAGCCAAGGTAATGGATGGTGGGGTCAAAACAATGTAGGGGACCGGAAGACTCTGCTGAGATCACTGGCCCAGTTCTTGTCCTTTGTCCTGCTCTGCAGTCCTCCAACAGATCCATGACATGGCACAGCAATGCTTGCGTAGAGACGCCACCATCCGGCTCCCTGTCATACTAAGAGGGTCCTAGCTACATCATCCAACAGCCCTGCCTTTCTCTTCAGGTAGGGAAGTGGGGATGTCCCCAGGGAACAGTCACACTATTTAACTGGTGACTCCACCTGGGCGCAGACTAAAGTCTACAGACTAAACAGTAAAGCAGACATTTCCAGTGGCCACAGGATGTTTCTCTTTTACCACTGTGTCCTTACTGCTTACCGTTCAGAGTTCAAATTTTCCAAGGGACCAACCCAATGGTAATCTGGGAAAGAGGTCGTTCCCCAATGCAGAAAGGAGGAGACAAAGGCTCAGACAGCTCAAGTGACTTGTCCAATTATCAGAGCCCAACTTGTGTGTGAGGGACAAGGTCTCGCTGTGTTTGTTATTCCAGAACTCTAGGCTCGGGTGATGCTCTTGCCTGAGCCTCTTCTATTTTGGCACAATGTTCCTTTAAGGCTTAGAGAGACCTGCCATCCAGTTGATGGCTTACAGAAGTACCTGGAGAAGGCTGAATGGGACTAAGTGTGCAAATGGGATCACTCCCACCCAAAGTGATTGAGGAACACCTTGGATATCCTTAAAATGGAGCTAGTGCCTAGTCTTGTGAGCTCTGCGAGTGGCGGTCTCTAAAGAGTATTGCTGTTGTATTTTTAAAAAATCATCTCTTTATTTTTACTGTAGGAATGTCTTGCCTGCATGTGTGTCTACTGGCCATGTGTGTGCCTGGTTCCTGTGGAGGTCAAAAGAAGGCCTCAGATCTCCCGGACAGGAGTTACAGATGGTTGTGAGCCACTGTATGGGTGCTGGGAATCGAACCCAGGTCCTCTTCAAGAGCAGCCAATGCTCTTAACCTCTGAGCTATCTCTCCAGCTTGTTTTTTATTTCCTTTTAATAAGCAAAATGTTCTTTAGATGGTATTTTACCCAAAGGAAAGAGGATACCTTGGAAAGAATGCATGTCTTGTACGGAGAGCTCTTTGGTGGTCTGTATTGAAGACAACTAAGAAACTGCACTGCTATCTAAGTAAAGTCTCAGCAGCCCATTTCCCCACCTTGTCAGCCCGGGAACAAAGGTCACTGGAGGCCTCAGTTTTCCACCGATACTAGGCCTAACTGCCTTTTCTCATATTACGATAGTTCTCATATTAACATGTGAGGGGAAGATGTTTATCAATAAATAATGAAATAATCATCTACTTCCCGGTGCTGCTTCAAGGACCTCCTATGTGACAGATACCTCACTTGGCTCTCACAAGGGGCTGGGTACCACTGCCATCTCTTTTTATAGGTGGGAAACTGAGGCACAGAGATTATGCACCTTGACCACATGGCTAGGGGCAGCATGTGAACACATGAAGTCTGGCGTGTGCCATACACACCGCTCTCAAGCACTCTGAGATATGCCTCAGAAAGGAAGTTTCAAACTCAACCTGTTCGCTCACCTGGAGAGACGGTCTGCATTCTCATGCCACCCTTCACCCCGGCCCATCCTCCCTTCAGTCACACTCCTGTACACTAGGGCGGCCTCTCTAGGAAGTTTGCCTCAAAAGCAAAACAAAATGGCAGGTGAGCGCGTATCTCTCTTGTTTATCTATTTAGTTTGGAACTGAACCCGGGAAGACAGCCATTTATCTTCCTGGCGTTCAACAGCCTGTAAACCTGCAAGGTCACTTTTCCCTGGAACACTCTTAGCCGACAGTGTTTACGGGTTAGCATGTGCTAAGGAATGAACAGAGGTGCTCCTTCAATAATGAATGAAACTCTCTCCTTCTTTCTCCTTTTGGTCTTTTTGAGACAGGGTCTCCCAGGCTGTTCTGGAATTCAACAGCAGTGCAGAATGACTTGAATTACGGATCCTCTTGCCTCCATCTCGAAAGTGATGGGTTATAGGCATCTGTCCCCATGCCCAGCTGTGTGGCAGAAAGGCCACACAAGTCAACAACGATGCAGGCGAGGAGGGGAGCCACAAGAGCGAGCTGGCTATTACAGAGGGCAATGGCAGGCGTCTTCCCTAATTGCTCTCCACCTTTTTTGTTTGGCTTTGTGTTTTTAAGACAGGGCCTCTCGCTTACTGGCTTGGCCACACTGGCTGGCCAGCAAACCTCAGGGACCCTTTCTCTTCCTTCCCAGTGTTCGGATTGGAGACTTCTCTATGTCCCCGGCTTTTTACGTGGATGCAGGAATTTAAACCGGGGTCCTCACACCTGTGTGGCAAGCACTTCAGTGACTGGACCATCTTCCCAGCCCGAGTGAACGCTTCATGGTGGTGTAGGCCTTCTGAACAGAGAGGGAAGGAGTGTAGGAAGCCAAGGCCTCCACAAGCACCACAGGCCCCGACATGTACCAAGCTAGACGAGACAGGGTAAGGCCAGTCCTCCTTTCTCCAGAGAGGCTTCCTTTGGCAGGCGATCGCTTTGGGACTAAAGCACCACAGACAATAAACAGCTCCAGTTTCTAAAAGAGAAAGCTGTGCATATCTACCCAGGATGCCAAAGACAATGGCTTATTTGAAAGCCAAAGAATCTTAGCAAAGGGCACGGGACTGAGCTGAAAAAGGGGAGTGGGGTGATCATCTTTTATCCCCTGCCTCAGCTACTCACAAGGCCATGGCCTAGAAAAGGAGCGACAGATAGTTTACACCTTTTATTATTCTGATAGAAATGTCTCTCCTGGGAGCAGGCAGGGGTCAAAAGTCCAACACCAAAACTATATATCTTTATAAGTCATGAGCAAAAAAAAGCATTACAGCAGACAGTTATTAAAAAAAAAAAAAAGCCACAGTGACCAGCCGGGTAGGTGTTAGAAAACTCACTCCAAATAATTTATTCACCGAGAACCACAAAGGGCTTTCCCAAGAACAGCAATAACACCATTAATTTCCCTAGGACCCTCCCTTTCAAAGGGCTCCAAACACCACACATTTCATATTAAATTGTTCTCAAAGACTCCGAAATAAGGGCTTACTATTTCCCTAAGTGCAGATGAAGAAACTAAAGCATTCGTGCCCACCATGCTGTGCCCAGGCCACGCTAAGGGAGTGAGTCTGTTTGTGCCCGATCCAGGCCTCCAATACCACCCCCATCCCCAACGAAGATGAAAAACAGAATCTCTATCCTCCCAAACCCCAGCGTCCAGCAGTGCCCAGCAGATGCACACATAGTCCCCTGATGTTTATGTGAGACGGTGCTGAAAAGGCCCATACACAGCCCGAGAGCTCCCATTTACCAGTGCCTAATATGTTCCCAGCACTGAGCACTGTACTAAGTTCTATTGTTTAAGTCACCCAACAATGTGTGACTAATAGATGAAGGAATGAAGGCAAGAAGTGGCCACCTGGGCAGAGGCATGATTAGAACCTAGATCCACTTGGCTAGGGAAGTTCTGGAGCTGCAAGGTGACTGTTGGAAAACTGGAAACTGGCCTCTGGGCTTTTCAGCACCGAATGCCTACGTGATAGAGACAGACAGCAGGCACACACAGAGGGCTGCGCTGCATGTGAGAGGGCCTGGCCCAGGTCCAGAGGTGCATACATTAGTAGGGACTTTCCATCATGGGGACAGCTCCTGTGTCTTTCAAAAGGGAACAACAGAGCGCTCTCTGGGCAAAGAAGAGTTGAGAAGTCCTGAGCTCTTCCTGTTCTTCTGTGGGCACTGAAAATGTAAGAGCACCAAGGTCTTCAACCAGGTGGTCCACTGTTAACCAGCCCTGTGGCCTTTGCTCAGAGCCAGAGTCCCGCTGGGGAAGGGCCCTTTGTTGGCGATCCCTGAAGAAGGGCACAGCGTGGCGACAGCACCCAACAGCTGTAAGATCCACCATGCAAAAGCTCTATTTTGGAAGAAAGAAAATGCCAGACTTTCAGGAAAGAGAGCAGCAGGCCACAGTCCCAAGCCAGAAAGACTACTGAAAACCATGGCCAGTCATGAGGACTGCCTGAGCCCTAATAATAGGGAGACAGATGGAGGGAGGTTTTTAAATCTTAATCTCAACCTAACAAAATAGGAACAAAAACCTTTGGTGGAACCAGCTCGGACTTAACAGCAGCAGCTTGTTATATAATCTTGGGATCAGTTCACGTAGCCATCAACATACTCTATGATTCATTCATGTGCTCTATTATTATTTATGTTGTACCCACTTACAAAGTATATATGGTGGCTAAAAGGGCAGAGGCTTTGACACGGCCAGATCTGGCCTGTGACTCTGGTGGCCACGGGCACATGCTTTGCTCTTCCTCCTGGGTTCACCTCGGCTGTAAACCATGGATGGACTCAAGGCTATCCAAGCTCATCTGTCAAGTAGGACAGCAACGACTGCGAACTGCCCGGCGAACACTCTGGCTCCTCCGCAGTATACCTCTAACTCAGACAGAAGCCAACGGGGCACGGAGTGGAGTGTGCAAGAGAGGACCAGTGACTGGTCCCATGGGAGCATCTAAGTAAGGGAAGCTTTATACTCCTGGGAGTCACAGCAAAAGGCAAGTGCGATTATTCCACCGTTCTCTGGTTAATGAGGGGAATCTGTAAACTCATCAGGACAGAGAAAGTGCTGAGGTACTGTACCCTTGAGTAAATGCAAATACACATGCATATTTACACACACACACACACACACACACACACACACACACACACACACACACACACCATTCTTCGCCGCAGGAAGAGGGTGAATGGTCCTCCAGAGCCCTGCTGCCCCTGACACCACACGGCTGCCGCCTCCAGTGAAGCACTGCAAGAGTTAAAACATTTTTGTGCCAATATTTTAAGAGTGCAGAAGGTTCCAAATTACATGTAAAATAAACAATGCCAGACTGTGAAAACTCTTGGCTGCACCGTTCTCTGATGTTAACAAGAGTTTCTTTATTACTGTAACCTTTCAGAAGTGAATAAAAATTATTTCTCTGCCCTAGTTTTGCCCTCCAGTAAAAGTGAAGAGAACAGTGACCATGGAAAGAGCGGTACAATGACCCCTCCTGAAGGCTGGGGGCTGGGAAGGGGGCAGTTGAAAACAAAGCCTTCCATATATATTTCTTTTCCAAAGTGAAAAAAAAAAAAAAGCTGTTTTGTTTTGTTTTGTTTTTGAGAGTGTGTATGCATGTGTGGAGGTCAGAAGACAGAGTCAGAGGACAAGTTGGCAGGAGTCGGTTCTCTCCTTCCACCATGTGGGTTCCGGGGACAGACTAGAACTCAGGTCCTTAAGTCTGGAGGCAAGTGCCTTTATCCACTGAACCATTTCACCAACCCGGTCTTCCATATATATTTCTAATCAGTTGTTAAACATTTAGTTTGGGCTGTGGTGATCAGACTGTACAATGTCACATTGCTGACATTTTGTATGTAACTAAAACACTTACAGGCACAATAGAGCATTTGAGGATGCCCAAACCAAGCTAATACTACAAAGAAAATTAAGATCTAACCAGGACTCCTCAAATATTCAGTAAATCTCCTTACTCAGAAACTGAGTCTGAAGTGCTCTAAAAATAAAGCAGAGGCCAGATGTGGTGGTGCACATCTTTAATCCCAGTACTGGGGAGCAGAGGTGGCAGACTGCTCTAAGTTTGAGGCCAGCCTGGCAGGTCAGCCAGGGCTACAGAAAGAGACCTTTTCTCAAGACAAACAACAAAACCCAAAACAAGGAAGAGGGTTTGTGTGTGGCCAGTACTCAGGACAAGATATAGTAGACCCTCAGGTCAAGGAATCTGTAAATATCAGACATGTAGAAGGATCAAAATAGAGCCAGATAGAGAGAACCTGCTTTCACAACCACAGGAAAAGGAATAAGGCCAGCAAATGAAGTTAGACACTGTCCTCTCACGTCACTCTGTAACATTCAATTATGCAGAAAGCCATCCCCATGCCATCTAACCTGAGTGCTTCTCTTCTGGCATTCTCAGCCAGTTAAACATTGTAATTTCTCAGTATTATAATTACATTTATGTTTGTCTTCTGCTGGACTAGGAAGTCTTAGTCATCCTTGTAGCTCTGGTGCTTAACATAGAATCCGGAAGCTAGCAGGCCCCAATAAAATGAATAGATAGGCAAAATTTTGTACTTGATGAACTGCAGTTTAAAAAACCAAAAAGCAGAACATGAGCTCTTGAACATAGCATGAGGCAAGCTTTCTAGTCTTCCCAGATGTGGAAGGCTGAGTCTGGAAAAGAAGGTAGAGATTATCTAACTCACCTCTCAGGGACTCAAGGGGACCTGACTTAGGCAAGCTGCAGGCAGGCTACAACTCCTTCCTTTACACCACACCCACACCGCCCTTCATTAGGCTGAAATGGCAATGTTCAACTGCACATTGTGAGAACGCAATTTCATTATAACCAAGTAGGGGTTGCGATGAGGGCTCAGAGACTAAGAGGAACGTGTGTGTATTGCTCTTGAAGAGGACCCAAGTTGGATTCCCAGCACCCACGTCTAGCAGCTCACAACCATCTGTGACTCCAGCGCCAGGAGGCTCCGACACCCGCTTCTGGCCTCTTTTGGCGCTGCACTCAAATGCACATACACATAGACACATAATTAAAACTAAAAAATAATATATAACAAACTATGGATATCATGCTAGGAATTAGGATCACTTGATATAACAATATTGGGTCTCCACTAAAGCTATCAGATGGTTACCACTGGATCCAGTGAATCCCAAGAAAATAGAAACATGTTCAGACAAAAATTTAGCCCAAATGTCCAATGTGCACAAAGAAAAAAAGCAAAGCATGCTACAACACAAATGGACCTTGAAAAGATACTCAGTAAAAACAGCCAGACGTCAAAGGCTGCATATTACATTACATTCTGCTGATAGTCTGCTGAGGCGAAAAGCTCAGAATGGGTAAACTGAAGAGATGGAAGAAGGGTGGGGAACAGAGAAAGGAGTGATGTTATGAGCACAGGGTTTCTTTCTGAGGTGATGGGAATGTTCTGGAATTAGACAGTGGTGCAGGTATGTAACACTGCGAAGTTACGTAAAACCACTACTTATTCGTTGTGCTTGTGAGCAGGCGAGCATGTGCCACAGCTACACGTAGCTTGCAGAGGTCAGAAGGTGACTTATGGGGGTCAGTTCTCTTCCTCTCCCACTCATGCCCCTGGGATCAAACCTCAGGTCATCAGGCTTAGGGGCTGAGCCAGCTCATCAGCCAAAAAACCACATTCAAAATGTTGAAGGTTGGAAGAATTATGTATCAATTTTTTGTTTAATGAAAAAACGGAATTCCTCCTTTGAGGAGCTAACCATCCAGTGGGAGGAGCCAGGAGCAGTGAACTAAGGTAGGAAAGGACCAGCTGCTTCAGTGCCACATGACATGAGTTCCGGACGTCAGAGGAAGAAGTAGATGACAGCGGTCACCTTGATGCCAATCCTAGAGCTGTAGCTTTCATGGCCTTGTCATGCCACACAGAGCAGTGATGGGGCAGGGCCAAGCTGGGCTGGGGGAGCTCATGCTTATAACCATGGCACTTAGGAGGCTGAGTGAGACCTTGGAGAGTAAGTAGGGGACGTTTTGGGGTTTCCATGCAGACTTGGTTAAGTTACCTAAATGAATAAGTCTTCTAGAAGACCCCTGCGACCTCACTCCTGGAACCCTGTGAATGTTACTTTATACAGAAAATAAACAGATAAACCTGTTTTTAAGACTTTTAAGATGTGGAAATCAGTTGAAATATCTGGGAGGGCCCTATATGCAATTCCACACATCCTTACAAGAGAGAAGCTGAGAGAGATTTGAACCAGAGGGAAGAGGCCAGAGGCAGAGACTGGAGATGCAGCCACAAGTCAAGGGATGTTGGCAACCATCAGAGGCTAGAAGGGGGAGAAAACAGATTCTCCCCAGAACCACCAGAAAGGAGCATAGGTCTAGCAACATTTTGATCTCAGTCCAGAGAAAAAAAATTTTTCCTTCTAGGTTCTAGAGTCTAGGACTATCAGAGAATAAACTTGTTGTTTCAGGCCACCAAGTTTGTGGTAATAAATGCTATGGCCGCTACCGGAAACAAATAGAATGTTCTCTCCAGTCTTTGGCTTCCTCAACTGTAGCACAAGGGTCGAGCTCTCCTGCAGACAGGCAGTTTTAAGAGGGTAAAAGCCAAGCAGTTCTCGTGAAGGGCCTGGTGAAGAGACAGCACCGAGTGGATGTGGCTGTCACCATCTCACACGTTCTCATCCCGGGGCATCAGTATACACACATACCTCATGCCCCTGAGCAAGAAGAGCGCTAAGAACTGACAACGGACAGCCTGGGCTCCCCAGTCGGTTTCTGATTTAGACTCATCTCCCTGACTCTCCGTTAGGTAAAAGACAGGGTCAGACTAGGGGCTGGTTCTGAAACAGAAGGGCTTGTTTTAAAAATAAACCCTGTTGGGCCCTGGATTAGCTACTTTATTACTGTGATAAAACAGTGGCCAACACAACTTACAGAAGCATTTGGGCCTATGGTTCCAGAGGGTCAAAAGTCCACGACGATGGGGCAGAGGCAGTGTCAGCAGGCATGGCGGCTGGGGTGACAAGCTGAGGGCGCACAACCTCAACATCCTGAACTACCAAGAGGACACAGAGGAAGCAAACCTGGAATGGCAGGTGGCTTTGAAGCCTCAAAACTGCCCATAGTGACATACTGCCTCCAGCAAGGCCACGTCTAAACCTCCCCAAACAGTGCCACCAACCAGGGACCAAGTATTCAAACGTCTGGGTCCATAGGGGACAGTCTCGTTCACATACTACAGGACCTACTCCCAGAGTTCCTCATCCAGCTGATTCTTAGAAAATTCCAAGTGATGTTGAGGCTTCAGGTATAGGAACAAAACTCTGAGACTCTTCGGGAAGTTAGTTCAAAATTCCTTTTCAGGAGGAAGTCTAAGATTCCAGCAACATCTGATGTGTATAGCACTCCAGCAATAAACCAGTGTTGCACACGCTGAAACAGCCTTGGGACGAACTTCTTACCCTAAGAGGAAAGGTCTGAAAGAGTGACTATGAGGTACACGGTACAGACTAGTTTCTAACTTTTCAACTATGCAGAACAAGAAGTCTGAAACACAGTAGGAACAGGAAGACATGGTCCCCTTATCCAGCAAGCTGGCCCCCTTTTAATTTATCTTAATCCCACCTTTCTGCTTCTCCATCAGACCCCTCCCGTCATGCCCTCCTCAAGAAACACATCTAGGTGTCTCTTGAATTCATTTATTGGCTTTGCCAGGAGCAGCATAATACTGCCTTTGTTAGTCTCCTGGCCCAGCCTCTCAAACCGTGTTCAGCTCCCTGTTCTGCTCCTCTTAAAAAAACATAACTGAGGAGTCTCTGAAAAATAGTTGTAAGATCAACCGAGGCAAATTCACAAGACGTAGACACACTGGACTCTAAATGCCGGGGAAGGACAGAGTCACATCATCACTGGCATCATCTGCACCTGCCTTTTCTCCCCCAGTCTCTATTAGTTCTGCCTACGAAACCTCTGCTGTACTGGATTAGAAATTCCAAATGAAAAGGGACTTCAGGCTTGAGTCTTTCCAAGAAGCAGATATTTCCAGATTCAAGGAAAGCCACCCCCTTGGTCTCTGGTAACAAGACAGATGAGGAGGTAGAATTTGGGGGCTGGTATCAGGGGATACTGGGAATAGGAATGTCACAGCTATGGTCCTCATGCTTCCGTGTGCTAGCTGGATGATCTGGGGCAAAGCCACTGAACATTGCTGAACCTCAATATCCTCACCAAAAAATGGGAAGGAATTGATCCAGATCTGTGGTATTTAAGCAGCAATCTACACAGTCTTCGTGGATTGAAAGATCAGAGTTAAAGACTCTCCCAGGCTCTCGCTCTCCACTCAAGTCTGAGGCCCATTTTCCCTGTAAAGTAGATTCAGAGTATAACCACAGAAGCCATGAGGCAGGGTGAGAGGATAATGAACCTTTTGTTGGTGACGCTGGTGTAGGGAGAAGAGCCACAGAACAAATGCAGGTATGATCAGACATGACTGTTAACAGATGATAATGGCACACTCAGGTGTCTATGCTCATCCAACAAGCACGAGCCCTGGTGACAGCAGACACTCTGCTGCACACAACACCAGGGACACTGGGGACACCTAATGTGAGTTACCTGCATAAATCAACTAGGACACACCGCAGAACATTCTAGCTTATAAATTTGTACAGGGGGACTAGGGAGATAGAGGGCTTAGCAGGTTACGACCACTGGCTGCTCCAACAGAGGACCTGGGTTCAACTCCCAGCACCCACATGGAGGCTTACAACCATCTGCAACTCCAGGTCTAGGGAATCTGATGTCGTCTTCTGGCCTCCTCAGCACCAGGCACACACAGGTAAAATTTATATATATAATAAAATTAAAAAATCTAATTTTTTCAAAGATCTGCTCAGGGGCCAGGAGATGCTCAGTCAGTAAAATACTTGTCATTCAAGCCATTCGGATCCTCCGCACCTACATTCATCATTTGAGGTTTAAACACCTTTTTTTTTTCCTTTTGTTAAATCATTTGATAGCTGCAGGTACCAAAACATTCTAAGGAGTTTAGGAGGAGGGGGGGGATGATGTAATTGTATTTCAATTTTTAAAAATTGCAAATAAAACATTTAAATATTTTAATATTTTAGAAACATCTAAACAGTTCAATGTTTTAATTAAAAAAGAAAGAAAGCACTCAGGAGACAGAGACAGGAAGATCTCTATAAGTTTGAGGCCAGTCTAGTCTACATAGTGAGTTCCAGGACAGCCAGAGCTACATAGTGAGACCATCTCAAAAGCAAAAACAACAATAAAAACCAACAACAAAAAAACAAAACAAAGAAAGATAAGAGAAAAGAACACACTGGCTTATGTACCTACAAAAGGTTCTATACACACTGCCAAGATGTTTAAATTTGTCCCCTATGTGACGAGAGCACTCAGAGGTTTGTAGCATCAGAGGGACATGGCCAGAGGCAGGGCTTAGGAAGGCAGCCTCTGGCAACCCCACGTAGGAGGGCCGCCTGCAATGGGAACAGCCAAGAATTCCTTCAGAAGTGACTTGCAATAAGCAGAGATGATGTCGGAAGTGAAGCAATGGATCAGCCACAGTAAGACCTGGAGATATCCGAAGCATGGAACCGACAAGCCAACGATATGCAGAGAATGAGGCAGAAATCGAGGCTGACTAAGAATTCAGCTTAGGAGGCTCAACTGATGCTCGTGACGTCAGATGTGAGGCAGGAAGGATGTTTTCATGGAGCTGTTTGTCCTCTGACAAACTCCGGAGAGTGAGACTTATTTGGAAGAAGCATTGGCAGTTCCTGAAAGGTGAGCTGGGAAATGACTCTGGCTGGCTATATCTGTCGCTAGCACGTCCACCATGCACTCGCCTCTACTCACGTTATGACTATGGAACAGGGGATATCAAATGAAGCCAGGCAAAAGAAACAAGAAGGACCAGAGGGGAAGCTGGTCCCTTGACTGAGAGCTGAGCGAGGAGATTCAGCATGAGGGGCATTTAAGGAGGGTGTTTGTGGAGTGTGAGCATCCTGAGGCAGCCATCTTCTCACTGGTCCCCAGCAAGGGCTTTGAAAAAAATGGAATAAAGTCACTGTTCCTTATATAAATTATTTGAGTAGGGGCATCCAGCTAAATAAATGTAATTTAAAAGACCCAGGCAGGGGAGGGGGAGACCATTGCCGTAAACTGAAAACAACAAAGAGATCAAATTCATTTTTTTAACCTATTTGCTGAATGCCTTTTTTATACAGAGTTCCCTTTCTTCCTTTTTCAAGGATTCCAGGTAAAATGAAGTGGGTCTAGGCAGAGCCTGGGGGTGCAAGCTCCCCCAGAGGCTGAGGCAGGAGGATCAAAGTTCAAGGTCTGCCTGGGTTATGGAAGAAGCTCAAGGCCAACTCGGGCAACTTAGCAAGGCCCTGTTCTAAAAATAAAAAGCAAAAAGGAAGGCTGGGAACTTAGATCAATGATAGACTCATTTAGCATGCTCAAGGCACTAGATTGGATATCCAGCACTGAGGGGTGGGACAGAGACCCAGAGAGTCACTCAGAAGGAAAAGTGACAGCCATCAGACTAGTGTTCTGGGGGCAGGTGTTCACTGGGGGCTGGCAAACTGCCTGAATACCTCCTCCAATGCTCCTGTCGGCTTTTAAGGATTGGAAGTTGGAACTCATGGGGACAGAGAGTGTACCTCAGGGGTACATCCTCTGGACTCAGCTCAAATTCATGAGCCAACTCCCAATGAAAAAACTAATATTTAAAACTAATTCTTGTCTTAAGAATTTAGCTTTGGGGCTAGAGAGACGGCTCAGCAGTTAAGAGTGCCCCTGCTCTTCCAAAGGACCCAAGTTCAGTACCCAGCATCCTGTCAGGCGGCTCACAACCACCCGAAACTGCAGCTTCAGGGGATCTGACACTCTCTTCTGACCTCTGTGGACACACCTGGCACACCCACACCCCACCTCCACACACACACACACACACACACACACATACTGTGGCATATGCACACCTGTACACATATGCACAGGCACTCACACAAGTAAATGTAATTTTAAAAAACCACAGTTTTTCTCCCCAAAACTAAAACAGCAGACAAATATCCTCAGAAAAAAAGGGCATCTCTGTGCCCCATTTCCCCCAATACCTATCCCAGGCCTCCAGAACTGTCCGTTTTCCTAATTCAGATATTTACTATTTAGCCAACAGGTAATTATAAGCACCCTGGAGACTACGAAGAGGGATACGGATGGTCCTGACCCTCTGGAATTCATCTCGAAGATAGTCAACATGCATGGACAACCACGACATAAGAGAAGGAATAAAAGTCCACAGAAGGCCACATAAATTACTATGGTACTTGCAGCAAGGGAGGACCGGATTGGCCCCATTCTGGTAGAGGCACTGGGGATGGACTATGAGGACACTAATGCACACACTGAATGAAGGGAAGACACCAGACAGGAACAGCAAGGCAAAGGCTTGGCTGGAGGCAAGGGACGGTGAATCTCACTAAGTGCTTAGTAAATGCCAGGCTTGTGTGCTAGAAGCTTCTCGTGCCTAAGGCTCAAGAAGCACTGCAGGAAGTGAGTTTGGAGCAGTTGACACAGACTACAGTGTGACCAGAGAGGATTCTGCAACTCAAGACACTGGGTCTGACCAGCGAAGTTCACCAAGGGACCAGTTTGCACCAGAGCTGTCCTACCCGCTCTTCCCTCTTTCATCTCATCGAGCAGCTCAGACACAAAGGGCAGAGGACCAGGCAGTGACGGGAGGGTCGTTCTCACTCTAGAACACCGCTAGCAAGATGTCATCTAACTCAAGTCTTCCTGAGGCAACCTGAGTGTAGGAACCACTGATGAGGATGAACTGTAATTCCTTAACTACAGCCTAGCCCCACCCCTTCCCACCTGGGCTTGGAAAGCTTCAACCTGCTCAGTGAAGGCGTAAGGTGGAGATGTCTGGCGGAGCAGAGCTGACAGGAAGCCATCTCACCAGCCTAAGGTTACGTTAACACGCTGAGCCACTGCTTTGAGCTAATTCGTGTTTGTTTTTGAAGTTTGGTTGAAACGTCACAAGTGGAAAATTTAAGTAAAGCACCCAGTTAGCCCCAAGACTGGACACACCTGGTGCAAACCCAGCAAAAGAAACTTACTTCATTAGTAGGAGAGGCCGAGTGAAATTTACATCTGAAATCCGCCTGCAGCGGGAGAAAGCACTGGGGCCAAAGGGCTGTCTGTTTTCACAGCTGTGTGAAGTCCTGGTTCTCACTCCTACCAACACTCAGGAGTGCGGCAAGGGCCAAGGAAAAATGGTCTCCAGCCCTTCAGCTGCACCTCGGCTCACAAAGGTTTTTAAGAACCGGTTAATGAAATAAAACAAGACCAGATGAGGTGATATAATGAACTTTATTTCCACAGCTAATTTATATGTTTAAATCCCAAATATTGAAATATTGGGGTTTTTTTTCCTTTTAAAAAGTCAGAACACTAAATTATCGATGTGATTTTGTAACCTCAAATTTAGCAGTTGCTTTTTGTCCTGGCTTCACCAATGACACATGAGTCTGCGCCATGGGCCACCACAGCTGGGCTTCTTAGAAGCCGATGGAAAGCCAAATTTCCCCTTGTAGGAGACCAGAACTCGAATACCAAATGAGCTCTTGATTGGAATTCTAGTTTCAAAGGATTCTTGATTAGAATTTCTGACTCGTCATCAGTTTCAAAAGGCACTTCTGGCTCTTGAGCTTGGCCACACCCACCACTCAAAGTAATGGCTTCTAAGAATGCTTTGGCATGAGAAAAACCACCACAACACTGACTGGCTTTATAAGTTGTACTTTTTTCTGTGACTTTCCTTACAGAAGTATACCTGGAATGCCAAATAACACAGAAAGATTTGCAAATTACCACCTTCCAATCTGGATCTTCTCACAGCTGAAAAGAGATGTGGCGGCCATGTAGCCAGCACCTTGGACCTGCTTCTGTGTGTACTGGAGCACAGGGAAGTCAAGGCTTGTCCACTGTGGCAGCACCAGGCCAGCCTCTATCATTCCATCTAGTGCTTCTCTCAAGTCTCATGTCCCACTGCTGCGGGCGGTACAATAACCCTGAAAGCCCCTGGACCTGCACACGCTCACAAAATGTAAGGAGTTAATATACAACTGCCTTCCCTATAGAAAAGGCGCCTGTTTATACCATCAAGATAGAGAGGGGGTGTCAAATACAATAAAAAGCAAGCACACTAATTACCCAATTCTTCTAAATGTCTATTTTTAAAACACCACCTTTCATTTACAGTTTTTGTAACTAAGCCAGAGCTTGGGCATTTCTCTTCACAACGGTAATTTAGGAGCCTACACTAGGGGAATCACTAACATCTTGCTATTTTAAAATACGGTTGTCACCTCCCACACCCCTACCAACACAGGCATAACCTGGAAGCTTTGTTAGAAGAGTGGACACGCCGGGCGTTGGTGGCGCACGCCTTTAATCCCAGCACTCGGGAGGCAGAGGCAGGCGGATCTCTGTGAGTTCGAGGCCAGCCTGGGCTACCAAGTGAGCTCCAGGAAAGGCGCAAAGCTACGCAGAGAAACCCTGTCTCGAAAAACCAAAAAAAAAAAAAAAAAAAAAAAAAAGAAGAGTGGACACACTAAACTGGATATGATGGTGGACACCTGAAGGGACGTGGGAGCAAAAGGACCACCAGAGATCCAAGGTCATCCTCGGCTGTGTAGTGAGTTCAAGGTCAGTCTGGGTTACATGAGATCCTGTGGAAGAGAGAGACAGAGGAGAGGAAAATCTCTCAGGGCTGAAGCTAGGGCTCAGCCAGTAGAGTGCTTGTCTAGCATGCTGGGTTCACTCCCAGGACAACATAAAGGGGGTGATGGTGCACACCTACCATCATGGCATTCAGGAGGTGGAGACAAGAGGATCAGAAGTGTAAGGTCATCCTGGGTTACAGAATGAGTTCAAGGCTACTCTGGAAAAGAGAGACAGAGAGAAAGGAAAGGAGGGAGGGAGGGAGGGAGGAGGGAGGGAGGGAGGGAGGGAGGGAGGGAGGGAGGGAGGGAGGGAGGGAGGGAGGGAGAGAGGGAAAGCATATTCCCTGGCTCTGGTCAGAAACGCTGAATCACATCTGTACTTTATCAAGGTCACCAGATAAACTGTAGATACACTAAAAGGAGGAATATTATACTGCCCTATAGGATGGCACAGTATCTAGAACAATCCAAATGGACAAAAGAAAGGAGAAAAAAATTCAAAAACTCCTGAGGACTGTACAGAAAGGAATAAATCAAGTTCCATTTATCTACTAAGTTACCTTAAAACAGGATCTACTAGCATCATGGTGCACACTTTTTATCCCAGTACTTGGGAGGCAGCAGAGGTGGGTCTCTGTGAATAAGAGGCCAGCCTGGTCCACATAGTAAGTTCTAGGCCAGCTAGAGCCATCTAAGGAGACCCTGTCCAAACAAACAAATAAGCAAACAAACAAACAGAATACAGCAGAGGCTGAAGTTTACCATATGCCCTCACTCACTCATCCTCCTTATCCATTTGAAGTCACCACATAAGCAAACAATAGAACGGACCAGTCTCCTGCTCTCATAGCTTACGATGGAGGAGGGAGATCACACACAAAGGCGCAAAGTGTCAGCTGCTGTTTCATAGGGAAGAGAAAATCAGTGGGAGAGGGTGGAATTAAAAAATTCCTGTGGTCCGGGAGTCAGCAATTTCGGGATTATTAGGCTATTTAGGACAGGACAGCTGTGGCTCACATGGGTCTAGTGGTCCCACTGCCAGCGGAGTTCAGACAACAGAGATCAGCAAAGCAGGTTCATTGAGTCAAAGAGCCACTAACGCAAGCCCTGGCAGTCCGCGCAGGCTCTGGCCGGCCAGAGGGTATTACTGGCCGTCATTAACAGGGTGAGCGGAGATGCCAACACCACTCCAGTCCATGTGTCCAGGATTGAGTAGTAAACACTTGAGGATGTAGAAAATCCAGCTTATGAGTCGCTCAGTCTGCTGACCTCCCTCTGGACTGCAAAGAAAGCCAGCGGGCATGACAGTGGGAGAAACGCAACAAAAACCTAAGAGGACAGTTGTAAACAGAGCTCAGTACTGGGCCAGAGACAGCTCAGCGGTTAAGAGTACCACTTGTTCTTCAAGAGGACCTGGGTTCGGTTCCCAGCATCCACATGGTGGCTCACAACTGTATCATTGAAGGGATTGGAGGGCTCCTGCATGTACACAGCACACATACATACATTCAGGAACACACACACACACACACACACACACACACACACACACACACACATTAAAGAGTGTGAGCGCTCACTCGTGACTTCAAGGCAGACGGTGACGGTAACAGCTACAGCTGATGTTTCATTTTCTCAGCATGAACAGAAATGCCGATGGCATGCTGTCCCCACAGAATGGCACGTAAATGTCCATAAAGATACTTAAAGGCAGACCCATATTTATAGTGCTTCCTACACTATAGTTCCTTCAAAGACACAAGAAAACCCTGAACCCAGGATCCCAGGAGGAAGCCATCACCTAAATGCATGGTATTAAGTCTCAAAGGCTGCAATTTTACACAGAGAACAAGTACACGAGATTAACAGACAATAGCATAGGAGTCTGTGAAAATGGGCACTGTAACACAGGTCAGCCATGACTGAACACCCATGCAACATGGAAAGGCCTCCAAACAATGGTGCGCTAAAAAGAGAGTTGCATGGAAGTACAGAAAGAATGAGATCATGTATGATAAAACATACACACATGCATAAAACTCAGTACCATTTATTTTCTATAACTAGCAGTCATTTTACACATACACACACACATACACACACAAACATGCATGTATGCACACACGCACGCACATGACCGTAAGTTCTATATTCTCCCCTCTCAGGCTAATTACTAAATTTACTAAAGTATTTATTTTCAGCAAGTATTTTGCCAAAATCTTCTAGGTTGCCAGTGACCGGAGTTTTCTTTAGGTCCTAGGATAGCAGACCCCATACTAGGATCTTCCCATAAGGACTGACTTAGAGAGTCAGGTGTGGTGGTACATGCCTATAATCCTAGCACTTAGGAAGTGGAGGCAGGAGAATAGAAGTACAAAGCCATTCTTGGCTGTATAGCAAGCCCATGGCCAGCATATATGCATCCACGTCTCAAAGATATCAAAACCAATCAACCAATCAACCAAAGAACTTAAAAGGGGATCTAATTCAAACACTGAATAAGGTCAAAGGCAGTGTCCTTAAACTAGATTAACATTTGTTCCCCATTCCATCCTCTCTATCACCATATCCTATCTACTTCTGTATACAAGATGTCCTCATACCAACAAACCACAATAATGTGCACAAACCCATAAAGTATCTGTGGTATGTCAGGCTTCCAAGGGGCAAAAAAAAAAAAGGGACTATAGCTGAACTGCCTCTTTGACATTAGGCAACATTTCACAGAAATCCAAAAGCAAAGGTACCCTAAAGCAGAAAGAACGCCAGACTCAGGTCAGACATTCTTTCCTCACAGTTGTCCGGGATCGGCATCCGCAGGCAAGCGCTTACCCCCATGACTCTGCCTCGCTGCTCCACGTCTTCCCACATAAAATGAACTATGATCCGGCACATGTATTTTCCAGTTCGGCCTTCCTGCTTCATTCGGACTAGACACATCCTAAGTAGAAGCAAAAAACAGTGGCTGGATGACTGCATTTTTTTCACACAATTTATAGAAGAATGATTTTAACATGGCACACTGAATCAAAAATTCAGCTGGTCTTTAACTCGGCTATAATACAGACACTGTGAGGGGAAAAAAAAAAGTCCATCTGAAGTGTGCAGTTGAAAAAAACTTGTGCTGGACAGTTGTGGTGCATACCTTTAATCTCACCACTTGGGAAGCAGAAGCAGGTGGATCTCTGTGAGTTCCAGGACAGCCTGATCTACAGAGTAAGTTCCAGGACAACCTAGGCTACAAGGAGAAACCCTGTCTCAAAAAAATAACAACAACAACAACAACAACAAAAAAGGCCAGGCGATGGTAGTGTACACCTTTAATTCCAGCACTTGGGAGGCAGAGCCAGGTGGATCTCTGTGAGTTCAAGACCAGCCTGGTCTACAGAGTGAGTTCCAGGACAGGCTCCAAAGCTACACAGAGAAACCCTGTCTTGAAAAACAAAAACAAAAAAATAGAAAGAAAAGAAAAAAATTTTACATATCACTCATGATAATATAAGTACCATGAACCATGAAAACAGGGACACCTCAAAAGCCTTCTTCACACATGGAAGAAATCATATGTAGTTGTTAGAAGAGAATCAAGTCTAAATTCTCCATTCAGCTGAGGAAAATATTTGTTCACCACTACAGAATTTTTTAAAGGTGGGCGAAGAATTTTCCTGTCTAGTATAGTAGCCGCTAGCTATCAGTACTTTAAATATGGCTACTCCAAGGATTTCAAAGATACAGTAAGAAAAAGAACCACATTTTAAATATTGCTGTCACATTGAAATATTACTTCCATGTTTAAATGAAATCTATTACTGAATTAATTTCAGGGGCTGGGAGATGGCTCAGTGAGTAAGAGCGCTTGCTCTACAAACATGAAGCCTGGAATCAGAATCCCCACACCCACAGAAAAAGACACCCGTGGTTGGGCATGCCTGCAACTGTAGGGCTGGGGGCTGGAGATAGGTGGCGCCTGAGAGCTCCCTGGTCAGGGGCTTGGTCCAAACAGTAAGCATCAGGTGCAGAGCAATAGAAGAAATATAACATCTTCCTCCCGCATCCCATGTGGTACATTCATTTGCATGTACCCCCACCACCACCCTCCACATACTCCACACATTAAAACTAACATTCTCTTCAAAGTCACTTTCATTTCTTTTTACTTTAAAAATGTAACTAGAAATGTAGAAAATTTTCAATTATATTTGTGGTGTGCATGCTACTTTTCTTGGCTAATGTTTATTTGGCATACAGATCACTGAGAATATTACAATTATATTTTTATAATTATCAAATTGTTCTCCCACTAGATGTAAATTCCATTGAAGGCAAAGGTCAAGCTTGTTTTTGTTTGTTGTTGTTTTGTTTTGAGACAGGGTCTCAGTATGTACCTCTGGTTGCCCTGGAACTGGAACTCACTCTGTAGACCAGGCTGGCCTCAAACTCAAGAGATCCACCTGCCTTTGCCTCCTGAGTGCTGGGACTAAAGGTGAACACCACCATACTCAGCAAGAATTATGTCTTTTTATTAATTTAAAAAATATTATATTTAGGGGCAGAAGAAATGGCTCAATGGTTAAGAGCACATTCTACTCTTCCAGAGGACCCGGGTTCAGTTCCCAGCACCCACATCAGGTGGCTCACAACCACCTGTAATTCAAGCTCCAGGGGTATCAAGGCTTCTGGCCTCCTCATATACCAACACTCATACGCACAAACCCACACACGGGTACACATGCATATACATAATTAAAAATAATACAAATGTTTTGCAAGTATTGTATTTAATTATACAAAAGAATATAATCAAGGTTACTAACTTTTCAAAGTAGTTCCTAACATTCTTATTACCATACTAATTTCTAATGTTTTGAACTAGCTATTAAGCGACTGCAACAGACTGGTCACCTGAAAGACAGTTCCTGCTATAATTTCAGAATATTTTATCCAATTCTATCTTCATACAAAATCTGCCCATTAAAATCAACTAAAAGGGGGCTGGGGAGATGGCTCAGCAGTTAAATGTATGTGTGTAGGGATCTGAAGAAGTCCTGAGTAAATGAAGTCCTGAGAGAATATATATTTTGACACGGGAATGGCCACATCTCAAGGATGCCCAGAGCCTCAGACCCATGAGAAAACTTTGGCAAAGCTGTGACCCATATGAGCCAGGCTCAAGAGAAACACAAAGCTTCTCTTGGGAGTCAAAGCATAGACAATTATTGGTGTTCCACAAAGACTAGCAACTGCAACTTCCTCCTCCATGAACACCCTGAGACTCCTCAACTATACAGACCTCCTACTGAGACAGGCTAACCCCTCCCCTGGTGCTATACCTAATAAACACGCTGAGGTTGCAGGCTGTGGAGACTGCAGTTCATTAGAGAACCCCACTGGATCCAGCTTCACTGGACATGTGTCTGTCCGTTTGTCCTTCACTTACTGCCCCGAGTAGCCTGCATGTGCTGCTATTGCAGAGAACCCGAGTTCAGTTCCTAGCACCAACACTGAGTGGCTCACAGTGGCCTGTAACTGTAGCTCCAAGGGATCTTATACCCTCTTCTGGACTCCTTAGGTACCCATACACATATGCATAAATAAAAATAAATCTTTAAAAACTAGCCAGGAGTAGTGGTATCTGCCTTTAGTCCCAGTAGAGGATCTCTGTAAGTTCAAGGCCAGCCTGGTCTACACATCAAGACTCTGCCTTTAAAAAAAAAAAAAAGAAAAGAGAAGAGAAGAGAAGCAGTCAGCAGGTTCATGTTCCGAGCAGGCTATGAGGACACATATATGCAAATCCCAATACACGGAAGGTAGAGACAAGAGGATTGCAAATTCAAGGCCAGCCCGAGCTACAGAGTAAGACTCTGTCTCACTACACTCCTTTGTAAAAGAAAAATCTACAAGCAACAATGGAATGACTCCAATCTGACTTGCCTCAACATCTCTGTGAATGACTAAATTGGAAGAAGAAAACATACTTATCAAATGGGCAGATGACAAGCTGGGCAAGAGAACAAATATGCTACATGACCCAACTATGAACCAAAAATATCTCCACAAGTCTGTCTCAATGGGCTGCACCTTACAAGAATCTCAACAGGGGAAAAAAGGTCCAAAGGTCCAGAATATATGAGCCACACCTACCAACCAACATAAAAAAGCCTTTAAAGATGAAGGTAATAGAACATGCTCGATGCAAGTCAAGAGAATAATGATGCTGACCCCAAATTAATGTGCTTTTAGATACAACTGAAATATGTCCTCAAGTGTGCAAAGCAAGACTCTAAATCCGCTTGGAATAGCAGCATCTACTGATTCTAACTTTGAACATCGTATCTGAAGAAATGAGGTTACAGTCATATTAAAGAGTAAGTTCTGATCTATTGCACAGTAGTGTGACTACAGCAACAATAATGTAATATATTTGAAAATGGCTAGAAGAGAGGATTTTAAAAATCCTCACTCCACAGAATGATCTGAGATGATGGGTATGTTAATGACCCTGGTTTGATTGTAACACAATGTACATATGTGTCAAAATATTGTATAATCTATAAATATATACAACGATGGGCCAATTAAAAATAAAATTAAAATTAAGAAGACGAGGAAGAGAAAAAAGATGAAGGAGCAGGCTGGCAAGGTGGCTCAGGAGGTAAAGGCACTTGCCCCCCAATTCTGATGGCCTGTCCAGCAGCCAAGTACCTAAAGATTTAAGTAATTGAACAGACAACTTCAAAATGTACAAAACTCGCTAGTTCACACAAGGAGAATAAATGTTTAGTGAACACGAAACCTTTTTTATTATTATTTATAGGCAGTTGTGAGCAGCCCAAGTTGAGTGCTGGAAACCGAATTCAGGTCCTTTGTAAAAATCGTACCTCCCTTAACCACTGAGCATCCCGGACCCCGAGCACAAAGCTTTCTGAACAAAGGTTCACTGCTGATCTCAGCGGATCTGTTGGTATTTTCATTCATTAGCCTCTGACTCCAGTTAGTACCCAATGTAAGACCTTGAGACAATAATGAGCAGGCTGTGAGAAAGACTGGACTACAGTATACAATAGAGAGCATATTTCAAAGTAGGAATGCACTGAGGGAAGTTCAATAGCATTTTCTTTATAGGCTTTTTTTTTTTTTTTTTTTTTTTTTTTTTTTTTGTTTTTTGTTTTTTGTTTTTTTTCGAGACAGGGTTTCTCTGTGTAGCTTTGCGCCTTTCCTGGAGCTCACTTGGTAGCCCAGGCTGGCCTCGAACTCACAGAGATCCGCCTGCCTCTGCCTCCCGAGTGCTGGGATTAAAGGCGTGCGCCACCACCGCCCGGCACATCTTTATAGGCTTTTTAAGAAGTTAATCAAATTGTTCTTGTCAGCCTCTCACCTGAAAAGACGCAATGTGTTCTGATGCCTAAGTGTCATAGGAGGCCAATTCATCAACGGCAATAGTGAGGTAATGGAATTCTTCATTTATTTGAAAATTCTGTAGTCTGTTACTACACCTGCCCGCTGGGGTTTAAAAGGCATGGATTTTTTCTAACCATAAACTTTCTAACTCTATCAACATGAGGTGAAGGGTCTGGGGGTTCACAGCACAGCTTGTTCTACAGCCATTATAAGATAATAGTCAGCTCAATGGTCATCTGCGCTACCAAGGTAATATACAATGAAGGTCCTCTCAAGCTGACTGACGAGTTAGCCCGTGAACGGAAACTGAGCTGCTCCTGCATGTAGGTCTAAGGTGGAATGACTAGGGATCACAGTGACGGCAAAGCCAGGAGTCCAGCTCTCAAGCCGTGCGTCTCCTAGGAGAACCAGAACAGGGCACACACAAACAACAGAAAGGGGCTGGTGAGATGGCTCAGTGGTAAGGGCACTTGCTGCCATGGCTGACTGCCTCGAACCCACATGGTAGAAGGAGAGAATCGACTCCCAAGGGCTGGCCTCTCAACTACACATGCACACCATGGCACATACGCACATGTATGTACATACACACACAAAATAAATAAATATACGCAAAACAAAAGAAGGCAGTATCCCAAGAAAAATATGCAATGGAGTTCAAAAGATTATCTGGGAGGGATGGGATCTGAGGAAGCTTGATGGGAAGGAAACATATCTGGGCCTGGGAGGATGGGCTGAAGCAAACAGCACAAAAGGCCAGGGCCTTCCAAAAGCCAGAACACGGAGCAAAGGCAGGCCCGTGGAAGAAGTCAGCACATGTTGAGGGAACAACCAAGACCTAACTTTGTGACAGGGTAGAGTGTGAGAAGCAGGAGAGTGAAGCCAGAGAAATCCTGAGTGGCTTTGAAATGTCATGCTGAGAAAAGTCTGAACCTTTCTGGACTAAGCAGCCAATGGCAAGTCCCTGGGAGAAAAGATGTAATGAGATTCCATCTTGGCACTCAGAGCAGATGAGTCACCGAGAAGTTAGCTCTTCCTCCCAGCCTTAGCCCACAATTAATATCAACAACACCAAGGCTGGAAAGCGACAAAGAGGAGGAAGTCTTTCTTTTGTGGAACCAAGGTCATTGTCTGGAAACACAAGATTGCCCTGCCTTTTGAGTGAAATGTATAAACAGCGATATTTGTTATGAACCACAATCTATCTTTGGTGCTCCCAATAGTTTAGGAAATAGTTTAGTATTGAAGGCTATCAACAAAAGAAGAGAAAGTTCAAATTATTCCTAAAATACTGCATCAAATTAGTTCATATGTGGCCGATGCAAAGCACTTCACACTATAAAGCTCAACAGCAAATATCTCCTTAGAAGGCCAAGAATCCGTTTTTTCTCTCAGCGTATGTACTGAAGGCTCCTGTGTTGTCAGGAAAAACTAAGAGTCCGACCCACAGGGTCCTCCAGCTACCACGCTGACTAGAAGCTCATCAATTTGCCCCAAGTTCATGAATCAAACTCTGTAAGAAGTTAAGAAGCAAAGTCCCACTGTAAAGAACGTTTGTACTTACTCTCTTAATAAAAGAAAAAGGAGGAGGAGGAGGAGGAGGAGGAGGAGGAGAAGAGAAGAAGAAGAAGAAGAAGAAGAGGAGGAGGAGGAGGAGGAGGAGAAGAAGGAGAAGGAGAAGGAGAAGGAGAAGGAGGAGAAGGAGAAGGAGAAGGAGAAGGAGAAGGAGAAGGAGAAGGAGAAGAAGAAGAAGAAGAAGAAGAAGAAGAAGAAGAAGAAGAAGAAGAAGAAGAAGAAGAAGAAGAAGAAGAAGAAGAGCTGAGGGCCACGCCCACACGGTAAGACAGGCAGCTGTCTGGGATGTCCAATGGGCAGTTCAAGGCCAGCTCCTAGAACACCCTACCTTGCAGCTCATCACATTCAATTCTGCTTCTCCTCTGCTTAGGAACTGCTTTGAACAGATAATACAAGGAATGAAAAGGAAGATTCCTTTCTAACCCTTCCCAAGCCGTCTCCTCCCAAGAGCAGCTACAGCAGCTGGTCCTCAGGAGTCCTTCTACATAATCTATACACACACAGTACCAGTGTCTAGTCTTCCTTTCTATACCCAGCGGCAGCTTTTCCTTTCTTCACCATGGTAGCATCTACACACACTATTCTGACATTGAGAAGGGAAGAGGAGAATCCCCGGACACTCACTGACCCTCTAGCCTAGCCCATGCAGCACAACATCCGGAGACTCCATCTTAAACAAAATGAAAGGTGAAGACCAACACCCAAGGTTGTCCTCTGCCCTCCACACAGGCACTGTGACATGTGCACACACACACACACACACACACACACACACACACACACACACACACACACACACAAATCCCAAACAGTGAGAGTGACATCTGCTCTAGGCAGAATACAGCTTGTCTGGCAATTTTTAATATTCTAAAGATGACTAGGAAAGAAAACAATTAAATAGCAAGAGAGAGCAAATGCTAAAATGAACGGCTGACATTACTGCATCCTAAGCCCCTGGCTAAGTGCTGTAGGGCATTTCTTTCTTGCTTTCATAGTTTTGCTATATAGATAGCCCTCAAATTACCATACGGGACATAGTAGCCTACACCTGTAATCCCAGCTCTCAGAGACTGAGGAGGACCTCCATTAGGTCAAGTTCAGAACTAGCCTGAACCACATATCAAGTTCCAGATCAGCCTGGCAGAAGTGTGAGACTTTAACACATACATATACACACACACCAAAAACAAAACAAAACAAAACAAAAAAACAAAGCACGTGGGGGGTGGGGGGCGGGCAGGACAAGACTCCTCCTGTCTCGGCCTCTGCATCTCTGATATTCCTACTGTCTTGATCTCACTGTTGAAAGAACTCACATCTTCGCCTGGGGCTGGAGCAGTTAAAAGTACTTGTTCTCCAGAGGACCAGGGTTCAATTCCCAGCACCCACAGGGTAACTCGGAACCATCTGTAACTCCAGTTCCAGAGGATCAGATGTCCTCTTCTGACTTCCAGGGGTCCTAGGCATGCACATGATGCACAGACATACATGTAGGCAAAACATGCACATACTTAAAATAATAATTTTTAGCTGGGCAATGGTGGCATAGACCTTTAATTGGGAGGCAGAGGCATGCAGATCTCCGTGAGTTCAAGGCCAGCCTGGTCTACAAAGCAAGCTCCAGGACAGCTAGGGCTACACAGAGAAACCCTATTGGGGGTGGGGGGGAGGCAGATTTAAATGAAAAATTAAGAAAGAAAAAAACCCCACATCTAGAGCAGTAATCCACCCAAAGTTACAGACCTGGAGTCAGCACTGAGCCCTGCATCCAGAACTACACTAAGGCAGGTTTGTTTGCCTCTCTCACAGACCAGAACAAGCCCTCCATAATCTACGGACTGTTTTCTCTTTAATCCTCACAGGGCATACTTCAAGTTTTAAAACTAGCATCACATTAGAAAAAGCATATTGGGGGACTGGTGAGATGGCTCGTGGCTAATAGCCCTGGCTGCTCTCGCAGAGGACCAGAGTTCGATTCTCAGCACCCACAGATCACATATAACTCCAATTCCAGGGGATCCGATGCCCTCTTTTTACCCCTGAGGGCTCCAGGTGCACATGTGATTGTACACATATATTTATGAACACAGGCAATGCATTCATATACATAAAATAAATCTTTAAAAATTTCTTTTTAAAAGAAAAAGCATATTGGAGAACAGGAGAGATGGCTCAGTGGTTAAGAACATGGTCTTTATTTAGTCTGCTCTTCCAGAGGACCAAGGTTAATTTCCTAACACCCATGTCAAATGGCTCACAACCTCTTCTAACTCCAGTTCCAGGGGATATGATATCTCTGGCCTCTGGACATGTGTACACATGTGCACTTCCCCCTCCCCCCCACACACAAACACACACTCTCTATACCTAATTAAAAATAAAAAATATAAAATCCAAAATGGAAAAAACACATTGGAAGGGAAAGAAGCCTAAACTGATGCAAGCCTTTCTATGAGAACAAAAGCCACTCTTGGAAAGGAAGAAACTCAATTCTACTAAAGATACATACATACCCAGGTATGATGTTGCAAGCCTGTAACTCCAGCACTAGAGAGACTGAGGCAAAAATACAATAACACCCTAAATTTGAGAGTAGCCTAGGATACACAGGGAAAACCCTGCCTCAAAAAGCAAAAAGGTAGATGAACCCCTACCCTGACTCCAAAGAAACCAATTAATGGGAAACAGACGAGAATAAAACTACCAAGTGAGATTCAAAGGCAAAAACACAAGTTGGAAGGTAAAAGCAAAATTAATGAAACAAATTCAAAATGGCTCATCTAAAGACTAGATGGGTTCTAGGGCCTACTACTAAACAAAGCTAATGTGCCACACCCTGACTGTATAATATGAGTCATTATGAGCTAGTCAACTTCCAGAATACTAAGTTTACACAAAAGAACCGAACAGCTCCACTCCAATACTTAATTTGACACTGTGAACGTATTCCTCATACTAAGTGCTCAGGCTCATGTTAATGTTTTTTTTTTTTTTTTTTTTTGTTATTCTTTTTTTTTTTTTTTTAAGACAAGGTTTTTATTGGTTGGTTGGTAGGTAGGTTGGTTGGTTTGGTTTGGTTTTTTGAGATAGGGTTTCTCGGTGTAGCCCTGTCTTTTCTGGAATTCACTCTAGACCAGGCTGGCCTTGAAGTCACAGAGATCCACCTGCTTCTGCCTCCCAAGTGCTGGAATTAAAGGGGTGAGCCACAACCGCCCAGCTTTTTAGACAGAGTTTTTCACAGCTCAAGCTAGTCTTAAAACTTGATCCTCCTGCTTCTACTTCCAAAGTGCTAGATTACAGCCCTGTATCCCCACATCCAGATTTTATGTTAAATGCTGAAAAGGCCTCTTTGGGGAAGGAAAACTTACCCTTATGAATGCAAAGTAAACATCTGGAAAAGGTAATGATAAAGTTCCTGTAGTAATTAACCAATCCCTTGCTTCACAAGTCCCTGTAGCACCTACTTCGAAGACAGTGTGAGTCCCGCCGCTCTCCTGCACTGCTGCTGATGCTCTTAAACCCACAATTTATTACCGAGGTTTCAAGCCTCAGCACTATCCTGTCTCTCAGTGATTCCAGGGGCTCATAAATAATCCTGCTCTCTTTTACATATAAGGAAGGCAAATAACCCAGCTAGCAAAGTCAAGAGGAAAAGGAGAGCTCTCCATCTCTGTAAAAGGCCAGCCCAGAGACAGCCAAGGAGGAAAAGCTCACTGAGCAGGAGTCTCGGACAAAGGACTGAAGACAACAGAAGACTTGAACCCATCATCATCTTCTTCTGTTTACACAATTACCGATCTAGTGCAGCTCTCTGTTTCACAGAGACGCAAGGCACGTAAGGAACTGAAGGTCGCACGGTGAAAAAGAGGAACTGAGACACAGCTGGAGATTTCCCCAGGCCAGTGTCTCTCACATTATTCCTTCAATTCAGTGATGGCCCAGCACCAGCAGCCTCCTCCTGCTAGGGCCACATCCTTGTCTGCATAGTCAAAAGCAACAAGAGCCTCTCCTCTCCTCAGGCCACAAAGCAAGGCCACAGCTCTCCTCAGCATCCATCTAGAGGGCAGGATTCTTGTGATTCCTAATGCTGACTTCTTGCCACATTTGGGCAGCGCTAACAGCCTGTCTCACTCGGACGTGTTCAGGATTTGCCCTGGCTGGATCACGTAAGCTGCTTTTGAGGGGATCTGATTCTGAATTCAGTATCAGTGGGCATGTGATCGGGTCTGTCACATTGACTCCTATAAAGGAATCTCAAGTGGAATTTTCATAGAGCTTGTCTGCCTTACTTTATCATCAGCTGAGGCCATGAAAGCCAGGCCAACACAGCCACGCTCATGCCACTTAGATTGCGAATGAATGGTTTATTTATTGGTGAGCTGGCACACTGACCCTTTCCTGGGGCTATCTCTACCTGGTTTCCTAAACTTCCTCCCTGTGAAGCCTAAGCCTTCTAGGGGGAGGATAGGAGCCACCAGATGTGTCTGTGGCAAGAGACAAGTGGGGCAAAAATGCTACCTGAAACCAGCTCACCTGACGTGAACTACCACTAAGCATACACCATATAACTAAGATCCATTAGAAAGATCCAAGTCATGGCTGGCAAGTACCAGGGCACTGAAGGTCATGTGTGCTGATAAAAGCTTCATGAACCTTTGGTGTGAAGAAAAACAAAAAAGCAGCAACCTATGCTCGTGGGTGTGTGAACCGAGACTCTGGCTGGGGGCAGGAGAAAGCAGCTGTGCACGTGGCCAGGGCCCACCATATATGGCAGGTCTCAAGCTCCTGGAATCCAGCAGGAGCCTGGACGCCCTTCAGCCACGTGAAAGCTGCAAGGGCGGTTTTCAGGAGCCCCGTGCAGATGCTGCCAGTGCCTGCCAGGCAGTTAGTTCTCTGGCTGCACTGTGATGGGGACAGAATGCTCCCCAAGCCCCTTCCCACCCAGTTTACTTCCTTTTCTTCTCTACAAGTCTTCTTAGCTGGCTTCTCTAATGTTCCTTCTCCATCTTCCTTTGGAACTCGAAACTTTACAAGTTACTTCTTCCTCTCCTCACTGCTCAGGCCATCCTCTGGCTCTGGGCCCCAGAAGGCCAACAACTGTTGTCCTTAACCATCGACCATTTCCAGGGCTCACCAGGACAGACAGCGAATGCCAAGAAAAGCAGTGCTCACCTCACGGCTGCCATCAATAAGTGATTGCCATTGCTATTCATACTCAGGGGAAGAGACCTCTATCCCTTTCAAACACTCAGGGGTTAACAGTCAACAGTCCACTGCTGATGGGGAACGTGAAGTGACCTGTGACAAATGTGTAAAATCACCAAGACCACCTTTCCTTGTGTAAGACAAGGGGACTGAACCAGATAGGTGGTTTTTAAAACTGTCTTCTGGGTTTCCACGAAGCTACCTTCGGGTTCCTTTTCTGCAGGTAATGTTACACAGATTAGAAGGGACCAGGTCATTCCCACATCCTTCAATCCAAGTAGTCCTCTCATCCACTTACCCAGTATGGCTACGGATGAGATCTACTGTGTGTGCACGCATGTGTGTGCACGCACGTGTGTGCACAGGGCTTGGCGTTTAAGAGTGCACACCATTCCACAGCCCCTTTTTTCTGTCCTTAACTGCAGAACCACGTGGCTGAAGCTGCCAAGTTCTGCTGCTTGCTGGGGCTGGAACATGGCCCCTCATTCAATTACATCTTCACCAGCCTTTTGTTTTCCATGGTTTCCTTCACTGCCTAAGCTTAGCTGTCCTGGAACTTGCTCTGTAGACCAGAATGGCCTTAAACTCAGAGATCTGCCAGCCTCTGCCTCTGGAGTGCTGGGATTAAGGGTGTGCACCTCCACACCTGGTTCTAAGCTTTTCTTTAATTCCTTTCCACAAGTTGGAAATTCAGCTGGGTGGGATCTTGCCTTGGCTCACCACTCCCTCTATCCCATTTCTTAATTTGCTCATCTTGAATATGGGATTTAGCTTCATTCCATTTTTCTGGTGTTCTTTTTCTCTTCAAATGCTTTTCCTTGCTCAGCTTGCTCCTTTTCATTATAAATCTTCATTAGAGCTAACACTAGTAACCACACAACAGGGTCTATCCTAGGCTGTTTTGACATTTCCTCTGCCAAAGGAATTAATCCAAAACTCTTCACTTTAGCCTCAAGTAGACTTTTCAGACAAGGGCAAAAAGCAGCCACATTCTTCACCAAAATATCACAAGAGTGATCTCTAGGCCACATACTAACATTCTCTGAAACCTCTCAAGCCAGCCCCCGCCAACAGTCCATCAGAGCCCACTCAGCACCGCTGCCTTCCATGCTCCTGCTGGGAT
The DNA here is from genome assembly GCF_049852395.1 of Peromyscus maniculatus bairdii. Classification (NCBI taxonomy): domain Eukaryota; kingdom Metazoa; phylum Chordata; class Mammalia; order Rodentia; family Cricetidae; genus Peromyscus; species Peromyscus maniculatus. The sequence goes on from NC_134855.1 coordinate 135,303,073, forward strand.
GGCCCATTAAGCAGCACTTAAAGCAGTCCACTGCTTTCCTAACTCAAACTCTCAAAGTCCATATTACTCCAAACAAAAACATGGTCCAGCCTATCACAGCAATACCCCATTCCCAGTACCCACTTCTGTCTTACTTAGGGTTTCTATTGCTGTGAAAAGACACCATAACTACGGCAACGCGACAACATAACCACAGCAGCTCTTTGGTTGGTTGGTTTTGGTTTTTTTGAGACAGGGTGTCTCTGTGTAGCTTTGGAGCCTGTCCTGGAACTCGCTCTGTAGATCAGGCTGGCTTCAAACTCTCAGAAATCCTCCTGCCTCTGCCCCCCAAGTGCTGGGATTAAAGGCATGCACCACCACCACCACCACCACCACCACCACCACCACCACCACCCAGCAACCACAGCAACTCTTATAAAGAGAAATATTTAATTGAGGTGGCAGCTTACAGTTTCAGAAGTTTAGTCCATCATCATCATGACAGGGAACAGGGTGGCTGGGCGTATGGAGACATACAGGCAGACATGGTTCTGGAGAATTCTACATCTTGATAGGCGGCAACAGGAAGTGATCTTGGACACTGGGCATAGCTTGAGCATATATGAGACCCCAAAGCCCACCCCCACAATGACACACTTCCTCCAATAAGGTCATACCTACTCCAACAAAGTCACATCTCATAATAGTGCCACTCCCTTTGGGGGTCTTTTTCTTTCAAACCACCACAGTTATTATAATATTATTAAGGCAAACAGTGATAAAGCAGGACATCCCACACTCTCCTTTGGTCTCTGCATACTAAAGCACATGTACACAGACACAAACACAAATTATATAATGTGTATATATATGTATATATGTACCAAAATATTACACAGCACTCCATTAATGTGTATACTTTTTATGTTTTTAACATTATGAGTTAAATTTTTTAAATTTTAAAATGGAAGAAATACCAAAGGGTCCCAGAACTGCCTTCAGAGGGAAGAGAAGGCTGATGATGAAAATCATGGCTTACTCAGATACCAAGGAAAGAACAAGAGTTTGTCCAGCAGTAAGAACGATGAATACCTAAGACTCCGCGTGCACACTGGGTTACAAAGTCAAATTCATTTATTTCTGCTAGCTCGGGGTCAAGAGTTTGAGCTAGGTAACTGATGACTGACTGACCAGGTTAAATGAAGGGCACGTCAAGAGAACTCCTGGTTCTGGTGCAGGCACCTGAGGACTCACAATGGATGGCTGGGATACGGAAATGTGGGAGGGCTGCTTCACCAAACCCGAGGAGGGGTATCTTCAACAGCAGCATCTTTTCAGCAGCTACAGTCAGTACTGACCTTGTTAAGCACAGACAATGGACACATATAGTCAGTGCCACACACAGCAAGCACACTGAATATACAACTAAACAAAGGTCTTCTAGGAACAGAAGGGTCTATAGTCTTACACTTCAGCCCACTGAAAAACTATGGACCCAGAAAGAGTAGACTGGAGAAGTACAAGATCATCAGAGAACACAAAGGACCGCTCGGCACCTGTTCCTAACCCAGCTACCAATAAGGATCCATTACGTACGGGCCCAGGCAAATGTTCTCCAAGTCTGTCATCGGGGTCCTTCCACTCCTAGGAGTCTGTCTGGTTTTGTTTGGTCTTTCTCTGTGGCCCCCTCCTCACCTCGTCTCACAGTTCCCACTCCAAGAGATGTTTCAATTCGTGGTCCTCCAGTGGCCCAGCTTACGGCCATCTCTAAATGGAGTTTGCCTGGCCCTCAGTCTATACTCTTGAATCCTCAGGCTAAAGAGAACAGGACTGGAAGAACCTAACTTTTCTACAGACTTGGGGTGGATCCATCCCTCTCCCAACTGTTTTTACCCCTTAGGAGAGGGAGTTCCCCAATTCTGGGAAGACACTGTACAACTGAGCCCAAAACTACTTTTTTTGTTTGCTTTTTGTTTTTATTTTTGTAGCCAAGGTTTCTCTGTGTAGCCTTGGTTGTCCTGGAACTTGCTCTGTAGACCAGGTTGGTCTTGAACTCACAGAGATCCTCCTGCCTCTACTTCTCAAGTTCGATGGAATTAAAGGCATCCACTGCCTCCATCACCACATGGCTTTCCCCGCCCCCCAAAAAACTACTTTTCTGGTGACCTTTTACTACATTCGTGCACACACACTCACAACCTGCCCCCAAACACTCAGCCAACTGGCTGTCCTCAAGCACCTCGTGTTCTGTGGGTGCAGTCTTCAACGTAAGGCACCCTCTCTTTCTACGGCAGTCGTTTTCCTTACCCTTCATGATACCCCTCAAACATCACCTCTGCCCAACGCTATCCTCACTCCTGCCAGTGAATTCAGGCTTAGTTCTCCCTTTGTCCTTCCACGCACTTTGGGCTTTGAGACAAACCTTTCATTATCATCTATTATAGACAACTGCACTCAAAGTCCATTTCCACTGCAGTTTCTTGAATGTGTGTATGGTACCACAGCCTTCTCTCCAACACCCCATGATCCCAAACACACAGCAGGTCCTTGACAGGGATTTGCTAATTCAAATAAAAAAGTTACTGAGATGTTTTACCAAAACCTATATAGATAGATCATGGCAATTAAAAGCAAGGAAGAGGCCTTGCAGTGATAGTGCACTCCTTCAATCCCAGCGCAGAGGCAGAGGCAGAGGCAGAGAGGCAGAGAGGCAGAGAGGCAGAGAGGCAGAGAGGCAGAGAGGCAGAGAGGCAGAGAGGCAGAGAAGCAGAGAGGCAGAGGCAGAGAGGCAGAGGCAGAGAGGCAGAGGCAGAGGCAGGCTGATCTCTGGGAGTTCGAGGCCAGCCTGGTCTACATCTACAAAGCAAATTCCAAGACAGCCAAGGTTACACAGAGACACCCTGTCTCAAACCCTACACACACACACACACACACACACACACACACACACACACACACAAAGAGCAAGGTAGAGGATGGAGAAAGATAAAGAATAGATGGTCCCCTCTTCTACTTAGCTGCTGGTGGTACACCTCACTCCTCACTTAGCTACAGGGGGTATATCCCCACCCCTCACTCAGCTGCTGGGGGTAAACCCACCCCTCACTCAGCTGCTGGGGGTAAACCCACCCCTCACTCAGCTGCTGGGGGTAAACCCACCCCTCACTCAGCTGCTGAGGGTATACCCCACTCTGAAAAGTTAACTTCAGCAAGAAAGGTTGGGTAGACATTTTGGAAAGTTTAAAGAAATACAAATAATTTCAAGGCTCTACCCGCTGCTATTAGTCAGGTATTGACCTTGGGATGTGGTCACAGGGATTATATATTTTATTTTGCCATCCACTCCCTCTACCACTCTGATACCTCTAGCTATACGGGCAATAAAGAGTCTTTCATACAGGCTCTGAATATTATCTTTGAGCTCCTCTGGGAACAGTTCAGCCTTCTCTCAACCCTCCCACCTTTCCAATGAGTAATTCTACCATACAGTCCTCAGCTCTTAAAAAAGCATTTTTCTTCTCAATGTGTCCAGTTCCCCCCCCACACCCTCTCCTTAACCTCCACCATGGACACCAAAGGCAGACAGTGTGCCTTCTCAGCTGCCCGACAAGAAGCCACAGTATATATCTCAAAGAGAACTAGGAAGGCTTTCAACACTTGTAGGGTCCTCTTCAATCCCATAAGCACCGTTTACATAGATCCCAGAACTTAGCACCCCAGTTTATAACGGGCCATTTATGTGTCCTATCTCCCTCCCTAAAACTGGGCTTCTTGAGAACTAGCCCTGGTTCCCAGCACAGTGCCCAGGACATAGTGTACCTTCTAAAAACTACTGGTTTAGAGGATTAAAAAAAAAAATCCATAAAATAAACTGCCCCTTCAGGCTCCTTAGCCAAACTCAGTGACGATGTGAGTTTGGAGGAAGAAATACTTCAGAGGTGATCGTAACTGAACATCTTTATATAGCAGCTAGGCCTGTGATGCAGAGCTCAGCTAGAGACAGTCCTAAACAAGGGTCCTTTGACAGGCAGCCAGTCCCCACGTTCCCCGGATTGCTCACTCTGGTGAAGGTAGTAAACCCAGTTCTCCCGAGTTTACCTTCCCAAGATCTGGCGGGTCCCCCAGCCCCCACTTCCGTGACTCCTGTGCCCCCCTTTGACCTTTAATGCTGTGTGACAGTAGATGGAAAATGTATTTCTTTTTTTTTAGGCTACTTCACAGCTGAAGAAAAACTATACTGTTTAAGGTGTTAAATATTTTCACATGTAACTTGGCTTGACTCTAACCTGCACACACACTTAGAGGCACAGGCACAAATGTCAGTGGTATAATTTGTTATAGGTTTCTGAGGACCAGGGATGGAAATGACCACGGATTCTCACAATTCAAACCACTTTTACGTAAATGTGAACTTTCCTAAAACAGTCAAGGGAGAGAACTTTCCATCCAACCTCAGAGAGTCTCTTAGAGATACTGATAGTATTATTCATGGGGTTAGGTGTTCTTTGAAAAAAAAAATACATTACAAATATTAGTTTCTTTTGGGGTTTCTGCTTTGACCTTTAATAAAAATGTGCTTTAAGGCAGCAGTTATGAAAATGAAAGGAGCAGGTTTTCATGTTGAACAAACGCCACTTCATAGACTCAAACCCCAGGAAAGCTATGCCTTACAACGCGCACACACACACACATTTGGTGACCTCACTTACCAGACGTGAAGCAGGGTTATAAGAAACCATGAGTTGAATGTATCAGGCATCTGACATCCTAGAAAATAACAACGAAGTGTAAATACGTGAAGGTGTAGAGGAGGCATACTGACTGTGTTGGTCACTGGTGGGGACCTGTTCAACTAAAATGTAAGGCAGGATGACATTTCTGACCATGAAACTGCAGAAAGATCAGTAAAAACACAATGTAAAACCGTGAGCCTAGCCGGGCGGTAGTGGCGCACGCCTTTAATCCCAGCACTCGGGAGGCAGAGCCAGGCGGATCTCTGTGAGTTTGAGGCCAGCCTGGGCTACCAAGTGAGTCCCAGGAAAGGCGCAAAGCTACACAGAGAAACCCTGTCTCGAAAAACCAAAAAAAAAAAAAAAAAAAAAAAGAAAAAGAAAGAAAAAAACATGAGCCTGACCACTGAACGCAGCCAGACCACCGGTCTTCCAGTTCCAGCCTTGTTACCACCTTGTGGTCTTGGGCAAACTGCTTCTTCCCTCTGAGTCTCAAATTTCTCATTTTATAGACTGTGGAAGAGATGGTTTCTTATGGTTCCTTCCAACGTCATGAGGTTCTAAGCTAGTTTCCCTTTCTGGGCTTGAAGTCTCAAGAGCTAAGCAAATACACCTCCCAGCTCCCCATCAGCATCAGCTACTGTGATCATCTGAGCCCTTCTGAAAGGGTTAAGCCTTTCTGCTCTGGTCTTATTTTCCATTGTTTTTTGTTTGTTTTTGTTTTTTGAGGCAGGGTTTCCCTGTGTAGCCCTGACTGTCCTGGATCTTGCTCTGGAGACCAGGCTGGCCTGGAACTGAGAGACCTGCCTGCATCTGCCGCCCAAGCGCTGGGATTAAAGGCGTGCGTGACACCACTGCCCAGCTTTTTCCAATTTTTTAAGACAATCCAATGTGGTATGGCCATGAGTGTGCCAGATGATTTACCCAAATACCCGGGAGGGTAGAAGTGGGACTCTAGGAGCTGGAGCTGAATCAGGAAGAGGACTATGCCCCCTGAAAGGCCAGTCCTCGACTACAGAGACAACACTGGGCAGAGCCTCTAAGTTTCAGATCCTGAAAGTCAGAGCTCAGCTCAGACATTCAAGTCTCTCCATCCTCAGATTTCTAAGAAACCCCTCTAGTGGGCTGAGGGGTCCCCACGACATGTACCCCCTTATTACAAGACAAGGAGAAAAGCTTGACAAGGAGCAGGAAGGGTGAAGGGGAGAAGATCAGTGGGGAAAGTGAGCCCTTCTGGTAGAAGCAGTCTTTTGCAGCAACAACTCAAAAAAAAAAAGGAAGTAAGGCATGATATACCTGCCTAGAGCTCTGACACACATCCTGTGATTTTGTGAGGCAGGGCAGGGTTGCAAAATCCAAGCTAGCCTGGGCTATAGCAAATCTATATGCCAAAAAACAAAACAACACACACACACACACACACACACACACACACACACACACACACACACACACACAAATCTCCTGCTAATCAGCATTCAGTGAGGTTCCAGTTAACGACGAGGGTCACTAAGAGTGACTACAGGGCAGAACCCGAGGAGGGAGGAGCACACCCACACTAACGGGGAGTCCTCACTCCCTGTGGCTGGGCCTGCAGCATGCCAGACATAACAAGCGCTTCACGGTCATTAGGTCAATGAATCTGTCCAACAACCCTAGCAGGTGGGTCCTGACATACCCCCATTTGACAGGAGAGGAAACTGAGTGTTATCCAGACAACTGCTCAAGACTACAGAACCATAACACCAAGGAACAAGACACATGGGATTAAATTCAGACTTCCTTGATTCTCTGTGCAGTGTGAGGACTGCTGCGTGAGTACCTCTCTAATGCTAAGATGTGGACACTTCCTTGAGAAGTGTCCACACCCAGTCCACTGCTAATCGTCTTGATACAATATTTCTCTTAATCCTTACCTCAAGCTGGGAGAGGAGCACTAGAGTCCTACTTTAGAGGTAAAGAAGCAGAGTCAAGAAGGCAAAGTAACTATGGGCAAGCCACCATGTTAGGGCAGTGGCAAGGCTGGGGTTTGAATCCAGGTCTGTCACAAAAGGACACCAAAAAACTCGGGTGAGCTTACTGGGTGGTGCCCAGCAGCTGTCAAGTGGACTTCCTCTCTGAGCCCAGCAGGAGGGAGCTGGAGGCTAGCCTGACCAGCCATCCAGCTATTAAGACCCATGCCATCTGAGAGCGGGCCAGCCGCTCTCCGCCTACAACAAGAATAGCCCCGAGAAACTCTCAAGCCCGGATCTCAAGTTGGGTCTTTTTTTGGATGGTAGAACAAAACATTAAGAAGAAAAGTTTTCTTGGAAGTCTGAAATCTGGCTGCTCCTGCAGGACAGTCTGCCCAGCTGCTGCCTCTCCATCAAAGCTTCCCAGCAGCCTGCAGGAGCCCGTCCAGCTTCCTCAGAGGTGGAATCAGTTCTTGGGCTGGAAAGCACAGACAGACAAACAGGTCAGCAGCTGGCCCTGGGTCACAGTTTTCCCTTCTGGGGGTCAACTCAGGGCTGATGAGAAAAGAGCTGGCACATGAGTGATTCCCTGTGCCCATGGCGGTCAGAACAGAAGCCCACAGAGTAGACCTCAAAAACATCAAACCAACAACTGAGTGTTGACTATGAGCAACACAAAACTACGATTCTTAGCTCAACAAAATGTGTTTACATACTTCAGGTTAAACCCTGTGACACTCTGCCATGATCACACTCTTGCTCCAATATACACGCAGCATATTCTTTCCTGAGGCTAGGCTCTTTCTTGAACCAGGTTCAGTAAAATTAAATAATTCCATTACTGTCACCAGAGAGTGATATTATCATATTTTAGTATGAGGTCAGAATATTTAATTAAATTTAAGCGGATCTAGGTGAAGTTCCTGGGCTTCTCAGAGGCTCAGTTTCCTGCTCTCTGTAGGTCAGTGGGCAGAACAAGGGGCCTACCTTAGGGTTTCTGTGATGATAAAGGAAAGATCAAAGACCTGTAAGATGCCTAGTAAAGCCAGGTGTGGTGGCACAAGCCTTTAGCCCCAGCATCAGCACTTGGGAGGCAGAGAAAGGTGGATCTCTGTGAGTTAGAAACTGTCCTACTCTACATAGTGAGTTCTAAGCCAACCAGGGGTACACAGTGAGACTGTATAATGAGAGGTATAATGACTCAATATTCACTCTTGTTGTTTCCACTGAATTTAATTAAATAATAGGGTTCAAATTATCTTTGAAAGGCTTCACCAGTTAAAACTCTGTCACAAAATAAAATGAAACCTCAACTACTGACTCAGAATTTCTTCATTAAAGAGCCCCTCCTCTCCAAGGTAATCAGTTCCGTAGAGGTAAAAAGAGTCACAGATGAGAATGTAGAATTAAGCACAAGCTCACTGGCTGTCTGTGCTCCAGGACAGCAGTGACAAACTACAGCAGGCATGTCCCTTGTGACAAGAGGGGCATCACCAGAGCCTGTAGGAACAGCAGCTGCCGAGGTAGCTGACCACTCAGATGCATCGAGTGCTCTAGATCGCAGCCCTCAAACACTGAGGCTCTGACGTGACTCAGGCCCACAACTCTGGCAGCTTAGGGAGGGCTGTCCAAGAAGCTGATAGGCATAGTATCCTGTGACCCAACAACTCACTCACATACGGTCTTCAAGAAATGCCATCAGCCTCCTTTTGCTGGGGGAAGAATAACATTTGCCAGCTATCCAAAGCTCTCGGTCTTCAGGACCCTTACAGTCAAGCCCTATAGCAAAGATCTGAATGGGCACGGCCACTTTAAAGGTATAATCATAGGAAGCAATGTATATATTTCCTCATTTTATTCAAATCCCCACTGAACTCCTTAGGATTCAAACCACAAGAAAGTCAGTCTCATTTTACAGATTAAAAAAAAAACTTTTGCTTCCAGATGATACTTTCCAAATCTGCTCTTTGTTCACTAGCCACACTTTGGAACTCCTTTGGTTTGATTTTAAAATGTAAACCTCGCCAAAAAAAAAAAAAAAAAAAAAAAGGAGGAGGAGGAGGAGGAGGAGGAGGAGGAGAAGAAGAAGAAGAAGAAGAAGGGCCACAGCAGAACAAATAAGCCATAGGTTTGTCTGTTTATTTGTGACAGGTGACAGGGTTTTACTATGTAGTCCTCACTAGCCTGAAACTTAGTGTGTAGAATAGGTTTACCTTAAGTTTATGACAATCCTCATGCCACTGTCTGTGAGTACTCGAATTACAGGCATGTGCCACCCTGACTCTAGGTTTTTGTGGTGGGTTTTGTTTTGAAAGAGGATCTCTCTATGCAGTCTTGGCTGGCCTGGAGCTCACTATGTAGAACAGGCTGGCCTGAACTCAGAGATCTCCCATTCTCTGCCTCCCAAGTGCCACCCACCATGCCCAGGCTACGCCATAGGTTTTAATAGGCCAATTCCTAATAAAGTCTTGGAAAATCTGAAGGGAGAGTGTGATCACCAGGAAATTCACTGCCACTTATCCTGAAGGACAAAGCCAGGGCAAAACTCACCAAGATAGACACCATTGTGTGTATAAACACCAGTTTCCAGTACTAACACAATATCTCACAAAGGGAACTATCATCAAAATAAAGCAAAACCCAAATTATTAAGCTGCGTTACAATGTCTAGTTTGTGGTTACATTCATTCACAGGCAGCATGGTACAGTGGGGAAATCCCTGAGGTTTAAGCAGACAACACAGGTGCAGGGCTTGCCTAGGCAACCTTAGGCAAGTCACTGAGCTCTTTAAGCCTCAACCGTTTCTAAACACAAAACAAAAATACAAGTACTTACTATCCCACAAGATTGGGAAACTCCTAAAGGGGACAAACACGAGAGCAAATAAATGTGAGCTATTAATATGTAATTATAACCTTCTGAAACTTTTCTTAAGTTGGTAATCTGTAAGCTATGATTGAAATATGAATATTAACTATCTATGTAATAAGTCTTTTATTTGATACGATAATATTAATAAAACCTGCCAGGCGGTGGTGGCGCATGCCTTTAATCCCAGCCCTTGGGAGGCAGAAGCAGGCAGATCTCTGTGAGTTCAAGGCCAGCCTGGTCTACAGAGCGAGTTTCGGGACAGCCAGGACTGCTACACAGAAGAACCAAAAAAAAAAAACCTAACAGAACTTCAGAACCTTCCACAGGGGCTGGAGAAATGGCTCGGAGGTTCAAAGCACCTCTGCTCTTGCTGAAGACGTGGGTTTGGCTCCCAGCACCACAGGGCAGCAGCTCACAATTGACTGTCTTGGAGCTGCAGTTCCAGGTTTCCAATGCCCTCTTCTGGCCTCTGAGGACACCGACTGCATGTGGTGTACATACACACATACATACCAGACACTCATACATGTAAACTAAAACTTTAAAAAATAATGAGGACTGAATAATAATGAGGACTGAAGACAAGTAAGCATTCATCTAAAATAATTATAATAAATATGAATCAAGGATTAAATATCTGATGATAAACCTTTGTTTTTTCTTTTGCATGTGTGTTGTACTTTTTTTTTTTTTTTTGGTTTTTCAAGACAGGGTTTCTCTGTGTCATTTTGGTGCCTGTCCTGGATCTCACTCTGTAGACCAGGCTGGCCTCAAACTCACAGAGATCCACCTGCCTCTGCCTCCAAGTGCTGGGATTAAGGGCGTGAGCCACCACCGCCCAGCTGTGTGTTGTACTTCTGTGCATGGTATATGCACATGAGTGTTTGAGTGCACCCACACATGTGCATGCAGAGACCAGAGGAGCCTGTCAAGTGTCTTCCCCTATGGCTCTCTACTTATTCCTTTGAGACAGGGGAGCTCGCCATTGTGGCTGGCCAGCAAGCTCCCAGGATCTACTAGTGGTCACCTCCCCTCTGCAATGCTGAGGTTACAGGCACATCTGGCTGCGAGTCCTTACATGGCTCAAGGGACTTGACCTGACTTGTTTCTTCATTGAAACAATGAAGAAAAGACAAACAGACAGACACATGGACACAGAGAAAAATGCTGGGTTCGGTTGGCCTGGGGTCTTAGATAGAGAAACCACAACACCCAGAAGCTCAGCTTGCTTATGACATAGATTTGAACAGAGACAGGGTGACAGCACACAGCTGAACAAGAAGGCAAGTTTAAGGCAAGATTGGTTCATCATGGTAGGAGAAGTCTGCATCGGAGCAGTCATCAAGCTGTGAATTTCTGGGGGAAGAAAGATACAGTGGACATTTTCTACACAATGTCAACACTTACACACGGACCCCTGAAGAAAGCTCTGCCACTCCTCTGAGCCTAATCCCAAGAGGCTTTGTCATCTTCCCATCAGTCTGAGGCTATGAGGTCCTTAACATGGCCGTGCCCAGGTCAACAACACACTTTCACTGAGGACTCACTCACACAAGGTTTCCTCCATTCCCAACATGGGGCCATGCCCAGCTTTTCCCATGGATGTGGACCCCAGCCTCAGGCCCTTATGTTTGCACAGCAAGGGATCTCACTCCCTGAGCTATCTCATTGGCCATGAAGACAATGTTTCTATGAAAAAAGGTAGGACGGTACTCTGGAGGAGACCTTAGCGATACTCTCATGTGCAAGATTCCCAGAACGGCAAGAAAACACAGACAAAAGCATGGGGTGGATGTGTTGGCTTTGTTTGTTTTTCAGATTATTTATTCTGATTTTATATGTATGGGTGTTTTGCCTGCATGTATGTCTGTGCACACAGAGGCCAGAAGAGGGCACCAGACCCTCTGGAATTGGAGTTACAAATGATTGTGAGCCATCATGAGAGTGCTGGAAATCAAACTTCAGTCTTCTGGAAGTACGGCAAGTGCTCAGTGCTCTTAACTTCTGAGCCATCTCTCCGGCTCCAGATATGGTTGTCTGTTCATTTGTTTGTTTGCTTTGTGGGGGTGTTTTTTAATGTTACTTTTAATTAAAATTATACTTAAAAAAATCAAGTAAACTAATAAAATAAAAAAGGGAGAATGCACATGGATTTAGGGGAAAACTCAATATTTTCTTTATCTTTTGAAGAAAGTATATGTTCTCATTTTGACTGATTTCTTTTTTTTTTCTTCCGGAGCTGGGGACCGAACCCAGGGCCTTAGCAAGCGCTCTACCACTGAGCTAAATCCCCAACCCCTTGACTAATTTCTTATATAATAAGAAACAGTTTAGGACTGGCAAGATGGCTCAGGAGGTAAAGATGTTTGTCGCCAAGCCTGACAACCTGAATATGATCACCAGAACCCGCACAGCAGAGAGAACCAACTTTCATAAGTTGTCCTCTGACCTCTGTATGGGCCCCATGGTATATACGCTTATACACATGTGCATGCATATACATACATACACACACAAACTACAGTGATAAATTTTTTTTAATAATTAAAAAAACGGCTTGTTTACAAAGGGGCAGGGAAATTGTCTTTCCTGATGAACAAGAAAATAGAAAGTAGGGGCTGGAGAGATGGCTCAGAGGTTAAGAGCACTGCTTGTTCTTCCAAGGGTCCTGAGTTCAATTCCCAGCAACCACATGGTGGCTCACAGCCATCTGTAATGAGATCTGGTGCCCTCTTCTAGCTTGCAGGGATATGTGCAGACAGAACACTGTATACATTCTAAATAAATAGATCTTTAAAAAAAAAAATCTATTCCTCACCTTAAAAAAAAAAAAAGAAAAGAAAATATAAAGTAAAAAAATAAATTAGAATTATAATTCAGTATAATATTTAAAGTCTCTAATATTAATCTGCTGAAATAGTGAAATAGCCAAACAACTTATATTTGAGTTTTAAACAACCAAAATAGTTATTAAGCAATCCAAACTGCATCTAGCATTCTTTGTGAACTCAACTGTGTTCAGATATTTGTTGCCAGAGTAAAGCGCCCGTTATACAAACTTGTCAGGTGCCTGGCTCCTTAGGGCAGGACTGCTGCACAGAGAGCAGCAGGATTCCTTCTCAAGTCTGTGGACACAGGAAGAGCTTACATTTTCCAGGGACCTTACAAATACTTATTTTAGTTAGCCATGTTAATAATTATAATTTATGGTTAAAAATCCTTCTGGAAAGCAATTTATCAATGGGATGTAAGTAATAAAATTATATAAGCCTTTGAGATCAATAGCCTTCCAAAAAAAACAAGAAGAAGAATCATTGTTGCAGAATATTTGTACACTGTGTGAAGATGTGCTGCTGTGATTAGTGTAATAAAAAGCTGAACAACCGGGGTTGGGGATTTAGCTCAAGGCCCTGGGTTCGTCCTCATGGGGGGGCGGGGGATGATGCTGAACAACCAATAGCTAGACAGGAGACAGGCGGGACTTCCGGGCAGAGAGAGGAAGAGGAGATAATAGAGGCAAGACACTGACATACAGAATGGAAAAGAGGTGAAAGTCATGTGGTAGAACATAAATTAATAAAAATATGAGTTAATTTAAGTTATAAGAGCTAGTGGGACAAGCCTAAGCTAATGGCCAAGCTTTCATAATTAATAAGTGAGCTGGTGTCCCCAAGGAAAGTCTGACTACAAATCATGAAATTTATTTATTTCAAGATTCACTAGAACAATCAAAAACTAGAAACAAAAAGAGAAATAATTGACAAAAATCCATGTCAAAATGCTAAGAGAGGACACGGTGGCACAAGCCTGTAAACCCAGCACTTGGGAGGCAGACGGTAGGATCAGCGTTTAAGGTCACCCTTGGCCGCACAGCAGGTTCCAGGAGAGAATATCAAGGGCTGGGAGGTGACTCAGTCTGTGAAGTGCTTGCCACGCCAGCATGATGACCTCAGCCTGATCCCTAGAACCCACCTTAAAAATATCGGGCATGGTGGCCTGTGCTTGTAATCCCAGTCATGGGAAGGCAGAGATAGGAGGATCACTAGTGAGCTCCAGGCCCATGAAGGACCCTGTCTCAAAGGAGATAGACAGTGTTTCAGAGGATCCCGCCAAGGTGGACCTCTGGGCTATACATGCATGAAAACATACAACATACACAAAACAAAGGTTTAAAACAAAAACCTAAAATCCACAGCCACAAAAATAAACAGTGTATCATTTCCTTTCAGAACAATGAGAGTCACTTACTCAGAAAGAACTCCTCAAAGTCAGTTTTCTCCACACAGCTCGTGTACATGCGCAGGGCTGCGATCTTAATCTTCTAGACAAAGAGAATAAAACCAAACTCAAGACATGACCAAGAGGATGCTCTAGTGTCATTAGGTATGGACTGCAGAACTCATGTTTCTTCAGCTAGAAGGAGGGGTACAAACCTATCTGCGGGCAATTTGTTTTGTTTTAGAGATAAGACCTCAAGCAGCCCATGTTTACTGGGAACTGACTCTGTAGTTCAGTTCACCATCTCTACCTTTAAAAATAAATAAATAAAATTTGAAAAATTTTAAACCCCTGAAATCCTTTAATCTTTGCTCGGAGGCTCTACTAATTAGTTTACAGTTTTTTGGGGTTTTTTTTGGGGGGGAAGGGAGGCATTTCTTTTCTACAGACTCACAGAACTTGTGTGCATAAACAAAATTCTCTAATAAATATGAAATACTCTCCACTATGCCTCAAAGTATTAAATATGAAGAACTTAGTATACAGTATTAAGAAATGTCACTGGGGGTGGGGATGGCGCCCACCTTTAATCCCAGCACTTTGGAGGCAGAGCCAGGCGGATCTCTGTGAGTTCAAGGCCAGCATGGGCTACAGAGTGAGTTCCAGGACAGGCACCAAAACTACACAGAGAAACTCTGTCTTAAAAAAAAAGAAAAGAAAAGAAAAGAAAAGAAAGGAAAAGAAAAGAAAAGAAAGAAAGAGAGAAAGAGAGAAAGAAAGAAAGAGAGAGAGAGAGAGAGAGAGAGAGAGAGAGAAAGAGAGAAAGAGAGAGAAAGAAAGAAAGAAAGAAAGAAAGAAAGAAAGAAAGAAAGAGAGAAAGAGAGAGAGAGAGAGAGAGAGAGAGAGAGAGAGAGAGAGAGAGAGAGAGAGAGAGAAAGAGAGAAAGAGAGAAAGAGAGAAAGAGAGAGAGAGGTGTCCCCAGGGGCTGGAGACGTGGCTCAGTGGTCCAGAGCGCTCACTGCTCTTGTAAAGGACCAGCACCCATGTTGAGGTTCACAATCTTCTCTAACTCCAGCCCCCGGAGATCTGACATCCTCTTCTGGTCTCCATAGGCAACAGGCACTCGTGTGGTACATTTTCAAACATATATACAAGCAAAAAGGTTCATACACACAAAAATAAATCAATCTTTCAAAAGAAAATTTTAATTCCCTTGGATCTTAATGAGTTCTGTTTTTTACCTAAGCTCTGTATTTTGTACATATTGTATTTTATGTATGTACACTACATCTTAAGATTGATCTTAATTATGATCAAATCTAAAAATTAAAAATCAATTCTTAAAGAGCTGAGTTGGTCTGAAGAACAAGCCAGTAACACGAACAGGTGTATCAATGACTTTCAAAACTAAATAAACCAGTACATCAACAAAAGACTTGTACAAGATTCTTTTTCTTTCTTGAAATGACAGAGCAAGTTGAACACAGTGGCCCATGCTGATCATCCCAGCACTGAAAGAGTTCAAGGCCAGTCTAGTCTATAAAACAGGTTCAAGGCCAGTCTGGACTATAGTGTGAAAGGCTGTCTCAAAACCAAAGCAAAGCAAACAAACAACAAAAAGAAAAAATAATAACAAAACCTAAAAACAGGGGCTGGAGAAATGGCTCAGCAATTAGGAGCACTGGCTGCTCTTACAAAGGACCCAGGTTCAGTTCCCAGCACCCACATGGCAATTCGCAACCACCTGTAACTCCAGTTCCAGGGGATCCAAGCTCTCTTCTGGCCTCCACAGGCACCAGGCACACAAGTGGTGCACAGACAGGCACACATACAGGCAGGTGAAATACGTATATACATAATACAAATAAATAACTGAAACAAGAGCAAAATTGAACAAGCAGGTACACTGGCTCATGTTTGACCATCCAGCACTTGGGAGGCTGAGATGGATCAGAAGTTCAAGCTTCATCTACATGATATCCTATCTCCAACATAAATAAAAACAGAGCCCATCAAGAGTTAAGATATAACACATCACAATCGAAGGGGTTTATGAAGAAATGCAAAGTTGAACCCCAAACTGGCAAATTGAAGAAGGGATGAGAGAGGAGTAGTTGCCTGTCAAATTTCGTCAAGAACTAGGATTCAGCCAAGCACAAAGGCGCACGCCTTTAATCCCAGCACTTGGGAGGCAGAAGCAGGCAGATCTCTGTGAGTTCAAAGCCAGCCTGGTCTACAGAGCAAATTCCAGGACAGCCTGGGTTACATACACAAACCCTGCCTGGAAAAACCGAAGGGAAAAAAAAAAACATAAACAAAAAACAAAACAAGAACAAGTTTAACCAGGGAACAGAAAAAACAGGTTTCAGAAAGCATTGATCTACACCATCACTGGCCTAATGACACCCTTATCCTGATACTTTTGACTCCAGAAGGCCTTCCAGCCTTGAGATAAAAACTTTAGGCTCACTCAGTACTGAGTACCCCATTGAGTTCCTGCCGCAGATCTAACGGTTGAGGGATAAACAAAATGGACAAAAATTCCTGCCCTAGTTGAGTGTACGGCCCCGGTTAACTAAGACAAATGTATAACTTTAACTAAAATTCCCAGTCACTTAATTCTTGACCCTCCCACCATGCTTGTAGTTTCCTTCTGGATCTTCTGTATAAACTCCTTAGGTCACAACTAATCACTCTGCCCTTCGAAAGGCAGACTTGCCTTCAAGGCCCAGGGCTCCAAATACAACCACAAAAAAGCACTGGTTACAAATCATGACTACTTGACCAGGCCGGCCAGCATCTTTATACAGTGCTCATACTGTGGCCATCAGAAACATTTTATAGTTCTTCACTTTTCTTGTAGCAAAGCCAAACCTTTATTCTTGGGTGAGCCATTTTCCTGGACAAATCTCTAAAGCAAGTCCCTGAGGACTATCATGCAGGGACTGGAAATAACAACTGGAAAGAAGCTCTCTGAGAACCATGCGTTAATGTGAGCGAAGGAAGAAGGCAGACTAAATTTCCACTCAGTCAATACAAGCTGTTCCGGTCCACGGATGACTTCATGATTACTTCACTCTCACTTCTGGAGAGCCCACCATGACACTTGCCTAGGACAGGACACCTAGGCCTGCTCTCCCACCTGCTAGGACATGTGTACCCTCCCACAGATGAGGAGTGAACAGGGTAAGAGGCCTGTACTAACCCTACTAACGGTTGTGTGAGAACTGCAGGGTTTTTTTTTGCTTTGTTTTGGCTTGGTTTTTTGTCACTTGAACCTCCTATTCTGGGCTGGAATTCTTTTTACAACATTCTTGATTCATGTTTAACAATCTGAGCCCCATTCAAAGAAGAACAACCTAGTAAAGCTGTCCTACTCGAGGGCTTTCGTTAGCCGCTACTCTGAGTACCTCAGCTAACATATCTTCACTTATTTGTCGTTGACTTGTCCCTCAATACTAAGAGGTCACAATGTCTACTCTTTTCTATAATAAGTATCTCTATTTCTTTCAACTATTCTTTTTCTATTTTTGGGGGGGTGGGGTTGCTGTGTCCCCCTAGCTAGCCTAAAACTGTCTATGTAGACCAGGCTGGCCTCAAACTCAGAGAGATCTGCCTGTCTCTGTCACACAAATGCTAGGATTAAAGACCTATACCACCATTCATGGTTTTCCTCAGCCATTCTTCAGTTCTTACATGACACTGCTGTGTAAACACAACAGGGGAGAGGTTATTTCAGAGCTGGGCATAGTGTTGCACATCTACAATTACTTTCAACACTTGAGAATCAGAGGCAGGCAGATCTTTGTGAATTTGAGTTCAGCCTGGTCTACATAGCTAGTTCCAGGCCGGCCAGGGTTACACAGAGAGACCCTGTCTCAAACAAAACAAAACAATCAAACAAACAAAGAAAAATGTTATTTCAGGATGCTGAAATAAGTAAGGAAACACTACCTTTAAAATCTGAAATATAGGCTAGGGACATGGTTTATTGACTAACATGAGAAAGAACCCCAAGTTAGATCCCAGCAGCAATAAAGCCCAAATATGATTCTATAGGAATCTACACATGAAAACATTCAAGAAAAATATAGAGAAAAGGCAGGTCATAAGCATCAGTAGCCAATTAAACATTTTGTTCTCCAACCAAACACATATGAAAATACAAACAAAGCATTTTGCTCATGCAAGCCAATGCAAGTATCTGGCCACAGACTTCTGAGTTAACAGTGCTAAAAAGCGCTTATCTATAAGGCTTTCAAAATGGAAGTCCTAACTACGTTTTCCCACCAAAATCATACCAGAATGTCATACTGTGATATTTTGATGTGACAGATTTTAAAATGAAGGCTATAAAAACTGCCACATTATAAAAGTTTTTACTGCAAACATTTAATTGAGGTAGCAAAGGGAATCAAGAAAAATCAGAGACTAACTCAGCTATAAGAGTGAGAATTCTCCCACTGGTCTCATAATCCTTCAAATGGTGGCCAGTTTGCCCTCAGGAATCATTAAAAAAAACAAAATATATGACTAGACAAAAAGTATGGAAGCAACCAGCAACCAAGAGAACCCAATTACTAAGACATGAGTAAAACAGTTACTTTTCTCCTCTATTCTTTCTTTCTTTCCATTTCACTCTCCATTTTTTTCTTTGGAGGGGCAGGCAGGGGAGCACACGCCTGTATTCCCAGTACTTGGGGAGGCAGAGGGAGGGAGGTCTCTCTGCGTTTGAGGCCATTCTTGTCTAGAACTCAAAGAGATCCATTCAGGATTGAAGGCAGGCACCTCCACTCCTGACTTAATTTCTCCTTTTTAAACAACACACATATTTTAAGTTTTATATTACAAATGTCATAATCACAACTTCTTTTTAAATAGAGGGAAGGCCTAACAAGATGGCTCAGAGAACAAAGGTTCTTGCCACCGAGCTTGATGATCTAAATTCAATGCCCAGGATCCACACTGTGGAAGGACAGAACAGAGTTCCCAAACTGTCTATGACCTTCACATGTTCCCCATGGCATGCATGCGGTCACACATGCACACACGCACAAATAAACGCCATTTTAAAAATTATGAATAGGTCAAGAGTGGTGGTGCACAGCACTTGGGAGGTAAAGGCAGGCAGATCTCTGAGTTTGAGGCCAGCCTGGTCTACAGAGCTAGTTCCAAGACAGCCAGGAATATACAGAGAAATGCTGCTCTGAAAAATGAAAACAAACAATAAAAGAACATATTGAGGAAAATTTAGGCATGACAGTTTACACCTATAATTCCAACACTTAGGAAGCTGAGGCAGAGGATTGCTAGGAGTTCTAGGACAGCCTGGGCTATAGTATGATGCCGTGTCTCAAAAGAAAAAAAAAAAACTAATTAAATTTTAAAACAGGGAGTAAAGGTCTAGTTGTAATTAAACATATCAACAACTCATAAATTGTCAAGAATTTTACACACACACATATAAAACTTTAATGAAAATAACTATTTCCTTGAAGAGTTAGAAGAGGCTGCAGGGTCTCTAAGAACATCAGTTACTCAGCATCTGTAGCCTCTCCATATATTTGAAAACCTTATCAACAAAATGTGCGATTAATGTTGACTATTCATAATTTGTGTACAAAAGCTTGCAGACAGAAACCTGCATTTGCTGCCATGAAAATGGTTGGGAAAATGAACTAATCTAAGAAAGCAAGGTCTCACGCCTATAATTCTAACATGTGGGCCGGGGGTGGAGGTGGGGGAGAGGTGGAGGCAGGGGGATCTCTGTGAGTTTGAGGCCAGCCTGGTCTACCAGAGAGAGTTCCAGGACAGCCAGAGCTACACAGAGAAACCCTGTCTTGAAAAAAAAAAAAAAAAAAGAACAAAAGAATGCAACCCATTGGAATGTCCCTTTAAACTCGTCTAAACACTGTTATCCTGCAATAAGGCAAGGGCCTGAAAACTTCCACCCAGCCAGCAACTGCGACCCTTCCAAGGAATTGGGCTGAAGGAGTACTTTGATCTTACCTCTACAACAAATCTGACTAGAGGATAGAGGGATGCATTCTCAAGAAATTCTCAAAAGAACGTATGAATTTCTCAAAGCAGAAGCTCTAAAATTAATCTATGAGCAAGAGAAAAAAGGACACAGACCAAAGGAACATAAAAGCCTTTACCCATTTACTGTATCTCAAAGGGCCAGTGAATCCCATGGCTTCGATGATCTTCGTGAAGGGACCAACCTTCTCTTCAACAGGCTGCGGGAAATCGCGGGCAGCAGGAAGCTACTTAACCAAAGAGAAAGAAATCAAAATTAGTCACAAGAAATTCTCTAAATAAAATGCTTTTATTATTTATTTATTCTAAGGACATTTTTATTGCTTAGATTTCTTTTCACTTTGACTTCTTTTTTTCTGCCTGATCTCTTGATTTCTTTTGAATGATTTTTGGGGACTTTATATGATTGCTTGCTTTGAGTGTTCTGTTCTGTTTTAGTACAGTGCTGGAGACCAAACCCGGGGCTTCACGAGTGCTAGGCAAGTGCTCTCTCGTGGAGCCAGACTCAAAGCCCTCACCTAGGAGTGCAAACACATCCAAAATGGTATCTAAGAGACATCCTCCAGATTACAAAGCAAGACATACCCACCTCAATAACCATGTGCCTGTGACCCCATAATTAGGAAAGAACAGACTAGAGGTACTAGAGTAAAGGTGACATGAAAAAGAGTGGGAGGACTCGGTGGCTAACAGCACTGGCTGCTCTTCCAGGGGACCTGGGTTCAATTCCCAGCGCCCCCATTGCAGCACACACTGCCTGTAACTCTAGTTCTGGGTTCTGACGCCCTCTTGTGGCCTCTGAGGGCACCAGGCTTGCACATAGTGCACAGACATTCAGGCAGGCAAAACACCCTTTACACATAAAAAACAGAAGGAAAAGGGGTGAAGGGTGGGCAGGAGTGGGTGTGGAGAAGCGACAAGGAAAGACAGAAGAGGAGGAGGGAGAGAAGAGGGAGGAAGAAAAAAAGGAGGAGGAAAAATCCCAGGAAAACCTGCTCCAATGCCTCCAATAAAGAAAGGTAGATAATTCACCAATAAGAAATTCTTGCAAGGTTTATGGCTGTTTTAAACTTGTACAAAGTCCATAAAACAGTTTTCCTCTAAAACAATTTTTAATTTCTAGACAAGAGCCTACAGTAGAAGAAACAGGCTACAAGCTCACAAGATAGACTTCACCTAGTCAATTAGTCTGTCACTTACCACCCTCTGTAAACTTGGGGAAACCCCTTCAAGCCCCGCAACCTCACCTTCTACATTCACTTCAGGCAGGCGGTCTAGAGCAGAGGACACACTCACCTTACTTGTGGTGTGGTATTTCCTACTCTGCTGTGTGTCCATCCCAACACTGTGTTCGGATCCCACCCAGATTCGAGACTGCTCCATCTGTGGCCTCTGGAGGGTGAACAGACAGATGTAAGGGACTCGAGCATTGCTTATCAAAGTTAACCCAAGTGGAGCTGCTCTGGCTGGTTCCCCCAACCTTGCCTGCCCAACTTCTGGTGAAAGATCACCGCGAGGACCCAAGATCAGCAGCCAGAGTGGTGTCTGGTAGGTGGCAGGTGCTCAACGAATATCTCTTAAATATGTGAAGCTGGATGTGATGGCTGACACTTGCAATCCCTGGAAGGCTGAGGCAGGAGGACTGCTGTGAGTTCAGTGCCAGTCCACAGCATAGCGAGAGACAGTTCCAAAGAACAAAATAAAACTCAAAAATGAATTAATTAATTCTTTTTTTTAATGATTTATTTTTTTTTTATTTTATGTGCATTGGTATTTTCCCTGCATGTATATCTTGTGAGAGTGTCAGATCTTGGAGTTACAGACAGTTGTGAGCTGCCATGTGGGTGCTGGGAATTGAACCCGGGTCCTCTGGAAGAGCAGCCAGTGCTCTTAACCGCTGAGCCATCACTCCAGCTCCTGAATTCATTAATTCTTGAAGAAATAAAAGGATTCAGTCCTAGAAATACAGACTGAATCTGAGTCAACTCAGAGAAATAAAATTATAATAGGAAAGAGTACTGCAATAAGTTTCCATGAAAATGCTGACAATGTTTGCTGTGTGGGAGAGAGGGCATGGATTTTAAGTTTAAAACATGCTACTGCTAGCAGGTATATCTCTATGAGTTTGAGGCTAGCCTGGTCTACAGAATGAATTCCAGGACAGCCAGGGCCATGCCAAGAAACTCTGTCTCAAAAAAACAAAAATAAAAATGACGACAACAACAACAACAACAAAAAAAAAGTTGGGGATTTAGCTCAGTGGTAGAGTGCTTGCCTAGCAAGCGCATGGCCCTGGGTTCGGTCCTCAGGTCTGGAAAAACAAAACAAAACAAAACAAAACAAACAAACAAACAAAAACCTTGAGGTTAAAGAGATGGCTCAGTGTTTAAAGAGTACTGACTGCTCTTCCAGAGGACCAGGGTTCAATTCCCAGCACCCACATGGCAGCTCACAACTGTCTGTAACTCCAGTTCCAAAAACTCCAACACCCTCACACAGACATACATGCAGACAATATACCAATGACATAAATTAAATTAAAAAATAAAACAATATAATTTTTTAAATTGCTTCTGCCATCTAAAAGCTCAGTGGCCATCGACAACTTGCTGCACCGGGCTACAGTGAGGCCTGAATGGGGAAGCGTGGAAAGGGCATCTCACTGAACAGGTACTAAATGAACGAAGTCGCAGTCACCACCAGATCACAACGGCCTTCCTGTCGGCCACCCTGCCTTTGACAACAGTATGGCAACACAATAGCCACTTAGGATCACGGCCAGGGCTAGCTACATGCTTCCCATAATTTCCTCCTCAGTCCACCTACAACTCTAGTCGGTTAGTGTTGCTATAATAATAATAATAATACTTCAGGAAATAAACTTCTCAAGAGAAACTGTATGTAAGCACTACAAGAATGAAGCCAGAAATATCCAGTGAGGGGCATAAACTAAGGCAGAATCACTCGAAAAATCAGATAATTAAGGATTGAATTTTTTTTTTTTAAAGAATTGGGGTCTTGCAATGTTGTCCAGCCTGGGCTACTACATCCCACTGATATTTTGCTTTTCTTTCTTTTTAATTAATTCATTTATTTTTAGGTAGGGTCTCATGCAAACCATACTAGCCTCAAATTCATTATGTAGCTGAGGCTGGCCTCTTCCTGCCTCTGCTTCCCAAGTGCTGAGATTACAGTATTCTGCTGTTGTTGAGTCAGGGTCTCACTATGTACTCCGGTTGTCCTGGCCTTGAACTCACTGAAATCTGCCTGCTTCCGCCTGCCTCCCAAGTGCTGGGATTAAAGACACAGGCCACCACACCTGGCTACAGTGTTATTTGTAATATGGTTTCAACAGAAAGCACAGGGTTCCGTATACACTGTCCTGCTTTTCCACACACACAGTCTCTCCCGCTGTGAGCATCCCACAGAGCAGGACATTGTTACAGTGAACTTGATCATCACTACCCACCCAAAGACCACAGTTTATACTAGCGATGAACATAAAAAACAGAATTGTAAAAAATGTTGAAATTTTGAAAACATAGGTAAAATTACAAACAAAATCATGAATGCGTGTGGATAAATGGAAATGAAATGGTTACTTGGTCAAACTGTCTTGTGGGGTGCAAATGAGGAATGTACCTCTGCAGTAGGACACTTTGCCTAACATGGGCAAGACCTTGGGTCTGACCTCCTGCACCACAGGAAAAGGAAGAATGCATTATGGGTAAGTTTGAGAATTCAGTGTCCAAATTCCCAGTAATGTTTTAATTGCTTTAAATTAATTACAAGGGGGTTGTAGGTGCTGGGCTTGGAGGCACATGTCTTTAATTTAATCCCAGCACTCAGGAGGCAGAGGCAGGTGGATCTCTGAGTTTGAGGCCAGCCTGGTCTACAGAGTGAGTTCTACCCAGGACAGTCTCAAAAAAAAAGGAGGGCGGGGGGAGTAGAGGGTTCATCCTTCAATTCTGGTTTATTCCAAAAAGAGGAGGGATAAACGGAATTAACAATGATTTTGCTGTTTCATCCTAATAAAGGGAAAAATACTTTCTCATTGTGGAACAGTACTATTTGTATTTCTTTCCAAACAAGGATATTAAAAGATTAGTCAGAACTCCTCTGCAGTCCCAGGACACTTATGCTTTAATTCTCCAGTACCAAGCAGGCTTTGTGAAATACAGACTAAACACAGAACACCTCCCATGACATCACACACATCAGTGTAATGGCCCATCCAGAGCACAAAGCACTTCAGCTGCCTCCAAGAATGCAGCGAGTGCAGCCTGAGCAAGGACTCTGGCCTCTCCTCTGCTGGTGTAGCTCAGACACCTTTCTCTGTCCGGGCCTCTCCTCTGCTGGTGTAGCTTAGACACCTTTCTCTGTCCGGGCCTCTCCTCTGCTGGTGTAGCTCAGACACCTTTCTCTGTCCTCATAGCTCCACAGTGGTCACAGACTCCTCTCACTGGGCTTTACTGAACTGCGAAGCACCAGGGCAACACCCAGCCTCCCACTCCTCTGCTCATCTATAAACACGCATTTACTTTGCAGACCACTCTCCTTGCCTTTGCTTCCTTCAAAAAGGGCCTTTGAACATCTCAGTTTTTCATCTTTTCAAACCGAAGAGACACCAATAAACAAAACTGCCCCAAATAACTCAAACATTTCTTTTTCAAAGAGACCTTCTCTCTCTTCTTTTGGTTTTTGTTTTCTTGCTGGTTTTCCTTTTTTTTTTTTTTTTTTGAGGCAGGGTCTCATGTGGTCTAGCCTATCCCTGAACTCACTCTGTAGCTGAGGATAATTTTGACTCTACCAGTGCTGAAATGGCAAACCTGGACTACACTGCCCAACCTGATGGGGTGCTGGGGACCAAATGCAGGACCTGGTGTGTACTAGAGAAGCACCAGCTGAGCTACACCCCAGTCCTTCAAGAGGCCTTCCCTAACTACCTTGTCAAAAGAACAGTTCTTTACATCCCATTATTCTCTGCCAAACGGTAGCCTATTCAGTTCCTCCATGGTACTCATTATATTTATATATTTACTGAAATATAATTATATGTTCACTGAAGTAGTTGCTTATTTTCCATCACCACTGTCAAAAGGATACATGATGGAAAGAAGACATGTAAATAGTTGTTGACAAAACAAATCCTCCGTTTGCACAATAATTATTTGATTACCCACCCCCACCACCTTTGACCACATATACACCATAGATACATGCTTCATTTATCTAAGCTCTATTAAATGCTCAAGATATGCCATCCCTCATACAGGTTTTGGGACAGAAATAAATCTGTGTCCTCTGGGAGCACATAGTCTTACAAAGAAAAGAAAACAAACAATAACTTAATATATAAAAAAAAAAAAAAAAAAAAAAAAAAAAAACAGAACCACGTAGCACACTGAAAATGTCACTCAGCAGAAGGAAAACACTGCAGTGTCAGGAAGGATGGAGGGCATCCAGAAGGCTGACACACTGCTTGGAAGAGGACATCGTGCAAGCGCCACTTGGAACAGTATTTGGTAGCATCTAGTTAAGATTAATGTCCAGCAAGGAAGGCTGGGGAATCGTACATCTTACCAAACAGAAGCGACTGCACGCACTCACAGCAGCAGTGTCAGGTAAGGCCCCAAGGAGACACAACCCAAACAACCATCAGCACAAGAACTTGACAATCAAGGCATCGCCATTTAATAAAATACTGTGCACTCAAGCCCCAGGCCCAAAAGAGTAAATACCATGTGAGAAATAGTCAACCATCACCACAAAGAACAGATTTATTAAATCTCTCAAACAAGGCTGAATCATAGCAGACAAACACAAGAGACTGCCTAACAGATGTTTAAAAAAAGCAAATGAATCTACAGAATACAAAGTAAAGATCTGCTAACCTTGGCTGGGGTAGTGGCTAATGGGGAATCAGAGACATCTGCAATCTGTTTGTTTGTTTGTTTTGTTTTTCAAGACAGAGTTTCTCTGTGTAACAGTCCTAGCTGTCCTAGAATTTGCTTTGCAGACCAGGCTGCCCTCGAACTCACAGAGATCTGCCTACCTTTGCCTCCTGAGTGCTGGGATTAAAGGTGTGACTACTCGACGAGACTTCTGCAATCTTGGTAATGTGTTTTGTTTTGTTGTGAGACACAGTCTCATGTAGCCCAGGCTGGCCTCAAATGCACTACGTAGCTGAGGATAACCTTCTGGTCCTCCTGCTTCCACTTCCCAAGTGTAGGACTACTGGCATGCAACACCACACCTGGTTTATGTGCCGCTGTGCCGTTTCATAAGCGTTAGGCAGGCACTCTACCAGTTGACTTGAATATCCTCGGTTCTTGTTCTCTTGACCTGGATGCTGGGTATGTTCACTCTATAATAATTCACTGAGCTGTACACTTTTGATTTGTGCCTTTTCCTCCGTTTATCTTATATCCCGAGAAGAATATACAAGATTACTTAGGTTTGGAATAGGCAGAATAAACAACAGAAATCAGAAAGAGAAAACAATGACCCAGAATCACCAGGAAATCCTTCCTAAAAGAGGGCAAAGCAGGGAAGTGAGAGTGCAGCTGAGGAACCTGATGCAGGAAAAGAATGCACACAGGGCCATGGGCCGAAGCTCTAGCTTCCTCACAAATGTTCTGAGAACCAAAAACAAATCATGCATGTAAAAGAGATGTGCAAACTACAATGGATAATATACAATATAAACGTAGGTCTGTTCCAGACAACTATCACCACAAACTCTTGCAGATAGGCCCATGCTACAAAAAATTTAAGATTTTGAAGCTGGGCATGGTAGTGCACACCTTTGATCCCAGTACTCAGGAGACAGAGACAGGCAGATCTCTGTGGATTTGAGGTCAGCCTGGTTTACATGGTGAGTTCCAGGACAGCCAGAGCTATAAAGTGAAACCTTGTCTCAAAAATACATACATACATACATACATACATACATACATACATACATACGGAAAGGAAGGAAGGAAGGAAGGAAGGAAGGAAGGAAGGAAGGAAGGAAGGAAGGAAGGAAAGAAGGAAGGAAGGAAGGAAGGAAGGAAGGAAGGAAGGAAGGAAGGAAGGAAGGAAAAAGGAAAGAGTGTAAGATCTCATACAACAGGAAGGCAGGAAGGTTCAGTGGACAGAAGACCTTGCACACAGCCTGATAACCTAAGTTCAGTACAGATCCTACAAGGTGGCAAGACTATGCTGTCCTGTGACTTTCCCATGAGTACTATGACACAGGTACCCTGCACTCACACACACAATATAAAATAAATGAAATTTGAAAATCGATTCCACACTTATTTTTCCTTTCCAAAAAGCTTGAGGGCTGGGGATGCTGGGCTGGCATCGAAGCCCTGGAATCCACCCTCAGCACTACCCAAAGCTGGTGTAGTGGGGTGGGCCTGTAATGCCAGCACTCAGAGAAGGTGGAAGTAGGCACAGCAGCAGTTCAAGGTCATCCTCACCCAGACGGTTAATTCAAGACCAGTCTGGACCATATGAGTCAACAAATAACAAGTAAATAGGTAAAACAATAACCCCCAAAGGGTCTTGAAAGTGAAGAGGTCCCATGATGGGAGGAGGAGCAGGACAGAGACAGACTCAAACAACTACTGGATGCTGAGGGTACGTGTGTCTCACAGTCCAGCCAAACTGTAAGCTCCACCAGGGCACAGCCCACTTAGATCCTTTTATTCTCCGCCCCAGTGCTCAACACCATTCTGGGCACGGAATCAGCACTCAATAAAAACTAGGTAGATTTTTTTTTCTACTTTGTTCAAAGAGAAGGACAACCTGGAGGAGGTCCAAAAAAGAACCACAGACTGATCAAAGGAGGACGAAAAGGTCCTGGTGGAAAGGTTAAAATGAACTGGAGTTGTTTGGCTTGGAGGAAAGGCAACTGAAGAATTAAGTAACTCAGAACAGCTCTGGGGCTGGAAGACACTACAGAGGTCTCCCAGGCCAATTTTTTCACTTCATAGATGAGGAGACTAAAACCAAGGGAGAGGCTGGAACTTAGAGAAGGTAGGTTAGGGCAGTTTATTTTTTTATTTTTTTGTTTTGTTTTGGTTTTGGTTTTTGGGGGGTTTGTTTTGTTTTGTTTTTGCTTTATAGTGAGGATTAAATTTATTCGAGCAGTATGAGCTTATATAGTAATAAAAATAGTAGTTACGAAACTGGGTGTGGTGTCCCATGCCTCTAATCCCAGCACTACAGAGGCAGAGGCAGAGGCAGAGGCAGGCGGAGCTCTGAGTTGAAGGTTAGTCTGGTCTATAAAATAAGATCCTGTCTCAATAAATAAATCCTCAGTCAATAAATGTAAGACCAACAGAAAGAAGAAATCAACATTGGGCAATATCACTGTAATGATTATTAGTCTAGAACCATCAAGAGAATTATCATATAACCAAACAATCCAATTTGGACATATATCCAAAAGCAGGGTCTCAAGAGAGATCTTTGCACACCAGAGTCTATTATAACATTATTCACGACAAACAAGAGATGGAAGCAATCCAAACGTCCAATGAACCATACAGAACATTAGGCCAGCCCTTACAAGCAGAAATCCTGTAACATGCTACAGTATGAACACAAAAGAACTTAAGCTAAGTGAAATAAGCAAGCTGACTACACTTATATTTGATAATTAGGATGCTCAAACTCCCTATTAAAAATAAGGGAAAAAAATCTCCTGAGTGTGGTGGTGTACCCCCTTGATCCCAGTACTGGGAGGCGAAGGCAGGAGGAGCTCTGAATTCAAGGCCAGCCTGGTCTACAGAGCTAGATCTGGAACAGCCAGGACTATACAGAGGAAGGAAAAATGTTAAGAAAATTAGAGCTTATAATGCCAAAAAACGGAAATAATTTACAATTTTAGTAACAAATAAAGACTATCTAAACATAAATAATGTCTGTACTAGTAAATGAACAGGCATCAGAATATATAATTCTATATATTTGATATTTGTTAAGGTACTTAACTATTTCCTTTTTTTCTCAGTGCTAGAGACTGAACCCAGTCCCTCATGCATACAAGGAACTGAGCTATACCCCAGCCCTGTCAGGGTACTTAAGGGAAAAATTAATACGTACACATTTCCATAAAGATGGGACGAGAACCAGCAGAGACGAAAATACCGACATTTTCAGATCTGAAGTCACGGGCGATTTTATTCCCTTTATTACTAAAGTATTGTATGACTAAGCAGGACAGTGGTGGTGCACGCCTTTAATCCCAGCACTTGGGAGGCAGAGGCAGGCAGATTCCTGTGAATTTGAGGCCAGCCTGGTCTACAGAGTGAGTTCCAGGACAGCCAGAGCTACACAGAGAAACCATGTCTCAAAAAAAACAAACAGGGGCTGGAAAGATATCTCAGAGGTTAAGAGCACTGACTGCTCTTCCAGAGGTCCTGAGTTCAATTCCCAGCACCCACATGGTGGCTCAAGAGATCTGGCGCACTCTTCTGTATACATAATAAATAAATCTTTAAAAAAAAAAAACAAGCCGGGCGGTGGTGGCGCACGCCTTTAATCCCAGCACTCGGGAGGCAGAGGCAGGCGGATCTTTGTGAGTTCGAGGCCAGCCTGGGCTACCAAGTGAGTTCCAGGAAAGGCGCAAAGCTACACAGAGAAACCCTGTCTCGAAAAACAAAAAAAAAAAAAAAAAAAAAAAAACAAAAGCCGGGCGGTGGTGGCACACGCCTTTAATCCCAGCACTCGGGAGGCAGAGCCAGGCGGATCTCTGTGAGTTCGAGGCCAGCCTGGGCTACCAAGTGAGTTCCAGGAAAGGCGCAAAGCTACACAGAGAAACCCTGTCTCGAAAAAACCAAAAAAAAAAATAAAATAAAAAAAAAAACAAAAACAAACAAACAAAAAGTGTTATATGACTTAGAAAAAATTAAGAAACTAAAACTCTTTAAAGAGCCCAAGGTTAAAGACATCACAATAAACCATGTGATCAATGATAAACTAAGGCCCTAAATAATCATGTCTTGGATTTTACGTTCATAAAGAAAATGAAATATTTTGTCACCCAAAGAAAAGTAGCACAAAATAATTTTAAAAAGAAAACTGAAACGTTAACTCTAAGATGAATATCTGGAAAAGGTCCCTAACAGTAAAAACCATCAGACTGTGACATGGTATCCCAGGCTAAGTTCCACTGCTGGGGTATTTAGAAGCAATGCCCTGGACAGGTCACTCAAAGAGCCCGTCTTGAACCGACATCACAGAGACCCTCACTGTTCTCCTGGGGCTTTGCCATCATAAAATGTGGTTTGCACATAAATAAGGTTTCATACCAACCAAAAGAACAACTTTACCTGGGAAATGCTGGAGAGAGTCCTGCCCCACTGTCTTTGGGTAGGAGATACTGATACCAGTTGGCTGCATATTGGAACCCACTGGGAGATGCTAATCTGGTTCCTCTAGAAAAGAAAAACATTGTCAGGAATCTATATCAGAGTCCATATGTAGAGAGTAGAGTGTACCTGTTGACATTGTAAAACAGTAAGAATTATATATTTGGTAAATATCTTTAATTCCTCCATTGGGAGGCAGAAATGGAGGATCTTTTAAGGCCAGCCTGGACTACATACTGAATTCCAGGCCAATCAGGGATACATAGTGAAACCCTTTTTAAAAAAGGGTTGGAGGAGAAGAAATACATATTCAGCCTTCAAGTTTGGTTCCTGGCAAGAGTTCCTAGACCTCCTGGGGTTCAGACATGAGTGTTTTGTCTTTCATGACAACCACTTTCACACTTAAGAGTTTATGAGATGACTTGACTCTAAGGACAGAGGACTGGCTGGCTAAGGAGCCAATCACTTAAAGCTCACACTCGCCCGAGTGCCACAGAGTAACCTAAGTGTACTGTTCCTGCTCTGCTTGTGTGTCAACAACTTCCAATGTCCCAAAATTAACAGATGGCAGCTTTAGGATGAATACTGGAAGCCAGGTAGCTGCCTCCAGAACCCACGCCCGTTCATGAGATCAAAAGGAACAGTTCGCCTCAAAGCTCCTTCTAATACTGGAACCATTGATAGTGTTTTGAGTCAATTAAAACAGCATATTGGGGGTGGGAGGATGGTGCCGGTTGTCACACAGATCTGGGGTTCGATTCCCAGCACCAACATGGGGACTCACAACAGTCTGTAACTCCAGGGGATTCGATGCCCTCTTCTGGCCTCTGCTGGCACTTGTACTCATCCATGCACATATACATGAATATTTAAAACAAACAAATCTTAAAGAAATAAAACACCATATTTGGGGCTGGCACTATGACTTGCTGCCATGCCTCCTGAGTTTGCTGCCCTGGACCCATACGGTGGAAGCAGAGCCAACTCCTGTGGGTATTCTTTGGACCTCTACACATGTGCATACATGTGCATGTGTCTGTGCACAAACATGAAAACAAGTAAGTAAATAAATAAATGTAATAAGGTATAGAGTCATCTTTTTAAAAATTAAGGAAAAAAAAAAAAAAAGCCAGGTGTTGGTGGCGCATGCCTTTAATCCTAGCACTCAGGAGGCAGAGGCAGGCGGATGGATCTCTGTAAGTTCAAGACCAGCCTGGTCTACAGAGCAAGTACCAGGACAGCCAGGATAGAGAGAGAAGTCCTGTCTCAAAAAACAAGAGAGAGAGAGAGAGAGAGAGAGAGAGAGAGAGAGAGAGAGAGAGAGAGAGAGAGAAGAAGAAGAAGAAGAAGAAGAAGAAGAAGAAGAAGAAGAAGAAGAAGAAGAAGAAGAAGAAGAAGACAGACAGACAAAACAAAACAGCTTATTGGGAGCTGGTAAGATGGTTCAATGAGTGGGCAGATGACCAGAGTTCGATCCTCAGATCCCACAAGGTGACAGGAGAAAACCAATTCCCAAGACCTGACATGTATGATGCTGACATATGTCTGCACTCACATACACATATACACATAACAAACAGCACACCTTGGAAAGAGCCATGTACTCGGAGTCAGAAAGCTTTGGCTCCTCTAGTCATAAACCACACAAAATAACAAACTCTATGAGCTCTGGTTATCTCCTCTCTAAGTTAGAGATAGATCACACTGCCACAACTGTACCTTGTGTTATTAAGCTGAACTCAATCCCCATTTCCTGGATGGCAGGAGGGTCAGGGGTGAGCTGAGGGAAGGCATTAGAACTTTAAATCTTCAGGTACTTTTTTGAAGTGTCTCACAAGTTCACAGATTATGTATGTTTCTAACAGGCCATCCACAGAACCTTATATTCCAAAGGAAACAGGGAAGCCAGCTGGACAACGGTGACACTCATCCCTGATCACTTCTCTAACGGGGAGGCTGAAGCAGAAGGATCATCAGTTCCAAGCAAGCCTGAGCTAGACAGACTCCACTTCAAACACAGTAGTTAAAAAATTTTTATTTCTGTGAGTTGAAGGACAGCCTGGTCTACAGAATGAGTTCCAGGACAGCCAGGGCTACACAGAGAAACCGTGTCTCCAAAAACCAAAAAAAAAAAAGGGGGGGGGGAGGGGGCAACAGGTGGAAGCGAATGCAAATCTAGACTGGAAATACAGCCCAATTGGTGCCATAAACACATGAAGCCTGGATTCAATCCCCAGCACCTGCCTGGCATGCCAGTGCAGCCCAGTAATCCTGGTCCTGGGAGGTGGAGGCAGAAGAATCAGTACCCAAGGTCATTCTCAGTTTTAGAGGGACCAGCCTGGGACACAAATGACCTGGTCGTTTGTAATTTAAAAAGCAAACAAAGGGGCTGGAGAGATGGCTCAGAGGTTAAGACTGCTCTTCCAGAGGTCCTGAGTTCAATTCCCAACAACCACATGGTGGCTCACAACCATCTGTAATGAGATCTGGCGCCCTTTTCTGTGTACATAATTAATAAATAAATGAATGAATGAGTGAATGAATGAATGAGTAAATAAATAAATCAAACAAAAAAAAAAAAACAGTGACAAGTAGAACAATGTGCCACCAAATAGAGACTATTAATTTCTATAAAGAAATTATCTGGGCTGGAGAGATGGATCAGCAGTTAAGAGCACTGGCTGCTCTTCCAAAGGACCCAGGTTCAATTCCCAGCACCCACATGGCAGCTCACAACTGTCTGTAACCCCAGGCTCAGGAGAACCATCCCACCAGGCACGCATGTGATGTACCTATCTATGCAGGCAAAATACCCATTCATATTTAAAAAAAAAAAAAAAAAATCTTTAAAAAAAAAAAAAAGAAAGAACTTGTTTTTTTTTTTTAAATAGGGCTAGTGGCTAGAGAGATGGCTGTCTAAAGCGCTTGGTGTGTAAAGGATTGGCTCCGTTCCTCAGCACCCTCATAAAAAGCTGGCAGTGCATAGCTGTAACCCTGCCACTGGGGAGAAGAAACAGGAGGAGCTCCGAGAGCTCATTGGCCAACAGTCTGGCCAATCAGCAAGCTCCAGGTTCAGTGAGAATCCCTGCTGGTTTGTTTGTCTGTTTGTTTTGTTTTTTCAAGACAGGGTTTCTCTGTGTAGCTTTTCGTCTTTCCTGGAACTCACTCTGTAGCCCAGGCTGGCCTTGAACTCACAGAGATCTGCCTGTCTCTGCCTCCCAAGTGCTGGGATTAAAGGCGTGGAGGATCCCTGTTTTCAAGGTGACAAGTGCTCAAGGAAAACACGGGACATCGACTTCTGGCCTCCACACATGCACACTCATCTGCACACACCCGAACATGTATAAACACATATACTAATGGTGCTCAGTAGTAAAGTTCTTGTGTAAGAGTTAAATTCCCGCTGGGCGGTGGTGGCGCACGCCTTTAATTCCAGCACTTGGGAGGCAGAGGCAGGCGGATCTCCGTGAGTTCGAGGCCAGCCTGGGCTACCGAGTGAGTTCCAGGAAAGGCGCAAAGCTACATAGAGAAACCCTGTCTCGAAGAAAAAAAAAACAAAAAAAAAAAAGAGTTAAATTCCCAGCACCACTGAATGGGAGTAAAAAAAAAATAGAAAGATGAAGAAGAAACTCTAGGGCTGGGGCGTGGCTCAGTGGGTACAGTGCCTTGCCTATCAGGCACAAAGCCTTGGGTTTGATGCCCAGGACACCCACATGAAACTAAGCACAGAGATGCACAGAAGCAGGAGAGTCAAATTCAAGGTCATCCTTGTCTACCTAGTGGGTTTAGACCACCTGGGCTACAGAAGAGTGTCTAAAAAAAAATATTTAAAAAAAATTTAATCTGGAATTGAAATGTACAATAACCAAAATGCGAAGGGGCGTGGCTCAACAGCAGACTTGAGCATGAAGACCTGAGGACCCTGAAGATGCCTCAGTTGAGATTCTCCAGTCAAGGGAACAGAAAGACACCAACGGGGAACCATCAAACCAACAAATATGTCCAGCGTCAGGAAGCTTAGCAGGAAAGGAAAGAAAGGGACAGGAAAAAGACAAAAACAAACTAACAGAAGGCATCAGGGAGGGGCTGGAGAGATGTCTCAGCAGTTAAGAGTACTGGTTGCTTTTCCCGAGGACCTGGGTTTATTCCCAGCACCCATATGACTGCTCACAACCATCCATAATTCCAGTTCTAAGGGATCCAACACTCGTTTCTGGCCTCCACAGGCACTGCACACATATGATCCATAGGCACACATTCAGGTGAACATTCACATACATAAAATAAAGGTAAATAAAATCTACACACACACACACAGCAGAAAATACCCCCAAATTTGTTCTACAACCTAAGAAATTCAACTAGCTTTAAGTAGGATAAATAAAAAAGATACATCATAATCAAACTGTCAAAAGAGGAAGAGAAAACACAAAGAGAAAAAACAGTGTTGACTGCAGCAGCAAGAGAGAATCAACTCATCATACACAAGGGGCCCTCAGTAACGCTGAACTGATTTATCCCCAGAAACCGCAGCAGCCGAAAAACTATGGGAAGAAATCCTCAAGATGTTAAATGAAAAAGACTGTCACAACCCGAGCATGCTAGGACATGACCTGTAAAGCCAGCACCAAAGCGCTGAGGGGGAAGGATACTGGCAAGTTTGAGGCTAGTCTAAGCTACATTGTGAGACCATGCCCTAAAAAAAAAAAAAAAAAAAAAAAAAAAAAAAAAAAAAAAAAAGTAAAATTTCTATATCCAGCAAAACTATCACTCAAAAGTAAAATGGAAGGTAAAACAAAACTTCCCAGATAAACAAAAACAGAGAGAATGTGTAGACAGCAAACAGAACCTCAAAAAAATATTCCTTCCTAATGAAATGAAAGGGCCCTAGATGGGCTGACAAGTTGGCTCAATGGTTAAAAGCACTTGTTGCTCTTGCAGAGAACCCGGGTTCAGTTCCCCACACCCACATGGCAGCTCATGGCTGGCTGTAATTCTGTTCTCAGGGGATCCAACACCTTCTTCTGAGCTCAGTGGGTACAAAGCATGAACATGGTACACATATATACATGCAGGCAAAATATGCACATAAAATCATAAAATAATAAAAAGAGGATGCTGGACAGTAATTCAAATCTACATGAGGAAATAAAATACATTGGCAAAGGTAACTACTTAAGTAAATAAAAATAGATTTTTTTTTTTTTAATTTTTAGGTCTCTGAGGTTTTTTTTTCTGGGGTGGGGCATGGGGGGTTTCGAGACAGGGTTTCTCTGTATAGCCCTAGCTGTCCTGGAATTTGTACTATAGACCAGGCTGGCCATAAACTCAGAGATCTGCTTGCCTCTGACTCCCAAGTGCTGGCACTAAGACTAAAGGCCTATACTTCCGATGACCACCACCTGGCTTTAGGTCTCAATTTTTTAACTTAAAGTTAATTATAAAAGACAATTATAGCCGGGCGGTGGTGGCGCATGCCTTTAATCCGAGCACTTGGGAGGCAGAGCCAGGCGGATCTCTGTGAGTTCAAGGCCAGCCTGGGCTACCAAGTGAGTTCCAGGAAAGGTGCAAAGCTACACAGAGAAATCCTGTCTCGAAAAACCAAAAAAAAAAAAAAAAAAAAAAAAAAAAAAAAAAAGACAATTATAAGCCTGTTGATATACATATAGAAAGCTGTGATCTGAATGACAGTGGAATTATAAAACACAGGAAATAGAATAGAGCTTTATAGAAGCATAGTTCTTATATCTCTGAAATCAAATTGGTACCAATTTAAACTAAATTGGAATAAATTAGGGTGCAGGTCAGGCAGTGGTGGCACACACCTTTAATGCCAGCACTCAGGAGGCAGAACCAGGTGGATCTCTGTGAGGCCAGCCTGGTCTACAGAGTGAGATCCAGGACAGGCACCAAAAAATTACAGGGAGAAACCCTGTCTCAAAAAACCAAAATAAATAAATAAATATAAAAATTTAAAAAATTATGGTGCTAATTTTATTTCCAGTATAATCACAAAAATTATCCCCCTCCCCAAAAAAAAATACCATAAACCTTTTACCACAGGTAGGTCTTATAGCTGAGTGGTGTGCGCGCGCTCACACAGTCTTAAAGACAAATTTTTTTAAAAAATTAAATACAGGGATGTAATCCTGTTGGTAGAGTGCTTGCACGCACATAGCCCCAGTTCCACTCCAAGCACCACATAAACCAGACATCGTGGAGCATGCCTGTAATTCCAGCACTGGAGAGGTGAAGGAGGATCTCATACCCAAGTTCAAGTCCAGCCTGGGATACTTGAGACGCTGTCTCAAAGAGAAGAGGAAGAAATCATCACCACAGAAACACAGTTTTTATTAGTTGATTCTCTGGTCAAACCTAACAACGTCACTGATTTAAAAAAAATCTGGGGTCAGTGAGATGGCTCACTGGGAAAAGGCAACCAGATGGCCTGAACTTTATCGCCGGGACTCACAAGGTAGGAGAGAAGAATCTCAAGTTGTCATGTGACCTCCACACTCAGTGTAGCATACGTGCCCAGGCGAGTGCACATGCACACACATAAATAAATCAGATCTCTGAGTTCAAGGTTAACCTGGTCTACAGGGCAAGTTGCAGGACAGCCAAAGCTACACAGAGGAAACCCTGTCTTGAAAAACCAAAAAAAGGAAGACAGAGAAGAAAGAAAGAAAGAAAGAAAGAAAGAAGGAAGGAAGGAAGGAAGGAAGGAAGGAAGGAAGGAAGGAAGGAAGGAAGGAAGAAAGAGAGAAAGAGAGAGAGAAAGAAAGAAAGAAAAAGAGAGACAGAGAAAGAAAGAAGGAAGGGAGGGAGGGAGGAAGGAAAGAGAGAGAGAGAGAGAGAGAGAAAGAAAAAGAAAGAAAGAAAGAAAGAAAGAAAGAAAGAAAGAAAGAAAGAAAGAAAGAAAGAAAGAAAGAAAAAGAAAAAGAAAGAAGGAAGAAAAAGGAAAGTCTGAGGTGCCGGGCAGTGGTGGCATTCGCCTTTAATCCCAGCATTTGGGAGGCAGAGGCAGGAGGATCTCTGAGTTCAAGACCAGCCTGGTCTACACAGCAAGTTCCAGGATAGCCAAAGCCACACACACACACACACACACACACACACACACACACACACACACACTCTAAAAAAAAACAAGAAAGAAAGAAAATCTGAGGCTCAGAGAAGTCAGACGCTTATTCAAGATTCCCCCTACAGCAGGTGGTGGAACCAAGATCCCCATGACTTTCCAGATCCTAGAGAGGTTCACTTTGTGTATTTGTGAAGGCCTTGCAAGGTGCAGTGCCAGCCCAAATCCCGCTCCCAAGCAGGTGAGCAATAAACACCTGCTACTGATTTCCACTTTGAATTAGCCCTAGAAAATTTACCATAGCTTCATCAAGCTCTGTTACAGTGTATTAGAAGACCTGGGGAGATTTTCTTTATCTAACCCTGCATTTTTGTGCCAAGAAAGATAAACAGGAAATAGAGAAATGGGCACACCTGACAGAGGGCAGATGAGGCGGGTTTTATAGGTGCTACTAATAAGAAGAAATGAACCTGTAATAACCCCTATGCTCGGGAACAAGAAATTTAAGAGAGTTGGGCACAAATCTCCAAAGCAAATCAAGCTGTTCATTTCAGGTCTGCAACTCAATAAACTTTTGTTTTCTATTTCCCCCAAATTATCTATCTCAAAAACTAATTTAGGGCTCAGCAGTAAATTCCTTATCTAGCATGTATGAGGCCCTGGGTTTAACCCTCAACACACACACACACACACACACACATACACACACACACAATTTATAATAGACCAGTTGCCATTTAACCAGCCATCCTCAGATTTTAATTCAACTTTTGCCTTAGCATCTGTAAGTACTTCAGCAAATGAATCCTTCTCTAGGCAACAGGAAGACACCTCAAACAAAATATCCTGAGCAGCAATTGAGAGTTCTGCACTTTGCTAGGGTAACAAGGAACGTACGTAGAGAATGTAGTTACTCACATATAAAGTTAATAAAAACACATAAAATAACAATCCAAAAGCTAGCCAGAGGCAGAAATAGTGTCTGCTACATCAAAGAGTGCTCTTGACCAAGTTTTGCAAATACCTGACTAAAATTTACAAACTGCCCCATGCCTTTGTGACTAGGAACTCCGCTGCCATTTTCTTAACCCTTCCTAGAGATCAGGAGTGACTCTCAAGAGGATTTAAGGCCAAATCTCACGAGGGACGTGGACAGAGCTCCCCGAGAAGATTAGAAATAATCCGGAAGTCTTTCTTTTCCTTCATTCATTCAATAAGTGTGAGGCTGTGCCAAATACAATGCTGGGCAGTGAAAGCCATAGGGCCGTTTCCCCTAAAGCTTTTACTGATAACCTATACATCCCACTGAACTATACAAGAATTCATTTAAAGTCTCTAAAACAAACTAAAGAAACCTCAGAATCCAAAGGGACTGCAAGGAGGTATGTCCTCATTTTTCACATGGACCTGGAACCCCCAGTATCTGACTCAAGGTCACACTGAGACAGACGTGCAGCAGACGCGCCCCCAATTCCACCCCGACTCCAGTCAGTGCGTCCCGAGCTCTTCTCCCAGACAGCGATCCTCATCACATAAAGATCCGAGGTCACTATCTTCTAAAAGGCGGGGAAGCCAAGGCCAAATGAGGGGTAAGGAGAAATGGGAAGCTGTCCCAGTTTCCCTGTGGAAAGGCGGCCACGCAAGCGAGCTGTGGCACGGGCTCCCCCATTTCTCCCCTGCTCTCCCGCCCCGCCCTCTCCAATCCCAACCCGGAGACGCGCGTGCGTCTATAGAAAAGTATTCCTGCACTCACAAGGACTCGCACCAGCAACGCCATGTTCCTCCACGATCATTTCCGGGTGAAGGATGGGCTTCCGGGATCCCGGTTCTCACCACCCCCCTGTGGACGCTGCCCTCTTGCTAAAGGGAGTCGGGCTCCGGCAGCGCAGGCGTAGATGTCGCACTGCGCACCCGCGCGTTCCCCGCAGCGGATCTGAATGGGGTTCCAGGGCGCGAGACTCCGTCCCGGCTGTGCGTCACAAGGGTGCACGTTCTTCCCCCACGCCGCCTCCGGGACCCCGGCCTCTCCCGTCCCACTCACCCTTCGGTAACCCTTTGACAGCCGTTCCTTTTCGTGACTCCACCCCCAGGAGACGACGGGGCTGGGCGAGCAGGACCTCCGGTGTCCCGATAGTTTCCAAAGAGCCCGAGGAGTATGAGAACCTACGAGCCCGGTCCTGGAAAGCCAAGAAGGAAGGTCGTCACTTGCCAGACCTGGCAAAAGAGGAACTTGAGGCATGTGGTTGGCTGGTTAATGGGAGCATCTTTGAATACTGATAGGAAAGAATTAGTAAATGAACAGCCTGGTGGTGGTGGCGCACGCCTTTCATCCCAGCACTCCCGAGGCAGAGGCAGGCAGATCTCTGAATTCGGGGCCAGCCTGGTCTACATAGAGGCTACTCAGCGAAACCCTGCCTTGAAAAAAAATAATTAGTAAATGAGGAGAACGAAGGAGGGAAGGAGTTGCCTGTGGGAATGGGAGGATGGTCTTGGCTGAAGAACTCTTATATCCCAGGAGAAGTATAAAAGAGAAGATATTGCTGTTTGGGGGACTGACAGGAAGCTGAAGAGTTAGCAATTGAAGTACTTCCTCTCTACCCAGTCAATAAAGACCCACTGAGTATTCCATATGTACTGGACACCGTCCGGTGCCTGGTAACCGGTGGAGCTCATGAAGTGGTTGGGGAAAGTACAGGCAGGTTTGTCCAGACAACTTGGGAGAAAAATAAAAAACTAACATGAAGGCACCAATAAATACCTAATAAGAACCATAATATGGACAACTACTTGGTCAGCTTGGCCAAATAAAGCCTGAGAAAGTGACATATAAGGTCACTTCCAGGGTGATACTTTTTTTTTTTCTTTTAAACAAAATTTCTTGTAGCCCTGGCTGACCTCAGGCTCTATGTTCCCGAGGCTGGGCTTGAAGTTCTGATCCTTCCCTGCCTCATCTCCCAAGTGCTGGGATGACAGGCTGTGACACTACACCCAGACTCAACGATTTTGCTTTGGTTTTTTGAGCCAGTCTCATTGTGTAGGTGTGGCAGGCCTGAAACTGGGAACCAACTACCTCTGCCTCCCGAGTGCCACCACATCTGGCAAAATTCTGTGTATTCATTGAGTTTCTGGTTTTTGAATGTTTACATGTTATGACAGGGCAAGACAGAGGTACCTCCATCTTTTTTTGTTTGTTTGTTTGTTTTTTGAGACAGGGTCTCTCTGTGTAACAACCCTGGCTATCTTGGAACTCACTCTGTAGACCAGATGGGCCTCAAACTCACAGAGATCCCCCTGCCTCTGCCTCCTAAGCACTGGAATTAAAGGCATGTGCCACCACACCCAGCATTCCATCTTGTATTCTTGCTGTGGCCATTTTAGATTTAACTAGAATTTGATCTCCTTGATGGAGAATCCCGTGGAAAATTACCCAACTCTATTCTAGAAACCCAAGGTCAAGATGCCCTAGTTAACCTATTCTAGCTTCTGTTCAACTGTCCACTTGTGCAAACCTCCCCCTCCAGATAACCACTTAGCTTAGCTTCTGTTAAATTGCTTGCTTACATGAAGCCCCCACAGCTTCCAAGGGTGAGGTCAGGATGTGGTTTCTGGCTTCCAAAACCCCGGGCTCCAAACACTTGGTGCTACACTTAGGGTGCAAAGAATACTTAAGTGTAGTCCCAGCTGACTGTAATAAAGACTTTCAATTGCCTATAAACTGTGTCTGAGTGTTCATCTCTGGTGGGCTCCCTGTAACAAGATATATATATATACTAATTCACTTTTTTTAGGTTGAAAAATACTCCAAGTGGTATTCAAAAATATAATTCAAGCTGGGAGTCGTGGTGCATACTTTTAATCCCAATGCTTGGGAGGCAGAGGCAGGGGAATCTCTGTGAGTTTGAGGCCAGCCTAGTCTAGAGAGCTCCAAGACAGCCAACGCTACACAGTGAAACTCTGTCTCAAAAAACTTAAAAAAAAAATACAAAAGTTTGCATGGGGGTCTTCCGTTTTTGTCTCCTCAGTGGCTATTCTAACCTGTATTCCTGCCTACGGTATTGCAAGTGTTCCCTTTTCTCCACTTCCTCATCAACACGGTTATAATAGCTAATCTCCTAGAAATGATATCTCATTGTGGTTTCAATTTGCACTTCCCTGATGATTAATGATGAAGTATTTTTTCCATATGCCTATGGCCAATTACATATCTTTTGGGGAGAAATGACTATTCTCAAAAATCCTTTGCCCATTGTTTGGGGTCTGGGTTTAAAGGTATGCACCACCACACCAGCAGATGTCAGTTTTGAGGTGTTAGGGATCAAACCCAGAGCATTGCACATAGCGGGAATGGGGCAAGAACTCTATTAATGAGCTACTCGTTGCCTAGTTTTTAATCAGATATTTTTGTTGCTGTTAAGCTGGGTGAAGTCTTTATATATTTTGGATATTAACATCATGATAGATATATGATTTGCAAATACTTTCCCCCATTCCATAGGTGTCTCTTCATTCTAATAATTGTTTCTTTTTCTAGTTTGAAGTAGTTACAATTGTCTTGTTTTTGGTTTTGTTGTTTCCATACTTTGGAGATAATTAAACTACTGGGATTGGGACTTGTTAGCTCACTCATTTAATCCCAGCACTTGGGAGACAGAGGCAGGTGGATCTTTGTGAGTTCAAGGCCAGCCTGGTCTACAGAGCAAGTTCCAGGACAGGCTCCAAAGCTACACAGAGAAACCCTGTCTCAAAAAAACCAACAACAACAAAAAAACTACTGGGCTTTGGGCATGATGGTACATGCCGTTAATCTCAGCATTTGGCAGGCAGAGGCAAGCATATCTCAGAGGCCAGCCTAGTCTACACAGAGAGTTCCAGGATAGCCTTGACTATATAGTGAGATTCTCTCTAAAAAAATAATAATAGTAGTAATAATAAACTACTGTTGGAGCTGGAGAGATGGCCCAGTGTTTAAGAGTGAATACTGATTTTCCGAAGCACCACGTTCTATTCCCAACACCCACATGGGGAGGCTCAGTCACTTGCAACTCCAGATCCAAGGAGATTCGATGCTTCTGGTTTCCATGGACACCTGTATGCATACATGTGCATGCATGCACATGAGCACGAGCACATATACACACACACACACACACAGTTTAAAATAATGAAAATTTAAACAAATGTATGTGTGTGTGTTTATATATATTGGAGGCAGGTATGACTGTCACTCATCTGTAATCCCAGAACTCAGGGTCCCCCAAAGATTATCAGTGCCCCCAATCAGCAGGAAGTAGTCTAGAAAACTATGCCCACATTCCCAAAATATTGGTTATAAGTGTTTGTCATTGTTTAGGGGGGGTTGGTTACAAGTTGTTATTGGTAATAGTCAGGAAAAAAAAACTGAACTAAGGAGATTAGATTCAGGGATCTCGTTCTAAAAA
This sequence comes from Peromyscus maniculatus bairdii, assembly GCF_049852395.1. NCBI lineage: Eukaryota > Metazoa > Chordata > Mammalia > Rodentia > Cricetidae > Peromyscus > Peromyscus maniculatus. Next base: position 135,345,748 of record NC_134855.1, read on the forward strand.
AGGGGGGATATAGAAATAAGATAAAAGGATAGATTATTGAATTTACTTTAATCCAAAAAACAGCTATTCATCTCAGGATATTTTACATTGCTATAGATTTTAGCTTATTGAATCAAATTTAAAGTTATTTCTGTTATGCTGTACGTATATTTCTACTCTTGTTTAGGATATCGTACTTATACAGCTCATTTAAAAAAGGTAATATATAATTAAGAAATACAGATTAATAGTCATCTATAATAGCAAACATATAGTCATGTTAGGTATGTTTTCAAGGTCATATAGAGATATATTTCAGATAGATAGGCAATCTTCAAACACTTCAAAGACCTACAGAATATAGCATTTAAAATGTTTTAATAACTTAGACTTTTCTTGACAGTGAGACACATTTGCTCCTGGCAGTACCAATCACTTCAAAGAGGATGAGGGCACTGAAGAAACTCCATATGGAGTTTGTTTTCTTTATGGCAAAAGCTAGCCATGTAGGCAAAGAAACTGCCCTTGCCTCAACTGCTGACAGTTACTATCCAAACTGGACCAGCAGGATACAAGAAAGGTGACTGCCAAACTTTGTCAAGACAAGGTAGGACAGTTCTTCAAAATTCCCTGCTTCACAGGAGAGTCTGTCAGATACGCTAGGCCTGTAGGCCAGAGTTGGATGCCCCAACATTACAGAGGAACTTTGGGTGACTGTCCAGCCAGCCTGATGTCCCTGTCATTAGGTAACATTTCATCCTTCTGGGGTCTTTGATGGAGTTGAAGACTAAATAGTTATAGTTTTCCTTAGTTATGATAGAAAGTAAATTAGGGGGCTGGAGAGATGGCTCAGAGGTTAAGAGCACTGGCTGTTCTTCTAGAGGTCCTGAGTTCAATTCCCAGCAACCACATGGTGGCTCACAACCATCAATAATGAGATCTAGTGCCCTCTTCTGGTGTGCAGGTGTACACACAGGCAGAACATTGTGTACATAATAAATAAATAAATAGTTTGAAAAAAAATAAAGTAAAGTAGATACCAAACTTTAGACTCACCAAGATAATATAGATAATTAAGTATTTTCTCTAATTTTGCCAAATGTAAATGGATTGGATATTGTTACCGTAATTCTTGCTCAATAACTTTTTGTCATATATAGTTTTACTATATTAAGGCTAAAACCTTTCTTTTTAATTACACAAAAAAGGGAAAATGCTGAACAATCCTTTTCTACACTATGAATATGTATTACTCTCATTGGTTAATAAAAAGCTGATAGGCTGGTAGCTGAGCAGGAAGTTAGGCAGGAAAGCCACACTGAAAATGATGGGAAGAAGGAGAATGGAGCCAGGACAAATACCAGACAGCCACTGAGGAAGTAAGATGCTAGAGGACAAGTAAAGCCACAAGCCACGTGGCAATACATAGATTAATAGAAATGGGTTAATTTAAATGTAAGAGCTAGTTAATAATAAGCCTGAGCTATTGGCTGAGTATTTATATTCATATATAAGCCTCTGCAAGTTTATTTGGGACTGGGCAGTCAGGATGGGAAACGTCTGATTACATTATAGCTCTAGTTTCTTCAGCTAAATATCTTAAGACATTATTTCTAGACGTCTCACTACCACATCCTCCTCTGATCATCCTGTAATGGCTTATATCAAAAAGTTAGAAAATCAGCCAGGCATAGTGGTACATACCTTTAATCCCAGCACTCAGGAGGAGGCAGAAGTGTAGATGAAATATTCTGTCTTCTGCCAGTTTAGCTCTGTCCTGCCAACCAGCTCCCAAGTAACTATATGGAGACTTCTTATTAATTATAAATGCTTGGCTGATAGCTTAGGCTTGTTAGTAACTAGCTCTTAAATCTTAAATTAATCCATATTTCTTTCTTTTTTCTTTTCTTTTTTTTTTGGGGGGGGGGGTTCGAGACAAGATTTCTCTGTGTTGTTTTGGTGCCTGTCCTGGATCTCACTCTGTAGACCAGGCTGGCCTCAAACTCACAGAGATCCATCTGGGTCTGCCTCCTGAGTGCTGGGATTAAAGGTATGCACCGCCACCACCAGGCTAATCCATATTTCTTATCTATGCTCTAACATGTGGTGTACCTTTTTCAGCATGACATGTTCATCTTCTCCCCACATCTCCTGGCTACTCTGCTCTTCTTCTTTCCAACATTCTCTCAGTCTGGCTCTCCCACCTAACTTCTTCCTGTCTAGCTATTGACCAATTAGCCCTTTATTAAACCAATGAGAGCAACATATATTCACAGTATACAAAAGGATTATGCTACAGTATTTCCCCCTTTTCGTCTAATTAAAAAGAAAGGTTAGCTAACTCAGTAAATAGAGCATGAGACTCTTAATCTCAGGGTCATGGATTTGAGCCCCATGTTGGGTACCAGATGTTGCATTTATCTAATTATTCTTTATCAATAAAAAAATCTGGAGTCAGATATCAGGTTAAGAACCTGAATGATCAGAGAAGTGGAGGAGAAGCAACCAGTGACCTCCTATCTCTTCTGTTCCTCTATCCCAAAAGACTGAGATGCTCTCCAAACCTTGCCCTACTATTTCCTATCTCTCTATCTGTCCGCAGTCCTCCAAAACCGCTACGATTAATTTTGGTCAGCTAGTAGCTAGCTCCACCCTCTGATTCAAAGGAAACTTTATTGTCAGAATGTGATCAAAATATCTCACAACATAGAAGCAAGTGGATATCTGTGAATTTGAAGACCTCCTGATCTATATAGTGAGTTCCAGGTCAGCCAAAGGTACACAGTGAGACCCTGTCTCCAAAAAAAAAAGTAAAAAAAAAAAAATGTCTAAAACAAAGCCAGGTAGGGTGACATACTCACGTAATGAGCACTTTTGTAAACTTTTTTTTAAAAAGAATTTATTCTTAATTTTATGTGTGTTGGTGTTTTGTCCACATGTATGTCTATGACAGTGTCAGATCCCCTGGAACTGGAGTTACAGACAGTCATGAGCTGCCATGTGGGTGCTGGGAATTGAACCCGGTTCCTCTGGAAGAACGGCCAATGCTCTTAACCCCTGAGCCATCTCTCCACCCCACTTTTGTAAACTTTTATTTCTTACTTTCTTCTTGCAGGGTTAGGGTTCAATCCCAGAGTCTTGTACATGCTAGGCAAGGCTATATACCCCTGAACTATGAACTGTTGTCCCAGTCCTAAAGCTCTTATACTACACTTGTTGTAGCATTCAGGCAGCCATATTACATTCCATTAGCTCCATGGGCTTCACAGCCACCTACATCATCATACTCTTCCAATCCGAAGTTGGTGAAACCACATTTTTCATATCCCATACTTACTTATGGAGTTGGTTTCATGGATTTAAATGGGTATGGTTTTTCTTCCTGTTCTATTTTGTCTACACTCATCCAGCCTTCCTTATCCCAACACGCATTAGGTTCTTCATTTTCTTTTCCATTAATGCATGAACCTTAAGAACATTATAAGTATGAAACTTCCCCTAGAGTGCTAAGTACAAGAATCTAGCACATAGCAAGCCTTTGGTAAATGTGCAGTATTTCTGACTATCATTATCCTGACATTCAGTGCAGTGTCTGTGTCTGACCAGACCTTCAGTGATTATTCATTAATCAATCAATGAATGACTAGATCAAAGATTTATTCATTGGTAAAGTGAATGAATGCCCTCATATACAGAATCTAAGGATTTATAATTTTACAAGACACACACACACACACATACACACACACACACACACACACACACACACACACACACACACACACACATATATGTTCAAGATAGAGCTTCTCTGTGTAACAGCCCTGGCCGTCCTGGAACTCACTCTGTAGACCAGGCTGGCCTCAAACTCACAGAGATCCACCTGCCTCTGCCTCCTGAGTACTGGGATTAAAGGCATGTGCCACTACTGCCCAACAATTTATATATTTTTATTTCATGTGTATGAGTGTTTCCCCACGTGTAGGTATGTGCAGCACATGTATGGATGGTGTCCACAGAGACCAGAAAAGTATACTGGATCCTCTGGAACTGGAGTTACAGATGGTTGTGAGCTGCTGTGTGAATACTGGGAGCCAAACAGGCCTTCTGCAAGAACAGCAAATGCTTTTAACAGCTGAGCCATCTCTCAAGCCCCAGGTTTATAACTTTTATATTAACTTTTTGTTGTTGTTTTTTCAAGACAGGGTTTCTCTGTGCAGTTTTGGTGCCTGTCCTAGATCCCGCTCTGTAGACCAGGCTGGCCTCGAACTCACAGAGAACCATCTGGCTCTGACTCCCGAGTGCTAGGATTAAAGGCGTGTGCCACCCCTGGCCGGCATATTATCCATTTTTTACAGACAAGGAAACTGAGGCTTGGAGAGGTTAACTAACTTAGCCTGGGCCACTTAGCTGGACAGTGGTAGAACCGGAGCCGGAGCTCCCCAGTGCCCACCTGCGTGACTACCTGCTCCCTACTGTGCCTCCTCACATGTGTGTTCAAATCAAGAGGGCCAGTTGAGTCAGAATGAGAGCTGAAGGCTTCCCAAGGTTGTGTGTCCCAGCCCTGGACAAGTTGTTCCTCCTGTTGTGACCCTGGGACACAGGATGTGGACAGGGCCCAGCAATGAGGAGCAGAGTGCTGGACGCTTCCCTTCTTTCCTCCCCTCTGGGCCTCTCATGTTTCCTGCCCTAAACTCTGCTCTGCTATTTTTCCCAAGGAACTAACAGCATGGTGTGTCCCTAAGGAGATGGTTTTGGGGCCAGGGAGCCAAGCCAGGGAGGTGACTCCATTGCTAGCCAAGACAGGGGTCAGTGGACTCGGGCCCAGAGAGTGGGTATAAGAGTGAAGAGATCTGCAGGAGACTTGTGGTTCCCGCTCTGCCACTCCTCTGAGTAAAAAACAACAGAAGTCTTAGGAGCCGGACATGGCAGCGCGCACCTTTAATCCTAGTACTAGGGAGGCAGAGGCAGGTGGATCTCTGTGAGCTCAAGGCCAGCCTGCTATACTGTAAGAAACACACACACACACACACACACACACACACACACACACACACACACACACACACTGCCATTTGGGGAAAAAAGCCACACACACACACACACAAATAGTCCTCACATTGCCTATTCTTAGGACAATTTAAGGCACAATAATGACAACAGCTGATGTCTGCTGAGTGCCATCTTTGTGCCACGTACTCTACTAGGTTGAGTGTCTTTTCAAATCTCACAGCTCGCTTTATGAAATAGGTAATTCATATGTTGTTTCCCCCGCCGCTGTTCTTTTTTATTTCCTTCTGTCCTTCATTTACTTCCCTTCTCTCTCAAATGAGGAACCGAGCTGAACCAAGTGGTACACACCTCAGTCCCAAAAGGCCGAGGACCAGCCTCGGGTACATAGTGAGTCGTAGGGCAGCCTGGCCACATGGCAGTACCTACTTCTTGTTCAAGGCTGTAACTTTTTCTTAAGATTTATTTTTGTTTATGTGTATGTGTGTGTGTACACGCACACTCATATGTATGTATTCACATATGTGTACGGGTATCCACAGAAGCCAGAAGAGGGGTTCAGATGTCCTGGAACTGGAATCACAGGTGCTTGTTACCACCTGACGTGGGTGCTGGGAACTGAACTCGGGTCCTCTGCAAGGGCAGCAAGCACTCTAAAGGGCTGAGCTCTTTCTGCAGCTCCCAAGGCCTGTAACTGACAGAAGACAAAACTGAAGTCTGAAACTACACAGCTTTTGAACCCTTCAGAGCTGGGGACTCTGGAGAGGAGAGTGTGAACTATGGAATAGAATAGAAACCCTGGTGTGTGTGTGTGTGTGTGTGTGTGTGTGTGTGTGTGTGTGTGTGTGTGTGTGTGTGTTGGAGGGGTATGTCTTTGTGTGCACATGAGCATCCAAGTGCAAACATACACATGTGCTGTGGGTACATGTGTGTTATGTGTATTCATGTAGAGGCCACAGGTTGATGTCTGGTGTCTTCCTCCGTCTCTCTCCACCTTATGTTTTGAGACAGGGTCTCTCTCACTGAACCTGGAACTCAAAGATTCAGCTAGGCTGGCCGCCCAGCAAGCTCCAGGGATCTGCCGAGCTCTCCCTCACCAGCACTGGGATCACAGTCAGGTACTGCTGTCCTCTGATGTTTATGTGGGTGCTGGGGATCAAAACTCAGGTCCTCATGCTTGTGTGCTAAGTACATTACCAATGAGTCATCTCCAAAGCCCCCAAAAGTTCCCTACTCTTTGAGCAAGAATGTAGTACAGAAGTATGCAACTTCCTATGACTGTGGCCAGCCCTGGTGCTGGGGAGGAGAGTTCTCCAAAGAGGCCAATGCCCTGATCTGAAGGTTGGGGTGGAAGGTCTGTTACCACTCCCGGTGGTCAGATTGGATCCCTAGAGTTGGATGAAGGGGCTGTAAAGTCTGGGTTGTTCCTTTGAGAAAAAGAGCTCCGGGGCAGGCAGGGGTGGGAAAGAAAGCTTCACGGCTGTCTAGCCAGAGCTGTGACCATTCACTCAAAGCCGAGCCCTTCTACAGGAAGAGCTCTGTGGCTCAGGTGATCCTCCACTGGCGCTAAGGCAAGAAGAACTTTCCAAGAAACAAGAGATACCCAACCCAGGAAAGAAGTCCTCGGGGCAGCCAATGGCACCTGTGACCCCTGGGTGCTGTCCCTCTGCCTGTGGGTCTCTGGCTGGCTTGCTCCTACACTGCTCTCTCTGTGTCCATAGCTGTCTCCTTGGCCTCACCAGCACCTTCCTCTGGGCTCCTTCTCTACTCACACACCAGGCTTCTGTCTGCTGTGGCAGCTCTTTTGTTTACTTCCAGAGCTCCCGGGCTCACTACTAGCCAAACACAACGAAGCCAAGCCAGAGGGAACTCAGTTCCAGACTCAGTCTGGCCCCTCTGGGACAGGTAATGGCCTCCAAACCAAGGAGGCAGCTCAAAAGGAGGTTGCCTCCTGCACTGGGCTCTGGCTTCAGGTCCTGACAACCCAAAGGGGAAGGACACAAGACCTGCCCATTGTTGGGCAGGGATCCCTACTCTTGAGACAGCTTTGGCTGGGAGCCCTGGGAATCAAAGACCCAGCTGGAGAGAGGTGGGGAAAATTTTGAGGCCCTCTGGGTAAGAACCAGAGAGTTGGACTTCTCCTGGTTCTTGTGTCTCTCCTCAGCCAGGTAGAATCTGGCCTTGAGCTCCACTCTGGGATCCAGGGGCCTAAATTTCCCCACCAGAGGACTGTCTTCTCCAAAAGTTCATGTCCCATACCTCCCCAAAGATTCTAGAAGAAAAGGAAGTGAGCATTTACTGTGGGCCAAGTGCCAAGCAGGAAGCACACTGTGAGGATGGCATTTTCTGTCTGTCTGAAGTCAGCAGGGAGATGGGTGATTCGTGTGTAATTATGTGCTTATTTAATGTGAAATGTGAAGGGAGTACTCCACTTCTGACTCTGGGGCTGAGTGGACAGTGAGGCACTGTGATCACAAGAGCCAGAGAACAGCCCTGGGGTCCCAGGCCAGATCATGTCGGATCAATGGTCAGTGGAAGAAAGGAGGTACCGCCATGGGGATGCAGAGACCCTTGGCAGCCCAGATTCCTCGGTGGAAAAAAGCAGATGGCCCCTTCAGTGAGGCTCGGTCAACTCTATGATTATGGAAGAGTGGGGGACCTGAGATTGGGCAGACGCTGGTGAAGGAAGTGGAGATGATTTGAAAGGAAATCAAGCCTCTCCCCCTCTCTTAAGGCTTCATTTTGGAGACAATGAACTAAATTAAGGAATGTAAACTCTAGCTCTTTGCTAGGCCCCAATGGAGCAGAAGGAGCTGGGGACCAACAGGCCTTTGGAAGGATCGGGAATGGGGTTAGAGGTGAGCACTGGCCCTGACTGCCTTTCTGCTTCAGTTCCCAGGAGTGGGGGTAGGGTCCAAGTCTGAGAAACAGTTTATACCTGAGGCAACCTACCTTCTCTCTTAGGGTCAGCAATTCTTTAAGGGGTCTAGGTCCCCTGGAGTAAGCAAGAAACCTGCCACAACTTTAGGCATGAAGATTCAGCTTTTTATCTCATCAATGTACATTTTAGTCTAACAGTCTAATGGGCTCATACTCTTCACCCCTACCCAAGTCCTTTCCCCTTCTCAACCAGCCCAGGCAATGAGCATCTCATCTGCCCTAGGGGTGGAAAGTCACCCGGCACAAAGGTGACTCAAAGAGGGGATGGCACTGTGGCTGTCCCATGAGGTGCTTAGGATAGCACCCACTCCTGCGGAGAGTCTGAAAAGGAGGAAGCCCCGGGCAGGAGAGGTGGTGGACTGAGTCTCATTCAGGAACCCCTCTCCTGGGTCTCAGTCCCATTCAAGAGTCTGTTCTTTGGGCCTGTCGCTGCCTGTCAGAGGAACAGAAGGGCAGGGGTCTTCAGATGGGGGACTCATTATCCCAGATCACACCCAGAGAGTATGCCTGCTGAGCTCTCCTTTCCGGAAGGCAGGCTGTCGGGATACTTCCGGCCGCCGCTTCCCAGCTCCTCTGTGATTCCAGGAGCGTGTGGAGGGGTTTCATTCTGGATGTGCCAGCCTGGAAGACAGAGGGCCAGTGCTGCTACCTGCAGCCACAAGACTCCACGACCATGTCCTCGTACTGTTTGTACACCACGTTGTTGGCAGAGTCAATGAAGAGGATGCTAATGGGGCTCAGCCGTGTGGGCACACAACAGGTGGGTGGTGTGGATTCAGGGTCCATAGAATTCATCAGGGTCTGGATGACTGCATGGTTTGTGGGCTCCAAGTGGGAGCGCAAGGGGAACTCGCATAGTCCTTCGCAGTGGAAGGCTTCATACTCAAGGGGCGCAATGATCCAATCGTCCCAGCCCATGTCCTTGAAGTTGACATGCAAAGCCTTGCGACTGCAGCGAGCCTTGAGGTTCTTGCTGGGTCGCTTGCCCTGGCGATTGGCCAGTGGGGCCCGCCGTTTCCGCCGCTGGCTGAACAGGTATTCATACACAGTCTTGTCATCCTGGCCAGAGCGGGCCTTGATCTCGTTAAAGAACAGGTCCCGCTTCTTAGTACGACCAAACACTAGGAACAGGGCCTTCTCGTGGACTTGTCGGGCAGCGCGTTCAAAGCCCAGGCCACGGAGGTCCACAGCCCGGCCCCGTTCCCAGGCCTCCAGCTCCAGGCACAGCTGCGCTGAGTTCTTAAAATTTCGGAAGAGTTTCCAGATGTCGAACACCTCCCAGCCAGACCCATCCAGGCCTGGCACGGAGCGTACATCCAGCAAGGCTGCCGGCTGCCGACCGCTGGGGCAGCTGGACAGCTTCAGCTGGGCAACCCGCCCGCTACTGGGGACGGCTGGCTTGGCCATGTCCAAGGGCTTCTTCCGCAAGATCCGCAGTTCAGCCCCCAACAGCCCATCCTTCTCCAGAGCACTGATGTCAAACACGTACCTCTGCTTCCTGACCACAGGGCCTCGGTCATCTGGAGAAAATAGCCAGACGTCAATTCCTGTCACCTCACCACTGCAGCCTGCCACCTCTGGGCCTCCGGGGAGGACCCAGCTCTCTCCCACTCAAAAGAGATTTCTCTAACCTTTTCCCCACTATGGAGGAAGCCAACACCCAAACCACCAAGATCCCTTTTCCAAACGAAGGTAGGTGTGCCACTTCGTGGGATCTGAGTGCCCCCGCGGCTCGTGTTGAGGATGCACATCAGCCTTATGACTGCCTTCTACCAGTGTCCACCCCATCCGTGGTCCAGCATGGTTATCTCCCATATGTAAGACAGGTGGTATGTGAGTCTAAATTGCCCACTTTTCCGGAGGAGGAAACTGAAGCCCAGAGTAAATTCGGGGATTCGTTTCATGTCATCTAGCTAGAGGAAAATAGAAATAGAACCGTAACCTAGAACTTTAATACTCCTTTCTGAGCTTCTTCCGCCTTAAGGATCTCAGCGTTCTTGTTTCCGGGCGAGGCACAGAGTTGGGCAGTAAATGATTTAGGTAATACAGCAAATTAATAACAAAGCCAATCTGTAACTCAGCTTCCCTAGTTCCCAGTCTAACAGCTTTGTGTACATGAGTGTTCCAGTGTGTGTGTGTGTGTGTGTGTGTGTGTGTGTGTGTGTGTGTGTGCAATTGGGTTCATGATTGAGTATAAGGTAATATATATGCTATTGGCATATGTAAGTACAGTTGGGCTTCCATGAATACCTGAAAAATGATGCTCTGTGTGTGTGTGTGCGCGCACGTGTGTGTGCGCGTGTGTGTGATTCATTAACCATATGTATAACATATAAGGTGCTCTCTGTGTGTGTGTGCATGTATGTGATTCATGAACCATATGTATAAAATATAAGGTGCTCTGTGTGTGTGTGCATGTATGTGATTCATTAACCATATGTATAAAATATAAGGTACTCTCTCTCTTTCTCTCTCTCTCTCTCTCTGTGTGCGTGTATGTGATTCATTAACCATATGTATAAAATATAAGGTGCTCTGTGTGTGTGTGTGTGTGTGTGTGTGTGTGTGTGTGTGTGTGTGTGAAACTCAGTGGTATCTCTGAATCAGCATGCCCTCCTTCCTAAATGCCAACATGCCATTAGGGAATATTCAAATATTGCTCTAGAAGGTAACTAATTAGGCCTTTAAACTTTCCCTCTCCCCCTCCCCAAGCTCCCTTCGTGCTGGGGGGACACAAGGACTTATTTTATGAGCCCTAGAGGGGTCACAGCTTTCCCTGGCTGGGCAGGCAGCCAGGCCACCTCCCCCACCTCTGCCAGACCTGCTGCCTCTGTGCCTCCCCCACCCCGTCATTCCCCTACAGACCAGCTCTAATGAGGAGCCTCTCCCACTCTCTGGCCCCTCCCCCACCCTGCCCGCCAAAGTCCCAGGACTCAGAACCAGAGCCTGTGAACTTCAAGACACCTCACCAGCTGCCAGCGGCCCAGCTAGCTCCGCACTGTGGCGAACCCGAGGCTCTGAGAAAGGAAGGGATTTGCTGAGAACACACAGCATGTCGAGAGGAAGAGTTGAGCCAGTAACACTAGGTGGGCAGACCTCCCGAGAAGCAAGGAAGACAAGTATTCTCCCAGGTTACTGATGAAAACGGCGGGTATTAGGATAGGACGAGAGGCATTCACGTTTGAAGCTCTCGGACATCACCCAGTCCAATGCCCGTGTAGCGTACATACAGGAAAACATACCCCAGGGAAAAAGCTTTCTAGGGTTACAGTGTGAGTTAGACCCTGGGTCCACTGTGACTCCAAGATGACACGCTTTCAGGCTTCACAGATCCTACCCCTTTGCCCCCTCTCTGAGGGTAAAGTGGAAGACCCACGGGGACCTAAGGTTGCTTTCTCTCTGCTATCTGAGGGAAACCTAGGGCGCAGAAACTTTAGCGTTGCAACCCACGCAAAGGTATGACCCAGTCATCAAGAGTGGATCTTGGATTCTAGTATCCAGCTGGCACATCTTAGTTCCTTTGGTGCCCATTCTGCACCTTGCAGAAGTTAGGCTTGGAGCTGCCTAGGTGCCCCTAGTGCGGGACTTGGTATGTATAAGTTCCAGACTCCCACCCTAGGCTGGATGCACACACTGTCCCCCACCTGCACACCCCAGGGCTTTGGAACTCCTGGGTCTGTGCAAATGCCCCTCCCCGCCACCCCACCCCTCACCTTGCCCTTTGTCAATAAAGCTGGTGATGGTGTTGGCCAGGCCAGCCTCCAACTTCACGCTGCTGTTGCGTCCCTTTCTGTCAGCATCGGACAGCGTCCTGTACAGCGAGAGCATGTATTCATGGGGTGTGATGGGGGGTGGGCGGAACGGCTCCTTGGGCTCTCGAGGGGTCCCAGGCTCCCTGGTCTTCTTCAGCAGGAAGGAACTGGGGGCAGATCCTGCTTTTGAGGATGCTTTGCCCCCAGGAAGCTGTCCTTTTGGGGTTACAGTCCGTGCTGCAGCTTGCCTAGTATGGGGAGGGGGTCCTGGCTTGGTTTCAGGCCCACCAGATCTGGGGGGCATCTTTCTGGGTTCATCCTTCTTGAGCTGTGTCTGCCCAGAGCTTCCCTTTGCCCTGGCATTGGTGGCCCCCCCACCATAGCTGTGACCCCCTGGCCTAAAGATGTTCCGGGCCAGGGGTGGCCTCTCCTTGGCCTCTGCTTTGGCCAACCCTGGCCTGGCCCCTGGGGGTCTCTGACCTAAGTCGGGGGCACCCAACACAGTGCAGATGAGTTCCAGGTCCAGCCAAGCCAGGTGCCAAAGCAAAAAAGTGAGGAGTTTGGGGAGTCTCATCCTCTGGCCAGCCGCTGACTGACACCACGGAGAAAGGCAGCGGCAGCGAAGGTGTCTCTGGCTTGGCAGGAAAAACCATGAAAGGAGGGGGTCTTCAGGAGCAGCGGGGGCGGCAGCGGGAGCAGCAGCAGGCAGGGCTTTCTCCTCAGTCTGAGCGTCTTGAAGTCCGCCGGGCGTGTGTCTGTATCCAGTCCCATAGTGGAAACGCTCCCGTGTCCAGACGTGCACCGTCTCCAGTCAGCAGCTGAAAATAACTCGTTCTTGAAAGGAGAAAGCCGACCGCCCCCTTTCTCCCGCACAACTGACTGAGGGCTTGAAGGAGGCTTGTATAAGGCTGAGGGATTTTTCCAAGAAGGAAGAATGGCGTAATGCTGCCTGTGCGCTCCAGTTTTTTTTCCCTCTAATTTTGAATCCTTTCCAGTGAAAATACTTGCACACACACACACACACACACACACACACACACACACACACACACACAAACCTGCAGGTGCTCAGAAAAATCTTTTACAAACCTGAACTCAGGAATTGGAAACGGAATTCCAACCCAAACCAATTTAATTACTCTCTGATGTCATGCTGTCTAAATTCATTTAAGTGCGATATATTTATGTGAAAAAAATCACCGCTGCCCTTTGGAGGCCACGGCTCACGGGGGCTCTTGGCTCAGAGCCCCACAGCGGGACTCAGGCTTAGGGGGCCTCCCCATCCCAGAGCAGACTCAGGGGTCTTCACCTCCACCTCCTGCAGCAGCCCACCCCACCACCCTGAGCAGAGATGCTGAGGAGTGTGTTGTAGAGAATCTGCAGGCACTGAGCATACGAACTAAGTTTTCAGTGAAGTCCTAGGATTGTCTGTAAAGCAGTTTCAATCCCTCTGTCTAGTCTGGGACCTGGTGTGTGTGTGTGTGTGTGTGTGTGTGTGTGTGTGTGTGTGTGTGTGTGTGTGTGTGTGTGTGTGTGTGTGTGGGGGGGGCAGCACAGATGGCAGCATTTACCAATAGTTTCTTTTATTTTAATAAACTTGTGACCCAGAAACAGAAGAAAAAACAAAGTGCCCACTGTACCACCCCCACCAAATGCCATTGGCTAAGCACTGCCATCCTGCAGCCCCTTGGTTGAAAACAGGTCCAGGGTGTTGTACTCAGCCACTATCCAGGCAAAGACCGCCAGTTTTCTTAGAAGAAATTGGCTGAGGCCAGAGGCAGCAGCCCCAGCCTAAGGCAGCAGCGACCCCTGCAGGAGGTTGGGAGAGCACGTTCTCATGGGCTGGTGAAGAAAACGGAATTCCTGCTCAACTCAAGAGTGTCCCTCTCCTTCCTTTTCTTCTTTTTTAGAGGTCTCATGTAACCCAAGCTGGCCTCAAACTCACCAAGTACCCAAGGCTGGCCTTGAACTCCTGATCCTACACCTACCAGACCCTGAGATTACAGGCATGGGCCACCACCTAGCTTCAGGGGTTTCCGTAAAGTGCCTTGCTAAAGTACTTAAACACTCTCTCTGTGGAGAACCACGTTAGAGAGCCATAGGCAACTTACTCAGGGTCATGGAGAAGAGGAAAGAGCTTCACATGGAATAGCTTCATGTGGTGAAGGTGAAGGTCATGGGGATGAAACCCCAGGCCTCCCTTGAGCATAGTAGGCCAACTATCGGCCGCAGAGCTTCGCCCCTGGTCCAAATTCTCTTCCTTTTCTTTTCTTGCGCGAGAGTCTCCTGTAGCAAAAGTTGGCGTTGGACTTGCGATGTTAGCTGAGGCTGTCCTCGAAGGCCTGATCCTCCTACCTCCTCCACTTCCTTGGTTACGGAGGGGATTACAGAACTGTACCACCTACTCTAGCCTTCCTTATTAATCCTCCACTCTTGGAGCTGACCTAACAGACCCATTCATACGCTAAAGCTGGTTTCTAGAAACTCTCTGCTGGAGACAGGCATGTAACGCGGTAGTCCAGTGCATGGTTAGCGCGCACAAAGCCCTCACCAAGACAACACCAAACAAAGTCCTCACTCTGGAGAGCTAAGTGGCTGCAAGTCTGTTTTCTTTTTCTTTCTTTCTTTTTTTTAGTATTTGATTTGTTTCTGTGTATGAGTAGAAAGAGTGTGCTGGAGGAGACCAGAAGAGGCTATTAGGTCCGCTGGAGCTGCAGTGACTGGCAGATGTGAGCCATCCTGACATGGGTGCGGGGAGCAGAACGCTGTCCTTCCCAAGAGCAGAAAGCACTCTTTTTCCATAATGTTGCTCCTGGTTCACTGACTCAGCCACGCCAAGCTTCACTGATAGCTCCGAGGGGCCCACCTCAAAGGACCAAGGCACCACCCGCTTTCTTCAGGGACTTTGCAGGATGGCTTGACTCCTTAGAGCCTCTCAGGTCATCCAGGTCCATCCCTCTTGTCTTTGCTTCTGCCTTGTCTTCTTTTACGGTCCTCTCTGGCATCTTCCTCCTGCAGACTCCGTCCCTGTCCTTCTCACCCTTTTACCTGCTGCAGTTAATTCTTTTAGAACTGACTTCTTGGCCTTCAGGAGCTCTCAGTCCCAATCCTGCCCCTGGATGCGAGCTGACCCATGTCCCGACTGCTACACAAAGCCAACCCTTACTCCCCAGGAAAAGCACCAAGCTTCCAGACTGACACCACTCCCCTGCTGCGCTTCTTTCTGCTCTGAGTTCAAATCCACTCAGCTCAGCCTCTGCCCCCCTCGCCAACACGGGTCAGGTTTTCCAGTCTGTGCGCTTTTTTCATAGTTTTACTTTGACTGAATTCCTTATGCCTATCATGATTTATGTACATATCTGTCTATCCCGTTAGATTATAACTACACTGTACCATATTTGTCTTTCAGTTATTCCCAGGGCTTGGCCCAGAGCCTGGCACACAGCCGACTCTCAGTGTGTGTCGTATGAATGACTCTCAAACCGGCCCTTTTAAAGAAACACCAGCATTTTCTTTGTTATCATTTCTTTTTAAAAATTAGAATAAATAATGGGTTTCATTATGATATTTTCATGCATGCATATAATTACACCGTGGTCATATTCACTCTCCTATCACCTCCCACAACCTAGACAGACTCCTTCTTCCACCCAAGTCCCCTTTCTATTCTCCTGTTATATCTCTATACACTTAAATATACAATTTCTGCATATGAAAGGGAGTAATGTGATGTTCATGTCCCTCCTCCGGCCCCTCTTCGCTTCCTGTTCCCGCGTCTCCCCATCGGTCCCTTCATCCTCCTAGTAGCCACTGGTCCCTCTTCGACTTTCAGGCCACATATATAAATCTAGAAGCTCCTACAAGACAAGGCCTAGGCTATTTGTCTTGCTAAGTCTGAGAAGCCATCATTCTTAACATATCCTACCTTTTCTACTGGACTTCGAGTCCCTAAAAGGGAGAGCTGCTGTCTTGCTACTGACTAAGTATTTTCAAAGCTCTATCAACTGAATAAACAAAGCTGGGAAGGAGACATCCAATACATGGTGTGATAAAGATCGAGGGTTCTGTAGACAGACCTGGATCTGAATCACGGTGCTTCTGCTAGTTATACATTATGTGATCTCGGAAAGGCTTCCCACCGCTCTGCAGCTCTGGTTAGGTGTGATGACAGTACTGTCCCACCAAAAGCTCTGTGGGTATTCAGTGGAATGGATTATTAAAAACCTGAGAAGAGGGCTGGAGAGATGGATCGGTGGGTTAAAGGTGCCTGCCACCAAGTCTGACAAGCTGAGTTTGATCCCCAGATCCCACAAGAGAGAAGGAGAAAACAGAGCCAACTCTCAGAAGCGGTTGAGTTCCCCACCTCTCTGAGCACATGCACACCTGCATGCAAAACACTGTGTACTTTTTTAAAACCCCGACAAATGTTAATAACAGCTCCCCCCTCTGAGGACATTTTCTTCATCAGACACTGGCCTTTGTCTTCCGTTACTGTCAGGCCTCACTTCACAACCATGCCCCACTCTGAACAACATTTTAACCTCCTTCCTTTGTTTTACAGGTAAATTAAAAGTTTAAGTTACTCTTTAAAGTTATTTCTTTGTGTGTCTGTGTATATGTGTGTGAACATGTGTGTTTGGTGCCCTTGGAGGCCAGAGGAGGTCAATGAATCCCCTGGAGCTCAAGTTGTAGGCAATTGTAAATGAGACTGATGTGAGTGCTGAGGACTGAACTCAGTACTCTCCAAAAGCAGGCAGTACTCGTAACTGCTGAGCCGTCTCTCCAGCCCAACTTAAAAACTTATTTATTGTTGTTATGTATGTGCATGCATGGGCGAGTGAGCCCCACCACACACAAGGGGAGTCAGTGAGCACCTTTGTGGTGTCCGTTCTCTCCTTTGGCCTGTACTTGGGTTCAGGATTGAACTTTTGTGGCAAGCACCTTCACCCCCAAGCTGTCTCACTACCCCAAGTTACTTTTGAAGTCTAGTTCCTGCTTTTCTGTTTGTTTGTTGTTTTTGTTTTATTTTTTCAAGACATGGTTTCTCTGTAGCCCTGGCTGTCTTGGAACTCATTTTGTAGACCAGGCTGGCTTCGAACTCAGAGATCAGCCAGCCTCTACCTCCGGAGTGCTGGGATTAAAGGTGTGCGCCTTGACCACCACCTGGAAAAATTGAACTCTTGATTCTCCTTCCTCTACTCCCTGCATGCTGGGATTGCAGGTGTGTACTACCGCAACCATCCTTGTCCCAATATTTTTAAAATTACATTTAAATTTTTTATTTCTCTCTTTTCTTTCTTTTTCTTTTTTTCTTTTTTCTTTCTTTTTTTTTTTTTTTTTAGCAGATCTCAACTATGTAGCTCTGGCTTGTCCTGGAACTCACTATGTAGACCAGGCTATCCTCCAACTTACAAAGATCCACCTGCCTCTGCCTTCTGGGTACTGGGGTCAAGGTCTAGCTTAAATTTTATTTCTATTTGCATATAGTGGCACACGGAAGTCAGAGGACAATGGGGAGAGCTGGTTCTCTTCTTCTACCACATGGGTCTCCAGGATCAAACTCAGATCATCAGGTTGGCAGAAGCATCTTTATCTACTGAGACATCTCAACGGGCCTTTTCAACATGTTATACCAAGAATCTTGCTCTAGAATGGGACCATAAATGATAAGGTGGTGTGGCGTGGACATTGGGGAATTTAACTTTCAGCCAAGGACTCACCCAATGGTCTGGAACTTGGAGGACCTGGAGGAGTCTCAGACAGGGCCTATTGTCTGAGGACCAGGAGACTCCCAGGAGTTGGGTAGGAGCAAGGAAAAAAACTCCGAATCTGGATGGAAGGCCCTCTCCAGGGAGGAGCCCAGAGTTCCTGCCTGGCTCTTACTATAAAGGTGACTAATCACTTTGGTCCCCTCTGGTAATTGCAACCAGATGCTGCTGCTGGCTACGCTTCAGTCCCGACATGTTTAATTACTGGGACACAGAGTCTCTGGGTCCCCTGTGGCTCCTTCCCTCCCCCATTCCTGTCAGCAATATTAATGTCAAACCCAAGGTAGAGGATGGGAGCCTTGGGAAGCCACTGGCATGGAAATAATCTTTGCAGGCCCTTCCACTATGTAAAGCCTTTAACTTCTTTAAATATTTCCCCATCCATTATCTCATTGGCACCTCACAAAACATCCTTATAAAGCCAGTAAGCCCAAGTCTTACTGGACAAGCAAAGGGTGAACTGAAGAATAATAATCCCTTGTTTTATTCAAGCACTCAGGAAGTTTCAAAGGCATTTCATATTCCTTATGTTCTCTCAGCCTCCTGAGAGCTCAAGTCAGACCAGCACAGCGCAGTAGCTGAGAGATGGACTCAGGGATGGAACAGCACAGTTTGTGTCCCGGCTCGGCCACTTGCCAGTTGACTGGCCTTGAGTATTCATGCATTTATTTGCTTAATTATGAGCACTGGCTATATAGCAATGAACAAGACATCCAAGTCTGTGTTCAAATTCTGATGAAAGAGACAAATAAATGCACAGTTCAAGGGAATTCCAAGTGCTGTGTAGGAGACAAAACACTTGATATAGTATCTGTTCCAGTAAGGAGTGTCTCGGTGAAAGGTGGTGTTTCAGCAGAGACTGAGGTGCAAGGAGGCCTACTGAGGTCTGAGGGGTGGGGGATGATCATTCCAGATGGAGGGTGCAGCAAATGCCAAGGCCCCAAGGTAGGAATCTGCTGAGCACAAATGAGAAACCAAGGAAAGCTGGTGTTGCTAAAGCAGAGGGAGCCAGGGCAGGGGGTAGAGACGACTGAGTCACATGGGAGATCAAGTCAGACATGTCAGAACTATATCAGTGTGGCTTTGTAAGCCATGAACAGTGAGTTCGGTTTTATTTGTAGTGCATTGAAGAATCAAGCGTAGGATTACAAATATGAAACTACCAACCTTCAAATAAACCCCAGAGCCTCAATTTGCCAACTGTGTGATCTCAATTAAATGATTTTTTTTTAGCCCTTTTTGTTTAGGATTTATTTATTATGTATACAGTGTTCTGCCTGCATGTATGCCTGCACACCAGAAGAGGGCACCAGATCTCATTACAGATGGTTGTGAGCCACCATGTGGGTGCTGGGAATTGAACCAAGTCTTCTGGAAGAGCAGCCAGTGCTCTTAACTTCTGAGCCATCTCTCCAGCCCTCAAATTATTTAATCTCACTGTACCTCAGTTTAGTAATATTATATGACAATAATGATGATGGTGGTGATAATGATGATGATGATGATAATAATAATAAAATCTTTTGGGGGCTGGAGAAATGGCTCAGTGGTCAAGAATAGGTACTGCCGGGCGGTGGTGGCACACACCTTTAATCCCAGCACTTGGGAGGCAGAGCCAGGTAGATCTCTGTGAGTTCGAGGCCAGCCTGGTCTACCAAGTGAGTTCCAGGAAAGGCACCAAAACTACACAGAGAAACCCTGTCTCAAAAACAAAACAAAACAAAACGAACAACAACAAAAAAGAATAGGTACTGTCCTACCAAAGGACCTGAGTTCAGTTCCCAGCAACCACATGAGTGGCTCACAAGTACCTGTAACTCCAGCTCCAGAGGAATCTGACGCCCTTTTCTTGACTCCCCAGGCACGTTCATTTAAACATGGACACACCACATACACACACACACACACACACACACACACACACACACACACATATATATATATATATATATTAAGTATTTTTAAAAATGAAGTATGGCTGAACATGGTGATATATGCCTTTAATCCCAGCACTCAGGAGGCAGAGGCAGGTGGATCTCTGAGTTCAAGGCCAGCCTGGTCTACAGAGAAAGTACCATAACAGTCAGGGCTACACAGAGAAAACCTGTCTCAAAAACAAAAACAAAATAATAAAGGAAGGAAGGATGGAAGGAAGAAAAAGGAAAGAAGTGTGGTGTGTGGTATGGAGGTGCATGCCTGTAACATCTGGACTAGGTGTTTTTAGGTTCTTAGGCCTTTTTTTTTTTTTTTTTTTTTTTTTTTTTGAGACAGGGTTTCTTTGTGTAACAGCTCTGGCTGTCCTAGAGCTCTCTTTATAGACCAGGCTGACCTTGAACTCACAAAGATACACCTGTCTCTGCCTCCTGAGTGCTGGTATTAAAGGTGTGTGCCACCACCACCCAGCTCCAACCTCCTCTTAACTGTTTCTCAAAGAGATCTGGTGCCCTCTTCTGGCTTCCAAGGGCACTGCATGAAAGTATACATAGACTCTGTCTCTGTCTCTGTCTCTGTCTCTGTGTCTCTCTGTTTCTGTCTCTGTCTCTGTCTCTGTCTCTCTCTCTCTCTCTCTCTCACACACACACACATACACACACACACACACACACACACACACACACACACACACACACACACACATACACTTAAAAAAAGAAACAAAAAAAAATCATGTTGTCCTGGCATAGTGGTGTGAGACAAGAGGATCCCAAGCTGGAGGCCAGTCTATATAGTTGACACAACGTTTTAAAGAAAGACAGAAAATTCTACCCTCCAACCCCTCAATCAAAGCTCTTACCTCAGAGGTAACAGTTAGGGACCTGGAAACTTTCTAGTGTTTGTCTTTTGAGAAAGGGTATTGTGTACCCCAGGCTGGCCTCGGAGTCCTGGCTGGTCTTGAACAGGTTATCATGCTGCCCTTACTGCTGGGATTAATGGCAAGGCCACCATACTCAGCTTCTTGCCATTCTTGAGCTCAGAAACCTCAAATCCTTGCTGGATATTCCATTCCTACCATCCTCCTTCCAAGGAGAACACTGAGGTGGATTGTCCTTTGGGAGTAAGACACAATACAGGAGTTATCAACACCATGGACCAATAGCAGGGGCTCTAAGGAGAGCTCAGGTGCACTATATAGAGTGGGGCAGTCCCTTCTCATAGGTCTCAGAGGTGTACCTAGTTGAGGTGTACCCATTGTATAGGTCAGGGTACATGTCACCACTGGTAGCCCTGGCAACCCAGTCTGTGAACTTCCTTGGGGAGGTGAGAATGGTACCAGTCAGACTCTTGGAATCAGGGCACCTGTTGAGTCAGTTTATAGACTCACAGACAGGCTCTCCAGCAGGGATCCCAGAACCAACCATGAGGATAGAGACAGAGAGTGCTGTAGATAGGCACAGCCGGAGCACTGTGTGGTCTGGGATTTTAATGATTCAATCTCCCAAATCAGGCATAGTGATGTAAGCCTGTAATCCCAGCACTCGGGAAGCTGAGGCAGGAGGATCATGAGTTTAAGGTCAGCTTGGACTACATACTAAGACTTTGTCTAACACATAAAACAAACGGGCTGGTGAGATGGCTCGGTGGATAAAAGTGCATGCCACTTAGCAGGATGACTTAAATTCAATCCTCGGAACCACAAAAAGCTGGATGCAGCAGCTAGGGTATGTAATCCCAGCACTCCAGCAGAAAGATGGGAGGCGGAGACAGGGGAATCACTGACAAGCTCCCAGCCAGCAGCCTACAAAACACAGCACCGCAGCAGAAACATGAGAGACTCTGTCTCAGCAAGAATGAGAGAATGGACTCCAGAAAAGTTGTGTTCCGACCTCTAAATAAGCACCACAATATGCCCACACTTTCAATCCTGAACACATGTGCACAAATAAAATAATTTACAAATACACAAGGAGGTAAATTCTACCTTCCACATTGCATATAAGAACCCTAGTAGAGGGGCTGGAGAAATAGCTCAGAGGTTAAGAGCACTGGCTGCTCTTCCAGAGGTCCTGAGTTCAATTCCCAGCAGCCACATGGCGACTCACAACCATTTATAATGAGATCTGGTGCCCTCTTCTGGCCTGCAGGCATACCTACAGGCAGAACACTGTATACATTAAAAAGAAAAAAGAAAAGAAAAAAAAAGAACCCTAGGAGAAACAAACATAAAAATACCAAAAAAAAAAAAAAAAAAAAAAAAAACACAAGAACTCCAGGAGAGAGCAACAAGATAAAGGCACTTGCTGTCAAGCCTGACATCCTGAGTTCAATTCCTGGGACCCACATAAAAGGAGAGAACTAACTCCTGAAAATTGTCAATAAATAAATAAATGTAAAGCAAAACATAAAGCAAAACAAACTCCAAACCCCAAGAATCCCAGTTGATATGTAACAGATAAGAAGTTTAAGGACTTTATTAGCCGGGCGGTGGTGGTGCACGCCTTTAATCCCAGCACTTGGGAGGCAGAGGCAACCAGATCTCTGTGAGTTCGAGGGCAGCCTGGTCTGCAGAGTGAGATCCAGGATAGCTAGGGCTATATACTGAGATTCTATCTCAAAATTTTTTTTAAGCACAAGGTGATTTCCTAGGCTGGGGAGATGGCTCAGTAGACAGCAAACTTGTCACACAAGCATAAGACCATAGTTTGGATAACAAGAATTTACAGAAAGCCAGATGTGGCAGCACAAATGGTAATCCAAAAGCATCTACAGAAAAATAAGAGGCAGAGATGGGGGCGGGAGCGGGGTGACAGGAGACTCCCCAGAAGCTTGCAGGCCAGCTAGCCTGGCTTATGTAGTGATGAGCAAGAGACCCCGGCACAGAGCACAGAGAAGGAACTGACACCCAAGATTGTCCTCTGACCGCCACACCCATGCTGTGGCACAAAGCTGTGCTCACACCAGCACACACAGACACACACACATGCACATTTGAAAACAATCTTTTTAAAGATTTATTCATTTCTATTTTACATGGTCTGGTGTTTTGTCAGCACGTATGTCTGTGTGAGAGTGTCCGACCCCCTGGAACTGGATTTACAGACATTTGTGAGCTGTCATGTGGGTGCCGGGAACTGAACCCAGTCCCTCTGGACCAGTACTCTTAACTGCTGAGTCATCTCTCTCCAGCCCCAGAGGGAAAAAATTCCCCACAGAACTCAGTAAAAAATGCTCAGATGTTTCTAACAAGCTGACTCCAGTTGCTCTTCTATGATTATGCCTTACTTCGTCTTTGTGGTGCTGAGGTTGAACAGAGTGCCCTCCTGCTAAGCCACACTGCCACTGAGCTACTTGTTCTTAGCCTTGCACAGTCACCATTGCAGAAAAGACTGGGCAAGTGAAGCAAGACCCCTGATAGTAACAGACTTTATAAGCGGCTAATAAATATTCAAAGTTAGACTTGGCCAGCCGATGGTGGCGCATGTCTTTAACCCCAGCACTTGGGAAGCAGAGGCAAGCAGATCTCTGTGAGTTCGAGGCCAGCCAGGGCTACACAGAGAAACCCTGTCTTGAAAAGCCAAGAGAGAGAGAAAGAGAGAGAGAGAGAGAGAGAGAGAGAAGAGAAGAGAAGAGAAGAGAAGAGAAGAGAAGAGAAGAGAAGAGAAGAGAAGAGAAGAGAAGAGAAGAGAAGAGAAGAGAAAAGAGAAAAAGAAAGAAGCAAGGTTGGGTGAGTGCAGGGTCACTATTGGACCTGCACAGAATGCAAATTCCCCGAGATTCAATTTAGGATGTCAAGGGGAATTTGGTGAGGGAACTGGTGTCGGTTTTCCTCTAACTCATTCACTTTTTTTTTTCTCTCTCTCTCTCCTCTCTTTCCTCCTCCCTAGTCTGGCTACTGTGACTCTATGTCCAGTTTAATTTTATTTGATGTCCCAAATGTTCCTTGCACTTGCAAGATGCCCGAAGGCTGAGGTACCACTGTGTGCCTAGACAGTCTCTAGGGGACAATGTCACCCGCTTTTCCACATCAGGAACTGCACGTTCTGCTTTGGTCCAGGCAGTTCCCAGTGGTATCACTTCATTACATTTTCACTGAATCTCCAACAGGTTGCTAACACTGTGTTATTATCTGATAGGAAAACAAACAACTGCCTGATGAATGGATAAATTAGTGAGGACATGAATGCCTCCCCCTTTACAAAGGTTAACGATTACTGTTTGGTATTGATCTCCTACTTCATTGACCCCTTTATTGGTATATTTTGATAATCTAAAACCTACATCCACTTCCCAAAGTAGTTTGCTGATAGATCTTCTGTTTTAATTTTTGGTTTTTGAGACAGGGTCTCATGCTGTCCAGGCTGGCTTAGGAACTCTTTATATAGCTGAGAATGACTTTGAACTTCTGATATTCTTGTGTCTGCCTCAAAAATGCTGGAGTTACTGGCCTGTCCACCACGCCTACTTCTATCAGACCCAGGGCTTCACAAATGCCAGGCAAACTGTGCCACACCCCCAGCCCCTGCTGATGGGTTTTTATAACTTTTTTTTTTTTTAACTCTGAGGACAATTTGACTTATTCAATTCAATGGATACTTATTAGACAATTGTCAGACTATAAGAGAAACACTCAGGATAACTCACTCTCATAACTTCATGAACCTTAAATTTCATAGGGGAAAAGTATGAAAATGGTAAATCAACAAATAAAAAGTAGAATTACTATAAAAGAAGCAGAATCATGATGGGGAAACAGAGCAAATCTCAATTTTCAAAAATTATTTTATTAGAGCTTGTGTGTGTGCGTGCGTGCGTGCGTGCGTGCGTGCGTGCGTGTGTGTGTGTGTGTGTGTGTGTGTGTGTGTGTTCATGCATGTGCAGGTGTACATGTGCCTTGGCGTGTGTGCAGAGGTCAGAAGGCAACTTTTGGGAGTCAGTTCCCTTCTTCTGCCAGAGGCTCCTGGGATCTAACACGGGTGTTCAGGCTTGCACAGGCTTGCACTTTTACCCATCTCTGTTGGGGAATGTTGTTTTAAGGTGTGTTACTTTTGTTTATGTTGCATTTGTTTAACTCTGTGAAGCCGTGTACTGTGCCTGTCTAAAACACCTGATGGACTAATAAAGAACTGAATGGCCAATAGCAAGGCAGGAGAAAGGGTAGGCAGAGCTGGCAGGCAGAGAGAATAAATAGAGGAGAAAACTGGAGTGAGGAGATTGAGGAGGAGCCAGAGAATGGGAGGGCATCAGGGCCAGGCACCCAGCTACACAACCAGCAAGCCATGGAGTAAGAGTAAGACTTATGGACTGGAGAGATGGCTCAGAGGTTAAGAGCACTGCCTGCTCTTCCAAAGGTCCTGAGTTCAATTCCCAGCAACCACATGGTGGCTCACAACCATCTGTAATGAGATCTGATGCCCTCTTCTAGCCTGTGGGGATACGTACAGACAGAACAATGTATACATAATAAATAAATAAATCTTACCAAAAAAAAAGAGTAAGACTTACAGGAGAGACGGGAAAAGCCCAGAAGGCAAAAGGTAGACTAATGATAATTTAAGATAAGGAAAGCTGGCTAGAAACTAAGCCAAGCTAAGGCCGGACATTCATAAGTAATAATAAGCCTCTGTAAGTGAATTTATTTGGGAGCTGGGTGGTGGGTCCCCCAAAAGACCAAAAATCCCTAACAACACATCTCAGTAGAAAGCATGCTGAGGGAACCTTTAGAGATTGAGATGACCTTTAATCCCAGTAGAGGCAGGCAGACTCTGTGAGTTAGAGGCCAGCCTGGTCTATCCAGGGCTACATAGTAAAATCCTGTCTAAAGACATAAATAAATAATACCAGGTAAGCCGACAGCTAAAAGAAAGGTAAAAGAGCAGATTAGGAAGAGGACAAAATATGTAAAAAGGCCTAGAGGCAGAAAAGATCGGGATGTCTGACATTTAGGTTGGTTGGTTTTTCTTTGTTCCAAATACGGTAACAGAGAAACAGAGAACATCCTCGCACAGAGCTTGTGGAATTGTTTTCCCGGGCTGAGTCCTCACCACTGATTCTTTGCAGCTCCTTCTCTAGGGTCTGGAGATGTTTCTTCTTCCTGCTCTAGATAGCTTGTTTTTCAGAACCACTCACTTTTTTTGCTACTCCACCTCACCCCCAAAGTAACCATTCAAGGACCTGCAAGATAGCTCAGCAGATAAAGACATTTAAAGATAAAGACACAGAGCCGGATGACCTCAGCTTGCTCTCTGGAACCCACAGACTGAAAGGAGAGAACCAACTCCTGCAATGTCTTCTCTGGCCTTCACATGTGTGCATTCACACACATATACACACAAAAGAGGTGTGTTTTTAATTTAATGTAATAAATCAGGCTGAGATGGGCAGTGTGAGCACATGCCTTTAATCCCAGTATCCAGGAGGCAGAGGCAGGTGGATCCCAGAGTTTGAGGCCAGCCTGGACTACAGGGTGAGTTTCAGGACAGCCAGGGTTACCCAGAAAGACAAACAAACAAACAAAAAGGTTTTTATATAAGAGATCTAAATAGATGGCTCAGAGGATAAGAATGCTTGCTCCCCAAGCACGGACCTTAGTTCAGATCAAATCCCTCCAGTCCCATAAAAAGCTATGAGGTGCTGAACAAAGTACTCCATTCCCAAATTCCCTTTGTGTCTTAACTCTTTCTCCTCCCCACTCTCTGTTTTTCAAGACAGGCTTTCTCTGTGTAGCCCTGGCTGTCCTGGAACTCACTCTGTAGAGCTGGCCTCCAACTCAGAGATCTGCCTCTGCCTCTGCCTCTGCCTCCTCTGCCCCCTCTGCCTCCTGCCTCTGCCTCTCTGCCTCTGCCTCTCTGCCTCTCTGCCTCTGCCTCTGCCTCTGCCTCTGCCTCTGCCTCTGCCTCTGCCTCTGTCTCTGCCTCAGCCTCAGCCCCAGCCTCAGCCTCTGCCTCCGAGTGTTGTGTTAAGCATGCGCCATCATGACCCAGGTGACTGGTTCTCGTGTGTACACACAACCTATACACTGGTTCACTGAGCACTGGCTGAGTATCTGTTTTGTACCAGCCCTTGGATGGTTGCTAGATGCTAGATTGGATGCTAGAGTCAGAGATGTTCAAGAAGTTCCCTGTATCCTCATGGAGCTCAATCTCATGTAATACCCACAGAGCAAAATCATCTGTGGGTATTTGCAATAATGAGATTCCTGGCTTCACGCTTGGTGTACTGAATCTTCAGGGATGGAATCTAAGTTCCATTTCTTTGTTGTTGTTTTGTCTGTTTGTCCTCTGCCTGTGCTAAAACTAGAGATAACCAGACAACCAGGGTCAGACAAATGGAATTTCAACGCTAAGAAAATGTGTTAAGTGCTGGAGAGATGGATCAGCGGTTAAGAGCACTGGCTGCTTTTCCAGAGGTCCTGAGTTCAATTCCCAGCAACCACAAGGTGGCTCAAAACCATCTCCAGTGGATCTGATGCCCTCTTCTGGTATAAAGGTGTACATGCAGATCGAGCACTCATAAACATAAAACAAATGTTTAAAAAAACTTAAAAAGAAAAAGAAAAAGCGTTAATAATATATGTACAATATATTATGAAAATAACTCCCCTTTTACAGCGGAAAGTAGTCGTATAGAGGTAGTCATAACTGGACAAACTGTAGCCCTCCTGGCATGTAAAGCATTCAAAAAGTAATACTGTGCAAAGGCTTGTGGAGGACCGAGTATTCCAAAGGACACTAAGTTGTTTGTGGATGTTTTGTTGCCTGAGGCCGCGTGCAGGATCGGGAAAGACGGAAAGTTGAGACTATGAAGTAGTCGTTCGCCCAGATTCAATCGCAACTAAACGCTCACGCAGTTAACCACACTCGGCTTTGTGGGTGCCACAGTGCGCAGGTGCACCCAGGCCTTGGTTTTACGCATGCGCATTATTTAACTCTGAAGCCAGAGGCGGAAGATGGAGAGCGAGTGTTTCTTCTCCCCTCAGAACGTTCAGTGCTAGAACTCAGAGACTGTGGCTGTGTCCATTTTTGGAGCGCAAGCGTGTGTCTCACTCTAAGCCTCCTTTCCTTCTGGGTCGCTCTAAGAAGTTGGCTGCCAGTACCTAATATGGCGAAGGCCCCGCCTCCGCGCGCTGGCTCCCGGCGCTCGGCTCCGGGGGGGGGGGCGGCCCCCCACGAAAGGGCGGGAGTTCGGGGGGCGGGGCCTGGCCTGCAGGGTGCTGTGTAGCTTCTGCGGTTGCTGAGGAGCACTTCAGGAATCCCGGGACCCGGCGCTGGTGAGGTGGGTCGAGGGCAGGCGGGAGGTGCCGAGTGTAACGGTCCGAGGCCCAGAGCCCGCGCGCCCGCGGGGATCTCGCCATTTCCCGGGAGGAGCTCCGGGCCCGGAGAGGGGCTGGCACCCGTCCTAGGGGGTCCCGGCCTGCCCGCCTGCGCTCCCTGCTGCAGCCACGGCTCCGGAGAACTTCACACCAGGGTGGCCCACAGCCCGAGCCAGGGCTGGCCCGCTAAGACGCTGCGCTCCCTGCAGATCTCACTTCGTGCTCCCCCCAGAGCTTGCAGCCCCCTGTGCCCCCGCGGATCTGCCCCTTAAAAGTCCGGTCCCAGCCCGCTGCTCCATCCTCAGATTTCTCATTCTTCAGGATCCAACTCAAAGATCACTCCTTCACTTGTTCAAGATCTTTCTTAGAGGCCTGCTCCAGGCTCAGCTAATCTCGATTCTTGGTTTTTGAGATCTTTGCCCAAGTCAGTGTTCTTCCCCTCGCTCATGTTCTGGGCTTGTACATTTGAAGTCATGTCTTTTTTTCAACTCTATGTCCCATGATGATAGCAGTAAATAATAAAGTTACTGAATAGTTTCAAGATGACAGGTCTACTAAATGCATTACCTGCAGTGGCCCCTTGATGCACGCAGCGATCTATGATGTGGGTTCCATATGTCCACATTTTATGCCTGAAGAAATAAGCACTCATAAATCAAGTTCTACGATAACTAGAATCTGCCCCGTGTATATGATTGATGACTTAACCAGCTTGTCTTTGCGTTGCTGTTTATACATTAGCCTGTAAGATATGGTGGCCAGGGATACAATTCAAATTTTACTAAAAGGGCTTTTTTTAATTTTTATTTTATTTTTTGTAATGGGAATTGAACCCAGGGTCTTATTCATACTCGTCAGTGTTCTACCGCTGAACTAATCCCAAGCCCTCTTTTTACTTTTTTATTTGGAGACAAGGTCTTACCAATTAATTTACCAAGGCTAGATTTGAACTTGGTGTCCACTTGTCTTGGCCTCCCAAGAAACTGAGATTTCAGGTCTTGTGTGTCCAGGCCAGACCTTGAGAAAGCTTATAAAGGAGAATTGATGTTACCAAATTCATAGTAAGCATAACAAAAATCAAGGCCAGATCTGGGTTGTCCTATGGGTACACCTGCTCCTCGTGTTCTTCCAGGGACGGTCGACCTGGTTTTGCTCCTTTTACCTCAGAAAGCTTCAGGCCTGGATGCCATTATGTCATACCCCATTAGGAAATGCTCCACAGGGCTGTGGTTTCAGTTTCTGACTTTGACAGCTAATGAAATGAGCATAGAATTTGGCATCAGATTCGAATTTGGTTTCTACTTTGCCACGAACTAGTTGTGTGTGTGATGGGGGGGTTGTGCCGTGGTGTACACATGGAGGCCAGAAGACCGCTTGGGGGAGTTGGTGCTCCCTTCCACCTTCCTGTGGGACACACTCGAAGCATCCGGCCGCTTCTTACCTGCTAAGCCATGCTCCCTTTCCCCTTCCACTTAAAAAAATTGTTTTTAATTATGGGAGGAGGGCAGGCACACATGCATGCAGGGGTCAGAGGCTTAGAGCCAGGGCTGGAGTTAGAAGCCGCTGTTAGCAGCCTAGACTGGGTGATGAGAACTGATTTGGATCCTCCGCAAGAGCAATGTGGGCTCCTAACAGGAGAGCTACCTCTTTTACATGTCTGTATTTCGTGTTATTTTTCTTAGTTTTGTTGTTGTTGTTTTTAGACAAGGTCTCTCTGGGTAGCCCTGGCTGTCCTAGAACTCACTCTGTAGACCAGGCTGGCCTCCAACTCAGAGATCCACCTGCTTCTGCCTGCCGAGTGCTGGGATTAAAGACACGGGCCACGATGTCCAGCTTACACTAACATTTTTTGAATGCTAATTTTCCTTTGTTCTTTCTTTTTTTTTTCCTGCCTTAGGATTTTGTTATTTTTATTTTACATGTACGAGTGCTTTGCCTACATGTATGTATGTGCACCGTCTGTGTGCCAGGTGCCAGCAGAGTCAGAAGAGACCCTAGAACCTGCTGGAACTGGACTTGCAGATGGTTGTGAATCACTCTCATGAAAACAAAACCCAGCTCTTCTGCAAGAACAAGTGTTCCTAACCATGGGGCCCCAAATCTTAGTTTTCTTGATTTCATTGTAAAATGAGGACAGTAATTTTTTTGTTGTTGTTTTGGTTTTTCAAGACAGGGTTTCTCTGTGTAGCTTTGGAGTCTGTCCTGGAACTCACTCTGTAGCCCAGGCTGGCCTCAAACTCACAGAGATCTGCCTGCCTCTGTTTCCTGAGTGCTGGGATTAAAGGCATGCGCCACCACTGCCTGGCTGTTTTTGTTTTTTTGTGTTTGTTTGTTTGTTTGAAGACAAGGTTTCTCTGTGTCACAGCTCTGGCTGTCTTGGAACTCATTTTGTAGACCAGGCTGGTCTTGAACTCACAGAGATTCTCCTGCCTCTCCCCCTAAGTGCTGGGATAAAAGGCATGAGCCACCATGCCAGTTGAGACAGTAATCCTAATACCCCAATACCCCAAAGGTTTGTGTGTGTGTGTGTGTATGTGTGTGTGTGTGTGTGTGTGTGTGTGTGTGTGTGTGTGTGTTTGATAATGAAGGTTGCAGCTGATTATTGTAAGGGTGAAGCACTGTGCACACTTTTGCCTTATGAATGGTTATGGAACTGCCAACATTTTATAAAGCTATTGGTGTGCATAGGGATCATGTTACTTAATGGTATATATCAGCCAGTCAGATTTAATGGGCTCTTCATATATACCAGGTCTATTTTAGGAGCTTGAATACAACATTTAATAAAGTGATGTTAGCTGGGGTGGTGGTGCACATTTGTGATCTAAATACTTGGAAGGCAGAAACTGGATTCACAGGTTCTAGACCAGCCTAAGCCACCGAAGCAAGACACCATCTCAGACAAACATAAAACAGTATTTTTGTACTGGTGGGATTTACAGTTTGGTAAGTCGTTACACATAATAATTAGAGACAGATAGAAATGCCAGTGCATATGTCTAGAGTGATGGTACTTTACATGGTACAACTTACTAAAAAAAGTGACATTTGATCAGAAACCTGGTTAGAGCAAATCATGTGGCCCACAAATGAGTGTGGTTCTTGCTGTGTTCCAGTGCACATGGGGATTGCTGGCTATGTGGCTAGGGGAGAGGCAAAGGGGAGATGAAATAGGATTCATCCATTTGCCTAAGATGGGTCAATTAGGACTCTGTGGGCGATTATAAAGATTTTCTTTAGCTGTAGTTGGCTGTTATCTAGGATGTGGGGGTTTCTGTTTTGAGACAGAGTCTCTGTATGTAGCCCAGGCTGCATTTGAACTTACTACGTTGTCTATGGAAGACTCTAACTTGTAGCAGTCCTTCTGCTTCAGCCTCACAAGTGCTGGAATTTTAGGCATGTCCCACCACCATGCCTGGCTATTTATGTTTTATTTGTTTGTTTGTTTTGTGTGTGTGTGTGTGTGTGTGTGTGTGTGTGTGTGTGTGTGTGTGCTCACACGCGTGCACGCGCGCTGCAGTTCACAGGCAGAGGTTAGGGGACAGCTTTGATGAGGCAATTCTCTCTTTCCACTCTGGGTTCTGAGGACTGAACTCAGGCCATCAGGATGGCAGCAAGTGCTTTTACTCCCTGAGCTACCTCAACAGCCCTGTTCTTGTTTTAAAAGGACTAACTGTTCTGTTGAGAAAAAAGAAAACAAAATTCAGGAAGTACCACTAACACCTAGGAAGCTTCGGCCATACTCCAGCTACATTACTGTACAAGGAACGCTCCCAAGTTTACTTTTAAATAGCGGTTGTTTATTGTCTCACACCCTCGTGGATCAGACATTTGGAGCAGATTAGCTGGTGTTTCTGGCTTAAGAGGCTCAGGCAAGGCCAACAGCGATCTGAAGGTTTCCACCGGGCGCTGGAAGATCTGCTTCCAAGAGGCCTCACTCACAGGCTGTTGGCAGAGTCCCAATGCTTTCTCCTGGGCCTCCGCACAGGTACTTGTGTGTCCTCGGGATAGAGCAGGTATTTCTCCAGAGACATTGTGCAGAGAGAGTAAGCAAGCAACAAGCCCAAGAACCTTTTGTGACCTTGTCTCAGAAGACATTTCTACTTCAACATTTTTAAAAGATTTATTTTATTATGCGTATGGATGTTTTGCCTGCATGCATGTATGTATGTATGTATGTATGTATGTATGTGCACTACATGTATATCCTCAGAGGTCAGAGCCCCTGGAACTGGAGTTGCAGATGATTGTGAGCCACCATCTGGGGGCTGAGAACTGAATGCTGGTCCTCTGCAAGAGCATCAAGTGCTCTTAACTGCTGAGCCAACTGTCTGGAGCTAGTCATTTCTACGTTATTCCATACGACACTCAAAGAGAAAGTTTGGTTTCCCTTTTTTATTTTTAGACAGGATTTCATGCAACCAGGCTAACCTTGAATTCACTGAGTAACTGAAAATGACTTTTTTTTTTTTGAAGATGTATTTATTTATTATGTATGCAGTGTTCTGCCTGCATGTATTGCCTGCACTCCAGAAGAGGGCACCAGGTCTCATTATAGATGTTTGTGAGCCACCATGTGGTTGCTGGGAATTGAACTCATGACCTCTGGAAGAGCAGCCAGTGCTCTTAACCTCTGAGCCATCTTTCCAGCCCTGAAAATGACTTTTAAACACCAGATCCTTCTGCCTTGATCTCCTAAGTGCCCAAGCTGTAGGCCTGTGCCACCATGACCAATTTAGGCTCTCTTTAATTTTTGGTGGTGGTGGTGGTGATGATCATAGTTTGGTGAGGTTTTTTCTTTTCTTTTTCTGTTCATGTTTTATGTGTGTGGTGTATGTGCAAATGTGTATCTGTGTTCACTTGTGGGGGCAAAGATTAATGTTGGGTGTCTTCCTTGATCTCTTTCCACCTGATATGTTGAGTCAGGGTCTTGCACTTGAACTCAGAACTCTCCAGTTTGGCTGGTGGAGCTATTTGTGTGTGTTACTTAGGAAATAAGTGTAGAGAGATTCAAAGCTGAACCCTGGGGCCCTCAGTCTTTACATGTTGCAGAGGCAGGAGACCTTGGGTCACTGCCTTGTTGGTTAGTAGGTAGCCTGGTTGTTTAGAAGAGCCAGAAAAGCATATTTACATGTGCATTATTCTTTCAATCGTGAATGTTGGTATCTGTTTTTGAATTCTTGAAATGTTTATGGAACGGCAGCACACACCTATAATCACAACACTTGGGAGGTAGAGGCAGGAGACTTGGGAGTTTGAAGTCATCCTTAGCTACATACAAGTTCCAGGCCTGCCTGGGCTATGTGAAACTTGAACTAAAGAAAGAAGAAAAAGAAAGAAAGAACCTGCAGGCCACTAATTTATTACCTCAGGACTAAGGTTGTGAGGTCTGCCAGGAGCAGGGCCCACACAGGTCTCTTTAGTATGTATTACTGACAATTTACTAACGACCAAAATGAATTAGACAGCTCTTGCCTTTGAGGCACTCAGCATTGGTAGCAAAGACAGACAAATGCTGATGGTAAAATGTAACGTAGATAGCTGGATGGTGGTGGTGCAAACCCTTAAGCCTAGCTCTTGGGAGGCAGAGACAGGTGGATCTCAATGTTCAAGGCCAGCCTGGTCTACAAAGGACAGCCAGGGCTACTCAGAGAATCCCCAGAGAAAAAAAAGGAGAAAGGTAATGTAGACGTTAGAACACATATCTTTGAATATAGGTGAATGTGTATGTGAGCGAAAGACTGCGAGTGTGCGCAGGCGCACATATGCACACGTATAGCTGTAACAATTTGAAGTCTTGAAGGCTTCAGCTGGGTGGGCAGGATAGGAGGTAGACTGAATCATATGGATCGTATTTTGGTACATGGAAAAGGTTTGGGGTTCTAGAAACTTCTGCTTGTGCACATGCCAGACTGTATTAAATACTTTCGTGATTTCTTCCACAGGTTGCTGAGTCATGTCCCAGGCAGAGCGGTGCATGGCACAGCAGGGGTTCTTAGTTTAGTGCAGACTCCCAAAGGCACGCCTGGAAGCAGGAGCCCTGTGGCGTGCTCATCATAGCTCCTTTTTGAGGTTAGGGTCCATTCTGGTCTTTTCAAAGCTCTAAAGAGGGGACTGGAGAGATGGTCATTGGTTAAGGCCATTTACTGTTCTTGCAGAGGACACAGGTTCAGTTCCCAGCAACCACATGGTAGCTCACAACCATCTGTAATTCCACTTCCTGAGTATTTGATGTTCTTTTGGGACTTTTCAGGCACCAGGCACACACATGATGCATATACGTGCATTCTAGCAAAAACACTCACACACATAAAAATAAACATTAAAAAAGAAAGTTCTGAGGAGTCCTGTAATAAAGGAACCGATTTACTTCATTCAGCCAGATTC
Organism: Peromyscus maniculatus bairdii; assembly: GCF_049852395.1. NCBI lineage: Eukaryota > Metazoa > Chordata > Mammalia > Rodentia > Cricetidae > Peromyscus > Peromyscus maniculatus. The sequence continues at coordinate 135,379,830 of NC_134855.1, forward strand.
ACGCCACTTAATAAATGTTTGCTGAGTAAATTTGAGAAACCTAGCCTTTTAAATGTTGTTGTATGTTTTGGTCCCTAGCTCAAGAGGAGGTCTAAGACACAGAGATCAATGGGTAGACTCGCTGCTGCAAGCAACCTCTAGCCACATAGGAACTGTGGATTTGTTCTCTGATGCTCCCATGGAGACAGGAAGCCCTGGGTTGAACATGAAGCCCCAGTCTTTGCAGCTAGTGCTGGAGGAGCAGGTGTTGGCATTGCAGCAGCAGATGGCGGAGAACCAGGCTGCCTCTTGGCGGAAGCTGAAGAACTCCCAAGAGGCCCAGAAGAGGCAAGCAACCCTTGTGAGGAAGCTGCAGGCGAAGGTGAGGCGGATGCCCCTCTGGGGAAGGGAAGAAGAAACCCCACCCCGGTTGAGTGCTAGAGCAGGATAAGGGCTGGGGGAGGAGAGACCATGGAGGGGATGGACCAAACATCCTGGTGAGGCTGGCCCACATAGTCCACTTTCAACCATCGCCTCTCCTCCGATGGTCACAACTGCTCCTCGAAGTATGGATTATGTTCCCTCCACATACGACATTCACAATAGTTAAATTAGTTGTCTAGATTTGTTCTCTTAGTCTAGAACAGTGGTTCTCAACCTTCCTAATGCTGCAGCCCTTTAATACAGTTCCTCATGTTTTAATGACCCCCGACCATAAAGCTATTTTCGTTGCTATTTCATAACTGTAATTTTGCTACTGTTATGAATCATAATGTAGCCGGGCGGCGGTGGCACACGCCTTTAATCCCAGCACTCGGGAGGCAGAGCCAAGTGAATCTCTGTGAGTTCAAGGCCAGCCTGGTCTCCAAAGCGAGTTCCAGGAAAGGTGCAAAGCTGCACAGAGAAACCTTGTCTCGAAAAACCAAAAAAAAAAAAAAAAAAAAAAGAATCATAATATAAATATTTGTGTTTTCTGATGGTCTTAGGCAACCTCTGTGAAAGAGTTATTCAACCCTCTCAAGGGGTCTCAACATACAGGATGAGAACTGCTAGTCTAGAACTAAGCTCAAACCCAATACACAGGGGATATAGAAAAATGTGTGAGTGCGTGTGCGTGTGCGTGTGTGTGTGTGTGTGTGTGTGTGTGTGTGCGCGCGTTCGCATGCATGTAAACTGTGAGTATGAATAGGGAGACCAGAGGTCAATGTTGAGTATCCTCTTCTACCACTTTCCACCCTACTTTTTAAGTTTTATCTTGTGTATTGTGTGTATATGTCTGTGTAACTGTGTACCATGTGTGTTGGTGCCCTCAGAGGGCAGCTGGAGTTACAGACAGTTGTGAGCCTTGCTGGGTGCTGGGTGCTAGGAACCAAATTTGGGTCCTCCTTTTAAGCACCGATCTCTGTCTTCAGCCTCCACCACATTGGTTTTTTGTTTGTTTGGTGTGTGTGTGTGTGTGTGTGTGTGTGTGTGTGTGTGTGTGTGTGTGTGTATGTGTGTGTGTGTGTTTTGAGATAGGGTCTCCTTTTGTTTGCCACCGTATGCCTCAGGTGAAGTAGCAGTGAGCTTTGGGGATGCTCCTGTCTGCCTCCTGTCTGTCTGTCTGTAGGAGTGCTGGACTGCAGGCACACACTACCTGTCTGGCTGTCCTTGGGTTCTGGGGTCTGGATTTGGGTCCCAATGCTTGCACAGCAAGTGCTTTCCTATGGAGCCGCTCTTAGGATGCTGTGGCCTTACTTCCCCATCAGCACCGCTTCCCATGTTCACAGCAGATTTCCCCAGATCCCTGGAGCCTTTGGTTGTGTTGTTCAGGCAAGCGGAGCTATGCTCAGGGCCTGCTCTCTTTGCTTTAGGTTTTACAGTACCGGAGCTGGTGCCAGGAGCTGGAGAAGCGCTTAGAAGCCACCGGAGTACGTGAGATTGAGTTCTGGACTTCTGAGCCCTTCAGATATACTTGCTTGGCTTTATATGGCGTCAAGGAGGGCTGGGCTCATACAGGGTGTTCAGTAGGAGCTCCTCTGTCTTCAGCTCCAAAGAGCTACCAGTAAGGTCTTCTAGAGATCCTTGACCTGAGGGATTCCACCCCATGGTTTTCCGTTTATAAACGCAGTTTCTGGGCACTTGGAGTAGTAGAATGGGCATGTGGAATTGGAGGGGAAATTCATTTCTCGTCCAGCAGGTGTCAGTGTTTATACGTCAGGAAGATGTGCAGCTCTGCATGCCCCCGAGCATGGCTGCAGTAGAGGGCTGTATTTGTTGCCTGGGTAGGGCGGGCTTTGAAAGACCCTTTTGTCTTTCTTTGTTCCAGCTCCCTTAGCACCTCCTCCTTCCCTCAGAGAAGTTCTCAGAGGGAAGAAGCAGAAAGTGTTGAGCACCTTCTGTGCAGACCAGGGTACCACTAGGCGTTTGTACTCTATGTCTCTTACTTTGCATACTCTCTGAGGAGACGGCTGAGGAGACGGCAGCCACCTTCGTTTTGTGGTCTAGAGATGATGGGTGACTTCCTCAAGTCCCAGATTAGTGTGATAGAAGCCAGGGCCCTACTGAAAGATGCGGCCTGCATTGCCCAGGTTCGGTGCCGTTTCCCCTAAACTAAATGCCATCTTTTGGGAGAGGTGATTGGTTCACTTTTGGAGAAAGGGTTTGCTTTCACGACAGTGACCAAGAAAAGAAGCAAATTGCTCCCAAGAGAAAGAATAAAAAAGAAAGTGGGCTGCTGTCGAAGGAGGCATGAGGGAATTGTCCTGGGTGCTGTTTTTGTGCAGTGTTCTAAGGCCTGTCTCTGTCTCCTAAGGGACTGGTCCCTCAGCGGTGGGAAAGTGTAGAAGAGCCAAACCTGGAACAGCTGCTGATCCGGCTGGAGGAGGAGCAGCAGAGGTGATGGACCCCAGCTTTCCGACCTGAGTGGTCGGGAAGAGGGCGGATGGGAAACTTCTGTTCCAAGAGTGAACATGTGGGGAGAGTGCTGGGCATGTGGGTAACGGAAGGCAGGCAGAAAGCAAAAAGAGGGAGGGAAGGAGAGGACCAAGCCGGCTCCAGTCCTCCGAGTCCTGCTCACTATCTTTCTCCCAGGAGGTCCGAGGGTGGGAGCAGACCTTTATTTTGCACTTGCTCTTACCGATTCCCAGTACAGGTGTGAGAGCCTAGTGGAGGTGAACACGGAGCTTCGGCTGCACATGGAGAAAGCTGATGTGGTGAATAAAGCCCTTCAGGAAGATGTGGAAAAACTGACAGTGGACTGGAGTCGGGCCCGGGACGAGTTAATGAGGAAGGAGAGCCAGTGGCGGATGGAGCAGGAGGTATGAAGACCAGGAGTGGAGTGTGCACTCTGGGCGCTGTTCTGGGCAGTGCTGCAGAGGGTTAACTTGTGGACCAGGGTGGAAACTGATCCGTCATTGTTCCTGCCTCAGATCAGCCCCGCCCAGGCTGACAGCTGTGCCCTGTTTCAGCTTTTTCTTGGTCCTGCCTAGTCTAGGCTTTGCTGGCAGGTGGTGTACCGCTCAACTCCTGCCCAAGTGACTAGCCTTGGTTTCAAATGGATCTGAAAATGTGCTGTTTGCCTTTGTCTGGAGGTCCGCATAGCTAGATGCCAAGAAGGTAGCTGCTGGATTAAATGGAGGAGAAAACATAGTTATGGGCCCTGGAAGATTTCCAGTCACAGCTATAGACAGCAGATGTTTCCTGAACCTCTGCATGGTGCTGGGTCTGAGTGATGGGCATGTACAGATCACCCAATTGTCCCGTCTACCGTAATAACTCCCATTTGCCAAGCAGCCACTGCATGTGGTTTTCAGATCTGGCCAAGTGGAAGGCGACTTTTCGCCCAGGGCCCTTTGGCCTCTTGAACCTCACTGCCAACTTCATTAAACCCTTCAGTATAACCTGAATATAGACACCCATTTGTAAGCTCTCTGCTGGAAGTCTTTCCTCCTTCACCCTCACCCAGCAGCCATGGGGAGTCAGGACTCTTGTGTTGCTGCAAGGTCCCCTGCCCTCAGGTATGACTTGGCTTTCTGAATACAGTTCTTCAAGGGCTATTTGAAAGGCGAACATGGCCGTCTTCTCAGTCTGTGGCGTGAGGTGGTGACCTTCCGACGTCACTTCCTGAAAATGAAGTCTGCTACTGACAGGTCAGTATGGGCATGAGAAGAGAGGTTCACTCCTGCTGGTCTGGAGAAGAGGAACTGCAGATAGTGGCTGGGAGGGAGATTTCCTGGATACAGATCTTCTCAGGCTGCCTCTTAGGCTTCCTGGCCTTATGGCCAAGCTCTCGTCCTTGGTTCCTTAGAGTCTTCCATCTTCCTTCCTGTATTCAGAGACCTGACAGAGCTGAAGGCTGAGCACGCCAGGCTCTCGGGGTCCCTGCTGACATGTTGTCTGCGCCTGACCGTGAGAGCCCAGTCTCGTGAATCCACTGGATCTGGGAGATCGGAGGAGAGTGAGCCCGCCCAGCTGCTGCTGCTGGTGGCTAAGACGCAGGCGCTGGAGAAGGAAGCCCACGAAAAGAGCCAGGAATTAATACAGCTGAGGAGTCAGGGGGATCTGGAGAAGGCCGAGCTCCAGGACCGGTGAGGTGACCCGCGGTCCCAGGAAGAACTTACTGAGAGAAAGCTGACTCCCCTAGAAAGTTGTGGGTGGGCAGAAAAGATGTCAAGAACACCTCCACCCTAAGAGGAAAAGGAAACATGACCTCTGAGTCCAGTTAGGAACCCAGGGTCTCAGGTGGGGTCTGTCACTGCCCCTCTGGCTCCTTGCAACTCAGGCTCTTTCCCAATAGTTTGTGTAGCTAGCTGGTCTCTGTCAGCAGCAGTCTCCTCCCAGCCATACTCTTCCTCACTTCTGTCTTCGTGTGCTGGCCTTAGCCTGGAATGCCTCCCTCCTTCCCTCTGCCTTGCCCTTTAAGGTGGAGTTCACATGTCCCCTCTTCTGTGACTTGTCTGACTTCAGTAGCTTATAGTCCTGAGTTATTGACTTGCACGTTACAGCACTAATCTTGCTGTATCTCTTTAATTACTCTGTTTCTCTGTATCCCTCCCTCCTGGTGGTGGTGGTGGTGGGGGAGGCTTATTTGTTTTTGCTGTGCTGGGGATTGAATTCAGGACCTTACATATGCTAGTCAAACATTCTGCCATTGAGCTGTATCCCACCTTGGCTGTTTTCACTTCTGGATTATAATAAGATGGGATTTTTAAAATAATAAGAAGGGAAGACATGGGCAGAGTACCACTGACTATCAAGGCAAAGTCTGTGTGTCATGCTAGGGTTCTGTCCTTCCCTATTGGTGGTATACATAAGTTTTCCTTTTGCGTTTGGAAACATGAAGAACAAAGATCATATCTTAGTAAGTTTGTGTTTATTGTTTTGTGCTGTATCTCTCATATAACAGATAATTATTTGTTGAATGATACAATATTTAAATAAAAGACAATACGGTGATCTAGGTCCCCAGAGGTGATTCATAATAACATTATTAAGGCTTAAATTTTTCTTTTAGCCAGGTGTGGTAGTCATCACTTTTGTTGTTGTTATTTTATTTTATTTTTTTCAAGACAGTGTTTCTCTGTGTAGTCCTGGCTGTCCTGGAACTCACTCTGTAGACCAGGCTGGCCTTGAACTCAGAGATCTGCCTACCTCTGCCTCCCCACTGCTTGGGATTAAAGGCCAACACTGCCTGACTTGTGGTTGTCACTTTTAATCCCAGCTCTTTGGAGTTAGAAGCAGGCTTGAACTCTGTGAGTTCAAGGTCATCCTGGTCTACACAGCAAGTTCTAGACCAGACAAGACTATGTAGTGAGAGCTGGCCTCAAAAATGAATAAATAAGTGAGTGAATGAATAAATAAATAAATAAATAAAGACTCCTAGGTAACATTAATTTAAGAAATACTTGTTAGTCAGGTGTCATGGCTCATGCCTATGATCCTAGTACTCAGGAGGCTGAGGCAGAGGATTTCTAGTTCAAGGTCATCCTGGACTACATAGAGAATTTCAGGCAAGACTGGCTACATACTCAGATGCTGCCCCTAAATAACGAAAGAGGAAAGAAAGCCATGCTTGTAATACTACCCACAAAGCTCCGAGATGTGCTGTTAAATGATATAGCTGTTGGGCTTTTTGCTGGACATCGTTAGCTGTATTGTCTCCCAAGTCATCTGTCCTTTTTCCCTATCAGAGTCAAAACTTTGGGCTGGAGGGACCTTGGGACTGTCCCCTGTGGTGGCAATTCTGATGTTCTTATTGGCTTCAGGGTGCTTGACTTCACAATCAAGCGAGGCCTGGAAGGGCCTGGGCCAGGGCTTTCCTCCAGCTCTCGGGCCCACAGACCCGCGTTCCGGTCTTGAGATGTGGTAAATCCTGCATGTGTCTGAGTGGCTTTGGCTTTCCCCTCCAGATCAAGACGATAGACTCACATGTTATTCAGGGAGTGCGAAGGACTGGGCATACCCAAGGGATTCTGGGAGCTGCAGTGGGGTGTCCATGTGGGGGCTGAGGTGTGCTGTTGTGTGGCTCTGTCCATGTCCTCGGGCTATCCAGGAGACAGTGCTGTGCTTTTTTCCTTAGAGTGACAGAGCTCTCTGCTTTGCTGACCCAGTCTCAGAAGCAAAATGAAGACTATGAAAAGATGGTAAAGGCTCTAAGGGAAACAGTGGAGATCCTGGTATGTGACCCTCTGTGTTACAGAGGAACCCGGAGTGGGTTAACAGGTTCCTTGTTCATGGACAAGTAGTGAATGGAACCAGTTAAATGGTCCTTGATGAAATCCTCCAAAGCTGAAAAGTAAACTTTCGCTGAATCTGAAAATTAGTTAACTCGTTCATTTACCTGGTCAATAAAATAATAATAATAACTGTCCACTACCCTGACTGAACTCCTGGGGACATTACAATGACATATATGAGATGTGGCCTTGTCTGAGAGGGTGACTTTGAGGCCAGTGTGAGCTACGTGAGACCCTAAGGAAAGCTAAAGGGGCGGGATTGAGCAAGGTGTCGGGAAGGTTCTGGGGAGACAGCTGAGAAGTACAGCAGTGCTTAGTCTGGAGAAGAAAGGATGTGAGGAGGAGAGGCTGGCTGCCCTCACATCTCCGAAAGTAGAGTTGATGGGGAAAAGCGAGTTGGCCGGTTTAATGTCTGCCAGGGTAGAGCTGTCCGCAGTGGTAGAAGTTCTAGATGAGGTAGTGGGTTTTGACTCAAGCTGGAGCGATCACTTGAACAGCGTGTGTCTTATGAAAGAATCCAGCTGTGCTCACTGACTTAAACATCTGTCAGGGATGTCACAGAAGTGACTCTCCAAGATGGGATGGCAGAACCCCTGGCTTGATTCTGTTTTCGGTCATTGACTTCTGGTAACTGCTGAACCCCTATCCACAAGTGCACCCTACTCTCATCTAGGTTGGAGTCCACTAGAAAGCAGACTTGTGCCCCTTTAATTCCCTTTTGTCAGGAATTTGCCAATGCAGACATCCACAGGGCTCAAGTGACTTAAAATGAGTGATGTTGGATTGCAAAGAGTTCTGGTTTTCCGAGGCTGCCGTAGTTTTCACTGCTGATAGAACGGGGCAGTCATTTCGGTTTTTAATCATCTATTCTGAGCCTTTTGTTGCCATGTTACATTGTTCCAGACTCCTTGGGACAGGATGGTCGACAGAGTAGAATATGTCTTTGATTGATTTGGGGACAAGAACGCTGAATTCTCTTTGGAGAGTTTGGTGCTTAGGCCCTGTTCTGTCCCTTACCAGGAGACCAACCACGCAGAGTTAATGGAACAGGAGGCATCTCTGAGCAGGACTGCCCAAGAGGAGAGGTTGACCTTGCAGCATGTGCTCAAGGACATAACCCAGGCACTGGTGAGCTCCCGTCCTGTAACGACAGGCCCCTCCTCTCTGGCTCCTCTCAGGGCCTTGATTTCTAGGCTGAGGTTGGCCTGAGGGTCATGTAAGGATAGGTTCTCTCGGTGCACGTGAAGATCGGGACCCCAGAGTGTAGGTAAGCATCACGTCCCGGCACTGGAGTGGGCAGCCGCCCTGTCGTGTTGCTTGCTGAGGTTCTCAGGCCATAGGCTGAATTCCGTCTTTGTCATCGCAGTGGCATTTTCTTCCCTTTCCCTCACTTAACTGCCCCAGAGAGAGTTCTAGCCTCATTGCTGACTATACTTGGGTGACCAAACATGAGGAGTTGAAGGGACCAGTCTTGTCTTGCTCTCAGGTTGCCGTCCCTGTCCCTGCCCTAGGGGTAGGACCTGTGAAGGAGTCCTTCAGGTTCTTCACTCTAGTGCAAGTCTCTCGGTGACACAGGGTTGCATTTCAGGCCTCAGTGGAAGAAGAGGACTCTGGGACCCAAAGCTCAGACCAGGAGAGCTCATTGCATTTGGACTGTAGTGGCTTCTCCCCGTTTGATCCCCAGGACCCAGACAAGGCTCTTACCCTGGTGCGTTCAGTGCTGACTCGGAGACAGCAGGCTGTGCAGGTGAGAAGCCCCGGAGCTGCTCCTCAGCCCCAGGATGGGCACCCCCAGGCACGTCTCTAGGCTGGAGTATCCCCTTCAGCTAGCCAGTCAGGATGTGTTCAGTTGCACATGAATTTCTCTGTTTGCCCAGCGGTGCTTGCGGCTTACAGGCGTGTATATCCTCCACACCAATTGCATGTATGTATCTTTGAGTGTCGCTAAGCAGAGTCCTGGCAGAGTGTAAATGTTCCCAGCTCCAAGCGGCCCTGACTGTCCCTTCTGCCACTACGTCTGAAGATGGCTTCAAGACTCTAGAGCTATAGACCCCAATAACCCCTGATTCCTGGACATCTCCCTTGGCCACATTTCGGCTCTCAGCTTGCCTTGGAGCCGTTCCTTTGGCTTTGGCTTCTTGCTCTTCACATCACTCTGTGGCTCTCCTTCCGCAGGACCTCAGGCAGCAGCTCTCGGGCTGCCAGGAGGCCATGAGCTCCTTGCAGCAGCGGCATGATCAGTGGGAGGAGGAGGGCAGAGCCCTGAGGGAACGGCTGCACACACTCACGGGGGAGCGGGACGCTCTGGCCGGGCAGACGGCGGACCTTCAGGGAGCGGTGGACTCTCTCAGCAAGTGAGTGGACAGGCTGCTTGCCCTTACCTTCCATGTCTGGTTTTTTCGAGACAGGGTTTCTCTGTGTAGCTTTGCACCTTTCCTGGAACTCACTCTGTAGCCCAGGCTGGCCTCGAACTCACAGAGATCCACCTGCCTCTGCCTCCCGAGTGCTGGGATTAAAGGCGTGTGCCACCACCGCCCAGCTAGTTTTGGTCTTTTAAAGGAAAGCAAAGCCTTCAACAGTTTGTTTTGCTCTGTATCTTGTTTTACTTATGGGTTTGTAGGGCTGGGGATCAAACCCAGAACCTTAGCCTTGTTAGGAAAGCACTCTTAGGACTGAGCTACAGTCTCAGTTCTCCAGTGTCTGGTTTTAGTCCTCAGTTAGCCACTTACCCATCACTGTCCTGTAGTTGATTGACTCTTCCTGTTGTCCGGGATCCATGGATGCTTAAGGCTGCTTTGGTTTTTATTCTATTTCCTGTGGGAAAATCCTTTGGGTTGGGGTCTTTAAGATCATATAATAAATGGTTTTCTGCTTGGAAAAAAGTTTTTTTCTTTCTTTCTTATTTATTTATTTATTTATTTATTTATTTATTTATTTATTTATTTATTTATTTATTATGTATACAGCATGTATGACTACAGGCCAGAAAGAGGGCACTAGATCCCATTACAGATGGTTGTGAGCCACCATGTGGTTGCTGGGAATTGAACTCAGGACCTCTGGAAGAGCAGTCAGTGTTCTTAACCTCTGAGCCATCTCTCCAGCCTGAAAAAAGTTATATATATATATACACACACACATGTATACATACACACATATATGAGATGTTGAAAAGAAGCCAGCTTCTCTGGCCTTCTGCTCCACACGGTCTTGTTCCACCAGGATCTCTGGTCCCCAGGTCAGTTCACCGCGGATCTGTGTTTCAGGGAGCGCGAGCTGCTGCAGCAGGCCCGGGGAGAGCTGCAGCAGCGGCTGGAAGTGCTGGAGCAGGAAGCGTGGCGACTGCGAAGAGTGAACGTGGAGCTGCAGCTGCAGGGGGACTCGGCTCAGGGGGCGAAGCAGGAGCAGCAGGAGGAGCTGCACATGGCCGTCCGTGAGAGGGGGCGGCTGTAAGTGCGACCAGGCCTCTCCTCCCCAGGGCCCGGCCTTCCCTCAGCGCCACACCTCCCTGACCCCGTTCCTCTCCTCGGCAGTAGAATGCCTAAAGCCTGCAGTGGTTCGCGTTAGCTTTCTGCTGCTTCCTTTGTAGAAGGATGAGTTCAGAAGACTCATCTAGACACTGTTGAGTCCCTAGAGGGACATGGGGGCACTGTGAGGGCTACAACAATGAGCAAGGTACTGACCATGATCTCCGGGAGCTTGAAATCCAATGAGACAAGCAAATAACTGGACACGAAGCTAGAAGAAACATGGCTTCACTAGAGCTCAAGCTTGGTGTTTTGGAAGCACATGAGCAACAGTTAACTACTGAGAAGCAGGGGCAACTCTAAGGAGGAGGGGTGGACTCTGAGCGGGGCCTTGACCTAGTTTAACTTGTGGGAAGAAGGGCCCAGGGGACAGAATAGCAAAGAAAAGGAAGCAGGAGTTTTGAGGCATGTTCAGAGTTAGCTGGCTGTGAGGAGATAAGGCCACTGGGACGTGATAGGAAATGGACTGGTCAGGAAGGGAATCCAGGTCAGTGCCCCCAAGCTAACCTGTAAATTCCACCAGGTAGTGCTGCAGAAAGGAACGGTAGAGCAGGACAAAGGCTGAGTGCAGATCTTGGCTTTGCCACCAGAATGGATTAGTCTCTTGGCAAAATGGAGATGTTATTTGAAGAGTTATTGGAAAGATGGAGCAGTACTTCATAAAATCCTAGCATAGGGCTGTCAGGATGGCTCAATGTGAGTTCAATCCCCTGACTCCCATGGTTGTTCTCTGACTTCCATGTGTACTGTGGTTTCCTCCCTACACACAAATAAGTGCAATTCATTGTTTGTTTGTTTGAGACGGGGTCTCTCTGTAGTCCTGGCTGGCCAGGTGCTCACTTGTTAATGCCTGCAGAGCCTTGACAGCATTATTCCGTTGGTATAGCCCCTCCTCTGTGCCTTATTCCTCGTGCCTAGTAAACAGTGGAAGCTTGAGGAAGCTTGAAGGTCTGCCAGAGGGTAGAGCCATGCCCATGTCCTGCACTGAGAGCACAGCAGACAGTCCACACAGATACGTGTGTGTTTAAAATGTAATCTGTCTGACTCGATAATATAGTTAGACAAGTCGAAAGCCAAAGCTGTTGAAAAAGATACCAGGGTATATTGGCTCACACCTGTAATCTCAACACTTGGGAGACTGAGGCAAGAAGATTGCTGTGAGTTCAAAGCCAGCTTGGGCTGCAGAGCAAGACCCTGTCACAATAAACAAAACAAACAGGGGAAACCACCTACTTAAAAAGACGCACACAGGGCAGTGTCGCCCATCTTTGCTCGCTCCTTCGTCCTTCCTTCCGTTGGTAACCATTTCAGTTATTCCGTGTTTACTTTTGCAGTCCACTTCATGCAGAGTCTCTGCTTTCTCCCATGTTTTTTGCATGAAAGGCAGTACACTAACATACTGTTAATGCACCTTGTTTTTTTCACTTGCTCTTAGAGAGCTTTCCTTATTAGTTTTTAGTAACTAATTCCACATTTTTAAAATAGAAAAAATAATTAGATTCCTGTCCCAAACACTTCCTCTAGCTCCCTCTCCTTCCCTTCTTAGTCAGGAGACGCTGGCAAGCCTGGAAGCCAAACAGTCAGAATCACGAAGTGAGCTGATCACTCTTCGGGAAGCCCTGGAGTCAAGTCGCCTAGAAGGGGAGCTACTGAGGCAAGAGCAAGTGGAAGTGACAGCAGCCTTGGCCAGGGTATGTGGCCTTCTCACTTGGAAGTTGTCTTCCCAGGAAAGGGGCTTGGTGGCTCATTCTTCACCCTTCAGACTTCAAATCTTCCTATCTTTCTCTTCAGTCGCTAGTCTGCTCTGGCTCCTCTCCCTCCCAACATGCCCTCTACATTGGGATTCAATGAGTTTTCTAAAGTATAAATCTGGTTGTTAATCTCTTCAAGCCGCCCCATGGGGCCTGGAGGTGGCTCAGCAGTTGAAAGAGTGCACACAGCTCTTGCAGAGGACCTGAGTTCACTTTCCAGCACCCACATCAGGTGCTAACAACTGCCTGTAACACTAGGAGAATCTGATGTCCTCTTCTGAACTTCATGGGCGTGGCACTCATATTTGTACTTTTATTCATTCATAAGAAAAGAGACACAGACACATATATACACATGATTTAAAAATATACGTCTTTAAAAAGAAAATTCAATGCCTTCTCAACTCTGGTACGCCATTCCACACCCTTTGCCATCTGCTTCAAACTCTCCCCTTCCCAAGCTCACCCACACTCCAGCTATCCTCCCTCCTCTGATCTTGCCACACAGGCATCGCTGTATTCTCAGGTCATCTTCTTCATGACTAATACACTATATACACTTTTCTTTCGTCTTGACTCCCAAGAACCATCTCCCTGTCACTGTTCCACTGTCCCAGGCATTTTCTCCTCTCCCAAATTGAATTGATGCCTTCTTTAGTTTTCATTTGTACTCAGTTTCTATACTGTCATGACAATCATCGTTTGCACATCTTTCTGTGTTTCTATTCTGTGAACACCTTCTCATGAATGAATGAATGAATGAATGAATGAAAACCTTGTTTAGAATGGAAAGGAAGAGATGAAATGATATTTTACAGAAAAAAAAAAAAAGCAGGTATTGGGAGTGTGTACGGTTTACTGTCCATGAAAACTCAAAGCAGGAAACTAACCCTTTTGTTTTTAGGCAGAACAATCCATTGCAGAGCTGTCAGCTTCCGAGAACAGCCTGAAGGCCGAGGTAGCTGATCTTAGAGCTGCAGCTGTCAAGCTTGGGGCCTTAAACGAGGCTTTGGCTTTAGATAAAGTTGGGCTGAACCAGCAGCTCCTCCAGGTGAGCGAAGAGTTGATTCTCAGGAGGGGCTGGGCCTTATCTGAGGATTAGCCATTAGCGGACAAAGCTGATGCCTGAGTAGGGGGAGAGTCCTCAGTGGACTGGGCAAAGGCAGGTCAGCTCCCAAGTGTAGCTGAAGTGAGCAAGAGGGACATTGACTGTGCAGAGAGCCAAGGGATGGACTTACGCACTGTAGATCCCTTCTCTGGACCTCCAGCAGAACCTCTGAGCTGTGGATAAATTATCAGGACTAGGGAAGGGTCCGTGTCCCTGGAAGCAAGCCTAGGTGTTTAATCCTTACTGAGTGAGGCAGATCTATTGAATGGCCCAAGTGCCCCCAAAATCACCTCTGTTGGTTAAAAATTTAACCTGTCGTTTTAGTGGGGAAAACTGCTTGCTTCCCGTTCCCCTGAGACCCAGAAATGTCATGATTGGGTGTTTGGTTTGGTTTGTTTTTGAGACAGTGTTTCATGCTACCAAGGCTGTGATCCTCCATCGCTTCCCAAGTGCTGGGATCACAGGCTTGCACCACCACCTGGTATTATTCTGAATCCTCTGAAAGCGAGATTTTTGCCTTTTTTATCTCTATCCCAGCATCAGGCCCGTCTAGGATATAAACACCCAATCAAATGAATGGGTCTCCCCATCTCTTCAAAGCACTCCCATGTTCAGCTGTAGGGTGGGCTCCGGGCACAGGGAGCCACACCCTTTGCCTTTGATGCCTTGCGCTCCCTTCTTTCTGGCCAGTAGTTGGAGCAGGAGAACCAGTCTGTGTGCAGCCGAGTGGAGGCGGCCGAGCACTTGAGAAGTGCTCTGCAGGCGGACCTGGGAGAGGCAGAGAGGCGCAGGGAAGCCCTGTGGGAGAAGAAAACTCAGCTGCAGACTCAGCTGCAGAAGGCAGAGGAGACGGGGGCTGAGCTCCAGGCAGAACTGCAGAGTGTCCGAGAAGAAAAGGAAGAACTTAAAGAGAAACTAAGTGAGGTGAGAGACAGCTCCCCTCCTGTCACAGTGTGATCCACGCTCCTGTAAGCAGAGGACTAGAATGCCAAGGTCCTACTTCAGAGTGACTCAGTGTGAGGGAGGTGTCTCCCCATTGCTTTAAGGAATTTCTGTCAAAGTCTGTCACTGACTCCCCCCGCCCCACTCCTACAGGATTTCCTCTGTATTCTCTGCTAGTTCATGCTTAGTTCAAACATCTACAGTTCTTATGCTATTCTTATTTGTTTGATATCCTTAAAGGCCAGCCTATGTCGTTTACTTATTTATTTTGGTCTTTTGAAACAGTCTTAACTCTGTGGCCCTGGCTGGCCGGAATTCACTATATAGACTTTAAACTTGAGTGTCCCACCTGCCTCTGCCTCCTGAGTGCTGAGATTATTAGATACCATGTCCAGCTAAGGCCATGTCTGTCTGTCTTTCTGTTTGTTTGTTTGTTTGTTTGTTTGTATTTGAGATGGTGTGGCTGTTTTTTGACTCACAGTTTGAGGGGACATGTCCCATCATCGTGGGAAAGCATGGCAGCAGATGTCTATGTGGTGGCCAGGTTTATGGCAGCGGCTTGCCTGCATCTTAGCTACCAGGAGGCAGAGAAAGGGGAATTAAGTGTTCTGCTGGGCCTTCTCCTGTTGCCCTTTTAATTGATTCTGAGACTCCAGTCCATGGGATGGTGCCATCCATATTCAGATGGTTTTCCTCCTCCACACCTAGGTGTGTCTCCTAGGTGATTCTAAAGCACCAAGCTCACAATGAAGGGTAATCCATGCTTTCCCTACCAAACCTCTCATTGCCCTAATACTTGAACAGAATCCCTTCTCAGGCGTTAGTCACCTTCTTGGTGTATATGTGGGTCCTGCTATCCGAAGCACAGAGTCTCTCACCCATAGGAGAGCATCCTTTCTGACCTGGGGCCTCCTGATTGATCAAATAAATAAATAAATAAATAAATGCCAGTTATTCCTGAGTCAGCAGTGTTCGGTGCTGGGTCCAGAGTCTCCGAAGCCCCTTGGCCCCTGGCTTGCTGACAGCCGCCCTGGGATCCTGCCTCACTGTGTATCCCATCCGTTTCTTTTCCTCAGGCACATCACCAGCAAGCAGCAGCTACAGCTCAGCTGGAGCAGCTGCGTCAGGATGCAGAGCGACAGGAAGAGACACTTGCTAGAGCAGTCCTGGAGAAGGAGGCCCTCGTCCGGGAGAGGGCAGCTCTCGGGGTGCGCCTGCAAGCTGTGGAGCGGGACCGACAGGACCTCACTGAACAAGTCCTGGGGCTCAGGTAGGCTCCACACTTAGCTCAGCCAAGCACAGAGAGCTTTGCAAGGCTAAGCTAAGCTCCCTGTTCTACATGCAAGAATTCTAAATGAGCTGTAGACATGCAGTTGCCCCATAACTTCTCTGTGTAGCCTGTACTTCCCCAGTCCCTCTTAAGAAAGGGTAAGGGGCTTGATGGAGTAGAAAGAACTTTTGCTGATTCCTAAACCTCAGGTCAGCCAAGGAACAGCTGGAGAGCAATCTCTTTGAGGCCCAACAGCAAAATTCTGTGATAGAGGTCACCAAGGGGCAGCTGGAGATCCAGATTCAAACTGTCACTCAAGCCAAGGAAGTAATTCAAGGTGAGAGCCCGCAGGAGGGGGCATGCTGCATTTCACATGATGTTAACAGCCAAGAGGGCAATGGGAAGCTTTCCTCAGCCAGACTCAGGGCCTCTGAGTGGAAGTTGCTCATGGGGTGGGGGGCAGGGAGACTATTATTAGGTAAAAGGATGGGGCAGAGGCTCAGAGATGTGCTCGTCTGGCATCTAGGGGAAGTAAAGTGTCTGAAACTGGAACTGGATGCTGAGAGGAGCCGGGCAGAGCAGGAGCGGGATGCAGTAGCCAGGCAGCTAGCCCACGCCGAGCAAGACGGGCACGCAGCTCTGGAGCGACAGAAGGTGGCCCACGAGGAGGAGGTGAACAGGCTCCAAGAGAAATGGGTAGGTGGCGGGTGTGGCTGGGGACTAGGAGAGGCAGTGAGTCTCTTCAGTGAGTCTGCCACCTGCTGCCCCTGGTCCAGTTTTTTCTGCTTAGAAGGGTGAAATTTGATCGCCAGGATATAAAATCCAGTTTAATAATCCTCAATCCCAGAATGCCTGTCTCTGTTTCAACTTCAGCCTCTGTTTTCTGAGGCAGGGTACCTCCTTGTGGCCTAGCAGGCCTCAGACTTGAACAGCGTCTAGCTATTAAATAAGGTAGCGTATGAAAAAATACCAAGACTAGTTCTTGGTGTAGTGTGATCACTGTAAGCTCTTGATGTCTGTGTGTGTGTGTGTGTGTGTGTGTGTGTGTGTGTGTGTGTGTGTGTGTGTTTGCTACTTGGTATATATAAAGACATAAGCATGGACCCCGGGAGCAGCCATGGCAGAGTACAATTGTAATCCCAGCATTCAGGAAGCAGGAGGCTTGTGAGTTCAAGGCTACTTGTGTTACAAAGAGATACCCTTTTTCAAAATACAAAGAGACTTCCAGAAGTGATGGTGCATGCCAGTAGGCCTGCATGGATGCCACACGGGCTCTTTGTACATCTGGTTTCCTTCCATCACAGTAGGACGGACTTTCTGTATTGCTGATGCCGATCTGTCTTCTAGTGACTTTCTGTTTGTCCATCTGAGCAGAGGACCGTTGTCAGCAGGAGGCAGGGTTGGCTGGCTCAGTTCAACCATGATGTGGCTTTAAAAATAACAGTTGTAAATTATATGGGGGTTAGAAAGCACATTTGCATGTTTTTTTGTTTGTTTGGTTCGTTTGTTTTGTTTTTGAAACAGGGTCTCTCTTTGTAGACCAAGCTGTCTTGGAGCTCACTGTATAGACCAGACTGGCCTCAAACTCCTAAGGATCTACCTGCTTCTGCCTCCCAGCTGCTGGGATTAAAGGCATGCACCACCATGCCCAGGTTATACATCTTTTTAAATTTTTTATTTTATTTATTTAGTTAGGTTTTTTTTTTAATGGGTTTCTCTGTGTAACAACCCTTGGCTATCCTAGAACTCACTTTGTAGACCAGGCTGGCCTCAAATTTACAGAGATCCGACTGATGCTGC
Organism: Peromyscus maniculatus bairdii; assembly: GCF_049852395.1. NCBI lineage: Eukaryota > Metazoa > Chordata > Mammalia > Rodentia > Cricetidae > Peromyscus > Peromyscus maniculatus. Next base: position 135,396,923 of record NC_134855.1, read on the forward strand.
CTTCCGAGTGCTGAGATTAAAGGTGTGGGCCACCACTGTCTGGCCTATATATCATTAAAAAAAAAAATCTCACTTGACTCTTAAGTTTTAGTGAGACAGATAAGGCAGGGATTGTTAAGCCTCCCATCAGAAATGATCACCAGGCTGAGAGCAGTGCCCAAGTCACAGTGAGGCAGCGGGGAGATTCAAACTCCAGACCAGCTCTCCTGACTCTTCTGCTCATCCACTGGTTCTAACAGCGTGGTTTCCTTCACATGGTCAGGAGAAAGAGCGCTCCTTGCTTCAGCAGGAGCTGGATAAGACCCTGGAAGCCCTAGAAAGGGAGAGAACGGAGCTGGAAGCGAGGCTGAGAGAGCAAGAGACAGAAACTAAAGCCATCCGCGCACAGAGGGATGAGGAGCGAGCCGAGGCCGACAGCACCCTGTACCGCGTAAGCAGCTTGGAGTACCAGAACCTCGCCATCTTTGAGTGCCCAGTCTTACCGCTTCCCCATTCCACCGCAGGGCTCCAGTGGGGCTTCCTGAAGAGAGGGTAGCTACCACCTTGCTGCTCGGGAGTGAGCTAATATGCAGTTAGCGGCAAGGAGGCAGTATGTCATACTTCCTGAGGGAGGGCCAGCACTTACCACATCCTGTCAGCTTGCAAACCAGTGGCAATCTTTGCACTTCCTGGTTCTAAGTTAATGGTCTTAGACTTTCCTTTGCTCTCAGCCTTCATCCTTGAGGAAGAACTTGGAGCAGGTGTGATATGCTTATGGCCTCCCCGGTGAACATGATACTCCAGAGCCATGAAGCCCTTCCTGCCTTTCCACAGATGCAACTAGAAACGGAGAAGGAGAGAGTGTCCCTCCTCGAGACGCTGTTGCAGACCCAGAAGGAGCTGGCAGATGCCAGTCAGCAGCTGGAAAGGCTGAGGCAGGACATGAAGATTCAGAAGTTACAGGAGCAGGTATGGAGGGTGTTCCTGGGTCTGATCCTTCTGCCTTCTCCTAAATGCAGGGATTGCAGGTGTGGACCACAACACCCAGTTTTATGTATTGTTAAGGATTGAACCTCAGGGCTTCCCAATCACCTGCTCCCAAATAACTGATACAGAGACTTAATATGAATTATAAATGCTTGTCCAATAGCTCAGGCTGGCTACTACCTAACTCTTACATTTGAAGTAACCCATATTTCTTATCCATGCTTTGCCACCTGGCTCATGGGTTGTTATCTCATTTTCTACATGTCCTGCTTCCTCAGTGGCTGGCTGGTGACTCCCTGACTCTGCCCTTCTTGTTCCCAGCCTCCTCTGTGTCTGGCTGTCCTGCCTATACTTCCTGTCTAGCTACTAGCCAGTCAGCTTTTTATTAACAATGAAAGCAATACATATTTACAATGTACAGAAGTATTATTCCACAGCACATGAATGCTAGGAGGCAGTTTTTTATTGTTTTATTTATTTATTCTGTGTGTGTGTGTGTGTGTGTGTGTGTACATGCATGTGCACATGGCATGACATGCATATGGAATTCAACTTGTGGGAGTTGGTTCTTTCCTTCCACCATGTAGGACCCTGGAATTGACCTCAGATTATTGCACTTGGCAGCAGCACCTTTACCCACCAAGGGTAGCTTTTGAAGGACACATGCGTAGGGACCTGTAACAGACAGAGAGAGGCTTGGGAAATTCAAGACAAAAAGAGGTGCATGGCTCTAGTGTGATAAACTCAGGGGAGAGGATGAAAGGAGACCTTTTTAGTCATCATAAGAGCTTGGGTTTTGTTTTGAGGCCAATGGAAAACTGGAGAATGGCATTTTAAGAGCGGGGGGAACACATAATTTTTTAAAATATTTATTTTTGTTATATGTATGAGTGTTTTGCCTGCATATATGTATATATGCCATGTGCATGCCTGCAGAGGCCAGAAGAAGATGTCAGATCCCCTGGAACTGGAGTTACAGACAGTTAGGAGCCACCATGTGGGTGTTGGGAATTGAACTTGGGTATTCTGTAAGAGCCAAGTGCTCTGAACCACTGGCCATTTCTCCAGCCCCTGTGATACATCATTTTATATATTTCTATATACATATTTAAATATTTACTCTTTTATCTTTTTGTGGTTCTGGGGATAAAACCTAGAGATTTGTACATGTTAGGCAAATGTTCAACTACTAAATTACAATACCAGCCTAGAATATCTTTTTTAGAGTTCTATTATGTAGCTTCCACCTGCCTCTGCCTCCCTAGTGCTGGCATTAAATGCATATCTAGGATATCTTTTAATGCAGTACTTGACCAAGTAGAAGTATGTGCATGCACGCGTGCGTGCGTGCGTGCGTGCGTGCGTGCGTGAGTGCGTATGCAATCAAGTGGAAGTAGAGGTATGTTCAGGAGGCTGTTAGCGTGTCTAAGTAAGAGTCAGTCACAAACTCTCGGCCTGTCCACAGGGTTGGCTGAGCCATGCAGTAGTGTGGAAGGAGGAGGAATAGGCTGTAAGAATAGAGCAGGGGCCGGGCAGTGGTGGCGCACGCCTTTAATCCCAGCACTCGGGAGGCAGAGCCAGGTGGATCTCTGTGAGTTCGAGGCCAGCCTGGGCTACCAAGTGAGTTCCAGGAAAAGGCGCAAAGCTACACAGAGAAACCCTGTATCAAAAAACCAAAAAAAAAAAAAGAATAGAGCAGGGTAAATGATATGCATTGCCAGTTCCTGGTTCAGCTTTGCCAACTCCGTAGAAACAAAACACAGTATATATACAGCACATCTTTCAGGAGCGAGCCCCCGTGGAAGCTTTTCTGCACTCACTGATCCTTTCTCTTCTGTAGGAGACGACTGGCATGCTGCAGAACCAGCTTCGGGGAGCACAGCAAGAGCTGAAGGAGGCAGCCCAGCGGCACAGGGAGGAGCTTGCCGCCTCCCAGAAGGACAGGGTAGATCTGCAGAAGCAGGTCCGTCCTTTTACCTGCCCCATAGCCCTTCCCAGCACAGCTGACCCCGCCCACTCCCTTCCGCAGGTGTCTGCATTTATGTAGCATTTACAAGGCTATGGAGACACACAGACTGAAGAGTTTGGGAGAAGGGAATGATTAAGAGCAGGGTATGATAGCCAGGCAGTGGTGGCGCACGCCTTTAATTCCAGGACTTGGGAGGCAGAGGCAGGCGGATCTCTGTGAGTTCGAGGCCAGCCTGGTCTACAGCCAGGACTGTTATATAGAAAAACCTTGTCTCAGAAAACCAAAAAAAGAAAAAAGGAAAAAAAAAGGAACAGGGTATGAAGCTGGGTGTTGGTGGTGCATGCCGTTGATCCCAGCACTCAGAAGGCAGAGGCAGGCAGTTCTCTGAGTTTGAGGACAGAGCAAATGCCAGGAAAGCCAGACTATAAAGAGAAACTATGTCTTTAAAAACAAAAAAAGAAAAAGAATGGTGTGTGTATGTGTGCATGTGGTGTGCAGTTTGTTATTCAGAACCATCTTCTACAAATTGTCTGCTGACCTGCACAAACATGTTGTGGCGTGTGTTTGAGTGTGAACATACACAATAAGTGTAAAAAAGAAAACAAAACTAGTGTAGGGATGAGTGAGACCTCATAACTGTGGAGACGGACCACCGACTAGTATGGCTTCCAGGAGCCTGACGGCCTAGACTAGAAGCATGCTCCCACTTGGCTCGTGCGCTTTGTCGTCTCAGCCTCATGCTCTTAACCTTCCAGGTGGAGGACTTGAAGTCGCAGCTGGTAACCCAGGATGACTCCCACAGGCTGGTGAAACTAGAGATTCAGGAGAAGGTGAAAGAAGCTCAGGAATGTAGCCGGATCCAGAAGGAACTGGAGAAAGAGAAAGCCAGGTAAGCTAGACAGCCCGAGGGTGGCTTGTCTTCAGGCGTAGTCACAGTGCCTTGACTGTTCTGTGCAAGGTTACCTCACCGTGTCTCACTCTGGGGTACACATGTAGCCATCTGGAGTGGACTTGGCCTCTGCTTCAGATCTTATACTTGTTTCGTTTAGTAAGTATTTAGAGAAGACCATTTATGTACCATTGTCTTATGACAATATGGTCCCTGCCTCAATAGAATTATATTCTGTGGGGAATGTTTTCATCAATAAATTTTTAAACAAATTGTTACAGATTATCACATATGGAGTGGAGGAAAGAGACAAGGTGCTGAGAGAGAGAAAACTGCTTTAGAAAGATGTAGGGAAACTCTTTCCCAGGAAGTTGTGTTTAAACTGAGTGCTAAGCCAGATCTAGTGGCTCACACCTTTACTCCCAGCACTCAGGAGGCAGAGGCAGGTGGCTCTCTGAGGCTGGCCAGGTCTACAAAGTGAATTCCAGGACAGCCAGGGCTACACAGAGAAACCCTATCTTTAAAAAAGCAAAACAAAAACAACAACAAAAAGATTAAAAATAAATAAACGGAATACTAGGGCTGGCGAGATGCTTCAGCTGGTAAGCATGCTTGCTCCCAAGCCTGCCGACCTGAGTTCAATCTTCAGGAGCCACATGATGGAAGGAGAGGACCCACCCACTCCTGAAGGTTGTCCTCTGACCTCCACATGCCCCTCTACACACACAGTAAATAAATAAACAAACAGAAGGCTGAAAGATGAAATGGGGCCACCCATGCAAGCGAAGAGAGTTCTGTTCAGTCAGAGGAGAAGCCCTGAGGCAAATGAAAGCATGCCGTGTTTGGTGAGGCCAGATGGAGGTATAGCTCCTGTTTACTGAAGTCCATAGCAAGGGGCTTGTGGGTTACATTCAGCAGGAAACTAAGGAAATCCACATCATCAGATTGCTGGTGAGTTAGAAGGGATAGTACTGGCCTGGAACATGGATGGCACGAGCCCATTCACAGTGGGGAGCAGCATCCACTCCGTGCCCTAGGGGTCTGAGAAGGGATGAATCTTTCTGATGGTGACAACTGAGTGCTAAAGACAAGTCAGGAGGCTGGTGTAGGTATCCAGACGAGAGCGACTGCGCTCTCCATGGTAAGGAGTAGGGAAAGGAGGAAGAGAGGAGCTTAAGAGAGTCGTATAGTCAGAGATGGGATGTGGGTAGGATGAAGGGGACTGAAATGCTCATGGCTTCCGTGCTGTGACACCGTAGATGAAAGGTCACTCACAGAGCCAGGGGACAGTGGGTGGGGGATGGGGGCTCAGAGGGATGGCAAGTTTGGGTCTAGTGAATTTGAAATACGTGAATATCTATGTGTGGACTTTATCAGAGAAGAATAAATTTGAGCTGAAATGAGTCCTCATATGTATGAAGTTCCTAGGAGTCCTTACTGGTATAGTTTTTACTGACTCTAGTCACCATTACTGTTTGTTTTAACAAGCAGTGCTATGATTAGAACAGTCGATAGAGCATGCTCTCGCCCCCTGAGAGAATGACCCACCTCTCCACCCTCTGTTTCAGCCTGGCACTGTCGCTAGTGGAAAAGGAAGGAAGACTCCTTGCTCTGCAAGAAGCTGACTCTGTCCGACAGCAGGAGCTGAATTCCCTGCGCCAGGACATACAGGAGGCCCAGGAGGGGCAGAGAGAGCTCGGTCTGCAGGTACCCACTATGCCTGAGCCTGGCTTTCTGGTGAGGATGCTCGTAGATGGGCTGGGTGGATTGTTTCTGTCCTAAGACAGGACAGAAACAGTAGGGGAAAAGCAGGGCTGGGCAGGCCAGGTGGGCACCTGACCCAGAGATGAGCGATGTCCCCTGTGGGGAGCCTGACATCCCGAACAGAGTGTTCAGAGTGCCCCTGTGGGCCTGATTCATGCAGAAGCTCTTGCAAGTGTGTTTTACCTGGCTGGCAAAATACAGCAGGGGAACTTGGAGGGCATCAACAGATACCCGACCTGCAAGGACTTCCGTCCTCAGCTCGCTCGCCGAGACCTGGACCTGAGCCTGGAGGGAAGATGGACTTGGGAAGGAGAGAGAAGGGCTTGGGCAGTCTGACTAGCTCCATGTCGAGGTTTCAGGGCAGAGTTCTAACGGCAGCAGGGGCTGGCCTATCTGTCTGCCTGGGAACGAGGCCAGGACCTGTATCGTAGCCTGGGTCCTTGTGTCGGGTATTGGTCACCCCCAGTAGTCAGAGCTACTCATTTCAGGGCCCTGCTGCCTGCTGCAGAGCTGAGCCTGCCCGACTTCTCCCCGTCTGGGTCAGGAGCCGGAGAGTTGAGGAGAGGGTGCCACTTGCTCATGGAGTCTCCTTCCTCCTGGCAGGTGGAACTACTGAGGCAGGAGGTGAAGGAAAAGGAGGCTGACTTTGTAGCCCGGGAAGCGCAGCTGCTGGAGGAGCTGGAGGCCTCCCGGATCACAGAGCAGCAGCTGCGAGCTTCTTTGTGGACCCAGGAGGCCAAGGCAACCCAACTGCAGCTGCAGCTGCGCAGCACGGAGAGCCAGCTGGAGGCACTGGCTGCAGAAGCGCAGCCAGAGACCCAGGCCCAGGCCCAGCTGGCTAGCCTCTGCTCTGTCCTGCAGCAGGCCCTGGGGTCTGCGTGGGAGAGCCGGCCTGAGCTGAGGGGCGGGGGCGACTCTGCTGCTTCCCTGTGGGGCCCTGAGCCAGGTGAGAAGCCAGATGAGAGCTAAGTCTTGTGGGCCAAAGCCCGGGAAAAGGGAAGGGAATGTAGTTCCTCTTGTAAAATAGCATCAAGGTTAAGGCATGGATGCTGCAGCTGATCCCAGGTAACCTGAACAGATCGTGGTTCAGGCTAGCCACCTAACTTCTCTGAACATGGTTTTTCTTGACTATAAAATGGAAGTGTTAAAAGTCCCGTCTTAGACTTTTTCTGGGATTGTAGACATAAAGAGCTAGGCCAAATATGGGGTGCCTGCCTATAACCCTAGCACTCAGGGCACTGTAGAAATTAAGTTCCTCCAGCCTGAGCTACATAGTGAGTTGCTAGGCATGATAGTACCTGCTTGGGGTGGGAGTTGGGACAGGAGGATTAAGGGTGCAGAGTCATCCTCAAGTACATAGTAAATTCCAGGCCAGCTTGGGCTTCATATATCCTATCTTTTAAAAAACAAACAAAAAAAAAATGGTAAGAAAACAATTTACGGTCGGGCGGTGATTGCACATGCCTTTAATCCCAGCACTCGGGAGGCAGAGGCAAGCGGATCTTTGTGAGTTCAAGGCCAGCCTGGTCTAGAGAGCAAGATCCAGAAAGGTGCAAAGCTACACAGAGAAACCCTGTCTCGAAAAACCAAAAAAAAAAAAAAAAAAAAATTTTTACGGCTTGCACTTGAGAGCATAGCAGCCGACAGCCAGCATTATCTGATGCAGCAGTTCTCACCTGTGGCGAACCCTTTGAGGGTTGAGTGACCTTTTCCCTGGAGTCGAGTATCAGATATTTACGTCACAATTCATAACAGCACTAAATTGCAGTTATGAACTAGCAACGAAATAATTGTATGGTTGGGGTTTCCACAAGATGAGGAACTGTATTAAAGGGCCACAGCCTTAGGAAGGTTGAGAACCACTGCTCTAATGGAAGGTGTACGAATGAACCACCGAGAAGGGATTCTTCGGAGAGAGGGAGCCAGCAGGAAGGCCAAGGCCCTGTCTGGGGAGAGATGACTGCTGCTTATTGTGGCAGCCAGGTGAGAAGACTTTTCCTCTTTTCTTCAGATCAGAATGGAGCTAGGAGACTCTTTAAGAAAGGGCCCCTCCTGACTGCGCTGTCAACTGAGGCTGTAGCATTGGCTCTCCAGAAGCTTCATCAAGACCTGTGGAAGGCTCAGCAGGCCCGGGTATGTTCTCTGCCCTCCTCCTCCCTCCTCCTTCCTCCTCCTTCCTCCCGAGCCGCTCAAACAGATGTGTAACGTGGAGGAAGAAGGGTCGAAGGATCCTCACTCCGAGCTCTGCCCCGTCATTCCTCCTGTGCGCTTACTGCCCTGCAAACATGGCTGAAGCATTTGGAGTTCCTGAGCCTTGTGTTCACCCGAAAAGCAGGGCAGATGATGCTTCTCCCTCCCCTGCCACCCTGCCGTCACACCCCACTCCACACCCCACTGCTGTGAGCAGGGCAGATGATGCTTCTCCTTCCCCTGCACCCTGCCGTCACACCGCACCCCACACCCCACTGCTGTGAGCAGGAGTCTTGAGGGAGCCCTGGGAACTGGAACCCTTCAGCACAGCACATGGGTTTTGTTGAATATCATTTCTCATCCGAGAATTTAGTCTTAGCGCCAGATCCTCTGAGGGAAGTCAGGTAAGCTGGGGAGCATTGAAATTTGAAGTCACTGTTTACAAGAACATCCTAGGCCTGAGACTGAGCTAACTCCACCTCACTGTGAACCTGCTAGTCAGTGCTGAGAGCTGCCAGTGCGCCAGCCACTGGAGCTGGTGATACAAAGACATAAGACCCAGCCTGCCGTCAGAGCCCTCCAGGGTGGAGCCGACAGAAGGACCACCTCCGACACAGCTAGAGCACAGTTGGGACTGGGAGGAACGCCATGGGGAAGAGGTGGGCTTCTGAACTCTGAAGGAGGCTCTTGGGAGAGAAGGAGTGTGGCCTGGAATAGGACACTGAGCCGTTATTCCAAAAGAAATAATCCAGGTGCAGTGGCACATGCCTGTGGTCCCAGCACTCAGGAGGCTGAGGCAGGAGGATTGAGAATTTGAGACTAGCCTGAGTTGTATATTGAGTCCTTGTCCTCCACCCCGCAAAGAAATAAAAATAAAAGGTTTATTTTATATATAAAATATTTGGGCAGATACCAGGTATGGGGCCTCAAATGTCTGTAATCCCAGCACTTGGGAGGTGGAGGCAGGAGGATGAGCAGGAGTTCAAGACTAGCCTACATTTTGTAGCCACTAAGATCAGCCTGGGCTGCATGAGACTGTCTGAAATAACAACAAAAACATAGGCCAGAGGGGGCCCTCAGGTTCCCCTCCCTGCAGGGGACTAAATACATAGAGTTTAGAGCAGTGGTTCTCAACTGTGGGTCGCAACCCTTTGGTTGTCAAACGACCTTTTCACAGGGGTTGCATATCATATTTACAACTCATAACAATAGCAAAATTACAGTTATGAAGTAACAACAAAAATAATTGTCTGGTCGGGGTCACCGCAGCATGAGGAACTGTATTCAAGGGTCGCAGTGTTAGGAAGATTGAGAACTGGTTTAGAGAGTAGGGTCTTGATGGCAGGGCCTTCGGAGTGTGGGCAGAGTTTGGGCTCCAGAGAGCATGAGCTCAACCCCGCCCTTCCTTTCCCAGGATGACCTAAGGGACCAGATCCAGAGGCTGACACAGCAGCTGACTGATTCTGAGGCCCAGAAGAGCCAGGTCCGCTCCGAGATGCAGGACTTGGAGAAACAGCTCTCCCAGAGCCAGGAAGGTGAGATGCTAGGGGAGCAGGCTGAGAGGAGGCAAGAGCAGGTGGGGACAGGAACGGGGGGACTAGCTAAGGCACCTGTGAGGGCGGATGAGCCTCTTCAACCCTTGTTCACTTTGCTTGGCTTTTGTGGGCCATCCTGGAAGAAGGAGTTAGGAGGAAACAGCTTAGAAACTGATAGAAGTTGTTGTCTGGCCTGCTGTTAGTCTCTGCAGGGACTTGTTTTTGTTTTTGCTTTTTAATTGTTAAAATTGCATTTACTCTCTCTCTCTCTCTCTCTCTCTCTCTCTGTGTGTGTGTGTGTGTGTGACGTGTGTATGCCGTGGCACACATAGATGTCAGAGGGCAATTTGTGGAAATCAGTTCTCGTCTTCTATCAATAGGTTCCCCACGGATCCAACTCAGGCAGTCAGGTGTGATAGTGAGAGCCATCTCACCAGCCCATGCAAAGGATTTTTTTTTTCCAAGCATGAAATCCTGGTGACCCTGGGCCAGAACTATCAGAACATAAAATAGTGTTTCTTTCATCATTTATCCGTGTTACTTATTTTTATCATTTCCCACTATACCCTCAAAATTAGCCTTTGAGGACAAAAGGATTACAAACTTCCTGTGAGAAGGCCAGGAAGGGGACTCGGGAAGAACATACTGTCATGTCCCTCTGCCAAGGGCTTGGAGGGGTGGGCACCACTTGCAAAGGAAAGGCGCCTCGAGACTGTGCCCTTTTGAAGTTCTATTGCAGAAGGAAGGAGGTGAGCCTTTTCTCCCTGAGGTCCATCCGAACAGCTGCCTCTGGGTGTCTTCAGACTTGAGGGCCTCCAGGAACCTCCTGCAAACTCATATAATTTGGGGCTAGGAGGGGCCCTGCTGTCTTGTCTGGAGAACTCATCTGAGGGGCCCTGGGAGGTCAGGATGAGGAGTGCAGGATGGTTAGCAGCTGTGCCGGGGCTCGCAGCACACAGGCGTGAGGCTGGAAGCAGCTCTGGCAGGCAGGGATGGCACAGGACACCGGGTGTCATTTTCTCCTCCTTGGCCTTGTTCCCCTTGGGTTCTGATCCCCGTCCTCCATCTGCCTCTACACCCCTGTGTTCTCCCACCTGCGACCATGCACCTGACTCCGACATCTCTGCTCTTTTCAAAGAGAAATCCCAGTGGGAAGGGAAACAGAACGCCCTGGAGTCTGAGCTGAGGGACTTGCACGAGACTGTGGCATCCTTACAGAGTCGCCTGCGGCAGGCGGAGCTACAGAAAATGGAAGCTCAGGTAAAGGGCCGGTCTGGGGAAGAGTGCCTCAGGAGTTGTGTTTAGAGTTCAAGGTTCTGCCTCTCAGACCCACTGTGGCCTGTGCTCACATGCCTGGCTTCCTTCAGCAAGTCTCAGAGTCCCATGACTCTTCCCGCCTTCCCATTAGTAAGGTCATGGTGAACCTTCACCTAATTACTTTTCTGAAAAAGATTCCTTGATCTGCAAGATCAGGGTCTAGAATGCCTCTTTGCACCAGGCTGTCTTCCCTGGACACAGAGGAGCTCTAGAAGGTTGTAGGGACACTCTTGTATAGAATCAGCTTAAGTGGAATATATCACTCTTCGGTCCTTCTTTTTTTTTTTTTTTTTTTTAAAAGATTGATTTATTTATTATGTATACAGAAGAGGGCACCAGATCTCATTATAGATGGCTGTGAGCCACCATGTGGGTGCTGGGAATTGAACTCAGGACCTCTGGAAGAGCAGTCGATGCTCTTAACCTCTGAGCCATCTCTCCAGCCCAACTCTTCGGTCCTTCTTAAGGCCTGGTCACACTGATGGTGCCACAAAAGAAGAGGCCAGTGTAAGAGTGACAGCATCAAGAAAATAATCTTGGCCAGGTGGTGGTGGTGCACGCCTTTATCCCAGCACAGAGGCAGGCAGCTCTCTGAGTTCAAGGCCAGCCTGGTCTACAAAGTAAGTTCCAGGACAGCCAGGGCTACACAGAGAAACCCTATCTCAAAAGACCAAAAAAAAAAAAAAAAAGGAAATAATCTTGTCTTAAAGCATTTTGCCTCTTGCTTCCAGAATGAGCAAGAGTTGCTGCAGGCATCCAAGGAGAAGCTGACAGCCCAGGTTGAACATCTGCAAACATGTGTTGCAGAAGCCCAGGCTCAGGCAAGTGCGGCCGGTGTCCTGGAAGAAGATCTGCGAACGGCGCGCTCAGCACTGAAACTGAAGAACGAGGAGGTGGAGAGTGAGCGGGAGAGAGCCCAGGCTTTGCAAGAGCAGGGCGAGCTGAAGGTGGCCCAGGGGAAAGCTTTGCAGGAGAACCTGGCCCTGCTGGCCCAGACCCTGACTAACAGAGAACGGGAGGTGGAGACGCTGCAGGCCGAGATCCGGGACCTGGAGAAGCAGCGCGAAATGCAGAAGGCGGCTCTGGAGCTGCTCTCCCTGGACCTGAAGCAGCGGAGCCAAGAGGTAGAGCTGCAGCAAGAACAGATTCAGGAGCTGGAGAAGTGCAGGTCGGTCTTAGAGCACCTGCCCATGGCCGTCCAGGAGCGGGAGCAGAAGCTGAGTGTGCAGCGGGACCAGATCAGAGAACTGGAGAAAGATCGGGAGACCCAGAGGAGTGTCCTGGAACATCAGCTCCTGGAACTGGAGAAGAAGGCTCAAGTGATTGAATCCCAGAGGGGGCAGATTCAGGATCTGAAGAAGCAGCTGGTGACACTCGAGTGCCTGGCCCTGGAACTGGAGGAAAGCCATCACAAAGTGGAGGGCCAGCAGCAGCTGATTGCAGAGCTGGAGGGCCAGAGGGAGATGCAGAGGGCAGCTCTGACCCACCTCACACTGGACCTGGAAGAGAGGAGCCAGGAGCTGCAGGCACAGAGCGACAAGCTCCAGGAGCTGGAGAGCCACGGCAGCCATCTGGCGAGAGAGCTGCAGGAGAGGGACCAGGAGGTGAAGGCCCAGCGCCAGCAGCTGAAGGAACTGCAGAAGCAGAAAGAGCAGCTGGCTCAGGACCTGGAGAGGAAGGACCAGGAGCTGATGCTGCAGAAGGAGAGGATTCAGGTTCTGGAAGAGCAGAGGACGCTGCAGACCAAGATCTTAGAGGAGGACCTGGAACAGATCAAGCATTCCTTGAGGGAACGCGGCCAGGAGCTGGCCTCTCAGCGGCAGCTGATGCACGAGCGGCCAGACGATGGGAAGAGCCCTAGCAAAGCCCAGCGTGGGAGCCTGGAGCACTTGAAGCTGATCCTGCGGGAGAAGGAGAAGGAGGTAGAATGCCAGCAGGAGCGCATCCAGGAACTTCAGGAGCACACGGGCCAGCTGGAACAGCAGCTCCAAGGCCTGCACAGGAAGGTGGGTGAGACTAGCCTGCTCCTGAGCCATCGAGAGCAGGAGCTAGCCACCCTGCAGCGGCACCTCCAGGAAGCCGAGGAACAAGGAGAGCTGAAAGAGCAGGCGCTTCAGGGTCAGCTGGAGGAGGCCCAGAGAGCTCTGGCCCAGAGGGACCAAGAACTGGAGGCCCTTCAGCAAGAACAGCAGCAGGCCCGGGGCCAGGAGGAAAGCATGAAGCAAAAGACAAGTGCTCTGCAGGCCGCTCTGGAGCAGGCCCAGGTGACACTGCAGGAGCGTCAGGGGGAGCTGGAGGAGCACAAGGACCAGGTGCAGAGGCTCCAGGAAGAGCTGGCAGCGGAGGGGCGGCAGGTTCGGGCCCTGGAGGAGGTGCTGGGAGACCTAAGGGCCGAGTCTCGGGAGCACGAGAAGGCCGTGCTGGCCCTTCACCAGCGGTGTGCTGAACAGGCCCAGGAGCACGAGGCCGAAGCCAGGGCCCTGCAGGACAGCTGGCTGCAGGCCCAGGCCAAACTTACAGAACAAGAACAAGAGCTGGCCGCCCTGCGGGCAGAGAATCAGTATTCCCGCCACCAGGAGGATGCTGCGTGGGCCCAGGCGGAGGCTCTGCAGCAGGCCCTCAGCAAGGCCCAGGCTGCCCTGCAGGACAAAGAGCAGAGTCTCCTTGAGCAAGCTGAACTGAGCTGCACGCTGGAGGCCAGCACTACCACCTTGCAGGCTACCCTGGACACCTGCCAGGCACGTGCCCAGCAGCTGGAGGAGGCCCTGAGGATGCGAGAAGGTGAGATCCAGGCCCAGGCTCTCCAACACCAGGAGGTTATGCAGCAGCTCCAGCAGGCCCTTTCCCAGAAGGAGGAAGAGCTGAGGCAGCAGGAAGAGCAGGGGCAGCTGCTGGAAAAGGCGCTGGCCCAGCGGAGTCAAGACAGTGGGATCCAAGAGAAGCAAAGTCTGGAGCGAGAGAGAGGAGAGGAGGCGGGGGGCCTTGTGGAGAGCCTAAGGGAGCTACAGCTGGCTCTAGCCCAAAAGGAAGAAGAGATTTTGATGCTGAGGGAGGCCCAGCAAAGGCAGAGTCTGGAGGCCTCTTCCCCAAGCCGCAGAGTCTTCCCGGTGGAGAAGCCAACTCCACAACTGCCCCCAGTGCAGCAGGAGCTGGAGCGACTGCAGAATGCCCTGAGGCAGACGGAGGCCAGGGAGATCGAATGGAGGGAGAAGGCTCAGGACTTGGCACTGTCCCTGGCCCAGAGCAAGGCCAGCATCAGCAGTCTGCAGGAGATAGCCATGATCCTGCAAGCCTCTGTCCTAGAGAGGGAGTCGGAACAGCAAAGGCTACAGGTGAGTCACTGCGTGGAGAGGAAGGCCATGGGACAGGGTTCATCAGTGAGCTAAGTAAGGGCTGCCTGCCTGTGGTACCTCAGAGAGGGAGCGCGGAGGTGGGGAGCCCCTCCGTACCTCAGAGAGGGAGCGCGGAGGTGGGGAGCCCCTCCGTACCTCAGAGAGGGAGTGCGGAGGTGGGGAGCCCCTCCGTACCTCAGAGAGGGAGCGCGGAGGTGGGGAGCCCCTCCGTACCTCAGAGAGAGAGCGCGGAGGTGGGGAGCCCCTCCGTACCTCAGAGAGAGAGCGCGGAGGTGGTGAGCCCCTCCGTACCTCAGAGAGAGAGCGCGGAGGTGGGGAGCCCCTCCGTACCTCAGAGAGAGAGCGCGGAGGTGGGGAGCCCCTCCGTACCTCAGAGAGAGAGCACGGAGGTGGTGAGCCCCTCCATACCTCAGAGCCAGCAGAACAAATGAGCAACTGTAGTCATTGGAGTCCATGTCTGATAAAGGAAGTCAGTGTGCTCCGAGCACGCTGCTGGGACACCTAAGCTCCCCAAGGCTGGGTGCCGAATGGCTTCATGGTAAAACTGCTGTTCAAGGTGAAGTTGGAAGGGACGGGTAGGGAACTAGCCAGGCACAGTGCAGGTGCGGCTTTCTTGGGGAAAGGCAGAAGAGACGCGAGGGAGGAACACAGGGAGGACCCGTGAGGTTCCAGTCACCGGAAGCAGAGGGTGTTGACGAGAGACGAGAGGGCAGCGGGAGCTGTGGCATCCCGGGCTCCTGAGGACTGGGTCACTAGTGGGGCGTGGGGGAGGAGTTAGGAACAGTTCAGAGTAGCTGCTCAGGACGCAGGCGGAGCGGACTCGGGCCATGGAGATGGAGCGGACAGGAGACGACAGAAGTCCCGGGAGAGGCGGGGGCTCGGGTAGCAAGTGTGAGCAGAGCAGAGAAAGGACAACGGCAGCGTCTTCTGCCCACGAAGATGGAGAAAAGCAGGGCTGAGGAAGGTGAACTCGGCTTGGAGGTCGAGCAGGCGCCCGGGGGACACACGAGGGGATGGGACGTCCCAGCAGGCAGCTCAGTGAAGCGCGAGACAGTGCCATCGGCGGTGTGGAGCTCAGGGCTGTGGTAGGAAGGAAGTGGTAGATTAAAGACAGTGGTTCTCAGCTGGACGGTGGTGGCTGCGCATGCCTTTAATCCCAGCACTTGGGAGGCAGAGCCAGGCGGATCTCTGTGAGTTCAAGGCCAGCCTGGGCTACAGAGTGAGTTCCAGGAAAAGGCGCAAAGCTACACAGAGAAACCCTGTCTCGAAAAACAAAAACCCACTGAGGTCAACCAGCCCTTTTGCAGGGGTTGCCTAAGACCATCAGGAATATCAGATATCACAATTCATAACAGTAACAAAATTACAGTTTTGAAGCTGCAACAAAAATAAATTTAAGGTTGGGGGTCACCACAACGTGAAGAGCTGCATTAAAAGATTGAGGACCACTGGTACTAGGACTTCAGGGTGTAACATTTAACTGGAGGTCAAGCTCCGTGCCTCAGTTGTCTCCATGCCCCAGCACTGAGCCCGAGACCCGTCTGTAGTGGTGTGTGCTCACCCATGACCTTGGGCTACAGGGCCCCAAAGAGGCAGTGCTTCTTGCCGTTGTACAGACCTCTTAAAAGGAGAGGGAGAGGGTCAGAGCCCCTTCTCCCTGCTTCCGGGTGTGATTGAACTGCGGGTGGATGGGCTCCCGGTCAGATCAGAGGATGACGTCAGCTGTCTGCTCCATTCTGTATTCCTGAGTGTATTTCCTCGAGTTATATCCTAATGAATCCCTGCTACCTACCCGTTAAATAGACTCACGTGGATTGATCTTTACACTCGTCCGTCCGCAAGGCTAGCAGGAGAGTGAGCTGGGGGAGAGCTGCTTCCCTGCTCCCATAGACGGCTCTGTCTCCGACAAACTTAATCCACCTTTCTAAGGAAACTGACCCTGTCACTCAGTCACACGACTCCTGGGGCCTCCTCGCCTTCTGGGAAGTCACAAGGCTCTGCCCTGGTGCAAGGGTGGTGTGTGAAGAGGGAATTATGCTGACCAGTGGGACTGGGCTTCTGGATTTCAGATAGGTTCTGTAATTTACTGGCTGTTTGACTGGCCGAGATTTCACTTTTCAAGCCTGTGTTTCTTTTTTTTTTTTTTCCTTTTCTTTCTTTTTTGTTTAGTTTTGGCTTGTTGGTTGGTTGGTTGGTTGGTTGGTTTCTGAGACAAAGTTTCTCTGTATAACAGCCCTGACTATCCTGGAACTCGCTCTGTAGCCCAGCCTGGCCTCACACTCACCTGCCTCTGCCCCCTGAGTGCTGGGGTTAAGGCGTGCGCCACCACCGCCCGGCATCAAGCCTGCATTTCTTTTTTTTTTTTTTTTTTGTTTTTGGTTTTTCGAGACAGGGTTTCTCTGTGTAGCTTTGCGCCTTTCCTGGAGCTCACTTGGTAGCCCAGGCTGGCCTCGAACTCACAGAGATCCGCCTGGCTCTGCCTCCCGAGTGCTGGGATTAAAGGCGTGCGCCACCAACGCCCGGCTCCAAGCCTGCATTTCTAATGGATGCGCAGGGAAAGGTGGCTTCAGTGAGGCTGTGTGTTGCAGGTGACTTTGGACATGTTTTAATTTGAGGGGTGTGTGTGTGCTATGGCACATGTGCAGAGGTCAGAGGCCAGCTTGCAAGAGTTGGCTCTCTCCTTTCACAGAGTGGGTTCCCAGGATTGGACCCCAGTCATCAGGCTTAGAAGAAGACAGGCATCTTCACCCACTAAGTTATCTTACTGCCTTGGAACTCATCCTATTTCCCGCCTGTCCTGCGGCATAGCAAAAGGGAGGCATGAGTCTGGGCACGAGGACACTTCCTCGCCATGCTCTCAGGTTAGAGTGCTCTGTCGATAACGTAACAAGACAGAGGCACTCTGCCTGCTCCCCACCCAGGAGCTACAGAAGCATCTTGTAGAGGCCGCTCTCTCTCTGTGGTGGTCCTGCTTTTGTCGTTGTTGTTGTTGTTGGGTTGTTTTGTTTTGTTTTTCGAGACAGGGTCTCTCTATGTAGCCCTGGCTGTCCTGGAACTCACTCTGTAGACCAGGCTGACCTTGAACTCACAGAGATCCACCTGGCTCTGCTTTCTGAGTGCTGGGACTAAAGGCATGGGCTCCCGTCACCTGGCTGTTGTTGTTAATGTGTATGTGTGTGTCTGTATGAGTGCGTGCCGTGTGTGTGTGCGCGCGCGCGCGTGTGCCTGTGGAGGCCAGAAAAGGGTGTTGGATTCCCTGGAGCTGGAGCTAGAGGCAATTGTGAGCCGTGCCATGTGGGTGCTGGGAACCAAATTTGGGTCCTCTGGAAAAACAGCAAGTTCTCTTTACCACTTACATTTTACGTACTTGAAACATTTTTACATGCCAGGTTCCATTGTTCTCTTTTTTTTCACTACCCTCAAAGAAGGAACTGATACTGTGTCCATTTTAAAATTGAAAAAGGGCAGTCAGATTTCAGCTTATCCAAAGTCAGACAGACACCTAGTTGGAGTGGTTAGCTCTGACCATCTAAGTAGGGCTCAGGGTTAGACCATTTGGCTCTCCCTTTCTCTGTGCCCTGACACACACACACACACACACACACACACACACACTACACCCCTTACACCAAACACCAACTGTTGCTAGAGTTTTCCGCCTTGCCCACAGTCAGGACAAATCTTTGTCACCCGCCAGTCCCACAGCCGCTCAGACCCAACCAAGTAAACACAGAGACTTATATTGCTTACAAACTGTATGGCTGTGGCAGGCTTCTTGCTAACTGTGCTTATAGCTTAAATTAGTCCATTTCCATAAATCTATACCTTGCCACGTGGCTGGTGGCCCACCGGCATCTTCACATGCTGCTGGTCATGGCGGCGGCTGCAGCGTCTCCTTCTGCCTTTCTGTCCTTTTATTTCTCCTCTCTGTTAGTCCCGCCTATCTTTCCTGCCTAGCCACGGCCGATCAGGTTTTATTTATTAACCAATCAGAGCAACTTGACATACAGACCATCCCCCAGCACAGCCAAGTGCAGACCATCTCAGACACCTGCACTCAGGCCCATGGTCCTAATCATCCTCTATGCGGACCTGCTGGGTAACGCCACAAAGAACCCAAGAAGGGCTCCCACAGGACATACAGAACATCCCACAGCAACCAACACCACACACATATTCACACACACTCCCAGATCCATCTCCCTTCTTGAACACGGTTTGTTTATGAAGAGGGTGGAGGATGGGACAACTTTGGACATGAGCTTAACGTAGTGTGATTTTTGTCCCTCGCTCTGTACCCCAGGAGGAGTTGGTGCTCAGCAGACAGGCTCTGGAGGAGCAGCAGTCACATGACCCACACTCAGCCAGCAGAGCAGACCAAGGGCCCAAAGCTGGACAAGACAGGCAGCCTGGAGAGGTGAGCTGGCCGGGGCCTAGGTGGGGCCTTGTCGACACTGTTCCCCTCCTTTGGGAATGGGTCTCTGAACCCAAACTGACAGATTGGTCCCTTTGCCCTCCAGTTCTCCTCCCTGTCTGTTGGGCTGCCCAGATGAGCATCACGGGTCTCCCCTGCAGGTAGCTGTGGCTGAGCCTAGTCCTGGGGTGGAGGAGAAGGAGCAGTGGACACAAAGGCTTGAACGTCTGCAGGAAGCTGTGGCGCAGCTGGAATTTGACCGCAGCAAGCTGCAGCACCACAACGCGCAGCTGCGGACTGCCTTAGAGCAGGTCAGGAACGTGTGCTTCCCCTCGGGGCCCAGGGCTTCCTGTGCCTGTTTCTGAAACAGTTTTAGTAAATCGGTAGCCATGCATGGTCTGTGGTGCCTGCTCGTCATGCTAGGGAGCAGAGTCGTTGTGACGGGGCGGGAATAGCTCACAACAGCCCACAGAGCTAGCCTCTGCTCCCACGGCTGAGAGTTGGCCTGCCTCCTCTGTACCAGGAGCTCTTCTTTGTACCCGACCACATGCCCTCCCCAGCCCAGGAGTCTGACTTCCCAGGGCTTCTAGCTCTCCACACTCACCCCTGCACATGTGCTGCTGGCTCCAGATCAACACGTGGTTTCTCACTTGCATATTGGCAGGTGGAGCGGGAACGGAGGAGGCTGAAGAGGGATTCCATGCGCGCATCCCGAGCAGGGTCTCTGGAGACGAGAGAAGCCATGGCTTCGTCCCCCGTACAGCAGGTTTACCTGTTTCTCTCACCTGCCTTTCTTCTGCCTCTGTGGAAACCCAGCCCCCTGTAGTACATATCCCAGGCCACTCTTAGATGTAGAGACAGCCGCTCCATTTCTCTGGAGAGCCTCTCCTGGCTTGATTCCACCCTTGGTCTGTCCTTGCCTTAGGAGCAGGTCCGACATCAGCGGGTAAGTGCAGTCAGGGATAGGGTTCCGATCCACTCACTCCCAGACCAGTGCCTCGGGTCCCCTGGCTCACCCAGAGTCCCTGGCGTCCAGGGGCTCGATCATGCTTACCAGCTCTTGACACGCCCAGAAGTTTGACCACAGCTTTGCATTTAAGAGCCCCTTAGTTCTGAGTTTACAAAGTTAGAGTTCTGATTGTCCTGGCACAGAGTCCTGTTCTCAGGGAAGGGGTTTGCCCTTCGAAACCATCACCACCTCAGGTTAGTTATGCCTGTCCCATGGTTGGAGGAACTGCTTCCGGTCCTGAACATCTCCAGCTTCACCCCACTTCCCTGAACGTTTCCCAAGGGCAAACACTTACCTTTCTTCCCCTTTAGCCCAGGACTCCCACAAAACAGATCCATGGAGAACCCTAATGTTAAATAAAGTTCCTCATAGAAGGTGCTGCCCATGGTGCTGCCGTGGGCCTCTTGGCCTCGAGCCAAGCCCCATCGCGCTTCAGTTTGAGTTCAAGTGCTCCTGGCCCTTAAGATGTGGGACGAGGAGTTCAGCGCTGCCTGCCCCACAGATGGCCCCCTGCAGCCTCGCTGGCCTTGGGGCAGAGGCAGAGGTAGGCTGCTGTGGAAGCTCCAGAGCAGGACGGCCCATTCTAACAGGGCCATGTTTGTTCTCCTTAGGATGGGAGAGGAGGTCAGAAAGGCTCCTCGGATAGCATGCATGTGCTTGAGCTTCAGAGAGAGGTACGTTCTGGAAGGATCCATTTCCCATCCCTCCTTTCCCTCCCTGTACTCAGGCAACAAGCTTTAGTGTCTGTGCACTTCCAGCAGGAGAGGGGAAGTAGCTTTGGCACTCAGAGAACTTTGATCTCCATAGGAGACACGTGGTGCTCCAGTCCCAACTCCACCTGCAGTGTGGTACCAAGTCCAGGCCAACCTCCAGATCCACACTTAGAAAGGGGGCGGAGACGCAGAGCGGTCTAGGGCAGAAAAGGCAAGAAGCAGTGACTGGCCTGGCCCTCGGCTGGAGGCAGGCAGGACTGTGGACAGCACTAGGCAGAGGGACTCAGACATGCCAGGCCAGCACCACACTCAGGAAACTACTCGGATGCCTCCTGCCCCGAGTCTCACCTAAAGACCCCCCACTCCTCTCTTTCTCCTCCTCCCCCCACCCCCACCCCACCTGAGAGGACTGAAAAGTACAGATTTGATTTCTGAGCCTCTCAGAATCAGTAGGTACTGTCAGCAGGCTGACTCCAGCTGGACCGGGCTGTGCTCTGTGGTCTGTGAAAGTTCTACGAAGCCCCCTGACTCAGTCTGAGGCAGGAGAGGCCTTGGGACCTGCTCTTTCCTGGGGTGCCCCTTAGTGCTGCCCTCAAGGCCTCTTCTCACCCTAGTCCTGAACAGTCCTGAGACTCCGGGCACTTCATCTTCTCTGCCCATCTGAGGAATGGGAAGTTTGGTTGGTGATTCCCAGCCTTGGCTGCACCTTAGAACGACCCGGGGAGGAGATCTGAAAAACCACTGACCCCTGGGCCTCGCACCATTCCAGTTAAGTTGGAATGCTTCCTGCCGAAAGGTCTGATGGGACGTTTACCTGATCAAAATGTTCTATGTCTTGACTGGATTATGGTTATGCCTAGGCATATCCATTATCAAAATTAAAACTGGGCATTTGATCAAATGTAAACTTTCCTGCAGTAAGTTAATGAGGGGCTAGAGAGATGCTCAGCCGCTAAGAGCGCTTGTGTTCCTGCCGAGGACCCAGGTTCGGGTCCCAGCACCGACATGGTGGCTCACAACCATCTACAACTCCAGTTTCAGGGGATCTGACGCCCTTTTCTGACCTCTGTGGGCACCAGACACACATAGTGCACACACATACATACAGGCCAAACAGTCATACCTCTGTGGGCACCAGACACACATGGTGTACACACATGCATACAGGCCAAACAGTCATACCTCTGTAGGCACCAGACACACATGGTGCACACACACACATACAGGCCAAACAGTCATACCTCTGTAGGCACCAGACACACATGGTGCACACACACATACATACAGGCCAAACAGTCATACCCATTTTTAAGTAACTTTTAAAAATTAAAAAATGAAGTTTATTGATGCTCCTAGCTCCCGTGAGTCACCTGCTGTCCTAGTCTCATTGATAAAATACTCGAGAAGGGCAGTGTACAGGAAAAGGGGTTACTGTAGCTCACCATTCCAGGTAACAAACAGTCTGTCAGAGCAGGGAAGTCAAGGCTGCCGGAACTTAAAGCAGCTAGTCACGTCACAGTCCGCAGCTGAGAGTGAACGCATGCCTGCTTAGCTCACTCCACCCAGGACCCAAGCCAAGGAACGGTACCATCGACATGAGCTGGGTCTTCCCACATTGTTTATGTAGACAAGGCAGTCCCTCACAGACATGCCCGCAGGCCAACCTGGTGTACATAGTCCCCCCCAAGAGTCTTCTCAGGTGCTGGATTGTGTTGACAGTTAGGCCAACCATCCTAACTGTGGAGCCAGCTTTGAGAATCGCTGGATTTGGAGTCCACAGCCCCTCTCCCAACCCTAGAGCCTGATTCTGAGATTCGTATTTGTAGCAGTTGATTCCAGTGTGGAACACAAGCCACGAGAACCCAGATCAGCTTCCGAGCCTCCAACTGCCGTCCTCCTTGGTTTTCCTGTCCTCCAGGTAGCCCTGCTGCGGGCCCAGCTGGCACTGGAGCGGAAGCAGAGAGAGGACTACATCGCACAGTCGGCACAGACCAGCCGGGAGCTGGCGGGCCTGCGGCATAGCCTCTCCCACTCCCTCCTCACGGTGGCCCAGGCCCCCGAGGCCACTGTTCTGGAGGCCGAGACCCGAAAGCTGGATGAGTCCCTGAGTCAGAGTCTGACATCCCCGGGGCCAGCCCTGCTACATCCCAGTCTGGACACTGCTCACACGACCCCCAGGTAGCAGCCGTAGCCTGAGCAGAACACAGCCAGCCAGGTGGCGCACATCGGATGACTACAGAGGGGGTCACCGCTCCCCCAACGCTGCAAGTTTGCCAAAGGCAAGATTAGCTCTGTTACCCGACTAGGAGGACCAGGTCAGCTCACAGTCCTAGGAAATAAATGGGGACCCTCCAGGCCGCAGAGGGTCGCAGCTCACATGGGAATGAGGCAAATCGCATTTGCTTGCTGACCTCCTGTTACCCAGGAAGTGCCTTGTCCTGCCTGCGGGGCATCGTTGTCTTTCCGCCTGTTGAAGCAACCACAGTCCACACTGAGCCTGAAGGCCTGGCTGGCCCCAGCGGCATCTGGTACTCTGTCTTGGGCAGGAGCATCCAGTGCAGGGAGTGTCCGCTGCCTTCTTGGCTTCACCGTCCCCCACCTTCCCCTTTACAATAAACCCCAGGTCTTTGTATTAGCCCTCGGCTGCTGTCTCCACTTCCGTAGATGGGCCGCAGGAGGACATCGAGGGGATTGGGAAGATTCACTGATTCCCGTATGGCAGCATGAACGTACCACATGCATGGCATGCTGTCTAACGGGAAGGTCACGTGAGAAAATCCGGTCCAGCCTGAAGTGTGAAGTGAAGAACCGTGTAACAAGTCTGGTGAGGTGCTTGGCAAGCCTGACAGCCTGAGTTCTGTGCCCCGTCCCACGGGATGGGGGATAAGTTGCCCTCTGACCTCCACACATGCATGACAGCACATCCATGCCCACACATATGCACATACATGTAAACAGAAAAAGGACCAAGTAATACATTAGCAATTTAGAGGCAGCTCTGAGTATGAACAGAAGTACTGTAGAGGTTCCAAGGGAGCAAGGGAGTCACGCACGGACCCTTGAGGCATGGAGGAGTGAGTTGAGAATCCTGCTGGACAGTCTCGCGGGGAACTGGTCTGTCTGTGGCAGAGGGTGGGACCAAGGCTGGAGGCTGGATTACAGCAGGCCTCGAGCTCTGACCCAGACAGCAAGCAGCCACCAAGTTTCTTTACCTAAATCAAGCTCTTTGACTTTGGCTAAAGTCACAGTCGTGATTCCAGAAGTCCATGTGGCTTTGCGCCCCATCACACACCATTGTCTGCCTGAACACCCTCACGTGCCCCTCCCTGGGCACATCAGCTGGAAGTGATGACATCCAACCATGTGTCAGGCCAGTCAGCATAGCCTGGCCAAACCTGTCCCTTACAGAAAGGGCCGGGGGCATATGGACTAGAACGCACAGGCCCAACACCATTGTTGGTGACTCCCTCAAAGCCTGAGAGGAGCAGTGCCCCCTCCTCTTTTCTCTGAGCGTTGGGGATAGAACACAACACGTGAGGTTACTGGGTGGTGTGTGTTCTCCCAGCAAGCCACGTCACCGGCCCTCAAGGCAGTTTTCTTGTTCTCCGTGCTCTGTGCTTGAGCTGAGTGTGCAGTGCAGTGCAGTGAGCTGAGCATGCACATGAGCTGAGCGTGCAGTGCACGTGAGCTGAGCGTGCAGTGCACGTGAGCTGAGCGTGCTGTGCACGTGAGCTGAGTGTGCTGTGCATGTGAGCTGAGTGTGTAGTGCACGTGAGCTGAGCGTGCTGGGCAGTGCTCTCACACTTTCTGTTTTTGACAGTTAAGTCCTTCATATATGGTGCCTGTCCACACACACATATACACACACACATTTTTGTATGTGTTGTATCCCAGTTTCACCTT
The DNA here is from genome assembly GCF_049852395.1 of Peromyscus maniculatus bairdii. Classification (NCBI taxonomy): domain Eukaryota; kingdom Metazoa; phylum Chordata; class Mammalia; order Rodentia; family Cricetidae; genus Peromyscus; species Peromyscus maniculatus. The sequence goes on from NC_134855.1 coordinate 135,420,945, forward strand.
TTAGTATGTGCATACTTTTCTAGTTCCTGGTACTGAAGAGTCCCCTCTGAAAACAATGACACTAACTTGAGTTTGATCGTGCTACTCAGGAAATACGGTGAACCAATGCATTTTATTGGGGTTACTTGTGGGAATATGGGCAAGGGCTAGTTACAGGAGTAGAAATGACCCAAAGACAGCGGCATCACCGAAAGCCCACCCCATGGGTGACACTCACAAATGCTGGACACTTGTCACTCACTGCATAATTGCAGGCAGCTCCACAGGTTGGAGAGTCTTCCAAGCAGTGCCATTGATCTCTGCCTCATTCCAGACAGCTGGGTTTGTCTGGGAGTGACTCTCACTGATACATACTTAGAGAGTGAAGGGTCTAGTGAATCTGCTCCGTTTCTGGGACTTTCGGAAGCTTTTGACTTGTTTACTTGGGGAGCTTCCTGTAGGATGGAATTTTCGCCTCCCCTTAGAGGAGCTCCTGTGTCTTAAGGTGCTTTCCTCCAAAATGGAAGGTTTTTGTCTTATAGGAAAATGCTACACAACACTGAGCGAGGCAGTGCACACCTGTAATGCCAGTTCTCAGGAGGCTGAGACCAGAACATCATGAGTTCAAGGTCAGCCTGGGCTACATTGTAAAATTCTGCCCAAGAACAGACAGATCTCTGAGTTAGAGGCCAGCCTGGTCTACAGAGCAAGTTCCAGGATAGCCAGGGCTATACATGGTGAAAGATAGATGGATAGATGGATAGATGGATAGATAGATAGATGGATAGATGGATAGATGGATAGATGGATAGATGGATAGATAGATAGATAGATAGATAGATAGATAGATAGATAGATAGATAGATAGATAGATAGATAGATAGACAGACAGGTGATGGCAGACAGACAGGCATTGCCTCTATGACCTGGCCTTTCCTCTCCAGATACTGTGCTTACAGAGAAGAGAGCCAGACCAAGATTTTATTCAGTACCAGACTGATCTCATACCATTTTCTTTAGATCTTCACCTATGAATGTCTTCACAGTTATGTGGCTGTTGTGTCCTAAAACTCTCCAGCATTCATGCCTCAGCAGTTGTCACTTGTGAATGGTAGCTTTGTCTGTCCATCTTAGCTGACAAGCAACTTCCGTTTCTGCTTCTCTAGTCCATGCAGACAGGTCCGTCAGGGGGCCTTTGGTCTGGTTATCGAAATAGGACTGCTTTGCTGTTCTGATCCAAATCCAGAGAGCGTGGCCTGGCATATGAGAGGGCCGTGCATGTCAGCAGGCTGCATCCTGTCCTTTAGCCCTGGTTCCCTTTCATCTAGTGACAGGCTGTTTCTGGAGCCTGGAGAGAACAGCGCTTCCCCTCTCTAGGGAAGACAGACTGAACACAGCGTGATAAACACTCTCCCAGACTTACCCTGGGCCTCAGAAAGCATCAACTAGCTGGTCCCTGATCTGCATGGGAAGGGGATTCCAGACAGGGAAGGGAAGGGCTGTGAAAAGGCAGAGGGCAGCTACAGTTCTGGGAAACTGCGCATGGACTGGAGAAGTAGCTCAGTGGTTAAGGACGTTTGTTGCCCTTGCAGAGGACCTGTTTGTTTCTCAGCACCCACACGGTGACTCAGAGCCATCCATAACTCCATTTCCAAGGAATCCACCTCCTTCTTCTGACCTCTGAGGGCACCAGGCATGAACATGGTGTGCATACACACATGCAGTCAGCATACTCTTACACATAAAATAACTTTTTAAGAAGTTAAAGTGCAGAAGAGGAGACAGGAAGGCAGGCTGGAGTGAGTGTATACACAGAACTTCGGCCTCCATGCTGAAGATACCAGGTTTCTGCTGCCCGTGCAGACCTGACCGTGAGTTCCAGTATTGGCAGTTGTCCAGCTAGTTGCCCATGTTAGGTTGTCCCTGGGCAAGCCTGAGTCCCTCCCACAGCACATCAGAGCCACATCCTCCTTACCGCATCTTAACTATCTCGTGCCTTAGGGAAATCAGACTGTCTTCCAAAATCTACAGTTGAGAAAGAATTGGAGATGGTGAAATTCTAGAAAGCTCCAGAGACCTAAGAAAATCCCTCAGATGCAATCCCCAGCAAGGCAGCAGAGACCCCCCAGCATTCCCCCCATCTTCTCAGGGAGAACTCCCTGTACCTCCACATTGAGAAGGTCTTGCACATCTCCATTACCTTGTCATTCGGGGCACCAGATCAGCAAGCTCCAGGAACCACGGCTGCCTCCAGGAGCCCTGGTGACTGGCATTCCTGGGACAGATGAAGGGTCCTGTGGTTTGGCTCCTCATATCTGCCTCAGCCCTGTGGATGGTGTCCTGACTCATCCTGGGAACAATGGCAGAGACTAACAGAACCTGGGGCAAGCCTGACCCGGGCCCTACCACCTTCTTAGTGCCTACCCGAAAGCCACGTACAATTGCTTGGTATTGCTGAGGCCAGAGTTCCGCAGCATGACGCAGGGCACACAGGGGACATCAAAGTGGTACAGGAGGGGCCTGGAAATCACTTCTAGTAGCTTCTTCCACACTTTTCCAAGCTCGCTTACTGAGCTCATGCCCTGGTGACGGCAGAAAGAGAAGTTGGGGTTCTGGCACCAGCCCTCAGTTCTGGGGGTCCAGGATTGAAGAGGGGAGATGCACACAGCAGCCAGGAGAAGAGGTTTGGGCCAGAGGATGGGGGAGGAACTGGGCCCCGGGGGAAAGCGAAGGGCTCAGGGCCCAGCTGACCACTGACCAGCCACCAGAGCGCTTTTGTCCTCCTCAAGTACCCCATGCTCTTCTCATAACACGCTTCGAACCAGTTCCATCCTCCAGCTGTGCAGTGGCAGGTGGAGCAGTTGGGGGTCCGTGAAGGGCAGCCATGCTCCCCAAATTTGAAGCCCAGCCAGTTAGAGTGCTGTGGTACCATGTATGTCCATTCCTGCTGGGGTGCTGACTCATGTGTCCAACCCAGGTAGGGAGCCATCAGCCACAAGACAAGCCCCCAAAAGACCCAGCAGTTCTCCATGTCTGGCCCAGACAATGGCTCATGTGGCAGGCAGCAGACTGGCTTCTCTACCTGAAAGGACATGGGGCTGAGGCCATGGACAGCACTAGCATCCCTTCATGCTGGTCTCCACAGTTCCCCGGCCTTCCTTCCAGCTTCAATTTTCCCCTTGTCCATTTTCTCACCCCCAGGGAGAGTTCTGACTGGGCCTAGAAGAAGCTAGAACAGACAGAGAGAGCATAAGTGCTCTCTGCAAAAGGAAAGACGGGCTGCCGGGGCCACCCCAGTTACCCCAGGGCATCACAAAGTCCACATTGTGACCACCATCCTTTAGCCTGCCTGGGGAAGTCTCCAGCCTCTTTCTCTAATGCTGGGAAGTGAGAGCCCAAGGGCACACACTGTCCTCAGCTCTCTTTCCGCTCCGACGTCTGAGACCTCTCACCAGAACAAGCCTGAGGTAAACCTGTGGCGTCCCCTAGAAGCCAAGCCTTGCAAGACTGTTCTGTCAGTAAATAACCCACCTTCCCCCACTGCTGTGGTTTTGGTGTGATCCTCCAAAATCCTTACTCTCTCCTTTAATTTTTTAAAAATCAACTCACAAAGTATTAGATATCATTATGGCACTTTATTTCATTTTTTCTAGATTTATATTATGACACCCCTGTAGCCCCTACTAATACACACACACATAATTTATACACATGCTATGGTATCAGAAACTCTTCCCTAACGAAGGAAGCAACAGCAGAAAGGTTTTTAACTTGTTTTACACTCATTTATTGAGTGTGTATGTGCTGGGGGGGAGGGGCTACATTCCATGGTGCATGTGTGTGGTGATCACAGGACAGCCTGCAGGAACCGTTCTCTCCTTGAACTGTGTGAGTTCTAGGAATTGCCAGGCTTAGTGACAAACATAACTACCCACTGAGTCACCTCCCTAGTCCCACAGAACATTTTCATCTGCCCAGAATAGCTAGTACTATTAATGTAAAAGAAAAGCAAGAAACCCCAACAACTGTCCTTTCAAAACCAATATGCTAAACTTGGCTCCCATTATAATGTAGTTATATTTCACACTAGTAAACAAGACCCAGCTTTGATACATATGTGTAAATATATATAAAAAACAAACCAGTGTACTTCATCTTTTAGACAAGAATGCTAAATTCGGCTCTCCTCATTAAAATCCAATTGCAGCCTGGCATGTTGGTCTAGCCTTTAATCCCAGCACTTGAGAGGCAGCAACAGGCAGATCTCTGTGAGTTTGAGAGCAGACTGGTCTACACATGGAGTTCCAGGCCAGCCAGGACTACGCCGTCTCAAAAAATTGTAATAGCTGGCTCAGTGTGTAAAAGCACTTCCCACGCAAGCCTGATCAGAGTCCTGAGCTCAGTCCTTCAGCTTGAGGAAAGGAAAATTGTCTTAAACCACAGTCTGCAGCTTGCTCACTTCCATCTCCAGGGAGTTTCTGGCAGTCGGTCACTGTCATTCTGTTCTGTGGCTTGTGGATCAGCTGCCAGGCCCCAGTAGGGAGCTCCTCCCACAAAGGTTTATGTGTATATGCACCATGTGCATGCAGTACCCACAAAGGCCAGAAGGTGGTGCTGGATTTCCTGGAACTGGAGGTACTGATGGTTGAGGGCCACCATGTGGGTTCTGGAAACTTATCCCCAGGTCCTCTGAAAAAGCAGCCGTGCTCTTAACTACCAGGTCAACTCTCAAGCCTCCGCACCCATCTTTTTTTTTAAATGCAGGTTCTTAGGATCAAACTCAAGTCAGACAGTTTTTGTATTCCATTTTTGCTGGAGTGAGACCTGAAAATTTACATACTGATCCCTATATATAGTCATTTAGTTTGGCTCTGTTTTGCCTCTGAGCAACCTCATGGACTCATGCATATGTCTTTGCTACCTGGTACATCTTTTGTTTTGAGATGGGTTCTCACAGCCCAGGCTGACCTTGAACTGCCTTGAAATCCTGAACTTCCTTCCTCTGCCTTCTAAGTGCTGGGATTACAAGCATTACCATGACTGGCCTTTGTTTCAGTTTTTTGTATGTTTTGTTTTAAAAACTAGGTCTCCCTACATAGCCCAGGTTGACCTCAGACTTGCAGTCCTCCTGACTCAACCACTGCAGATGGCCTGGTAAACTTTAACATACAAAACAAACCCCTACACCTAATAGTTCGGCGATCAGCTTTGGTCAAAGGTGCTCAGGGGGCACTACAGACTTGTAACTGTCAAAGTGCCAAGAATAAATTACCGTTGAATACCCAGCCATAGTGGGACAGCCATATTACACCCTCCAAGGCTCAGGGAACATTTCAGAAGATGGGGTGGAGAGAATGTAAGATCTACAGGAAGAAGGGAGAGAAGCATGGAATTCTGAATTCTGGGCATGACATAGTAGTTGCACTCTTGATCTCATGACAGCTCAGATTATCTGCGCAAAATCTCTGAAAGATTGGGCCAGTCAACACCTGAGGACTTATATGCAGATGATGGTTGGTGGGGGAAGCAGAAAGATTTTTGTAAGCAGTGGATCACATGATCACACAAAGACATGAAAGAAGGATAGTGAAGGGGATTATGGGAAAGGAAGATGGCTAAATAAGGGTAACTGTGTGTGTGTGTGTGTGTATAAGAGAGAGAGAAATACATTCTATATATGTATGAAGATATAACGAAACCCATTATTGTGGATAATCAATATATGCTAATAAAAATATTTAAGAGCTAGTGTGGCAGTACATGCCTTTAACCCTAGCTCCTGGGAGGAAAAGGCAAGCAGATCTCTATGTAGCTAAGGCTACATAGTGAGAACCTGTCTAAGATAAAAATAATACAAAATAAACTTTGCTTGGTAGTCGTGGTGCACGCCTTTAATCCCAGTACTCTAGAGGCAGAGGCAGGTGGATCTTTGAGTTCGAGGCCAGCCTGGGCTATAACGTGAGTTCCAGGGCAGCCAAGGCTACACAGAAAAACCCTGTCTCAAGAAAGCAAAAAAAAAAAAAAAAAAACTTTAGGTGGAAAGCAAACCACTCAACAGCATAAAATGGGATTCCTAAAGTGAGATTTATGACCTGAAGGAGGAGTTCTAAATCAAAACCTCGAAGCTTGGGGCTGGAGAAAGAGCTCAGTGTGGTTGCTGCCCTTTCAGAGGACCCTGGTTCCGTTCCCAGCACACACATTGGGTGGCTCACAACTGCCCATAAGTCTACTTGTAAGAGATCCAATGCCCTCTGCTATCACTTGGTGCACATAAACACGTGCAGATACACATACACATAAAAATCAATAAATAAATCTTCAAAACAAAAACCTCCCATGAGATCCCATGAGGCTGAGGCAGGTGCTGTCCAGGAGTTCGGGGCCAGCCTGGACAGCAAAAAGAGACCCTGTCTCAAACTAAAACCCAGGAGCATTTCGTTTTAGTCATCACAGCTGGATTAAGCCAGAGCTGCTTTTCTACAGCCAATGGGTTACAAGAGGAAGAGAAGAAGGGCGTGCTTAATCTCCACTCTACAGCCTAGGCCTCGAGGGGTGGAGCGTGAACTGCCCACGTCCTGTACAGTGATTTGGGTCAATCCGGAAAGCACTGGGAGTTAACACTAGGAAGCTGTTAAGAACCCAGGGTACTTTGAGGTCCAGTAGAACTGGGTTCCATTATTGATCAGTTTGCGCTTGAGAAAAATGGAAGCTAACTCCCACTTTTTTATTTTATTTTTTATTTTATATGCATTGTTTTGCCATGGGTGTTGGGTTCTCTGGAACTGGAGTCACGGGTGTTGGGTTCTCTGGAACTGGAGTCACAGACAGCTCTGAGCTGCCATGTGGTTGCTGGGAGTAGAACCCGGTCCTCTGGAAAAGCAGCCAGTGAGCCATCTCTCCAGGACCCCTAACTCCCACTTTAAAAAAAATAATAATAAAAATTATATTTACTTATTTGTGTGGCCACGGGAGTGCCACAGCATTCGTGTGGAGGTCAGGGGACATTTTGCAGTGATCAGTTCTCTCTTTACACCATGTGGGCCCTGGGGATCGAACTCAGGTGATCAGGATTGGAAGCAAGCGCCTTCACCTGCTGAGCCAACTCGCCAGTTGGTTAATACCCACTTCTCAGGGCGGATTGGAAACACCTTGGAGCCACTTTTGGACTTTCTGATGCGGTCAGCGGGAACCAATTATCTGCACTTGGAACCAAGTCTGACTGATGCTGCAGCACCTACAGCGGGGACACGTCGGAAGCGCTGTCCTATAAGGTCCGAAGGTCCGGGGAAGACGCGCTTACTACAGGTGCAGCCACTCAAGCGCCGTCCTCTCTGTTCCCGGCCCCGCCCACCTAGGGGCGCCGCCCAATCCTCGCCGGGGAGCGTGACAACGCCCACAGGTCAGACAGCCTGTAAGAAGGCAGGTAAGGGGTGGAGCCCGCATACGCACTGCTGCGCCTGCGCAAAACAGCGAGGGGCGTGGCCCAGACGCCAGGACGGAAGCGGGAGGCTGGAGGGGCGGGCCGGCTGGTGTACCCTTTCCGGCCGGTCCCCATGGAGGCGCTGGGGAAGCTGAAGCAGTTCGATGCCTATCCCAAGACTCTAGAGGACTTCCGGGTCAAGACCTGCGGGGGCGCCACGGGTAGGTCCCGGAGCGGGCGGGGCTGTGGGGAGGGAGCTGCCCCCGCGTTTGTCTCGGGCTCCGGGACTCTCCCTGGCCTGCTAGAGGCTGAGTGGTGGGACGCAGGCCATTCCAAATCTCGCTCCCGCCCTGCAGTGACCATAGTCAGTGGCCTTCTCATGCTCCTGCTGTTCCTGTCCGAGTTGCAGTATTATCTCACCACCGAGGTAAGGGGCGTGGCCTGGGACGTGGGCGGGGCTTAGCGTTCTAAGGCTGGGACCCTTAAAGCGGGGTAGGGGGTCAGGGCCAAATCTGACTGAGGTAGTGTCGCCCCAGGTGCATCCTGAGCTCTACGTGGACAAGTCTCGGGGAGATAAACTGAAGATCAACATCGATGTTCTTTTCCCACACATGCCCTGTGCCTGTGAGTACCTGATTGTGGGTGGAAGTTGGAGTCCTGGGTGTGCTGGATGGGTTTCCAGATTTACACCTCTGGCCTTAGATCCCCGAATGGATGCCAGGTTATCTTCATTCCCCTAGTCCAGTTCTTCCACGAGATACATCTTTCCTACCAAAGCCCAGATCTCCAGGTCCCTGGAGTCATAGCACCTCTCTCTTTCCAGATCTGAGCATCGATGCCATGGATGTGGCTGGGGAGCAGCAGCTGGATGTGGAGCACAACCTGTTCAAGAAACGACTAGACAAGGACGGCATCCCCGTGAGCTCAGAGGCTGAACGTCATGGTAACCGAGGGAGGGGGCAGGTCTCCGGTCCTAGAGCTGGACATACTCACACTGCCTTCCGGAAGTGGACTGGTGCGGGCTGAGCGACACGTTAGTCAGAAGTCAGCAGGCTTGCCTAGGGTTCTCCAGTCACGAGAGTCAAGAGTCGGTTGAATGCATGCGTCTCGCGTGAGCACATTGAGTGGAATACCTTAGGGGCTGGAGAGATGGCTCCGCGGTTAAGAGCAGAGCACTTTACTGTTAATCATACTCTCAGGCCTGCGCAGAGGTCTTCCCTAGATAAAAGCTTGCCCGTGCCTTTGCTTTCCCAACACACTGGCTAAAGTCCTTTCCCTCTTTGCCGTACCAGTGGCCTGAGGTTAGGAGTTTAAGTTCTCAAGTAGAGTGGCCTGGGTTCAGGTCCAGTGCTGTCTTGCCGTCTCTGATCACCAACTATAAAGTAGTGGTAAACAGTAGTACGCCTTCCGTGAGATAAAGGACCAGATGGGGACAGACGGTTTCCACCTTACGACGTTCTGACTTTGTGAGGGTGTGAAATACCATACAACCTTCCTGCTCTCCTCTCTCAGTAGAGGATTCCGTGCGTTATTCGAGGTAACCAGTACTCTATTAGGAACTAGTCTCTGTGCCAGGTGGTTTTGCCCAGCTGTGAGCTGTGCATGGATTCTGAGCATGTCTAAGGCGGGCTAGTTAAGCTGTGGTGTTGAGTATCTTAGATGTATTAAATGCACTTTTTTCAGGATATGTTAGCTTATCACCTGTAACCCCATCATAAGTTGGGGGTCACTGGTAACGTGTATGAAAGACCTGGTGTATTGCTCACTTTCACTTCCTGTTTCTAAGCAGCCATCTCTGTTACCCTCAGGCCCATTTCCTTCTCATTTCCCTTTTTTTTTTTTTGAGACAGAGTCTCACTATGTAACTCTGACTGGCCTGGAACCGCTATGTAGACCAGGCTGGCCTCAAACTCTCAGAGATCCGCCTGCCTCTGCCTCCCAAGTTCTGGGATTAAAGGTGTGTGCCACGACTCCAAGCTCAGACCCATTTTCATCGAGTCTTCTAGGAGTGACGTAGACTAGGTCGAGTTACCTGTAGCCGCTGATATTTAGTATTCCTGTTTTCTTAGTGATACTTGGTGTGTGTGACGTGCCTCACGCCTGGCCCATCGTTGTGTTGTGTGAACACTGGCTTTTGTTTTTCCCCGCGGCAGCGGTCAGAGGACTCGGGTGAGAGCTGGGGCTGCAGATGTCACTGCCTGCCTCACGTTGGGCTTTGCCTCCTCTGCCTTCTCCTCAGAACTTGGGAAAGTCGAGGTGACGGTGTTTGACCCCGACTCGCTGGACCCCAACCGCTGTGAGAGCTGCTACGGGGCCGAGTCAGAAGATATCAAGTGAGCCGAGCCCCGGGGCGTGGTGTGGGTTCTCATCAGCCACCGGGACTAGCCACCGCAGCCTTGTTCACACTGGGGAGATGGGACTGTGAGTTTAGAGGGGTGGGAAGGATGCCCTCCCTGACCCTGGTTCATGGCCTGAGAAGCAGTTCGAAGGTGACCTCTGGAGTCCAGCTGCCAGTTCCCCAGTCTCGTCTTCAGTCTGAGCCACACCACTTCTCTATCAATAAAGGAGGGTAGTAACACCTTCCTTGCAAAAGTCACATGAAGATTGAGTGTTAAGTTATACCCAAAGCCCTGAAGGACAAGGCCAAAGCTACGTTATGAAGCCTCTAGCATGTGCTAACTGCTGTGAGGTTACCCCAGCCCTGATTCCTAAGAGACTGGCTCAACAGGTTTAGGAAGATGCACTTTTTAAAAAAAGAGTAGAAATTGGGGGAAGTAAGGCTGGTGTTACAGTTAGTGCCAAACACGCACAAGGCCCTGGAATGCACAGGGCCACAGACACATACAACAACAACAGTAGTAGTACACGTGGCCTAAAGTTTGCATTTGAACTGTCTTTGTGTTCATTGGCATTGAGGACATTCACAACACAGTGTGACCATCACAGCCCCCAGCAGCATAGGGGTGTTCTCTATGCTCACACGAGGAAATAGTGCAGATACTTGGGGATCAGGGAGGGGCTGGCCGAGCCCCTGCGGCAGACAGCCGTCCGGGCTTGGCTTCCGGGGTGCCCCCCTGCCGTGCTCACCCCTGCACCCTCCAGGTGCTGTAACAGTTGTGAAGACGTGCGGGAAGCGTACCGCCGTCGAGGCTGGGCCTTCAAGAACCCCGACACTATTGAGCAGTGTCGACGTGAGGGCTTCAGCCAGAAGATGCAGGAGCAGAAGAACGAGGGCTGCCAGGTGTACGGCTTCTTGGAAGTCAACAAGGTACCAGGAGGGAAGGAGGCAAGATGGCTGGGCTGAGCCAGGCTGGGCGAACGCCACCGTTGAAATGGAGAATGAGAGGAAATATCCCCTGCAGGTGGCTGGAAACTTCCACTTTGCCCCTGGGAAGAGCTTCCAACAGTCCCATGTGCATGGTAAGTGACCCAGAATCAGCCAGGGGCATTTAGCTCTTGGGGTCCCTCCTGGCTGGTTGGTGTGCCCCTCGCTAGGCCAGTGTTGCTTTAGCTTTGAGCCAGAGTAGGAGAGCAGTTTAGCCCAGTGGGAAGGAAGACTGGGGCAGGGGTCTGGCTCAGTCGGTAGAGTGCTTGCCTATTGTTCATGAGCGCTGGGTTGGTCTCCAGCCTGTGTGGTGCAGGAGTTAGGACTGTGGCACAGAGCCTGGGTTAAACGCTGCTTGGTTTCAGTGGTAGCCTCCCCGCGCCCCCATCAGATGATTGTGTGTGAGGCTTGGGCAGGCAAAGCTGGGTTGGAACTCAGATTCTGTACTTGTGAGCTGTGTTTATGTGTGCATTCATTAGATGTCTAGTAATCACCTACTGGGTACCGTGTGTTAGTCTAGCTGCATAGATACAGCAGTCCCTGCACTCAGAATATTCAAACAGCCCTCCGGGCTTGGTCCCCATACCTATAATCACAGCACTGGGGAGCTAGAGATAGGAGGATCAGTTCAAGGTCATCCTCCTTACATAGCACGTTTGAGGCTAGCCTTAGCTACATGAGACCCTGCCTCAACACTCACTGTCCGCCAAAAGAAAAAGAAAAAAGAAGCAGACAGGCATATAAAACACATGATATATCCTCTACTATTAAGCAATGTGGCCGGGCAGTGCCTGCTCTACAGAACAAGTTCCAGGACAGCCAGGGCTACACAGAGAAACCCTGTCTTGAAAAACAACAACAAACAAACAAACAAAAAGTAATGTAGACCAAGCCAAGCATGGTGGTACTCACGTTTAACCCCAGCACTTGGGAGGCAGAGGCAAGCAGATCTCTGTGAGTTCGAAGCCAGCCAGGGCTACACAGAGAAACCCTGTCTGAAAAACCAAAAAAAAAAAAGTAAGAAGGTCAAGCATGCCTTTCCAACACTCAGCAGGCAGGGGCAGAGGATCTCTTTGAGTTCCAGGCCAGCCTGGAACTACAGTTGTAGTGCAAGGTCTACATAGTGAAACCTTGTCTCCAAAAAAAGGAAGAAACACATGGTGAACAGCACCTGCTGGTGTGTGCAGAAGGCTGGAAGAAGAAAGGACAGAATAGGAGAGGTCAGTGGGGAAGTCTGCAGTGAGCAGTCCTGGCAGAGATGGTGGACCTTGGCTCAGAGTGTGCTGATAGAGGTGGAGAAGCAATCTGGATGTGTTACAGGTAGAGCTGAGAAGCAGCTGATTGATGTGACAGAGAAGTACAAAGAAGTCCAAGATAACGTCCGAGTTTATGCCCAAGTCATGGGAAGATTGGAACTACCATTTAGGAGAGATGAGGAGGACTCGGGCGGGTGTGGTTGTTTGAAGGCGTGAGTACAGAGCAGATATTCAGCTTCTGACACAGTCAGACCAATGGGATTCTCATTTCCTAGGCCCTCATGATACCAAGTAAGCATTTGCCTGGAGTTCAAGGACAGAGACTAGTCAGGAGACACAGACGTTGAGCCCTCCCACATATTTAAAGCTGTGGGACTCCATGAACTCTCCCTGCAGGTGAAGTTTGTCGGAGAAGGGAACTCAAAGGGCTGAGTTTCACCAGGCCTCTTGTGTTAGAGGCCAGAAGTATGGGGCTGTGGAGGAGACTGTAAGGATGGCTGGCGAGGTGGGAGCTTGAGCAAGGAACGTGGCATCCTAAGAGCCAAGGGATGGGTGCTTCTGGACACCAAGCAAAGGCTGAATGTGGGGTGTTAGTATAGTGGTCATTGGTGGCCCTGACAGAACGTGGCTATAACTAGAAATGCGGTGTTAAGTGCTAAGATTGCGTTAGAGCAGCAGGTGTTGAAATTGAAACTGCAGATAGCTGTCATCACTGCCACTGTCACAGGCTAGAGCAGTGGGTCTCAGCTTCCCAATGCTGCCACCCTTCAGTACAGATCCTCATGTTGTGGGACCCCAACCACGAAATTACTTTTTGTTGTTACTTCATAACTGTCATTTTGCTACCGTTAGGAATCATACTGTAAATGTCTGTGTTTTCCAATGGTCTTAGCTGACCCTGTGAAAGGGTCATTTAACCCTGAAGGGATCCCAAACCACAGGTCGAAAATGGCTGTCTAGGGATGGGAACAGACCTGATGGCTAGGGAGCAGAGGAAGTATGTCCAGGAACTGGTGCACAGGCCGACAGGGCCGTGGAAAGTCACCCTGTGAAGAGGACAGAAGTGACGTTAGAGATGAGAGTCACAGTCTGGTGCAGCAGCGGCTGAGAAGACAGGCTAGGCCGTGGGCGTGGAAAGGCCGCTTCCAACAGTCGGGAAAGCAGACTCCAGGCACAGCAGGGACCAGCACTTGAGTGTCTTCTAGCTGCTTCTCTGGCATAGGAAGAAGCAAGGTCACTGGCCGAGGCTGAGGAGGGGGCAACAGCAGGGCATTTGGTTTCTGGGACAGTGGGTATAAGGGAGAACACCTGTGGGATGTTCTGGGGTTTAGTGTCGCTCTGCTGCCCAGACAAGGAGTCCAAAGAGTGCAAAGAGGCCATCACAGCTTCCACAGGCCTTTGGCGTAGTGGCGAAGGATGGTTGGCTTTGGGGTACTGGAGGGACGGGGGTGGGGGGGTGGGGGGTCGGGGACCAGGAAGAAGTTAGCAGGCTGGCAGTTGGAGCATGGGGTACTCGTGGTTGAAAGTAGAGGTCAGGATGTGGGAGTGGCCAACAGCTGGTGGTCTGGGAGGGGGAGGGCAAAGCAGGGAGGGGCTGTCCAGGCCCTGGGAGGACAGATGTACAAGACTCATGCACATGACTGGAACTCACCAGAAGCTGCGACTCGGGTGCCATAAAGGGTGGACAGGTAGTTAGTTGCTAAAGCTGTCTTGGGGGTGCCTGGTAGAATTTCATGGTTAACATTAGGGGGCCTTGAACCGTGTGGGGGCTGAGGACTGAGAGTGGATCAGGGGACAGTGATCCGAAAAGGACAGTAAGGCCTTTTCTCTTTTGGCCTCAGAGGGGATAGGTATGGGAGACCAAATAGTAATTGAGATGACATCATGGAGCTGGTGCTGGAAGACAAAGCCTTCCAGGCTGTGGGTGAAGCAGAGGGAAGGGCCTAGGCAGAGGCTGAAGACGGATGTCACTGCTACCTGGTAGGTTGTGGGTGGGGTGGGAGTTAGCATCACCCTGGGAGGTAGCTACCAGGTAAGAGGAGTCCAGAGGATGAGCAGGACCTAGTGGTCCTGAGCTGCTCTGAGTGACTGAGGTGAGCAGGCATGGGGCCTGTAGTCTCTCGTGTAGTCTGTGCCTGCAGTGAGGGAAAGGCATGAGGACAGGTAGGTGGCCCGGAGGACCCTGTAGAGCTCTGGGACCCCTACCCCTTTACTCTGGAGGAGGCTGAGTCACGTGGATTTCCCGAGACCATAGGGAGACATCAGTGTTTCACTGTAAAGCTGTGGGCTGCGGGCCTTGCGGACACTCCAGAGGTGGGACTGGTATGACAGCAGAGTCTCTGTGCCTCTGCTTAGGTCTGCCTTCTGGGGCAGGAACCCCAGGGCAGCTGACTCGGAGTCCAAGGATGCTCTTACACAAAGCTACAATGGCCTGTGGCAGAGGTCTGCCGTTGAGTCCTTGGAGTACCTTTAACATCCTTGTTGACTGCACGGTGAATGATACAGGGGGGGGTGGTGTAGTGCCATGTAGAGTTGACCAGGGATCCGCCCGCCCCCTTAGATCCTCAGGACAGCCCTTCACAAAGAGCATGGGCCAAGTGCTTTGCCCAGGTCACACAGCTGGGAGAGGATTTGAAGGCTCTAGGTCTTTTTTGTTGTTGTTCCTAGGCTGGATATTTTTGTACTTAAGTGCTCTTTTTATGCCTCTTTGGCCCTGGAAGAGGCCTTTTAGCTGGGGCTAGACCCTCGTGCCGAAGCAGGAATATCCATCCTCCCTCCTACCCTGGGTCTGCTCCGTAGATGTCACTGTGAAGCTCTGAATCTGTTCTCTTCCTCCTCTCTCTCCCCTTCCCCATGCTGCAGTTCATGCTGTGGAGAGTAAGTGGCCCTGCCCCCAGGGAGGCCCTCCCCCCACTTCCAACAGCCTGCCCTCCTGGAATGGGGGGAGATTTGGATGGGTCTGGGATGGAGCCTTCTCTGACCTGGCTGCTGGGTGACTTGCCCCTGGGATGTGCCTTTGACGTGGGGTTCCTTACGGTGGGCAATAAGGATTAGAAGATGGGAAGAAATTGCTGACTCAGGGAACTCATGAAATTCCCTTTGGAGAATTTTGAGGGTAGAAGCAAGGGAGTCCCCGTTCATGTTGGGGTCCAGTGATTTGTCATTGACTCTGGTTAGAGAGAGACCTGTCCATGGGTTTTGTTTCCTAAGGTAAAAGCCCGGCCTGGAGTCAGTGCCTAGAGCTCCCTCTGTCTGTCCAGGGAGAGAGATCTGTGTTCTTGTCCACCCCAGCGGGAGGCTGTGAACTCTCACCCAGGTCCAGGGTAGGCCCTGGCCAGCTGTGGGTGACTGAGGGGTCAGGGAGAGCTAGATGTGTCGTACCCCACAGGGGCGGGGGGCGGCCTGAGAAAAGACTCGGAAGGAGCCAGGAACCTGGTCCTGCCTGCCTGGTGACTCTGTCTTCTTCTTTCCTAGTTCATGACTTGCAGAGCTTCGGCCTTGACAATGTACGTACCAGGAGGGAACCACGGGGGTGGATGGCGTGGAGCCTGGGCTCTGCTCATGTCTGAAATGGGGAGAAATCACTCTCCATGTTCTGCTGGTGCTCAGACCAAGGGCAGACGGTGGACATCCTCAGCAGAAGGAAGCTCAGAGCAAAGCCAGGATGAAGTGTGACATTTCTAGGAGGCCACCAGGGCGGATATGGATGGCAAGGCTGTCTGAGTGGCAGGGCCAGGACTTGAGACTGGAGCCACACTCAGGAGTCTGCCCTTTCGGGAGAGAGGGCAGTGTTGGCTCCCCTTAACCAGGGGTGTGACATAGTCAGATTTACATGTCTAACTGTCCCTCAGAAAGCTGGCAGTTGGGGGCTTCTGGCTTAGGTCTTCATCCCTTGAGGCATCCGGGCAAGACCAGTGTCTCCTGTGCACTCCGTGGCTGTACCTTAAACCCTGGGGCCCCAGGAACCTGTGGACTGGGAGGGGATCCCTGAGTGAAAACAGATGCCTGGTACAGGCACTTCTTCCGGTAAAGCCAGAGCCTCTCCGGTACAGGCCCTGCCTCCACCCCGCCCTCCCCCGACCTGTGCTGACAGGCTCCGGCACCCCCTCTGTGACTCTAGACAGTTTTGTGGGGGTTGCATGCTGTCAGGTCTCAGACACTGGTGTTCTTGCAGATCAACATGACTCACTACATCAAGCACCTGTCATTCGGAGAGGACTATCCAGGCATTGTGAACCCCCTGGACCACACCAATGTCACTGCACCCCAAGGTATCATCCTGGGAGGTAGCGCCCTCTGCCACCAGCACCCTGCCTGGCACCCATGGCCTGTGCTCTCTCCCCCTCACAGCCTCCATGATGTTCCAGTACTTTGTGAAGGTGGTGCCCACAGTGTACATGAAAGTGGACGGGGAGGTGAGTTGAGTACGGGGACCGGTTCCAGCTGGTTGGCAGGCCCCGGAAGTCCTAGTGTCATCCCTCCCTCCTGGGGAATGGGCTGCTGCTCTCAGTCCCATCTGATGGATGCAGAGCTGAGGCCCAGGGCTAGTGATGCCCTCGCTGGAGACACAGGCCAGACCCTCTTTGGTCTTCCTGCCTCCAGACAGTCCTTGGGTGTTTACTGACCCCCGTTGTCTGTGCTGGCCTGGGGGTTGGCCAGGCCTCCCTGGGCCTGCTCTGTTCTGTGTCTGTGGAGCGGTGTAAAGGGCTGAGGGGCAAGGAAGTGAGTCCCGGTGTGCTGCCTGCAGGAGTCTCTTCTCATCCCTGGACCGCCAGGGAAAGCGTCCGTGAGATGTCGCTAGGCCAGGTGAACACTGTAGGCCTTGCCATGCTAGTTACCGTCATGGGGCTTCCTTCTGTCCCTTCATGTAGTCACGGCCTGCCAAGGCTCAGCACAGCCCTGAGGCAGGTTATAAGCCTTGCTCTGCCTCTGCCCTTTCTGCTGCAGGTGCTGAGGACAAACCAGTTCTCTGTGACCAGGCATGAGAAGGTCGCCAATGGGCTGCTGGGTGACCAGGGCCTGCCGGGAGTCTTTGTGCTCTATGAACTCTCCCCCATGATGGTGAAGCTGACAGAAAAACACAGGTGAGGGGAGCGGGTGGAGCCGCCAGGGCCCTGGGCCGCTGAGAGCGGGTGCCTAGCAAGCCCCCTGTTGCTCTGCAGGTCCTTCACCCACTTCCTGACGGGTGTGTGCGCCATCATTGGGGGCATGTTTACAGGTGAGTCCCAGGGTGCCTGTGTGGGGCGTGGGTGCCCAGGCTTCCCAGTGCTGTGGACTGGGCAAGGGTTCCTCTGCTGAGTGACGGCCTCAGCAATGCCCCGCTTTGGTTGGGGAAGAGGGCTACCCCAAGGGCCCAGGGAAACGTCAGACAAGGCAGGGCTCCATGTGAGCCAGTGCTAGCCCAGTCTCTCTCCTCAGTGGCTGGACTCATCGACTCACTCATCTACCACTCTGCTCGGGCCATCCAGAAGAAAATTGATCTCGGGAAGACAACGTAGTCATCCTCCCTGTCCTTCCTTCCCTCTGTCCCCTGTGATTGTTCCCCAGCCTCTTTGGCTACCCCACATCCCTCCTCTCCAGAGTCAGCCCAGGGTGGTAAATATTGATAGGAATGGTGCTCTCAGTGTGATTCTTGGGATCTGGCTGAAACCTAGGAACAGCCCCTTCTCCTGGCCACATACTGACATGGGCCATCGTGACTGACAGGCCGGGGCCAGCCCTTTGGGAGTCCCACATGTGCATCCCCTGTTCAATATGGCTTCACAGCCGCGTCCTTAGTCCCTCCTCTTCTGTGACCAGACAGCCACCATGGCTTGTGGAGTAGATGACCGCATTGCCACTATCCCCGGCTCTGAGTCCAGGCCGGAATGTGTCACTTGTGCAGTGATGGACAGCTAAAGCAGAGGCTGCCTCCCACGCCTGGACTCAGTCTTGGGGCTCCGCTCTCTGCCAAGCCCCGCGGTGTCTCAGCATTGAGAAGATGACCCAGACCTCTACGACCCCTGTGGAAGCAGAACTGAGAAGCGAGAGAAGGTGGCGCTGCCATTCTGCAGCACAGCTAACACCACGCCCTTGACTCGGGACCAACCAGGGCTGCTTAGGAGACCTTGTCTCTGTGCGGTCAGTCGTGGCCCAGAGGCTCGCACGCCACAGCCCCTGCCTGAGCCAGGACAGCGGTCAGTCCATCAGATCACCTGTTTCCCCTGAAGACTGTGGCAGGGAGACAAAGCACAAAATGAGAGCAAGGAGAGGGCGCCCGAGGGCCAGGGGATTGACCACCTCAGAGGAATCGGGGTGGTGACCCTTTGGTCACCTGGGGTCCTTCTGGTAACCCACCCACCCATCCTCGAGAGGAAGGTCACCATCCGAGTGTGCCAGCCACCAGCACCCATGGTAACCAGGCCACTCTGGATCTGCACAGTGATCCTCTAGTTCTGGGGGACCTGCCCGTAATGTCCTCCGGAGACAGCCACAGCCAGTGCTGTCATTCCAGCCCTGTAACAAGCTCCCTGAAGCCGGCCAACCAAACCAATAACGGCCCTTTTCGCTTAAGCCAGTTTGGGTTGAGGTTTCTTTTTTCGACACTAAAAGCTTTAGCAGGCACCCTTGCTCTTGAGGGTGGTAAAAAATTAGTAGAACAAAATGCTCAGGTGTCATGGAAGGTAGAGCCGTGAGCAGATTGAGAGGGACCAGCCTCTGGCAGGGATAGGAAGCCAGTTGCTGGGGGTGGGGGGGGGCAGTTCACTCAGTCGTCAGGGCTTGTTCTTTCCTGGGGTCCCATCCCTGTGCATTCCAGCAGAGCCCCAGCTCTTGATGCTACCTGAGAGCTTTGGTCCTTTATCACCTACGAAAACAGTCCTTCCTGTGCTACACGTAACCGGCAGCCCCTGGGCCTGTGGTAAGGTTTATTGAACCCAAGTACTGAACCTTTACAGCCCACCTTGGAAGGAAGGCCTTCCAGAGCAGGGTTGAAAGGTTGGCACCCCGAGGTGTGTCCCTGTCCCTTGGATTAGTGTCTGTGGATGGGGCTGAAGATGACCTCGCTGATCTGTCCAGGGATGGTGTAGAAGACGAGGAGGAGGAAGACCGTGATGAGCGCCAGCAGAAGCAGCAGGACCAGGATGCGCCAGTGCCGGCGCCAGATGAAGAAGACGAAGGTCTTCAGGGGGTTCACAAACCAGTTGAAGGAGGTTCGGGGCCGGCTGTTGGGGAAGGGTGGAGTCACATGACCAGGAAACCCCTGCCAGGGGCCCCGCCTCCCCAAGTTGGGGCTACTTACTTGGGCTTCTCCAGAGGCTCTGGCTCTTTTCTCCCCTTCCCAACCGGCCGGTTCTCTGCCTCCTCCACAGTCAGCAGTTCAAACTCCGCCTCAACCTTCCCCTAGAAGGAGGTGGCGAGGCCGTCAGTGGACACAGTCAGCCCTGAGCGAGGCACTGGTTATTAGACTACGCACCGTGAGGATGTGGACGTTGCCACCCGTGTCTGTGAACGCCAGGTCCTCTGGCCGTCCCTTCTTCCTCCTCCTCTTCCGTTTCTTGCCAGCCTGAGCCTCTCGGGCCTCCCGCTCCACATCTTCCACTTCCCTCGTCTTCACTACGGGCCACCAGCCCCGCAGGCGACGGCAGCGGAACAGGTTGCACCTCGGCCCCGCCCCAAGGGCCAGTTGAACAGAACAGTGCTCAGGGTCCCGGGCCCCCCTCACCATCTCCGGGAGCTGCAACTCCAGGGATCCTGTGAGAGCAAAACTCACGAGGTTAGGGTGAGGGGTCGAAGAGACAGCACCCCAGGGCTGCTAAGTACCAAAAGGGAAGACAGTGGTCAGACCACAGCCACAGACTTCCTAACCACAGTCAGGCTACCAGCAGGTCAGGCCCCGCCCGAGGTCCAGGACCAGACTGCCAAGGCAAGAATCAAAGGCCACCATGGAGATTCAGAGCGACTTCAGAAGGGCCCAGGGGGAGGGCCGAGGCAGAGCCTTGGGTAGAAAAATGACTACAGCACGTTCCCTGAACACCGAGATCAGGTAGAAAACAGTGGTTCAAGCCTGGATCTGAAGTCACAGGGCTAAAGCTGGGGTAGAGTGGGAACCCAGGGACAGAGAAGAAAAGGCAGAGGCAAGGAAAATAGGAACAAAGCAAATGTAGACTTGAGGCCAGTAAAAGCCAAGTACCAAGAAAGTCGTTGGCGGAGACTCGGTCGTAGTCCCACACCTGAAGGACCAGCACAGCTGGCTGCCGGAACTCAGCCTCCTCCAGGGCGAAGGGTCCAGGCCGGCGCCGGACGCTCACCTCGCGCTCCGTAGCCAGGTAGTCAAAACGAAACACGAAGCGCCAATTGAAGTTGCCCTCTCCGGTCAGGGAGTTGAAGTGGACATCTGTCTCCTGTGTGTCATGCTCCAGCCCCTTTACCCAGCTGGGTGAGGAAGGACACAGCCCAGGGCAAGATGGGCATCAGGGCGGGGCCACACCCAGAACTCAGCTCTCGGCGCACAGAGGGCCTGGACACAGGGTCCCCATTTGCAGTGTCCCTTAGGACAGCCGTTTGGCCAGCCCGGCCTGCAGGCCTACCTTTTCACATAGATATCACTTGACATCTCTCCAGTGAGTGGATTCACGTCGTCCAGAACCACATCTTCCGTGTTCCAGATGACAACTCTGAGCTCATAGCTGGGGACGGAAGTGGTTTCCGACTGTTGAGAAGGGTCCTGGGAGTGTGCTGGTCTAACACTACCGTCCCTGTTTGAGTCCCCAGCGACTCAAAGTGAGGTGGTGGCACACAGGACTGTAATCCCAGCTGCTCCAGAGGTGACAGCAGGAACATCCAGAGCTCAAGTTCATCCCCAAGGCTACCTGAAACCCTGTCCCCAAAGCACAACAGCCAAGAAATCGTTGACCATTCAGTTGGTAGAGTGCTTGCCTAGCATGCACGAGGTCCCGGGTTCAAGCTCTAGCACGCATACATGGCAGGGTGCAGTGGTACATGCCTGTGATCCCAGCAATGGAGGGGCAGAGGCAGGAGGTCAGGAGAGTTCAAAGGCCAGCCACCCACAGCTGCAAACCTAGCTCAAGGCTAGCTGGGGCTACAGGAGGCCTCGTCTCAAAGACAAAAGGAGGGGGCTGTGCGGACAGAAAGGAACTGGGACAGGTGTCACTGGCCACTTCCCACTACGATGGCAGGACCAGGCGTGTTCTGACCCAAGCCCGTACACCGGGGCTCTGCTTCCTGTGCCTTTGGGGTGAGAAGCCTGAAACTGCGTGGCTTAACATCCACCAGCTGCAGAGTCAGACGTGCAACCCAGAGTTCTGGGGTACAGAAAAGTGTGAGCAGGAAAGGCAACCAGAGATGGAAGGAACAGAACATTCTGGTTCTTCCCCGGCATGGCTGTCGTGGGGTTGCCTGGATATCTCTTCTTCTCTTCATTTATTGATTCTCGCTGGTTTGGTTTTGTTCAGATAGGGTCTCATGTAGCCCAGGCTAGCCTTGACCTGTCTATGAAACAGAGGCTGGCCTTTGAACTCCTGATCCTCCTGCCTCTGCCTCGTTAGTACAAGGAATATAGGCATACACACCACCACACCTGTTCTCCCTCTGACTGCCCAACCACACTGTCAATCTATATGGTTCTGCTGGGACAGGTTTGGGAGGGCCACCCAGAACTGGCCAATCTGTGGTACTCCAGCCCTGCCCATAGTGACAGGTTCAGAGAACAGCATCTCACCCCCCTACACCCCCAGTCAGTAGGAAGTGGCTCTGAGCTTTTGCTTTAATAGGATTAGGTGTTTATTTGCTTTAATAGGATTTAGGAGGTAAGAGATGAGCCCAGCCCTTTTAGAAGCTACCTTGTTCTAGACTTCAGAAGGCTCTCAGAATGGCTGGGGAGACGACTCAGTGATTAAGAGCACTTGTTGCTCTTCCAAAGGACTCAGGTTCAGCTCCCAGCACCCACAATGTGGCTCCAGTTTCAGGGGATCTGACACCCTCTTCTGACCTCTGCAGGCCCCAAGCATGCATGGGATACACAGACATACATGCAGGCAAAAGACACACACACACACACACACACACACACACACCCCTCAGAGGAACACCAAGAACAGGGGCAGAGGTGGAATGTGGCACTGCTGACGGGCACCAGGCATCTGGATCGGTGTCCGAGTGGGGACACCTCACAGGACTGCACTCCTCGGGTTTGCTGACAGACATCTGGACTCTACAGACACCCAACGCTCACAGCTTACAGGAGCAAAGGGTAACAGAACTCACCTGCCTAAGTCGGAAGTCTTGGCCTGACTCTGTTGGGGGCTCAGATTTTCAGAGAGTAGAGGGGCCAAATTCTCTCACCTGATTGGCTGCCGAGGCTTGATGTCAACTGGGGGTGGGGCAGGCACGTCACTGGGGAAGATGTCAATCCACATATGAAGGGATCCCTAAGAGCACAAAACCAGGCTGTAGGCTCTTGCTAGAGAAGCCCTTCCCCCACAGCCTTGAATCTGGTGGCTGCCCTGTCCCCAGCGGGGAGAAGAGCCAGGGGCAGCGGCAGGAGTTACTGGGTAGATTTGGGGGTATTCGGATGAAGGTAGAGTTTGAAGTGAGGGTCCCACAGTCAAGAGTGGGAAAACTGAGCTCCTGAGTAGGAGGTGGTCTTGAGGCCCAGACCTTAGTGAACGAGGATGGAGGTCAGGTTGGGAACCCTGGGCCTGACCCTTGTGGGCTCAGGGTTGGGGACCCTGTAGGACCAGAATCAGAACCAGCACAGCCCATGGCAGGGGTTCTCCCTGACCCCAGGAGCCAGGGCCAGTGGCAGTACAGTGTGTGGGCAGAGGGCCTGGGGATAGGGTCCAGAGTCGGGGCAGTCTCGGTGAGTCTTGGCAGTCTGAGCCCCTTCACCTGCAGCAGCCCTGGGCTGCGGGGATGGTACAGGGGCCGTGTTTCCACATGCTCAGGTACCAGCTGGATGCCAAGTCCTGGCATCTCCTGCCAACGCCGCAGCACAAGCAATGCTTGGGCCTCTTCGGAAGCCTCGTGTGTCACCGTGGGGTCCCTGCCATCTGAAACAAGAGGGGTGTGGACTTCACCACAGCCCCCAGCTCTCCTGCCTCCTCTTTAGCAGCTCTCAGCTGAGGCTGCACCAGGTAAAGCCCGTGGCCTAGGCCGGGCGTGGCTGCTCACACCTTTAATCCCAGCAGAGGCAGGAGGATCTCCAGGAGTTTGAGGCAAGCCTGGTCTACATCATGAGTTCCAGGACAAACAGGGCTATGTAGAGACCTCCTTAACAGCTTTGTTCCCCCGGCCCACCCCCCAAAGAGCCTGTGGCCTGGGAGAGCAAGCCCACCATTCACAGAAAGCAGGGGTAGGGGAGGGGTGCTGCTGCCGGAACTCGCAACTGTGAGGAACCAGCCATCACCACCTTTGCTCAGACCCTGTTGAGAGACCAGACCACTGGCCATCGGAAGTGTGAGCTCAGTTCTGTAGGCACAGATTCTGTAGAGAACGCTCTTCATCCTGTGTTCTGAGAGGGCTACAGAAGACCATTTTCCCCCAGCATCCAGGAACCGGGCCCTAACTCAGCCAAATCACAAACATCCCTGTGCCTGCTGCCGTCAGTGGGCTCTCCGGGCACACTGGCTTGGCCCCTGCTGTGCCCTGTGTCTTGGTCTGCCTCCCTCGTCCTCCCTATGGCCTGCCCAGCGGAGAGGGTCTGGTACCTGAAGGCGGGGCCTCGGACGGTGTCAGAAAAACTTTGTTGCCCACCTTGACAGCCCCAGCTCGGTATTCTGGGGCAGGGAGGCCACAGCGCTGGCACAGCCCCACCAGGATCTGGGAAGGCCGGAAGGCATCGCGCCAGGCATTATACCCATCCCTACAAGCAGAAGAGGACAATGCATCGGCTCCAGCAGTGTGTGGACAGTGAGCACAGAGACACCGAGGAGGTGAGGCTCAATGAGGTCAAATGACCGATGTCGCACCAAAACCCCAATAACACTCAAGTCTTGGCTACTGAGCTAAGATGTCTTGCGAGGGGTGGGAGAAGTTCCCCTTCTGTAAGACTATAGTTTGGACACAAAAATGGAGCTGTGATAGCTGGGGGGGGGGGGGGGTTTGCAACTGTTTGGCATGTGAAGGGCTTGTTGCCTAAACATGAGGAGCCGAGTTCAAATCCCCAAAGCCCACATGGAAGTTGACATGTAGCACACGTGTCTGTAATCCCAGCGCTCCTATGGGGGATGGAGGTGGAGAGAGGAGATTCTGCCAGCTTATGAGCCAGGCAGCCTGGCACACGGCAGTGAGGAGACGCTGCCTCACACAAGATGGAAGGAGAAGAGCAACACCCAAGTGGGTCCTCAGACCCTCACATGGATGCTGTGGGACATGTATGCTCAGATTCTCACACATGAAGACACTCACACAAACACATTCAAAACATACGATTAAAAACATTTTAAATGGAAATGTGAGCTTGAATGTGTTTGTTTCCGGAACCGGCCCTGCGAGACTCACACATCATACTGGGAGGCCAGGCCACAGTTGGCTCTGTGGTGGCTGTAAAATCTGTTCTCCAGGTCTATGTGGGTCTCCCCAATGAGGTCATCAGAACCCACGAGGTCGTGATCGAATATGGCCACAGTCAGCTCTGGCTGGGCTGGGAGGGAGACGCTCAGCTCCAGGACCCTGGCCAGGAAGGAAAAATGGCTAAAGACAGCTCCGTGCCCTCCAAGGGGACCTGGGGTGGCAGTCCAATCCCCCACCATCACCAAGCCAGCTGCCTGAGCAAGAGCCTGTGGAGCCCAGGACCCCCCCATTCCCCAGCCCAGGGCCCAGCCTCACTCTCCAAAGACAGGGTGGAGCTGCTTGGGGATGTAGCGTTCCTTGGTGTCCCGCTGTTCCTTGCCAGCGCTCACCACCACGTAGGGGTCTGCCTTACCATTGGGATCCGCAGGAGCCAGATTGGTAGCCTAGGGGGGTGGAATCCAAATCCAGTGGCGTCAGGAGACATGTCATGCCTGAAGCCCAGGTCCTTGTTAGACCTGGAGGTTAAACCCAGGGCTTCCTCCATGCTAATCAAGCACTCCATTGACTGAGCCCCTCACAACCCCTGGCGCTTCTTTGTTACATTGTAAGAAGGAAATCAGTCCCTGCCATCTGCAGTATGAGCCGTGTTTAAAACTCACAGGGGAAGCAGAGAAGCAGGGGGCACTAGGACCCTGTCTTCCCCAGCCAGCTGCCAGTGCCTATCTGGTGTTAACCATTCAGCCAAAGGTTGACAAGTTAGAAAAATCTACCATGACTCTGCCCATCGGGTAGGATGAGGTTTGGGGAGGGGACAATACTAGACACTGGGAAGAATTAGGAAGTACCACCCTCAAGAATTCAGCCAATGAGAATCGGAGGCTGGGGCGGGGGATAGAGAAATGCGATTAGGGATATAAAACTCACTATTTTGTGCCAAACTGGCATGCCAGTCATTTTTGCCTTTTGTCCAGAACTGGCTTCTGAACTGAGAAATAAATTCGTCTTGCTTTTGCTACACTGAGTCTCCAGGACTTTTATTATGAAGTGAGGGTCAGTGTGTCTCACCTCCATAAAGAACACACTACACATGCTCCTTTGCACTTTCCTATATTCACCTTATGCCACTGTCTGAAAACTAAGGTCACGGAGATCTTCGTCATCATTTTTCACAGCCATATAATACTCTGTTGTTCACCCATTGTGTGCCTCGGCACTTGTTCTGATAGTAACTTTTTATGTTTAGAAATACGTGGGGTTTTTCCTTCAAACTGTTCAGTCATCCTTTTTTTTCAGGACTGGAGGTCGAACCCAGGGCCCTGTGTGCTAGGCAAATGTTCTACCACACAGCTACATCCTCAGCCGCCTCCTTTTAAGTATTCCTATATTTGTGTGTGTGTGTACAAGCGAGTGTACCCATATGTGCAGTGTGGTGTGGTGTGTACATGTACCTTCACGAGTGTGTGCACATCTTCCTCAATTACTATCTTATCTTTGAGATTTGGCCTCTCACTGAACCAGCCACGCTAACTGGCCAGCAAATCTCAGTGGCCATCCCGACCCCGCCTTCTTTTTCTGTGCTAGGATTATGGGTGCACACCGCCAAGCCAGTGCTGGGGACCCGAAAGTCCTCATGCTGGCACAGCAAACACTTTACCTACCGAATCATCTCCAGCCTGTTCACTCGAGACAGAGTCTCATGTAGCCCAGGCTGCCCTTAAACTTGCTTTGTGGCTGAGAATGACTTTGAACTCCTGACCTTCTTGTCTTCATCTCCTGAGTGCTGGGATTACAGGCATGTGCACACCTGCTTTGTGTGATTCTGGGGGTTAAATCCAGGGGCTTTTTGTATGCTGGGAAAGTGCTCTACCAACTGAGCTACGTCTCCAGTCCAGGCTGGTCTTGAACTCACAGTCCTTCTATTTTAGCCTCCTAAGTGGCTGTGATCACAGGTCTGTGCTACCAGGCCCAGCTCCAGGTGCTTTTGTGTGTGTGCTCATGAGGGTATGCATGTGGAAGGCAAAGGCCGACTCCAACCTCAGATGTTGTTCCTCGGTGTCCATCTTTTTTTTTTTTTTTTTTGGTGGCAGCAGCGTCTCTCACTGGACGGGGACCTGCCAAGTAGGCTAGCCTGGCCCCATCGACCCGTGTCCACCTCTCCAGTCCTGGGATTACAGACATGGACGGCCACACCCAGCTTGTTTGGCCTTTGTTTGCTTCCTTGTTTCTGGCTGGTTGGCTTCTTTGGCTTGGTAAGGGGTTTTTGTTTTAATTTAATTCTCTGTGTATGGGTGTTTTGCCTGCATGCATGTCTATGCACCACTTGCATGTTTCAGGCAGGGGCCAAGAGAGAGCATCAGATCCCCTGGAACCGTAGTTACAGATGCTTATGAGCTGTCACATGGGTGCTGGGAATCCAATCTGTGTCCTTTGGAAGAGCAGCCAGTGCTCATGACTGCTGAGCCACCTCTCAGGCCTTGGTTTGGTACTTTGATCATTCTGCCTCCATTTCCCAAATTTTGGGATTACTGTGCACTATACCCTGTTACGGTTTGGAATTTGTTTGTTTGTTCGTTTGTTCAGGGATGTTTTGTTGTTTTTGTTCTTGTTTTTTGTCTCACTATGTAGCCCAGGCTGACCTGAAATTCACTATGTAGTGCAGGCTGGCCTCAAATTCACAGTAATGTTCCTGTCTCAGCTTCCTGAGAGCTGGAATTCTAGATATGACCCTAAAATTGCTGTTTCCTCTGCCTAGTGCTGGGGTAGACCTCCAGGCCCGGAGCAACACTTTGGCTCAAGCGCTCTGAGCCAAACCTCAGCTCTCAGAACTGAGTTTTCTGGATTAAACAGATAATATAAATCTAGGCTTAGATCAATGTGGGGTCACACTAAAGACACATCCTCAGGAAGACTTCTTTCCCTTCCCAGGGGGCAAGCTGCCTCTCGGCCTACCTTTCAAGGAGGCCCTGCTTCACACAGGGTCTTGTTTCCAGCCCCATGCTCAGACTCTAAGAAGCCAAGGCCAAGGTTGAGATGTGGACAAACTGAGCTGAGTTCCACACCTCGTGGTTGGCTTGGAATCACTGCCGCTGCCTCCCCACTCAGGGAAAAGGAGAATTCCCCTTTCTTCAGAGCTTTGTGTTCATGAATAAAAAGACTTTGTCTAACATGTCTAGATGTATTACAAAGGAATTTATCTCAGAGCACCCTGTCTACCTTATTGCCAGAAGACACGGTGGAGATGAGTCCCACTACCTAGCATTACCATAGGAGGATCAGATGCAGACTCAGAATGTCTCTTCCAGTAATGTCTTAGAATCCCTACGTCAGGTCACAGCATCTGCTCCAGTGACAGGGACAGAGGGACAGAGAAACCTGCTCGTCCTGTCCCTGTTTCTCCTCAAGACTCCTTTAAGAAAATTCCAAGAGGCAGGCAGGTGCGGCGGCAGGTTGTGGCCAAAACACAGTTGCAATAAAGACCAGAGCTTGGAACAGGGATGCCTTTAATCCCAACACCCGGGGAAGGAGCTATCTCCGTGGGACGGAACCAGAACGGATCTGAACACTGTCTGAGACCGACCAGGGCCCAGCTGCTGATCCTTCGAAACCCAACAACTTGGAGGTGTTGGTGAGACTACCCTGCTCAGCTGAAATCCATCTGGGAGAGGATTCAGATGCCTACAGTTTGAAGTCAGAGGAAAGAAGTTCAGCTGAGGAGTTAACAAATAGCAACACTTGACCTGAGAACACAGAAGGCGGCGGCGCCCAGCCACCGAACCAGATCCCCAGAATCGTAAGTATATGCTTCACCAACTGAGAACAGGTATGCTACCATCTCCTGACCGACAGATCAGGGATCTAGCCCCTAGGCCCTACCCATCGGAGTCCAAGAGACCAGACAACTACCTTTCCCTGCTCCCCCACCAAAAAAACAAAACAAAACAAAACTAACCCCTAAGAGCCTAACAACCACTGAAACCATAAGCACACCCTGTACCAACTGGGAACAACTGCTCCCACAGACAGAACCCATTAACACTGATTTGACTAAGCTGCTCCCGAAGAAACAGAGCTCAACAGCACCAATTTAACCAAGAACTCCTAGTGAACCAAGACTAAAAATTAGAACAAGAGAGGCACTTTCAGACACAGACACTGTCTGCAACAAGCAGAGGAAGAGATGAGTAGACGCCAGTGCAAAAATACAGGCAACAACATAAAGACCTATATAACAACATCAAGACCTGAACATACCAAGACAGAAGAAACAGAAGAAATCAATCCTAAAAATGACTTTAAGGAGATGATAGAGCCCCTTAAAGAAGAAATAAAAAAAATCCCTTAGAGAAATGGAAGAAAAAAAACGAATAAAAAATTGGAAGAAATCAAAGAAAGCCAAGAAAAAGTAATTAAACAGATGAAAGAAACATTCAAAGATCTGAAAAATGAATTTGAGACAATAAAGAAAACACAAGCTGAGGGAATGATGGAAATAGAAATCCTGACTAAACGAACAGGAACTACAGAAACAAGCATAACCAACCGATTGCAAGAGATGAAACAGAGAATCTCTGACACTGAAGACACAATAGAGAAAATAGATTCATCAGTCAAAGAAAACACTAAAGATAAAAAAGTCAGGCTGGGTGGTGGTGGTGGTGGTGGTGGTGGTGCACGCCTTTAATCCCAACACTTGGGAGGCAGAGCCAGGCAGATCTCTGTGAGTTCGAGGCCAGGCTGGGCTACCAAGTGAGCTCCAGGAAAGGCGCAAAGCTACGCAGAGAAACCCTGTCTCGAAAAACCAAAAACCAAAAAAAAAAAAAAAAAAAAAAAAAGTCATAACACAAAACATCCAAGAAATGTGGGACACCATGAAAAGACCAAACCTAAGAATAATAGGGATAGAAGAAGGAGAAGAATACCAACTCAAAGGCACAGAAAATATATTCAACAAAATCATAGAAGAAATCTTTCCTAACCTAAAGAAAGAAATCCCTATGAAGATAAGAGAAGCTTACAGAACACCAAATAGGCTGGATCCAAAAGAAAAGTCCCCTCACCACATGATAATCAAAACACTAAACACACAGAACAAAGAAAAAAATATTAAGAGCCGAAAAGGAAAAAGACCAAGTAACATATAAAGGCAAACCCATCAGAATAACACCAGACTTCTCAATAGAGACCATGAAATCTAGAAGGTCCTGGACAAATCTTATGCAGACACTAAGAGACCACAGATGGCCGGGCGATGGTGGCGCACGCCTTTAATCCCAGCACTCGGGAGGCAGAGGCAGGCGGATCTCTGTGAGTTCGAGGCCAGCCTGGTCTACACAGTGAGTTCCAGGAAAGGCGTCAAGCTATACAGAGAAACCCTGTCTCGAAAAACAAAACAAAACAAAACAAAAAAAAAATAAGAGAGAGAGAGAGAGAGAGACCACAGATGCCAACCCAGACTATTATACCCAGCAAAACTCTCAATCACCATAGGCGGAGTAAACAAAATATTCCAGGATAAAACCAGATTTAATCAATACCTGTCCACAAACCCAGCCCTACAGAAAGCACTAGAAGGCTAGAAGGGAAAACCCAACCCAAAGAAGCTAAACACATCCATGAAAACTCAGGCACATACATACCACACCAACATACACCAAAGAAGGACAACACAACACAACCACAAAAAATAACAGGAATTAACAATCACTGGTCATTAATATCCATCAATATCAATAGTCTCAACTTACCTATAAAAAGACACTGGCTAACAGAATAGATAAGAAAACAGGATCCATCCATCTGCTGCATACAAGAAACACACCTTAACTTCAAAGACAGACACTACCTCTAAGTAAAGGGCTGGGAAAAGGCTTTCCAATCAAATGGACCTAAGAAACAAACTGGTGTAGCTATCCTAATATCTAATAAAACAGACTTCATACTACAATCAATCGAAAGAGATCAGGATGGACATTACATATTTATCACAGGAAAAATCCACCAAGATGAAGTCTCGATTTTGGACATTTATGCCCCAAATACAAAAGCACCCACATTCATAAAAGAAACACTACTAAAGCTTAAAATGCACATCAAACCCCACACAATAGTAGTGGGAGATTTCAACACACCATTCTCACCAAAAGACAGATCTACCAGACTGAAACTTAACAAAGAAATAAAGGACCTAACAGATGTTATGACTCAAATGGACTTAATAGATATCTACAGAACATCTCATCCTAACACAAAAGAATATACCTTCTCAAAAACTGACCACATGCTTGGTCACAAAGCAAATCTCAACAGATACAAAAACATTGGAATAACCTCCTGTATCTTATCGGACCACCATGCCTTAAAGTTAGACTTCAACAACAACAAAAATTATAGAAAGCCTACAATCTCATGGAAACTGAATAATGCCCACCTGAAACATCAATGGGTCAAGGAAGAAATAAAGAAAGAAATTAAAGATTTCCTAGAATTCAATGAAAATGAAAGTACAACATACCCAAACTTATGGGACACTATGAAAGCAGTGCTAAGAGGAAAATTCATAGCTCTAAATGCACACATAAAGAAGATGGAGCAATCCCATACCAATGAATTAACAGCACAACTGCAAGTCTAGAACAAAAAGAAACAAACCCACCCAGGAGAAATAGACACCAGGAAATAATAATAATAATTGAGGGCTAAAATCAATGAAATAGAAAACAAGAAAACAATATAAAAAAATCAATAAAACAAAGAGTTGGTTCTTTGAAAAAATCAACAAGATAGACAAACCCCTAGCCAAATTAACAAAAAGGCAAAGAGAGAGCACCCAAATTAACAAAATCAGAAATGAAAAGGGAGACATAACAACAGACAAAGAGAAAATCCAGAGAATCATCAGATCATACTTCAAAAACCTGTACTCCACAAAAATGGAAAATCTGGAAGAAATGGACAATTTTCTGGATAAATACCACATACCAAAATTAAATCAAGACCAGATAAACCATTTAAATAGACCAATAACCCCTAAAGAAAAAGAAACAGTCACAAAAAGTCTCCCAACCAAAAAAAGCCCAGGACCAGATGGTTTCAGTGCAGAATTCTACCAGACTTTCAAAGAAGAACTAATACCAATACTCTTCAAATTGTTCCACACAATAGAGACAGAAGGAACACTACTAAACTCTTTTTATGAGGCTACAATTACCGTGATACCCAAACCACACAAAGATGCAACAAAGAAAGAGAATTACAGACCAATCTCCCTCGTGAACATTGAGGCAAAAATACTCAACAAAATATTGGCAAACTGAATCCAAGAATACATCAAAAAAAAATTATCCATCACGACCAAGTAGGATTCATTCCAGGGATGCAAGGATGGTTCAACATACGAAAATCTGTCAATGTAATACATCATATAAACAAACTGAAAGAAAAAAACCACATGATCATCTCATTAAATGCTGAAAAAGCCTTTGACAAAATCCAACACCCCTTCAGATAAAGGTCTTAGAGAGATCAGGAAGACAAGGAACATTCCTAAACATAATAAAGGCAATTTATAGCAAGCCAACAGCAAACATCAAATTAAATGGAGAGAAACTCAAAGCGATACCACTAAAATCAGGAACAAGACAAGGCTGTCCACTCTCCCCATATTTATTCAATATAGTAATAGAAGTTCTAGCTAGAGCAATAAGACAATAAAAGGAGATCAAAGGGATACAAATTGGCAAGGAAGAAGTCAAACTTTCACTATTTGCAGATGATATGATAGTATACATAAGTGACCCCAAAAACTCTACCAGGGAACTCCTATAGCTGATAAACTCCTTCAATAAAGTGGCAGGATACAAGATCAACTCAAAAAAATCAGTAGCCCTCCTATACACAAATGATAAAAGGGCTGAGAAAGAAGTCAGAGAAACATCACCCTTTTACAATAGCCACAAATAATATAAAATACCTTGGGATAACACTAACTAAACAAGTGAAGGACCTTTTTGACAAGAACTTTAAATCTCTAAAGAAAGAAATTGAAGAAGATATCAGAAAATGGAAGGATCTCCCATACTCATGGATAGGTAGGATTAACATAGTAAAAAATCTTACCAAAAGCAATCTACAGATTCAACTCAATCCCCATCAAAATCCCAACACAATTCTTCACAGACTTGGAAAGAAAAATACTCAACTTCATATGGAAAAACAAAAGACCCAGAATAGCTAAAAGAATCCTATATGATAAAGCAACCTTTGGAGGCATCACCATCCCTGACCTCAAGCTCTACTATAGAGCTATAGTAATAAAAACAGCTTGGTACTGGTATAAAAACCGACATATGGACCAATGAAATTGAATTGAAGACCCTGACATTAATCCATGCACATATGAACATTTTTGACAAAGAAGCCAAAACTATACAATGGAAAAAAGAAAGTGTCTTCAACAAATGGTGCTGGCATAACTGGATATCAATATGTAAAAGATTACAAATAGATCCATATCTGTCACCATGCACAAAACTCAAGTCCAAGTGGATCAAAGACCTCAACATAAATCCAGTTACACTAAATTTAATAGACAAGAAAGTAGGAAGTACTCTTGAATGCATTGGTACTGGAGGCCACTTCCTAAATATAACACCAACAGCACAGACCCTGAGCACAACAATTAATAAATGGACCTCTTGAAACTGAGAAGCTTTTGCAGGGCGAAAGACATGGTCAATAAGGCAAAAAGACAGCCAACAGAATGGGAAAAGATCTTCACCAACCCCACAACTGACAGAGGATTGATCTCCACAGTATATAAAGAACTCAAGAAACTAGACATCAAAATACTGAACAGTCCAATTAAAAAATGGGCTAAAGAGCTAAACAGAGAATTCACAAAACAAGAATCACAAATGGCTGAAAGTCATTTAAAGAAATGCTCGGGGCTGGAGAGATGGCTCAGAGGTTAAGAACACTGGCTGTTCTTCCAGAGGTCCTGAGTTCAATTCCCAGCAACCACATGGTGGCTCACAACCATCTGTAATGAGATCTGGCTCCCTCTTCGCCTGCAAGGAAGGATACATGCAAAAAGAACATTATATACATAATAAATAAGTCTTTAAAAAAAAAAAAAAAGAAATGCTCAACATCCTTAATCATCAGAGAAATGCAAATCAAAACACGACTCTGAGATACCACCTTACACCTGTCAGAATGGCCATGATCAAAAACACCAATGACAGTCAATGTTGGAGAGGATGTGGAGCAAAGGGAACACTCCTCCACTGTTGGTGGGAATGCAAGCTTGTACAACCACTGTGGAAATCAGTATGGCGATTTCTCAGAAAATTAGGAATCGAACTACCTCAAGATCCAGCCATACCACTCTTGGGCATATACCCAAGGAATGCTCAATCATACAACAAGGAAACATGCTCAACTATGTTCATAGCAGCACTATTTGTAATAGCCAGAACCTGGAAACAACCTAGATACCCGTCAACTGAAGAATGGATTAAGAAAATGTGGTACATATACACAATGGAGTACTACTCAGCAGAGAAAAACAATGAAAGCATGAAATTTACAGGCAAATGGATGGAACTAGGAAAAAATCATCCTGAGTGAGGTAACCCAAACCCAGAAGGACAAACATGGTATGTACTCATTCATAAGTGGATTCTAGATATAAAATAAAGATCAAACTGCAACCCACAGAACCATGGAGGCTACATAGCATGGGGGACCCTAGGATGACTGTGGCTTATAGTAAATTTTGGTTTTACTCAATTACTGAGCAAGCCTCAATGAAACATTTCACTATTAAGATAAGAATACATACTGTATCAAGCTGATAATAGAAAAATAGATTAATGAATTTTCTTTGGCTTGATCTGTTTGGGAGGCAGCTGTGTGTTGGTGCCGGGTCCTGGGCTCATTGCATGAGTTGGCTGTTTGAATTCTGGGACCTATGCAGGGACGCTTGGCTCGGTCTGGGAGGGGTGGACTGGACCTGGCTGGACTGAGTCTATCAGGTCGATCCCGGTCCTCAGGGGAGACCTTGATCTGGAGGAGGTGGGAATGGGGGGTGGGGTGGGGGGAGGGGGAGGGGAGCGAGAGTGGGAGAACAGGGGAATCTGTGGCTATTATGTGGAACTGAATGATATTGTAAAATAAATTTACTAAAAATAAGTAAATAAATAAATAAAAAAGAAAAAAGAAAGAAAATTCCAGGGCCCTGCGAGTCTCTGCATGACAGCCGTAGGATTGGAAGGAACTGGGGGTATTTGACCAAAAGCATTCTGGGATTGGGGACCCCATGCTACAGCTTTCAGCTCTCCCGACCCCAGACCAAAAACCTAAATAAATCCTGCTACAAGAGCAAGCTTTGTGAGGGAGAGATCTAATCACACCCAAGATTTCTACCTAAACCTGAAGGAGCAGGCCTCTGTGACCCTTGAGGGGCCTTCGAAAGCCCGTCTTCTGTAGACTCCATGCTGTTGCCTCTGCTACCATGGGGATGAGCCAGGGACTGAGGACACTCACCTTCACTACATACACTCTAACCAGAAGCTTGATGGGCCGGTTCTGGGGGATCCCCCTGGAGATCTGAGGCCCTGAGAAGGATGCAGCCTCTGACTCAGGGTAAATGAGGAAGGAACCCTGAAATGGAGGAGACAGAAGGGCATAAAAAAGGGGTTGTTGCTGTTGTCGTTGTTGAATTACATTAGATTTATTTTATGTGTGAGTATTTGCCCTGCATGTATGTCTTTGCCTGCATGTATGTCTGTGAGATCTTAGTTCCTGAGAAGGTCAGAAGAGGGTGTCAGATTCCCTGAAACTGGAGTTGTAGATGGTTGTGAACCACATTGTGGTACTGGGAATGGAACCCTGGTCCTCTGCAAGAGCAGCCAGTGTTCTTAACCACTGAGCCGCCTTTCCAGCCCATAAGGAAGCTTGACCAGTCCTTTCTCAGGCTCCCATTCTTCCCCAGCATACCTTGAACTTGCCCACAGAGCGTTCAGATCCTTCCTCGCCATCTCCACCCTGGCCGCCTTGCCCTCTGTACAGGGGGAACACATTCAGCCAGTCTTCAAAGTGGTTAAACTCGTCCTCTAAGGAGCTGTTGTAGATCTGAAAGGTGAGGGGTCTCAGTGACAACTCTGTACCCCAAACTAAGGGGCAACCTTCTCCCCAATACCCCGTCTACCTTCAAGGTGGCGATTGCTTTTTTCTGAGGTACAGAAATTTTGCTTTCAGCCCCCCCTTGCTCCTGGGCCTCCCTGTCTACAGAAATGAGGTGGGTCCCATCTGGAAACAGCAGAAATGGTTCAGGTAAGAAATGTGGGGATGGGCATGAGAGGAGAGATGGAGAAAAAAGTCAAGACTCTCACCTGGGTCCCCAGTGTCCTCCATCTCATCCTCATCGAAGTTGGACTGAAATCAAAAGGCAGGTCAGAGATCCCCCACACACTCCCCTCCTTGGCCCACCCCCTTCTCCAGCTCGCAGCCACTTCTTTTTAAAGTGGCCTTTATTGTCCAGTCCTGTGCTGGTGAAGTCAGTCACCAGCACCCACATCCGGTCACTGAGCCCTTGAAATGAGGTCAGTCTGTGCTGCAAGGTGCTGTGAGTTGGAACACACACCAGACTTACTATGAGAATGTAAAATAGCTTATTAATTTTTATGATAATTACTGGTTGGAACAATAGTTTGTATATATTAATAAAACTATTAAAATTATTCTCACTTGTTACCTTTACTTTTTCAATGTGGCTATTAAAAATTAAAATAAAAAAATTTTTGAGACAGAGTCTCATGTTGGTATAAGCTGGCTTTGAACTCCTGATTCTTCTGTTACCACCTCCCAGGTGCTCACTGGACAGGTGTGTGACGCCATACCCAAGTTTAGGAGCTAAAATTTTGCACTCATTTCTTGGTTTTTTGAGACAGGGTCTCACTGTGTGTCCCTGCCTGGTCTGGAATTTGTTATGCAGACCCAGGCTGGCCTCGAACTCACAGTGCAGGTATTAAGGATGTGTGCCACCATGCTGGGCTCATGTTCTGTTTTATTATAGACAACAGAGCACTGGGAGGCAAAGGTACTAATGTCCAACTACTAAAAGTGTGGTGAAGAAGAGACGAGATGGCTACAATAAAGAGCTCTGAACACACAGGGATCTGTCGGATGAGACACGCCCCACCCCCTTGCCTTGGGTCCCCCAGTTCCTGCCCCAGGCCGCGCTCCGCCCACCTGCCCCTGGAGCTCCTGCAGTGAGGCGTAGTACTTGGACCACCAGTCCATCTCTTCTGGGTCTGGGACGTCCTCCGCCAGCTCAGGGCCTTGACCCACATTCCCTAAGGTGAGCTTCCTCAGAGGAGCCTGAGGCAGAGAGGACCGTGTTGCTCCCAGCCAGTACCACCACAAACCCTGACATCCCTCTCTAGCCCCAGGAGCACCCCATCACCGTCAGGAGCCGGCTGGATAGTCCTGCTTCAGCCACGAAGGGGTCCCGAGACTGCTCTCCTGGGAGTAAGGACATGATCCCGTGAGTTTAGGCCAGTGGAACTCGGACTCCAGGCCCCACTGGGTGGTCCCCTGGAGCCATCTCTACCAGGATCCAGAGGGGCTTCTATCTGGTGGCCCCTACAGAGAAGACTCCTAACCTCCAGGCCCAGGTGGCACCAGGACGCCTATATCCTCCTCTGTTTCCTCCTCCTCAGGGGGATCCTCATGACCTTGGAGTGCGAATCGCAGCATGTGGGGGACGATATGGGAACCCACGAGGACAGTTCGGCCAAAGGCCCGGCGTTCAATCACCAGGATGCTGAGCGGGGGCTGCAGGTACGGCTGTTCCGGCAAGTCCTAGAGACAGGACAACAGGAAGCGACTTCCAACCCCAGGGAGGAGGAAAGGAGCACAAGTGGGTAGGGAACAGGATCTGGGCTCAGACCTGCCACACTGTCAGTCACAATGACCTCCTGACTCTGCGCCCCAGCTAAAGAAGGGACTCAGTATGTTGACACAACTGATACAAAGGAACTTTGGCACCTACGAAGTGTGGCCCGAAACACGGGTCGGTGTTGTTCTTAGAGGATGAATGCTCAACCTCTTTCATATATATATATGAAATATACATATGAATACATGTACATATACATATTTTCATATATACATATGAAAATACGTATAGACTTTGACCAAGTGACTCTCTAACTGTCCCCTGGCACCCAAGAGGGACAAAGACAATGATCGTACCACTAGATCATTGGCTCATTCATTATATACAAAGAGGAGGAATAGAGAGATACACCAGAGAAAAGTATCTACCTTTCCCTGGAATTAAATTATTATTAGTTTTTAAAAGGTTTTAATACAATGCTACGTAGCCCTGGCTGGCCTGGAACTTGCCATGTTGACCAGGCTAGCTTCAGAGTTGCTATGATTCTCCTTCTGTTGTCTAAGTTCAGGGATTACAGAAGTATGCCACCATGTCCTAAAAATGAGTAATAATCATAGCTGGGCATGGTGGCACATGCCATGATCCCCAGTACTCAGGAGGCATAGGCTGGTGGATATCTGGATCTTTGTGAGTTTGAGGCCAGCCTGGCTTACATAGAAAGTTCCGGGACAGCCAGAGCTACATAGTGAGATCCTGTCTTAAAAAACAAACAAACAAAAAAATGAGTAAAAAAAATCTGAAGTAAATTGTGAAAAATCAGTATTCACACACATGACTCTTTCTCAATTGGATACAACCTAGAATTGCCTAGGAAGAGAGACTCAGTGAGAGAATATCTATATAATAAATGGACTGAGAAACAAAAAAATTTACTAAAGGCAAAGAGGGACATTCTACAGTGGTAAATTGGAAGCTCAAACAACTGTAAATAAATATGATGCACTTAACAACAAAATTCAAAATAAAGTAAAAAGTGACAGATGAGGCCGGGGCGGGGTAGCCGTACGGCGTGTGTCGAACACATGCAATTCACAGGGTCCAATACACAAAGCTGGAAAAGAAAAGTGACAGACCTGAGAAACATGGATAAGAGTGTGGAATAGTCCTTTACACTGTGTGAATATATGTCACTGTGATTGGTTTAATAAAGAAGCTGAGTGTCCTATAGCTAGGCAGGATAGGTTTGTGGGAGAAACAGACTAAGAGGATGCTGGGAAGAAGAAGGGAGGCCTCCCAGCAGAGATTCCATGAGATGTAGAGCAAGCAGGATGGGAAACGCATACATGAGGCAAAAGAGCCTCAGGGCAGCACACAGATTAATAGAAATGGGTTAATCTAAGTTTTAAGAGCTAGCTAAAAAAGAAGCCTAAGCTATCGGCCGAGCATTTATAATTAACATTAAGTCTCTGTGTGGTTATTTGGAAAGCAGCTGGTGGGACAGAAAACTCTGCCTACCTAATGGCTTGATGCTTCAATATGTAATGTTGATAATGGGTAGAGTAACTAGACAGAAAACAATGGAGAAGGTCTGTTCAAGAGGTGTGAGAAACACTATGAAGCAACTTGACCCAACTGATATATCTACAGACCACTAAGCTCAACAAGAAAGCACATTCATTTTGCACAATGGGAAAAGTGTGTGCTGCCCCATTTGAACCTTGGAATAAGGAATGAAGGAAACTCCTTAGTATAGTCTGAATGTATATGTTCCCATAAACACATCACTTGGAACATAAGGTGACAGTATTAAAACAGGATCTTGATGCCTTTAATACAAGATAAATAGGATTTATCTTGATGCACACACCTAAATCCCAGCATTTGGGAATCATGGGATACATGTCAAGTTTGAGGTTAGCTTGAGTTACACAGTAGGTCATTGCCTCTAAAAACAGAAATAGGATTGGCTGTTTGTTTGCTTTTGTGTTTAATTTTTGCAGCTCCTTGTATTTCCTAAATATTAAGCCCCATCTTAAGTATATAGCTTTCAAAGGTTTTTTTTTAAAAAAGAAAGAAAGAAAGAAAGAAAGAAAGAAAGAAAGAAAGAAAG
This sequence comes from Peromyscus maniculatus bairdii, assembly GCF_049852395.1. Lineage (NCBI taxonomy): Eukaryota > Metazoa > Chordata > Mammalia > Rodentia > Cricetidae > Peromyscus > Peromyscus maniculatus. Next base: position 135,460,446 of record NC_134855.1, read on the forward strand.
AAAGAAAGAAAGAAAGAAAGAAAGAAAGAAAGAAAGAAAGAAAGAAAGAAAAACAAATGGACAACAACAGCATGAATGGGTGTTTTGCCTGTATGTCTGTGTACCATGTGCATGCAGTGCCCAAAGAGGCCAGAAGAGGGCACTAGATTCCCTAGAACTGGAGTCATACACAGTTGTGAGCCACCAGGGTGCTGGGAATTGAACCCAGGTCCTCCGAAAGAGTAGCCAATGCTCTCAACTGCTTAACCATCTCTGCCGCCTCACAACAAATATTTTTTTAAAAATGTTCAACATCCTTAGGAAATGCAAATTAAAACTGCTTCAAAATTTCCATCTCACCCCAGTGAGAATGGCGATCATTAAGAAAACATCTAAGGTTGCCAGGCGGTGGTGGCGCAGCCTTTAATCCCAGCACTCGGGAGGCAGAGGCAGGCGGATCTCTGTGAGTTCGAGGCCAGCCTGGTCTACACAGTGAGTTCCAGGAAAGGCGCAAAGCTACACAGAGAAACCCTGTCTCGAAAAACAAAACAAAACAAAACAAAACAAAAAAATCAGAAGAAAAAAGAAAAGAAAACATGTAAGGGGCCAGAGAAGTGTTTCAGCAAGTGAATGTGTTTGCTGCCAAGGTTGATGACATAAATTCAATCTCCACTGTCACCACGGTGGAAGGAAGAAGTGACTCCCACAGGTTGTCCTCTGACCTCCACACGTGGTCATCATGTGCATCCATACTGCACACGTGAGACCAGACACAAGTTTAAAATGTAATAAATATTTTTTTAAAAAAAGAAGAAACAAGAAATGCTGGCAAGGATGTGGGGAAAGAGGAGCCGTTACTTAATGCGTGAGGGGGTGGTGGGAGGAGAGAGGACAGAAGGGAAGGATACTGCATTGGACCTGAGCCCAGTGGCTCACAACCGTAATCCCAGTATTCAAGAGGTGACAGCGGGATCTGAAGTCCCAGGCCAGCCTGGGCTGCACAGGGAGACCCTGGCTCAAACAGTAAGTAAGGAAAAAGAGGATAGAATAACTGAATCTCACTGTGACAGCAGACACAATTAATCCCAGCACTCAGGAGGCAGAAGCAGAGGGATCTTCATGAGTTCAAGCCCTGCCTGTCTACATAGTGAGTTCCAGGCCAGCCAGGGTTACCATATCTCAAAATAAAATAAGCAAAGCCAAAAGGACAAATGACTTGATAAGACCCTAAACTGTATTGGCAGAATTTGACCCCCAAACCCATTCAAGCATAACTGAAACTACACAAGGCTGAGGAAGGCACTCAGTTGTGTGGTACTCGTCTCCATGTGCAATGCGCTGGCTTCATGCTCCAGCACCTGCCCCTCAAAGACCATTGAACTAACTCATTTTTTAATATACTGTACATCTCACATTTTAAATTGTGTGCATGCATGTGTGTGTGTGTTTGGGGGGATATGTACACGAGGTCAGGTGCCTGCCGAGGCCAGAGGTTGGATAGACCTGGAGCTGGACCTGATGTGGCTGCTGGAACTCATGTCCTCTGGAGAGCTGTGCTGGCTCCCCATGGTTGAGGCATCTCGAAGCCCCTGGACTGTATTTCCCTCTCATCCCCTGTGTTCCAGAGACTGGACAGTTTTTCTCATGTTTATTATTCAGGACTCTGGCAAATACCTTCCATTGAATAGAGCCAAGAGAACGCCACCAGTCTAAAGGTTAATCCAGAGGTCAGGGAACTATAGCCATGGTTCATGCCCCTCCCACTGCCAGTTTTTATAAGTAAAGTTTTATCAGAACACAGTCATGTTTATTTCTACACTGTCTATTGCTGTTTTTATCTACAGTAGCAAAGGTGGATAGTTGCAGATAAGAGCCCAAAATATTTGGTCTTAGATGGGGAATGCTGCTCCTGAATCAGCTTGCCCCAGCCATCTGGAATTCACTACCTACTGCCTCCTTCACTCATGTCCCGACCCAGCTCCTCACCACTGTCACATGCTGGACGAGCTCTGTGAAGTTAGAGCTCTCGCGGTAGCTGGCCAGAACTTCAGACTCCACGCGTCTCCCAGCCACTTCTAAAACCACCTGAGGTCTCTCCACCTCAAACAGGTGTACACGACCCAGGCCTCGCAGACCCCAGAACAGCACCTAAGTTCGGGAAGGGGGAGATTCAAGGGTTTGAAGCTGATATGGAGGCACCAGTTGGGGGAAGGGAAGAGGCCCTGTATGCTGTCGTCACCTCAATACGGAACTCCCTGAGCACAGGGCGCACATTAGGAGGCAGGGACAGGTGTCCAGAGACGGGAACAACCAGGGATGCCAGATCCTGGGGCTCTACATCACTAGGCACTGAGGGCTACGAGAAAAAATAAATTAGAATTCATGCCAAAACAGAGAAAGCCTAGGCTGGAGATGGGCTACGGTTTTTGTGTTGGTTTGAACGAAAATGGCCCCCAAAGGGAGTGGTAGTAGGTATGGCCTTGTTGGAGTGGGTGTGGCCTTGTTGGAGTAGGTGTGGCCTTGTTGGAGGAAGTGTGTCACTGTTGGGATGGACTTTGAGGTTTCCTATGCTCAAGCTCCACCCAGTGAAACAGTTCACTTCCTGGTGCCTGTGAGTCAAGATGTAAGGACTCTCAGCTCCAGCACCATATCTGCCTGCATGTGGCCATGTCCCACCATGATGATAATGGACTAAACCTCTAAAACTGTAAGGCACCCCATTAAATATTTTCCTTTATAAGAGTTTCCATGGTCATGGTGTCTCTTCACAGCAATAGAAACCCTAACTAAGACAGTCTCTGTGAAGTACAAATTCAGGGGAGCCAGCCAAGCCTGGATGTATGGGAAGGATTTTCCAGAAAGCAGATGTGTGTATGGAAAGCCGTGTGGGAGCCCGAGGCATGCACAATGGGTAAACCCAGGATGAACAGCAGTCTGGGTTCTCTAGGGGTAGAATCCTGGCAAGAAGAACCTTAGATATGGCCATCTGTAATCCTGGGGTCAGGGTGACCCATGAGGTCATCCCAAGACAGCCCTGCAGCCAGCATTCCCTTGGACAAGAGACTCAACAGTGGTCCCTGAGACTGTAGGGCCTGATGAATAAGAATGGATACAGCCTGCTCTCCAGGCCAGATGTTCTAACCTCGAGGTGGCCACTGTAGTCCAGCTCAATGAGTTCAAAGGTAGCGATGACTTCTCCAGCGGCCTGCAATCCCTTCCTCAGGGGGAAGAACTGCAGCTCTGGGCGCTGATATGGGTCCCCTATCAACTTTACCCGTGGGGCTGCAAGTGCCCTGCCCAGGAACACAGCAGGGCCCTGTAGGAGGCAAAGCAGTAGAAATGAGGGTGATAAAGGGCGGTGGCCACGTCTTTAGCCCCAGCCCCTAGATAACAGAGATGGTAGCCTCTGAGTTCCAGGCCAGCCAGGACTACATAGTGAGACCCTGTCTCAAAAATAAATGTGGGGGGAGGAGATGCTCTGAAGCCAAGGGGGAGTCATCCAGACAGTGGGGGTGAGGAGGCTGGAAATGGGGTGAAGAAGGGGCCATACTCACAAACTTATTGTGGTCAAAGACATTGATGACCACTAAGGGAGGCTCCTCCTGCAAAAGTTCCCGCCTGCCATCCACGATCAGCCGGTCAAACACCAAGAGCTCGCCCCACAGCGGGTTCAGTGTCTGCTCCAAGACCTTGGGAACCATGCAGAAAAGGGGGCAAAGGCAGATCAGGGGGGGACCCCCACACATGCCAGCGGGCAGTCACAGAAACTTTAACTGTTTGTCATTAAAGGCATGGGCGTCCAGCTCTGGTGTTGCCCTGCGGTCATCTGCCATCTTATCCTCAACCCTAGAGGGCAATGGTTTTCTGTTCTTCACCAGTGTCTGAGGCAGGCCAGGTCCTGTCTAGTGCCCTGTGCTGAAAACCCAAAGTGGGACCAGCGGTGGTGGCGCACACCTTTAATCCCAGCACTCAGGAGGCAGAGCCAGGTGGATCTCTGTGAGTTCGAGGCCAGCCTGGTCTATAGAGTGAGATCCAGGACAGGCACCAAAGCTACACCCTGTCTCAGAAAACCAAAAAATTAAAAAAAAAAAAAAAATGGGAAGAGAAACTTGGGGCCTTGGGAAAGAGTGCCCTTGTCCCCTCTCCCCTTGGCCCATGCCCCAGCCTGTCCCTCACCCGTGTGGTCTGGCACTGGGTAGAGATGAGGACATGGGCGAAGGGGTCCGAGAGGCCACTGTCATCTGCTGCCAGCACACCCCGGGCCTGGTACAGATGAGCTCGGAGCTGGAAGTAGCTGAAGTCTGGGATGAGGGGAGGAAGGAGCCATGCTTGCTCAGGGGACCCCTGGAGTTCCCCAACTCACAAGTCCCCACCTAGGGCAGACAGCAAGGTGGGTGTCCCCTGGCCCTATACTCACCGTCCCGGTACAGGCTGAGGGGCAGCCCAGCCGAGGGTTCAGGCAGAAGATCTGGGGGCAGCTCCGAGGTGCAGGCCTTGGCTTGCTTGGCCAGCCCCAGCCACAGGAAGAGCTCCAGTTTGGCACAGACCTCCCCAGGGGCTGCCCCAGGTGCCTGTGTGGGAAGGAAGCATGCTGGGCCCCCCAAAGTCAGCCCCAAATCTCTCTGCCAAGGGGTACCCAAGCTCCCCAGTACAGGAGGCATGCCCCCCGTTTCTGCTTCTGCAGCTTTCCTCATGCCCTCCATCTCATCCTACACCTCACACTGCTCGGCTTCCTATACCCACAGCTCTAACCCCAAATTTCTAATCTGCCCTCTCTCATTGGTCCCCAATATTCTCAACACATTTATATTCTCTGTCCTTTACCCCAAGGGTCACAGCTTCTCATCATTAAAAACCTGTTTTAGTATCTTTTCCAAACACGCTGGAAAATTTCTGTCTGTAATCCAGCTCTGCCTGCAGGAACGCTCACTCTCCCTCCTCGTTACCCTGTCTGTGTCTCAGCCTCATTAGTCAAAGGGACAGCAGAGGCCCAGGGTGAACAAGTTTGCTGATCGGCTGACCTAGACAAAGCCATAACCTCCTTTTGGCTTTTTGGACAGTTGGAAACAGTCAGGGAGTTCCTGGTTGGGAGCCACAGGCCACCACCTCTGATGCCCCGTCCCGTCTTATGAACCCCACTCTCCCCAGCACCTCCACCCCAGGCCCGCCTCACTGTGAGAAGAAGACTCTGGATCTTCCCACAGTCTCGGCCTCGTTCCTCCTCAACCACGGAGAACAGCACGTCCTGGGCAGGGATGCGGGCATAGGCCACGCGGCGCTGACCGCTGAACATCCAGACCAGCACATCAGGAAGGGGCGGCTGTGGCTGCAGGCAGAGGGCAGGGTTGCCTGGGGCATTTGGAGCCGAGGACGCTACCCCACCCTGAAGCTTAGGCTGTATGCAAATGCCCTGACTTTTCTGAACCCCTGGGCCTGTGGCCACCTGCTCCCTGACCTGTCCTCCTGGATGCACCATAGGGCACCTCAGACTCAAAGACCACCTAGACCACCTAGAGTCTCCACACAGCATTCTGCCCTCCTCATTTTTAAGTCTGCAGTTCAGTGGTGGTAAGGGCATTCACAGTTGTGCTGACAGCATGCATCCCCAGAACTCTTCTCCTCCTAAAAAACAGAAACTCAGCACCCACTGAACACGAGCTCCCCATTTCCAGCTGAGGGTCCTGTTCCCAATAACCACAAAGAAAGCAAAATAATATCGCACTTAAAAACAAAGGTAGCGCCGGGCGGTGGTGGCGCACACCTTTAATCCCAGCACTCGGGAGGCAGAGCCAGGCGGATCTCTGTGAGTTGAGGGCAGCCTGGGCTACCAAGTGAGTTCCAGGAAAGGTGCAAAGCTACACTGAGAAACCCTGTCTCAAAAAACAAAACAAAAAAAAAAACAAAAAACAAAAAAAACAAAAACAAAGGTAGCAACAGAGAGAGCTGGCTCAGTGCTCGAGAGCGCTGACTGCTCTTCCAAAGGACCTGGGTTTGGTTCCCAGCACCCACATGGGGGCTCATATGCATCTGTAGCTCCAGTTCCAAGGGATCCGATGCCCTCTTCTGACCACAGACGCCAGGCAAGACCATGGTGCAAAAATAGACATGCAGCGAAGAATTTATACACATAAAATAAGTAAACCTTTAAAAAAACAACAAAACCAGATATTTATGTCATGAAATGTCATTTGACAAAGGGAGACTTTCTTTACAAATTTTAAAGACAGGACAGGAGTGTGACTCAGTGGTGAAATGTGCTTATCATGGGGCAAGGAAGGAAAGAAGGAAGGGAAAGAGAGAGAGGGAAGGAAGGAGAGAGCCAGAGAGGGAGGGAAGGAGAGAGCCAGAGAGGGAAGGAAAAGAGTGGAGGAGGAAAAGGGGGAGGATGGAAGAAAGATTAATTTTGTTCTAAGATTCAATTCAATGACATTTCTCTCCTGCTCCTCCTTCCAGGGCTACTTCCCACCTGCTCAAGCCTCCCACTCCTGGGCATCTGCACATACTGGGCATCTGCACAGGATGGGCATCTGCACAGGATGGGCATCTGCACAGGATGGGCATCCTCTCACTCCTGGGTATCTGCACATGCTGGGCATCCCCCCACTCCTGGGCATCTGCACATGCTGGGCATCCCCCCACTCCTGGGCATCTGCACATGCTGGGCATTCTCTCATTCCTGGGCATCTGCACATGCTTGGCATCCCCCCACTCCTGGGCATCTGCACATGTTGGGCATCCTCTCATTCCTGGGCATCTGCACATGCTTGGCATCCTCCCACTTCTGGGCATCTGCACATGTTGGGCATCCCCCCACTCCTGGGCATCTGCACAGGATGGGCATCCTCTCACTCCTGGGTATCTGTACATGCTGGGCATCCCCCCACTCCTGGGCATCTGCACATGTTGGGCATCCTCTCACTCCTGGGCATCTGCACATGTTGGGCATCCTCCCACTCCTGGGCATCTGCACATGCTGAGCATCCACCATCTCTCACACACCAAACTCCAACTACCAAATGTGCTTAGAATTGCTGCTGCTGCTTAACCAGCTGTGCCACTATGGCTGGACCGTCAGCCTCCATTACATGCCTGTTAATAGGACAGACCCCTCCCGAGGTTGTTGGAAGAATCACACTAGATAACTCAAGCAGATACTTAGCACAGAAAGTGTGCCCAAGCACAAGCTCTCCTCATACATCCCAGCCTGCCATGGTACTAAACAAAGGAGGTCATGCCCAAGGCAAGTCAGTCAGCTGTCCTTCCAAACAGATCTTGAGTGATCTCTGAATCCCTACTGATCCCTTCCCTTCCTCACTCTTTTCAAGACAGGGTTTCTCTGTTTAGTCCTTACTGTCCTGGAACTCACTCTGTAGACCAGGCTGGCCTTGAACTCAGAGATCTGCCTGCCTCTGCCTCCCGAGTGCTGGTATCAAAGGCATGCGTCACCACCACTCAGCCCCTTCCTCACTCTTGACTTCCACATGAACATGCAGCACAATGGCACCATCCAAAGGACAGCTGTTGCACATGCCCAAAGGTCTTCAGAAGGGTCCAGAACTTAAGGGGAAGTATGTAGAGTAGGAAAGTGTGGAGGGCAAGACCTCACCTCCTGAGCCAGGAAATGCAGTTTTGCCAGGAGCTTCTTGGCCTGTGCCACCTTCCTTTGCGTGGTGTCCCTGCTCAGGCCCCGTAAAAGCTGGAGTCCTTGCTTTGCCATTAGCCTCTGGAAGGGCAGGAGGAGAACGTGAGTAGAAGAACTCAGCCAGGTGCCCCTGCTTCCTTCCCGTCCCCAGCCTGTACCAGGCTGTGTGATAGCAGTTTCCCTCGGCATCGATCCAGGGCATTGGGTCGAGTCATCGTCCTGCGCTCAGCACCGAGGCAAAACTGTCTGCAGAGAGAAGCCAGGGTGAGATCAGGACCCCAGAACCACTTCCCTCAGGAAGGCCTCCTGCCTGACTCTGACAGTCCCTCCTCAGAGAGCCTCATGCCCAAATGCACCAAGCACAGCCTGGTCTCTGAGCTCTGCAGCCACCACTAATTAACATCGCCTGCCCTAGCTACTTCAACCATGGCCCATGGGCCATGGGCCAACAGCCTGACCAGCCTTTGCATGCTCGTTAGAAATGTCCTGCCCCCCCTGCCCAAGGCCTACAGCATCAGGTCCTACTTGTTAACCTTCTGGGAGAGTCCTAGACCCACACTAAGCCAGAGAAGAATGCCTGCTTTAGTATCCACCAGCCTAACTAAAAGATAGCTGGACTTGCAGGTGAGGTGTACATGACACCTTTAATCCTAGCACTCGGGAGGCAGAGATAAGTGGAGCTCTGTGAGTCTGAGGCCAGCCTGCTCTACACAGAGAGTTCCAGAACAGCCAGGGCTACATAGTGAGACCCTGTCTCCAAAGGGGAAAAAAAGAGCTAGAACGTAACAACACCATACCAAATGATTTCCAATGACTGCCTCCAGCCAATACACATCAAAGCTGTGCTGTTGAGAGGGCTGGGCAGAGGGGGAGGGTGCTGGCTGCCAAGCCTAACAATATGAGATACCAGCTTCTGCAAATTGTCCTCTAACTTCCCTATTCCCTTCATGATATGAATGCACAAGTATGCACACACACGTGCACATACAATTAAAAATAAAATATTTTAAAAATGTAATTAAGGATGTTTTTTAAAAACATAGATGTCAAAATTTCAATTTCTCTGTTACATTTTACCTTAATCTATCAGCAAATTATATACATTCTTTCTTAAAAATCCAGAACCAGTGCAAGGCGGTGGTAGTACACACCTTTAATCCAGCACTCAGGAGGCAGAGGCAGGCTGATCTCTGTGAGTTCGATGCCAGCCTGGTCTACAGAGCTAGTTCCAGGACAGGCAGGGCTAAACTGTAGGGTAAAAAGGGCCAGTGAAAGAAAACCCTGGCCCTGAGACCAGAGCCAAAGAAACACATCCTGCCCCTAACCAACTCAGGAATTGAAATCCAACCAATCCCTCAGCACAAAACCAACCCTGAGTATGAAAACCAGGCAACCCCTGAGCATGAAAACCAACCAATCTCTGAGTTTGCCCTAAACTCAGGACTTGAAACCCTACCAATGCCCACCCTGAGACCCTCTACTTTGGAAAGCTCTGCCCTTAAGAAACCCTTCGTAAGTCCTGTGCCTGTTCAGTTTGGGGCTGCCCTTTTTCCACCTTGGCAGAGGCAGCCACTCTCCTGGATTCCTGGAGCAGAGCAGAACTGTTACATTTCCGCGGTGAAACTCCCTTAGCAGAGCAAAGCTGTAACAACTTTCACAGGAGCGGAGCAGAACTCTTAACACTTTGGCTGAGGAAACTTTCCCTTGCTGGAGCAGAATTCTTACACTCTGGGGAAGCTGAGCAGAGCTCTGACAACCCAGGGGAGAAGAGTTGTTAGACTTGCATTAGGAAAGCCTTTCCCAGAGCAAGGACTGTAACACATTGCTGGGGACCCCGTGCTTATCGGAACAGAGCTCTAGGTAATCCTTGGCTTCCGACTGCCGGATACCTTTCCCTTCTAAGCTGTAACACTTGCAGGTATTCCTTGGCTTCCAGGATACATTTCCATTCCCAGCTGTAACACTTATATCACAGAAAGACCTTGTCTCAAAAAAATAAATAAATAAATCCAGAATCAGGATGGGTATATGACTCAGCAACAGAGCATAGGCTTAACATGCCTGAGACTGAGTTTAATGCTCAGCACCACATGCATGTAATATACATGTGTACACTAGAATCCCACATCTAACCACTTCTCCCATCTTCCTCCAGGATCACTCAGGCTAAGTGACTACTGTCCAGTTACAGGTCTTAAATTTGTTGTGCACTTGGGACTGAGTTAACTGTTATCAGAAAACTTTTCCCAGAATTATGCTGTGTTCAAATATAGCTAAGTAAATGATCTGGTATCAGCACTAGTACCTAAAAATCAGGCTGAACCGAGTTTCATTCTTGTCTTTTTGTGGATTGTTTCCCTGCCTGTTGTAAAGCCTGCAGGGACCCTCCATAATATTATACCACACCCATTATTCACCAGAGCTGCACAGTGAGACCCTAGCTCAAAGGGAGGGGGGGTGTAAAAGGAGTGAGCCGACCACTCAGGTAGAAAGCTGGGAATGTTGTAGAAGTCAACAGCAACATGTTTCGGGAAGGAGTGAGCTCTACTGAATCCCCTAAAAGATATGGATGAGAAGTGAGCATCCACAACCTATGACTTCGCTGCTTTTGGCCTGGGATCTTGGCTGAGCCTTGGCAAGTTTTCAGATCCTTCTCTGCACTCTAGAGGAGCTTGTCCAGCCTCATCAACGTAAGGACAAATTTGTGTTCCCAGCAAACACCCATCCCCAGAATTCAGTCCATGTGGCTGCCTGCCTACGTGATGACCGTCCACTTTCAAGGCCAGTTAGCATCTCCAGAAATAAGGTTCCAGTTCCCCTCCATCCCTCACACCTACTTCTTTTCCACAGCTTAGGTGACAGCACCATCTATCTACACAGCCAGGCAAACTGCGATGGTCAATGTTGATTGTCAGCTTGCAATCTCTACAATCTCTCTCAATTTACAGGCTCTACAATCGCCAAGGAAACAAGCCCCCGACCCCCGAGCATATTTGAGCATGTTTGTGAAAGGTTTTCTACATTGGGTACATTTTTTGTTTTGTTTTGTTTTTGTTTTTTCAAGACAGGGTTTCTTTGTGGAAATATATTGTGTACCTCAATAAAGTTTACCTGGGGATCAGAGGACAAAGCCAGCCACTGTATTAAACAGAGGTCAGGCGGTGGTAGCACATATCTTTAACCCTAGCATTCAGGAGGCAGAGATCCATCTGGATCTCTGTGAGTTCAAGACCACACTGGGAACAGAGCCAGGCATGGTGGCACACTCCTTTAATCCCAGCACTAGGAAGGAAGGAAGGAAGATGGCAGGGCACAGAAAGGTATATAAGGCGTGAGTACACAGGAAGTCTCTCTCTTGAGGCTGAGGATTTTGTAGAGGTAAGAATGTGGCTGGCTTGTTCTGTTACTCTGATTTTTCAGCTTTCACCCCAATATCTGGCCCTGGGTTTTGTTTTGTTTTTTTATTAATAAGACCTTTTAAGATTCGTGTTACATTTCTCTGTGTAACAGCTCTGGCGGTCCCAAAACTTGCCTTGTAGACCAGGCTGGCCTCATACTCACAGAGATCCACCTGCCTCTGCCTCCCATATTCTGGGATTAGAGGTGTATGCCACCACTGCCCAGCTTAGATTAGGTAAATTTATCTGGGATGACCCACCACAACTGTGGGTAGCACTGTCACATGGGTTGGGGTTCCGGGTTGAATAAAATGGAGGTGAGCTGAGCCCCTAGCATTTGTCACTCTCTGCTCCCTGACTAGATGCGGTGTGGTCAGCCGTGACCTGCTGCTCCCTGACTAGATGTGGTGTGGTCAGCCTCGACCTGCTGCTCCCTGACTAGATGTGATGTGGTCAGCCGTGACCTGCTGCTCCCTGACTAGATGCGGTGTGGTCAGCTTCGACCTGCTGCTCCCTGACTAGATGCGGTGTGGTCAGCCGTGACCTGCTGCTCCCTGACTAGATGCGGTGTGGTCAGCCGTGACCTGCTCTTGCTGTGATGCTTTCTCTGCTGTAACGGACTGTGACCCCCTACAGTCAGTTTGGAGAGCTATCTTTCACAGCAATGAGAAAAGTAACAGATCCTGGGTCTAAAATCTTGGAGATCATCTGTGACTGCACCCATGTTTTTCCTCTTCCACATCTAGCCATGCTGTGGTGACATCTCCAGCTGCCAATACCCTGGCTTTTTTTTTTTTTTTTTTTTTTTTTTTTTTTTTTTTTTTTTTTTTTTTTTTTTGTAAGTCAATGATCTCCTTTATGTCACGCTGGTCTCAAGCTGAGACCTTGAACTTCTGATCCTCCTGCCTCTACCTCCCAAGTGCTGGGGTTATAAACATGCACCACCATGTCTGGTTTCACGCAGTGCTGGAGGTTGAACCCAGGGCTCTGTGCACGCTAGGCAAGCACTCCGCCACGTGAACTGCATCCACAGCCCTGGCATCCATTGGCCTCATCTCTATTGCGCGAGTCAGTTCATCTCCCATGACGCAAACTCTGACAAAGCATTCTCTAGTAATCCTGTCTTCTCCCACACCGTCTCTCTCCACTCATCCTTTCTAAAGTCATAGATTAGAACGTCAAGTCTTCAGTGGCTCTGCCCTGTCACTCAGAGAAGAAGAAACCACGGTCACTGCAATGGTACAGCAAGTACTTGCTGAACAGAGAGAAAACTCTTGAGAAAAGCGTCAAGAAGGGACTGAAGTGCCTGGCGTGGGTTACCAAACCCATGGCCGGAGGGTGAAAGATGAAACCAACCAGAACTTGTTTCTGTGGTTAGAGCAACAGGTAACTGAGAAAGGACTAGTTAAGGATGCAGGGGAGACAGGTGATAGCCGAACCAGTTATGCAGGCAGCGAAAATCAGTACCACAGAGGTGCTAATGGGAGAAGCCACGCTTCCTCCCTGAATCTGGAAGAAGGCAAATGGGTGCAGAAGCTGGCCAGGGATAGGCTGGCTGGAGGAGGGCGGAGTTTTCCTTTCCCGGAAATAGGGGAGGAGCCTGATAAGCCTCTAGGAGCCTAACACCCGTTATCTCTCTTGAGCTCCGTTGATATGGACCCTTCTCGTTCTCTTCCTTCTGTAGGTGCTGGACACACGCAGCTGGAAACCACCCTCGGTCTAGACAGCCACCATGAGTCTCACCCATCCTGAAACTGGCCAGGGACAGCAGGATCGGCAGGGGCTGACTCTCAGCTCACCTGCTCCCAGCCACCAGCTCTTCCAGGGCCTGCCTGAGCCGCGTGCAGGCACCCAGCCTCGACCTGCGCTGCATCTTCTCAACTTCTTGCAGGCCCTGGTCCTGTGTGGGCTCCAGGAGAAGTCAGTCTTGAGGGTCCCTGGCCCATACCCCACCCATTCATACCCCTGGCTCTGCTTCTCTAGCCCGCTTCCGTCCCCGCTCCATCCATTGCTCTACTCACCCCTTTCCAAGCTCCCACGGCTTTGTTCCCCTCAGTTTGGCAAGAAACTTGGAGCCTTGTCCACCCATTTCCTGGCCCTGCCCCAACGGGTATGAGCTCTACCCGGTTAGTGTCTACTGTGGAGTGCCTTCAAATGCTGAGTCTCTCGCCCGGTGACTGGGCCCCTCCCCTCGGGGGCCACCCAGCTCTCACCAGCCTCTCGGCCACTTTGCTCACGCTGTTGGTGCTATGCAGGCGCCAAGTATAATCCTCCCAGCGGCTCCATACACGTAGGCAGGGCTTTCGGTGCCGCAGAGGCAAGCAGAGGTATGCCCTGGACCAGACAGAGAGAAGGGAGGGGTTCGGGGGCATCCTGAGTGCTTGATGGCCTCTCTGCACCCTCCTTCCGGTCACCCGGATCACTTACCCATTGCCATCCACAGGCTCGGGCCACTGAGAAGGTGTCCCCAGCAACTCTTCCTCCTCCTGTCCTGACCCTCTGTCCTCAGATCCCAGGAGAGGCTGAGCTTCCAAGGTGCTGCCCTCAGCTCCCTCGTCAGCCCTTGACCCTTGGCCTAATTGCTCCTCTCGGCGGCCTGCAGGACCTGCCCCCCAGAGCACCGAGGATCAGAACATCAGGCTGAGGGTTAGACGCATCTCTCTGCAGCCTCTTCCTCAGTAGGCAGAACCCACCACTCCCCCTGAAGGTGAACACCCCTCCTGGGGCCTAAAGTCTGAAACAAGAGGGCACACTCTCACACCCATGACCTCCAGTGCTCATCTAGGCCACACACCAATGGAAATCTCCAAGCTGATGGGCTGCTTGGCCAGTGAAGGATCAATCATGGTGGCCTCAAAGACCACAGCGAAAAGCAGGAAATCTTCACAGGATGCCAGGGCGTTCTAGGAACGAGAATAAGATCAGCTAGGGACAGCTCCTGCCCTCCCAAGAAGCAGTCTGCTCCATGCTTGGTCACACGCCCACAGAAAGATATCAACTAAGGTTCAGGGGGCTCTGTGAGTGTCTTACCTCCCCTTTGGCCCCCGGTATCCCCCTCATACATTGGTCCAGGGGATGGATTCTCTCTGGGCCACCCCCTCTATACACACCATGTCTATGTACATCAGCACATGTGTGTACATAGACTGACTTCTTCATCCAAGTCCCCAAATTGAAAACAGCATCATGATGTCCAACGCTTGGAAAGGGATTTACAGGCCCTAGAGCTGAGGGTCACCACCAGCAGCCCCCACCTCTGGCAATGGCAGCAACTCGTCCAGCTCCACCTCCATGGTGCTAGGAATTTCGGGTGTATCTCCACGGGCACTGGCATCCGCAGGCTGCAGAACTGGGGTCTGACCCCACTTGGTTTTCTTCTTCTTCTTCTTTCCAGTGAGTCGGGACAATCTGGACCCCTGTGTGGTCTGGAGGGATGTAGGTTCAACTCTGCCTTCCAACACCTCCATGGACACAGCTACCAGAAGTCGGCCCCGGAACCAAATGCCTTCCCCCACGCCTTCGTTGAGACATTGAAGACCATCCCGCAGCCTGCCACTGGGGAGCGAGCCATAGAGGGGCACCCAGGCTGGACCGAAAGTGGGGTTAAACCCCGCTGTGGGGGACAAGAACAGGGTTTGGAGGGGAGCACAGGGTAAATGGGGGCTGCTCTGGACTGTACACCTTTGTGTCCTCCAGGTCGGGGAGGGGGAGAGAAGCTTGAGTTCTGGAAGAGAACAGGCCTATGACAAACAGCAGCAGACAGAGGACCTCTCCAGGCTTTAGAGGGGAGCTGAGGTTGGGGTGTGTGTGTGAAGTACTGGTGTGGTAATTGGGAGGGAGGGGAGTGGATACTGAGGCTGCCCACTTCAGAGGGGTCATTTCGCAGCAATGCTTGACTGGAGGGGCCACTGTGCTTAAGAGTTTGTAAAACTTAGGGTTAGGCCACCTGTGTCTAAGGATGGTCTTTGTTCAAAGGGGCTGATGTGAGCCAGGGCGGACAGGGCCCCACAGGGGCCAGTCACGCTCACCCGCACGGCCAGAGTTGGAAATCTGCCTGAGGTCCAGCACGTGCGTGGCCAGGGCCATGTCCATGAGCGGCGCATCGTCACGCAGCTGCAGGCGAAGGCCACGCGTGAGCGGCGGGAAGAGTTCCACAAAGCTCAACTGCTCGTTCCACTCAGGTGCCGTCTCCTCTCCATGTACCGAAGTCTCACCCTGAAGGCCAAGTTGGGCCAAAGGGGGTCAGTGCGGGTCCCAAGAGATGGTTCTGCTGGTGATAGGGCTTGACATCAAGCCGGATGACCTAAGCTGGATCCCCAGGTCCTATACTGTTGCCCTCCATGATGCATGATGTCCTCTGCCCTCCATGGCACTCAGCACACACACACACACACACACACACACACACACACACACACACACACACACTAATGTTCAGGCTGGAGAGATGGCTCAGTGGTTAAAGTTAAGAGCAGGGAGTGAGCCAGGTAGAGGTGGCGCACGCCTTTAATCCCAGCACTAGGGAGGCAGAGGCAGGCGCATCTTTGTGAGTTCGAGGCCAGCCTGGTCTACAGAACGAGATCCAGGACAGGCAGGGTGACACAAAGAAACTCTGTCTGGAAAAACCAAAAAACAAACAAACAAACAAAACCGAAGAACAGGGAGTGAATGTGGTTCCCAGCCCACACATCTGGCAGCTCACAACCACCTGAGACTCCAGCTGCAGGGGATCTGACACCCTCTTCAGGGCCTCCATGAGCACCAGTACTCATGGGCACATAATACCCACAGATATTCGTGTATACACATAATTAAGAATAAAAACAGCCGGGCGTTATGGAACATGCCTGTAATCCTACCAAGCGGAACTCTGATTTCCAGGCCACATAAGACTACATAGCAAAACCTTGTCTCAAAATAAGTTATCTTTAATAAGTAAATACTTTTTAAAAGGCTCGAGCTGTGGCCTAGGGGGACAGGAGTGGCTTACCTGCTGCCCCAGGAAGCTCACCCGCACATAGGGGTCCAGGAGGACGTGTTGGTCATGCAGGGCTCGGGTCAGACTGCCCAGCAGCCCGGAGCGCACTGTGGGAAGACCCTCTGCACGGTACACGCGGACACGGAGGCGGGCCCACGGCCTCTCCGCTTGCACCCCACGTGGCAGGAGTAGATTCCTAGGGAGAGCCCATGCGGAGGAGTAAGCTGCAGCCTGAGCCCCTCTGCTTCTCTGACCCCTGGAGGCCATGCCTCGCCCAGTTCTCCACGCCCACCTCGCCCCAGCTCACTTCTCGATGTCTGAACTGGTCCCTGGGCATGGGGGCGGCAGTGGAAGGGGAAGGTCCCCACGTGCCCTCACAGACAGGGTGATCTTGACGAAGCCCTTGGTCCCAGCGCGGGTGTCACGGGGATCATGCAGAGGAGCCCACTTTTGGTGGAACTGCCCATCTGAGAACGGAGGGATAGGACAAGGCATGAGAGGACACCTAAGGACAATGGCTGGGCTTCGGGTCAAAGCATCCTGTCTGGCATAGAGAGAAGAGCCTGAGTTCAAGGAAGGTCAGCCTTCACAAGAGATGGCTGTGTCAGAAGTTGGTCCACTGGAGACAACACAGGGGAGTGACCCGAGCTCAGTTTCTGGCGTCTTTGTTCATGTAAGTGAGTTTTAAGGAGAGGAGGGTTCCATACCTGGCTGGTCCAAGGCCATGCCCAGGTCCATCCTGAAGGTGCCTATCCTGGTGGCCGTAAATGGGAGAGTCTGCGAGTGGAAAGCCTGGGGAGAGAGGAGTCAGCCCTGGTGCTTTGGTACCTTTCTCCCTGCCCCCTTTCTGAGTCTCACTCTATAGCCCCGGCAGGGCCTTGAACTCATGGCGCTCTTCCTGCTCCAGCCACCCAAATACTCAGCTGGGCATCGCCCCCCCCCCCGCCCTTTTTTTTCAAGCAATGCAGATTTACATTTATGTTAATATTCCTGTTCAAGGTACTTTGGAGAACTGTTACATAATATAAAATTACCTTAGCTTAAAGTTTTGAATGGGTAGTGCTCTCACACTGATCAAGTCTCCCTATACTGGCTTTGCAAAGACACAGTGCACTTATTTGGGCTCAAAGTTTTATACATGTCACCAGCCCTCAAACTGTGTAGGAAAGTAAACAATCATTTTCTGAAAAGGTTAGAGTATCATAAAAGCTACTGGTTAAGCAGAAATGCATGAAACCCATTTACAGAACACAACAGCAACAAAGGATGATAATGTCCTACAAGTAGTGAAGAAAAACAAGTTTACAAATATTAAACTGTCTTTCTTGCCTTTAAAAAGTTTACCACATCAAGTGAGAGTAACATCAATCAATAAAGAAAAAATTGCATAAACTGAGCTGGTGCCCCGCACTTAGCAGCCTCCGGAGCATTCCTCGCTGTTTTCGGTCATTTCAGTTAAGAGTTGTCTTATAACAGATAAAACAAAACAAAAGCAGCATGACTTTGTAGGGAA
Organism: Peromyscus maniculatus bairdii; assembly: GCF_049852395.1. Classification (NCBI taxonomy): domain Eukaryota; kingdom Metazoa; phylum Chordata; class Mammalia; order Rodentia; family Cricetidae; genus Peromyscus; species Peromyscus maniculatus. Next base: position 135,477,956 of record NC_134855.1, read on the forward strand.
AATATGAAAAAAAATACTATTAACTTCATAAAATATCTGAAAGTCATTTTTGTTTTCATAAATAAATAAAATGGTGTTTTTAAAGTTTTAATTATTCTTGCTTTCGGCTTTTTTTTTTTTTTTTTTTTTTTTTAGCAAGGTTGAGCTCCATAAACTTATACTTCTGCTCCTGTTCATCCAGCTTCTTTAACACTGCATCTGCTGTCTCGTTCCCAGGCTGGTTCCTGAAAGAATCTACGTCTTCCACAAACACCGCTTCAGGAATCCCTAGGTGGAGGCGCTGCCTGTTTCCAGCAGCAGCTTCTAAGCCACATCCATCCTTAGCCGCGGCCATCTTAAGAAAAGCTTTTTGGGGGGATTTCAAAACAGGGTTTCTCTGTGTATCTTTGGCTGTCCTGGAACTCACTCTGTAGCCCAGGCTGACCTTGACCTCACAGAGATCCACCTGCCTCTGCCTCCTGAGTGCTGGGCTTCAAGGCCAGCACCACCACATCACCCCTTTCTTGACATAATCCTCTTTGCCACCACTCACAGTGATCTCCAGTAGCAAGTCTTGAAGGTGAAGCCGGGTCTTGTGAAATTCAAACAAGAAGTACTGGGTTGAACGAGATGAGGAAGGGAGAGAAGGGAGAGAAGGTCGGGTGTGAAAGGCTCATTCAGCTTGCTGCAAACTCTTGCCAAGAGCATGTGGTCCCTTTCCTAAAAGGCGCCTACACACTCTTCACTTGCCGAACTGGCACCTCTGCCTCCAGGCTCCAGCCTCTCCAGGAATAAGGTCTCTCTGAACCACCCACCCTCTCCTGGGTGGGGCTCACCTCGTTGTAGAAGGGACAATTGGTTCCACGCTGTGTTGTGGTCACGTGCCGCTGATCCCCCACCCGTACGGCCACATAGGGGTTAATATTGACTCCCGCCAGTTTCTGGGCCTCAAGGACAGTGACCCCGACCTAAGTAAGGAATGCAAAAAAGGGAGGGAAGAGGGCTTACCTGCTTGGATAACAGGGGGACCTGTGAGATTCCACGAGGGTTGGAATGTGGCACAAGAGTCATACCTGGAAGTCCTGGGCTCTGCACACCTGCAAGGGATCCCCTCGGGGCAGGCCCAGGCTGCGGCTGTGGAGGGGCAGAGGGTCTAAGTTCCTTCCCCTTCCTCTCCCACCCCCACACACAGTTGCCGGGTACTGGGCTGCGGACTCTGCACCATGGCCTTCTGGAGGCTAAGTCCTTTCAGGCTGCATTGCCCTACCTTCATCTGGGGCCTACATCCAGAATTTGACTCTCTCTTAGAGCTCTGAACCCATTTGTTTGCTCAGCAAAAGCTGACTGAGACCTGCTAAGTGCCAACCCTGTTCTGAGAGCTGCGACACTGACATGGCCGACAGATAGCACCTATCCTAACCAAATGTCTTTATAAACTAGCGTGAGCCACAGTAACTGACCGTGAACATGGCGATGTCGGTGCCTGTGAGTGAATGACCCTTGATGCCAGGGTACCTCCCTTCCCCATACCCTGGTGTGCATGGGTGTGGGCTCGTGTGTGAGGAAGACAGTGACAGGGTGTGAGAACAGGTGCATGTGACTACATTACCTTTTGAGGGGGCTGAACACCACCCCAGAAATCTCCACGTCCGTCTCGTCCTCCGGCTCCAGTTCCAGTTCATTCTCTTCATCATCCTGTGTTCCCACGCTCTGAGCAAGCTTGCGGCCCAGAGCCACTGCCCGACGCTCCAGCCGGGCCTCCCCAGGCCTGATGGGAAAGACCCTCAAAGGTCATGCCCAGGACCTGTCACCTGTTGCTGGGCATCCTGTGGTTTTTTTTTTTTTTTTAGGATTAACCTTTGACCTTCAGATTGACCCCACTTATTCTGGGACTAATTCTTTTTTTTTTTTTTTTTTCCTTTGAGACAGGGTTTCTTTGTAAAACAGCCCTGGCTGTCCTGGAACTCCCTTTGCAGACCAGGCTGGCTTCAAACTCACAGAGATCTGCCTGCTTCTGCCTTCCAAGTTCTGGGATTAAAGGCGTGCGCCACCACACCTGGCTTTGGACTCTTAATCCTGAGATCATTCTAATTTCAGAACCTAGTCCTGCTGTAAGGATTGACCTCTGACCTTATAATTCATTCTTCCAAATCTCAGACCCTGGAACTAATGCCATGTTACTGGTTCTTAACCCCAAAACTGACCCCTGCAGCTCACAGTCGCTCCCACATACTTACTCCATCTCCTGGAAGCCCACATTGGGGATGATCAGCTCTGAGCTGAGAGAGAAAATAGAGAGGGTTAGAGCTGACTCCCAGACAGTAATTGGTGAGGACATATTCAGGGTCACAGTACCCAGCAGACCCAGAGAGGAGGTGCATGTTCCTTGTCTTTCTTCAGGGTGAGTTTCATCGGGGGACACCAGGCCTTGCTTAAGTTACTAGAGGATTACCTGTCTCGAATGGGTGTCCCAAAGTCCTCCTCTGCCCAGGTTCCAGCAGCTCCCTCAGGGGGCTGATACTTTAAGTCAAGCTCCACCTGGATCTGAAACCAGATATGGTGCCCATAGGTCTCCTCAAACTAACATGGGGCAGAGGGAGTGTGAGGACAATGCCTTACACCCCATCTGCACACAGAGACCCTTTGGGCTATGTCTCTCTGATTGTCAATAATGCTAACATTCACAGCCTTCTGCATTGGATGGCTGCTAGAAGAGGTAGAGTCAGCTTTCTTTAATGATATTACCCCTGGTAGGCCAACTACACTCCAAGTCAGACCCCACTCCCAAGAGTAGATGGGCAACACAAACTGAAGTATTGTCGGGGCGAAAAAGGAAAACTCACAGTTGGGTAGGAAGGGAGGTGAGGATGAGGAGACTTATAGGAAGAGTTGGGAATGAATATGATCAAAATACATTGTATTAAGTTCTCATAGAATTAGTAAAGAATATTACTTTTAAACTATTCACAGCCTTCTTGAGGACCAAGGGCGATGGATGGCCTGGGGAGAAGGCTGGGGAGAAGGTTAAAGGATGCTTGCTAGCAAGCCTGACAACATGAGTTTGATGCCCAGAACCTACAGAGTGGAGGAAGAGAACCGACCTAGGAGTCTTCTAACTTCTACATGTCTGCTCACACATAAAAAATAAACGTTTGCCTGGACAGTGGTGGCACAAGCCTTTAATCCCAGCACTTGGGAGGCACAGGCAGCTGGATCTCTGAGTTCAGAGGTCAGCATGGTCTACAGAGCAAGTTCCAGGACAGACAGGGATACAGAGAAACCCTATCTCAAAAACCCCAACTAACTAACTAAATGTTTAAGGGGCTGGAGAGATGGCTCATATGGTAAGACATTGGCTGCTCTTCCAGAGGATGTGGGTTCAATTCCCAGCAAACACATGGTGACCCATAAGCGTCTATAATGAGATCTGATTCCCTCTTTTGGCATGCAGGTGTACATGCAGACAGGGCACTCATATACATAAAGTACATGAATAATAAATCTTTAAAAAATAATATTTAGGGGTTGGGGATTTAGCTCAGTGGTAGAGCACTTGCCTAGCAAGCGCAAGGCCCTGGGTTTGGTCCTCAGCTCAGGAAAAAAAACATTTAAAGTAATTTTTTGAGACATGGTTTTTTAGTGTGACCTAGATGTCACTATGTAAACTAAGCTGCCCTGGAACTCAGAGAGACCCACTTGCCTTTGCCTCTGTGGGGATTAAAGACATGCATTATCATGCTCTGCTATATAAAAAAAAGGGAAAGAAAGGAAAAGCACTTGAGGATGGGGATCCAGCTCAGTCAGTAGGGTGCTTGCCTAGCTTCCAGAAAGGCTTGGATTGGGGGCTCAAAGGTACTGAAAACAAACGAATCTAAGCCTGGAAAATATGAAACAAACACAAACAAACAAACAGCAACAAAACCCAGCTTCAATGTGCTCGCTACATCTTGAGCCTGTTCCTTCTCTGTCCCTGGCCTTCTCAGCTCTACATGGCCTGGTCCCCGACAGCTTTGCCAGCTCCATCTCATTCCAGGTTTCTGTTCTGCTCAGCATCACAACTATGCCCCGTCAGCACACTAGGATTCTAGGCATTCAGGCTCCTCTGAACAGTCTCCTTCAGTTAGCATCATCTCCCCAGGGGAACTCTTCCAACCTTTCCATCTAGGTCACAGACTAGCTATACATTCTCATAGATTCTTACTAGTGCTTCTGTAACACTCAACAGCAGCAAATCTGCTTCTACCTCCGTGGATGCTTGCTCAGTGTTGGACCCCCCCCCCCCCCCCCCCCCCGTGGGAGCTAGTGAGCTTCAAGAAAGCCAATCTTTGTCTGGTTTTGCTTACCACTGAATCTCCATTGCTCAACATCATCCTTGCACTTAACCAATGATTGGATGAAACAAAACAAAACAAAAGGTCTGACTCTCCATTACGGAAATGAGGAGACAGCTTAGAGATGCTGGACTCTTCTAGATACTCCAGGGGGAAGAGTATCGGAGATTTGAAGCCAGGTCCACCTCTTCTGAGGATAGGCAACCTTCCGTGAAATACCAGGAATATCCTCCCAGGTTCATCATTATCTCCCATCAGAAAAGTGAGCCTACCCCAGATCCAAGGAGAGACAGTACACTCACCACACCCCCGGGACTCAGAAATAGCCTGCTTCTGGCCCAGGTAGGACTCAGGCAGGGGCTGCTAGAAAAGGAACCCAAGCTGGGGTGGTGGTTGTTGCCACTGCTGTCTGGCAGTAGTCCCTTCCTGTCCCCCACCCCCAACCCAGCTCAGTTAAATTGAACCCTCTGTTTGGAGGAAGCCTTGGGCTTGCTGATGGCCAGCTGCTGGAACTTACTGGGGACACCCGAAGTTTCTCATTCACTAGGGCTTCTCTCAGCACCAAGTGCCCAGCACTCTGCAGCTGCTGCAGGGAGATCACCAGGGTCCCCAGGGGCCTAGAAGAATGGCATGGAGCAGAAGAGTGAGTCAGGTAGTTAACACCAAGTCATCCCCTGGCTTCCTCCAGTTCTGCTCACCTGGGGCTGAACACGCGGCTACAGTTGACCACCTGTACAGACAGACTTTCCCCGGCCAGTGGAGATCCATAGTGGGGCCAACGAAAGAGCTGGGGGCAGGAAGATGCTCATAATGGACGCCGGGCTGACCCTCACACGGTCTATTTCCAGCTGTCCAAATGTGAGGCTACCTCTAGGAACGATCTCCCAAGCCTCGAGCAAACCCTTCCAACATGGAATTGACTTCAATCCAGGGTTGATCTGGGACTCACTGCCAATCAAGAACTAACCCCACTAGTTTTGAGACTGACATCTCAAACCAGGTCTGACCTCTCAAACCTGAGACTCACACCATTTCTGGAGACTACACCTTCCAAGCCCAGGAATGAGCCCTTCTGCCCCAGCATGGACCCCAAAAGGAAAATACTGACTTCTTTCTGGCTAAGAACCTGCTGTACTGACCTCACCAATGTCTGCTTCTCGGCCACAATGAATTTTCCTTGTTTTCTGGGTAAAGCCTGCTCAAAAATGAAACTAGTTACTTTTCAGCCCCTACACACACACAAATCATTTACCTCAGCCGCCGACGCCGTCGGTGGCCCACGGTCTAGTTCCTCACTCACAGTTAAAGAAAAGTGGAAGATAAGGAAATGAGTAGAAGACACAGAGAAGGGAGACTGGTCATAGAGTTGGCCAGGATTTAAGTTGGAGGTCGTGGGAATGAAGAATCCAGAACTCCCCAGTTCTGAAAGTCCTCAGACCATCCATGCAAGTCTTACCACGAAAGCAGAGTCTCACTTGTCGGTCGTGGGTGCCTGGCAGCCCTGTTAGGTGCCTCACATACACAGTCAGAGCCATGGTCACTGTGCCTCTGGCTCTCAATCTACTTGCTTGCCCTTCTGCCCACCTGTGTTGTCCATGACTCATTGGACTCACCCAGCAAGTTCAGCAACCCCTTCCCTTTAGGCAAACACACAGGGGGAGGCCTGGAGGTCATGGGTGGGGAAGGACTGAGGCCTGAGAGGTGGGGGAAGGAGGTCATGGGGAGGAAGGAAGGACTGAGGCCTGAGAGGTGGGGGAAGGAGGTCATGGGTGGGAAGGAAGGACTGAGGCCTGAGAGGTGGGGGAAGGAGGTCATGGGTAGGAAGGAAGGACTGAGGCCTGAGAGGTGGGGGTACAGTCTCTCTTGTCAGCACAGAACTCTGCCTGTACCATCTGCAGGATGCCAAGAAGCTTCAGCCTGTGTCTCATCTTTATGGGGTGGGAGCTGGGATTGGGTAGGGATGGAGAAGTTGGGATCTCAGGCTGGTCCCCGCTAGCCTATGAGGCCTCAAGGGCATTGCCTTGGTTCTTTCTATGGTGTGAAAAAACACTATGACCAAAAGTAATTTAGGGAGTTGCCTTAGGGTTACCATTGCTGTGATGAAAAACTATGACCAAAAGCAAGTTGAGGAGAAAAGGGCGTATTTCACTCACACTTGCTTGCCTATCAAAGAGCAGGAACGCAAGCATGCAGAGCTCTGCTTGCCAGCTTGCTAAGTCTGCCTTTTTAAAAAAAAAAAAAAAAAAGAATCAAGGACTACCAGCCCAGGGGTGTCTCCATCCATAAGCTGGGCCTTCCCCCATTAATCGGTAATTAAGAAAATGTCCAACAGGCTTGCCTAAAGCCCAATTTTACAGAGGCATTTTCTCAATTGAGGTGTTATACTCTATGACTCTAGCTTGTGTCAAATTGACATAAAACTAGTCAGAACAATTGACCCCGTCAAGTGGATACACCAATACAACACTATTTAACAATAATTATTTCATTTTTGTTCATCCCCAAGATCTCACATTAATAAGTAACACAATATAAAATATATTGGAAGCCAGGCGGTGGTAGCCCACACCTTTAATCCCAGCACTTGGGAGGAAGAGGCAGGTGAATCTCTGTGAGTTTGAGGCTGGCCTGGTCTACAAAGCGAGTTCCAGGACTGTTACACAGAGAAAACCTGTCTCAAAAAATTAAAAAATATATATTGGAAACTTAAAAGTCTCACAAGTTTTGTTTGGTTTTGGGAGGGGTTTTTTGAGACAGGGTTTCTCTGTGTAGCTCTGGCTGTCCTGGAACTCACTCTGTAGCCCAGGCTGGGCTCGAGCCAGGAGATCTGCCTGCCTCTGCCTCTCAAGTGCTGGGAATAAAAGCTGAGCTACCTCTGCCTAGCTAAAAGTCTCACAGCTCACAGTCTTTACCAATTCAAACACTTTAAAAATTCAGGCTCTTAAAATATCAGTCTCTAACAATTCAGTCTCTATAAAATTCCAAAATGTCTATAAAAGTTCAAAGTCTCTCAACTGTGGGATCCTGTAAAATAAAATAAAAAAAATTTAAAAATTATACACTTCCTCACTCCAAGAACAAAGAACCAGGGCACAGTCACAATCTGAAAAAGCAAAATTAGACTTCTGGGACTCACTCACAATCTTCTGGGCTCCTCCAAAGGGCTTGCCACAACACACAAAGCTTGTCTTGTAGGCTCAGGCCAGCTCCACCCCATAGCTACTGCTGTCCTTGGGGTCATCCCATGGCACTGGCATCTCCAAAATGCTGGAATCTCTTGCTGCAACTGGGCTGCACTTTCACCAATAGCCTCTCTTAGGCTCTCTTCACGGGGCCAAGCATAATTTTTCTCCTTGACCCCTTCAGTCCTGGGCCTTCATCTGCTACTGAGATTGCACCTTCACCAGTGACCTTTCCTGGCCTCTCACAGTGCCAAGACTCAGCTGCTCTCCATGACCCCTTCAAGCCTTCAAAATCACTACCACCTGAGAGACTCTTACAAATAACCAAGTTCAGCTGCCAACACGAAGTATAACCTAAGCTCTTCCTAAACACTTCTTGTGTGTTAACCTAATTTCTCAGCTCTAGCTGACCAGCATTGATTGTCCCAGGAAAGCAATGTTTTCACATTAGAGGTTTTGGTATCCTGTTAATCACAGTCATTCTTCAGCCCCAGCTGAGCAGACACCGTAAGTCTTAATTCAAAATATGCAACGACCCCAATAGAGTCTTGAAGTGACTCTCAAACTTCCCTCTGGAACTTCATAAGCCAGGACTCCATCATCTGTACTTCTCTCAAAATCCTTACCTTCCAAGCTCCTACAAACATGCTCACTAGCTTTTAACACCCAATGGTTTTTCTAGCCCATTGTTCCAAAGTTAATCCACAGCCCTCCAAAAAACACATGGTCAGGTCTGTCACCGAAATACCCCAATTGCTGGTACCAATTTATGTCTTAGTTAAGGTTAACTACTTCTGTTATGAAACACCTTGACCAAAAACAACTTGGGGAGGAAAGTGTTTATTTGGCTTTCATATCCCAAGTCACGCTATGCATTGAGGGAAACCAAGGCAGGAACTCAAACTGAGTGGGAACCTGGAGGCAGGAGCTGATGATGATGCAGAGGCCATGGAGGAGTGCTGCTTACTGGCTTGTTCAGCATGCTTTTTAAAAAAATAGAACCTAGGACCACCAGCCCAGAGGAGTCCTCACCCATAACAGGCTGGTCCCTCCTCCATCAGCCACCAATTAACACACCCTACTGGCCTGCCTACAGTCAGATCTTATGTAGGAATTTTCTCAGTTGAGGTTTCTTCCTCTCATATGACCCTTCCAAATCAATGTTTTTTTAAAATAATTTATTTTTATTTTATGTGCATTGAGTTTTGCCTGCATGTATGTCTGTGTGAGGGTGTCAGATCTTGGAGTTACAGGCAGTTATGAGCTGCCATGTGGGTGCTGATAATTGAACCGGGGTCCTCTGGAAGAACATCCAGTGCTCTTTAACCACTGAGCCATCTCTTCAACCCCCCAAATCAATCTTTTTTTTTTTTTTTTTTTAGCTGAGGATTGAACCCAGGGCCTTGTGCTTGCTAGGCAAGCGCTCTACCACTGAGCTAAATCCCCAACCCCCAAATCAATCAAGAAAATGCGCCACAGGATTGCTTACAGACCAATCTGATTGGGATATTTTCTCAATTGAGGTCCCCTCTTCTGAGATGACCCTAGTCTGTGTCAGGTTGATATAAATTTTTTGTTTTGTTTTGTTTTTTGAGACAGGGTTTCTCTGTGTGGTCCTGGCTGTCCTGGAACTCACTCTGTAGACCAGGCTAGCCTCTAATTCAGATATCCGCTTGCTTCTGCCTCCCTCATGCTAGGATTAAAGGTGTGTGCGACCACACCTGGCTTAGACCTTTCTTGTTCTGTTCTGAGTTCCCCGAGTTCACCTCCAGATGTAGCACACACAGTAGACCTTGAAAACACTGGCTGGGGCCAAGCATGGAAGCACACAGTTGTAATTCCAATAGTTGGGAGGCTGAGGCAGGAGGATCTCTAGTTCAGGGTCAAGTTAAGCTACATAGTGAGAACTCATCTCAAAACAGTAACAACAACAAAAAGAAACTGTCTGGATAAACAGATGGAGCAAAAGATGCACCTCTCCCTGCCACCAGCGCTGCACGCATTCACCACGTTCGTTGAGTTAGTGGTAGAATGCATCCCTAGCCTACATATAGTAGGTGTACTTTGTGCTTCTTAACCAGAAGCCAGGGCCCTCAGCTTAGTGTACTAGGACTGGAGTGTACATCTGTCTGTATATAAATGTCCTACTTAGCTGCTAAGATTTTTACTATTTCCATTGATGTGTCCGTGGGTGCATTTGTGTCCAGATCCCTGGGAGCTGGAGTTACAGGCGGTTGTGAACTATCCGACCTGAATACTGAGAACCAAACTCTGGCCCTCTTGATGAGCAGCACTCCCCAGCCCTAAGCCATCGCTCCAGCCCCCAGATTAGTTTTTAATTTTTAAATTACATTTGATTGTGCATGTGTTTGTTGTGGAGGGTTGTGCACATGTCACAGCACACATATGGCGGTCGGAAGACAACAGGAGTGAGTTCCCACGTGGGGCCTGGGAATCCAACTCAGGTTGCAGGTCAGATGTGGCAGCAGGCTTTTACTCACTGGTCCATCTCCCTGGCCAAATGATTCCTTTCCTTTCCTTTTTTTTTTTTTTTTTTGTTTGTTTGTTTGTTATTGTTTTGTTTCTTGAGACAGGGTTTCTCTGTGTAGCCTTGGCTGTCCTGGAACCAGATGTGTAGACCAGGCTGGCCTTGAACCCAGAGATCCACCGACTCTGCCTCCTGAGAGATGTGTACCACCACCACCCAGACTCCCATTTATTCCTTTTAATTTACTTCTGATGTGTGGAACTTTTGCTGTGTTCTCACAAATGGAGAGATGAAGCCAAGGAGAGGTGAAACAGATGTGCTTTTTATCTCTAGGAAGTTTTGTTCATACCAATAAGAACTCAACCCAAAAAGATCATGCCACAGTTACTTTCACAGTAGGAAAGATTCAGGACTGGGGATCTCTGAGGAGGGAGGACAGAGGCATTTTGCTGAACAGGGGGTCTTTAAAACAGGATCTGAAGACAGAAATTGGAACCCAAAACCAGCATTCGGGCGGTGGGAAGGAATGGTGTGTCCTATGACTTGTAATTTGTTCAGCTTGGCTGAAGTACAAGGAATGTAGATAAGATGGGACCATCAGAAGAACTGGGTCTTGTTATGTAGCTTGACTATATAACATGACTCCTCCTGTGTCAGCTTTTCCATTTCAATAAAGGCATTAGGAAGAACTGGGGGTGTGGCTCAGTTTGTAGACTACTTGCCTAGGATGCAGGAGGCCATAGGTTTAATCCCAGCACCCCATAAATTAGGCATAGTGAATGACTATAACCCCAGAATTTAGGAGATGGAGGCAAGAGGATGAGAGGTTCAAGGTCATCATTACATAGTGAGTTTGAGGCAAACCTGCTTCTAAAACATAAAAACCACAAAAAACAAAAAACAACAATGAAACTCCATACCTGACAAGAAAGGTTGCTTTTTAACTTAATGTTTCTGAGAATTTTTTTTTTGTTTTTTGTTTTTTGAGCTGAGGATCAAACCCAGGGCCTTGCGTTTGCTAGGCAAGTGCTCTATCACTGAGCTAAATCCCCAACCCCATTTTTGAGAATTTTATGTGTGGTATTTATATCATTTCTAACACCCGCCCTCCAACTCCTCCCATGCCCCATCATCCCTCTCAAATTCATGACCTCTACTATATTTTTATATGCACACCCCCCCCCATTACTAAGCCCACTTTGTGTTGCTCTTATGCACATGGCTTAGGGCTGACCCCTTGGGATAACCAATCACTGTTTGCCTCTGGAGAAAACTGATTCTCCCTCTCTCAGCAGCCACTGTTTGCCAGTAGCTCTTCATCTAGAGGTGGAGCCTTATGAAATTTCCCCTGTTGTGAAACAGCGGGAGAGAGACCTTGGTGGGTTGGAGAGGGGACAGGCAAAAGTCACTCACACCATGCAATAGTGTGGAAAGTTGTATTATCAAAGGGGGAGGGAGGGAGGGAGGGAGGGAGGGAGGGAGGGAGGGGAGAGAGGAAGTGTGCACAACCTCATGGCAAGGAAGAGGAAGGGATGGGAGGGGGCGGGTCTGAATGCTAACATCCCCTATCCAGGTTGGCATGTCTGGTGTTATGCAGGCCTTGTTGAAGTGACCATATTGTTGAGGTTCATGGATGAAGCATTTCCGGCTCTTACAATCCTCCTGTTCCTTCTTCCCATGTTTCCCAAGTTTTAGGTGTTGAGGGTTGCATTGTAGATGTGGGGGGGTCTCTGTGACCACCAGGACCCTCAGAGTGTCATCCAAGTGAGGCAAGAAGGAAGTCTGGTTCAACATGACTCAGTAGCTAGTGTTGGTTCAAACTTCTAGAGTCTGACACAGGACAGTTTATTGAAGCATATTGAAGAACAGCACAATTTTGAGAAAATAATCCTGGTGGTAATTAACTCAAACCCACGAATACAATAAAGCTTCAGGCTTCACTACATCAAAACTCCTTGAAAAGTACATGTGACCATAAATATGGGTTCTAGGTGGTTGGTGGTGGTACACGCCTTTGATCCCAGCACTGGTGAGGCAGAGGCAGGTGGACCTCTGTGAGTTCGAGACCAGCCTGGACTACAGAGTTAGTTCCAGGAAAGGCTCCAAAGTTTCACAGAGAACCTTGTCTCAAAAAAACAAAACAAAACAAAACAAAACAAAATGGGTTCTATATTTGCTGTATGTGACATCTTAAGGATCTGGTGTGGTCTCAGTCATACAGACAGTGCAAAGGTCATTGGAAAGTACATGTGACCTTCCCATAAAGATAGGTTCTACTGACTGAGAAATAATGCTCAAATAAGGGTCTAGGGAGGATGACTGAGACAAACATAAGAGTCTAGGGGAGTCAGGTGTGACCTGGCCATACAGACAGCACTAAGGTCACCAGGCTATAATCTGTATCTCTTCTGGGTGGAAAGCAGTTTTACACCTCTTCCTTTGAAGAGACAACACTGTGTGTTCAATATTCCTGGTTCCTTTAGTGCTTATCTGTGAGCACAAGGACCTCTGTGTCCCCTACTCAGATACACCAACTGGAGCTGACAATACATTGTCACTTAGTCTCTGAATTTTAGCCAGTTGTGGATCTCTGTGGTAGCCTCTGTATTCAGGAAAATTTTACTAGGGTACATAATATATCACCACATTTCCCCTTTTTTATCTAAAATAATAAAAGAAAGTTATAACTAATATAAGAAAAACCATATACAATATGTGCAATAAGTATATACAATATATACAGTCAAGAATTACATTAATAATGTCCAGTCCATAAACATTTGACAGACTCAGAGAAAAATACTCCATTATTTATGCTATTTTAGTGAGTCCAAAATATTGTACCTAATTTACTTTCTATCCTAACTTGTATTACCAACCCCAAACTATCTTTTGATGTCTTTTAAACTTATACACTTCACACCTCTTTAGTGAGTTTCTTTTCTTAATTTGTTAACAAGGAAAACTATAACTATCTAATCGTCAATTCCATCAGAGACCCAAGAAGGAAATAAGATTACCAAAGACTTCTAAAAAATTCGAGAAATGACAGAAAATAGACACCCAAGGTTCCTCTGCAATGTTGGAGCATCCATCTTTGGCCTACAGGCCTAGCATGTCTGACACACTCATCTGTGAAGCTGATATTCTGAAGGGCTGTCCTACCTTGTCTTGGCAAGGATCAGCAGTCCTTTCTTTTGCATCCTGCTTGTCCATTTGGACAGCATATTGTCAGCAGTTGAGGCAAAGGCACTTTCTTGACCAGTGGCTAACTTGCCACAAAGAAAGTAAACTCCATAAAGAGTTTCTTCGATGCCCATTATCTTTTCTGAAGTAGATTGGTGCTGCCAGGAGTAGACATGTCACGTCATTTAAAAAAAAAAAATCTGTTACTAAAAAAATCTTAAGGCCGGGCGGTGGTGGCGCACGCCTTTAATCCCAGCACTCAGGAGGCAGAGCCAGGTGGATCTCTGTGAGTTCGAGGCCAGCCTGGACTACCAAGTGAGTCCCAGGAGAGAGGCGCAAAGCTACACAGAGAAACCCTGTCTTGAAAAAAACCAAAAAAAAAAAAAAATCTTAAATGTCATGTTCTGTAGATCTCTGAAGTGTTTGAAGATGGCCTGTCTATCTAAAATATATCTCTGTTTGATCTTGAAAACTTGAGTAACATGACTACAAGTTTGATTGTATTGACTAACTACTAACTTGTGTTTCTTTATATATTAGTTGGTAATTGTAACTTTCAAGGACTAGAAAATTGCATTACATTGTTAAATGAGTTGTATAGGTACAATACCTTGAACAAGGTTAGAAATATATGCACAGTATGTTCTAACAAAAATAATCTCAAATTTGTATCTATATATGTACAAAATTTGTATATAATACACAAAAATGCAATCCAATGTAAAATATTTAAAACTAGTAGCTGCTTTTTAAAAGTAGATTCAATAATCTCCCCTTTTTCTTTTTCAGAGTACATGCAATAATCTATCTTTTTCTCTTACCATATCCATATTCTCTTTTTTTCAGAGTAAATTCAATAATCTACCTTTTATCCTATCATTTCTATATAATACATTTCTATATCATATACCCCTTTCTTCTTCTAGAAAGAGATTGACTATGACCAATAACAATTTTTAGCCAAACCCTAAACAAAGATAAACATCCATAATCCATTTTGGGGGGAATATGGATGCAGTTTTCTAGGCTACTTCCTGCTAATTGGGGGCACTGGACACAAAGAAAATGTAGGATTATGGTCAGGTACTGATTGGAGTAGTCTGTGGGGCTGTGTCACCTCAGCTAGCCATCTTGATATTGTCCTGGGCAGTTTGGAATCCAAAGCCAATTTTGGGTGGTATTTGTCAGCTTGGTGGTGTTATCATCATCCTGATGGAATCATCATTGTGGGGTCCCATCATCTTTTTGGAAACTTCAAAGTCACTGTTAGGCATGGTCATGGTTCACTGCAGAAAACTGATAGATACTCAAACAGGAAAACATGTACAGGAAGCTAATGAAGCCTTTATTCTAGAATTAGTTAGTACTCTATATGACCATTAATATCACAACAAAAGTTTAAAATATATATACATATATTAATCTTATAAATTTTGATATAAAATTCATACCTTAAGAAAAGTTTAGCTGGGCAGTGGTGGCACATGCCTTTAATCCCAGCACTCGGGAGGCAGAGGCAGGTGGATCTCTGTGAGTTCAAGGCCAGCCTGAGCTACAGAGTGAGTTCCAGGAAAGGCTCCAAAGCTACACAGAGTCTGTCTCAGAGTAAAAAAAAGAAAGAGAAAAAAAGGTTTAAAAGAGTCAAAATAAAACCAAAGGATCATGAGATTAATAGCAATAGAATAGTACCTTAATCTTGGTTTTTGTTCTGTCCCATGTCAGGTGGTTCTTCTGATATGATACAGAGATTTTGTATTTTCTTTTAACAAGCATGCTTGGGTTTAGAGAAGAGAGCCACACTCCAACTCCAAAGATAGCTTTAATTTTTAATTGAACTGGGAATACATAGGGACCATTTGCATTATGTGTCTGTAGATAACAGCAGAAACAAACATCTAGGAAGGTTTATGAAATTTTATCCTGTTAGATATGTGATATACCAATAGGCCAATTTACTCTTTTTCTTAGGACATTTTTTTCTGAATGATTTGTCCTTTTTCTTAAGATATCTCATTTGTCTAGTGTTCTTCAGATTCCTTAGCCTTCGTTCTCCTGAAAGACAAAAGCAAAACCCTTTCCCAACTCTAAATTTGTGGAGGTTCCCTTCTGGGAAGTTATATCTGAGCAAATGAAAAGCATTTGTTAGTGGTATAAGTTAGTTTAAATTGAATGGTCATGCTGGTTAATGAACTATCACCTCTTTTAATTAAGAGGTCTCTCTTGTTCAAATCAAACCTTTATCAATTTTGATGGTATCCATAGTTTTTTTTCTCCTGTGGAAACAAAAGCAAAACCTTGTCCTCAACGTAACACATATCCTGGTTTCCATTCTGAGGTCAGCACATCTTTAAAGTATACAGGCTAATGTAAATCCATAGTTTTTTCCTATTATCCAATGTCTCTTTGCAGCTGCTGTTCCTTTCTCATTAGCACTGAGAAAATTCAAAGTTAATAGAGCATTTTGTAACCTATTTCTGGAGGTTTTGTTACCCCTTTCTGTTTATTTAGCATATCCTTTAGAGTTCAATTTGATTTTTCTATGATTGCTTGGTCTGTAGGATTATGTGGTATATCTGTAATGTGCTTTGTATTGTAATAAGCAAAAAACTATTTCATTTTACCAGAGACATATGCTGGAGCATTGTTGGTTTTAATTTGTATAGGAATACCCATGATGGCCATAACTTCTAGCAAATGCATGATTACAGAATCAGCTTTTTCAGAACTCAAAGCGGTTACCCATTGAAATACTGAATAAGTATCAATAGTGTGGTGCACATATTTCAATTTTCCAAATTCTGCAAAGTGAAACACATCCTTCTGGTAGTGGAGTTTGAGTGTATAAAGAAAAAGTAGGATATTTCCTTATAATTTCCTTGGCTTGTTGCCAGGTTATGGAAAAATCCTTTTTTAAACCCTTACTATTTTTTTTATTTTTTATTTTTATTTTATTATTATTATTATTTTTCCCATCACAGGCAATTTATTTTGTTCTATTCATTCACAGTTAATACAGAAAATACTTGGAAACATTTCCATATAATGTTTGACACAGAAATCATCAAATAGAAGTATACAATGTTGACAGGAGGCAGTACATTTATAATTTATAACCCCAAATGTATTTATAAATTAGAAATGGAAAAATCTACCAATGAAATTATGAAGGTTCACCAAAGTCATTTAATCTGTCAGTTTCTCATTCATTTTTATGTCTTAATAATATTCTATTGCATGAATAAGCCACATTTTATTTCTCTCCAGTATTTGATAGCTATTTGAGTTGTTTTAACTTTTTTACTATTAGCAACACACTGCTGTAAACCTTCATGTACATGTTTCATAGGTGCACATTTTCAGTAGTTTGAGGATATATTCCTAAGGGTAGAATTGTTGAGTAACAGAGTAACAATGTTTTGCATTTTGACCAACCACCAAACTGTTTTGCCAAAGTGGCACACCATTTTACAATCTCACCAAATCCTTGTTTTTAAGGCTCTGATTTTTGTACAAAAGCATTCAATCATTCTGTCAGACCAAACCAGGAAAAGGAAGCTATAGTTCAGAGCTGTTCTATTCCATTTACTATGCAAAGCCATTCTCGGTGTTTGCAACTCTCAGCCCTTTTGAGTATTCTTGCAGTGTTCACCTTTTCCTCCACCACTTTTTTTTTTCTTCTTTTTTTCTGGTTTATTTCTATCTATTACAAATGTACAAAAAAATCCTCCATCAATGCTGCTGATAGCAGCAGAACCTTGAGAAATATACCTTTGGTTTGCCTCAGAAAAGGAACACATATTGCACTGTAAAGTTTATAAAATTGGCGCAAAACATTGTGATAATGTTACAATACCAGTTTTAAGAGTTCAGTGACTAATGGGGAGCCGATGGGATACATGTAGAACTGTGAAAGCGATCTCACTTAGCCAGCTGTACACGTAGACTGTAAATCTACATTCAGATCATTTCTGAACTAAGACTATCATCTCAGTTTATCTGTTGAGGTCAACCAGGAAACCCTAGAATATACCTTGATTTTTGCAAAAACAAAATAGGGGGAGGGGTTTCTTCAGCATTTCAGTCCACGAGTAACAGTATCCTAACAGGCAAAGTGTTCTCTCACTGTCAACATAGAATGAACTGCTGCTGGAGGTCAACTTGGGCTTTAATTTGCATTGGTACTTACATGCATAGTAGTCCAAGTTGTTGACCTCATGACTTTAAAAAGTAACTCTAAAAAAGTAAAATGGCCCTTCTTGGAAGACTAAAGAAAGACATCCAACCACAGTTGTAAAAAGTCTCATCAAAACAATATACCCTTTTATGAATTACGCCTCAATTAAAAAAAAAAGTAGCCCCAAATAAGAAGCAGCTCTGAAAAAGAAAATATAACTTAAGATATTTGAAAAAAAAACAAGGTGAATATAGGTTCAAAAATAATTAAAATACATTTTCTTAAGGCTACCTAGAATTAGGCTTTAAAGTATTCTACCATTTCAAGTTTACCACTAGTTACTAGATACCTATTTACAAACAAGATGTTCACTTTTTTTGTTCCTTTATCAAGAGAAAAATCTACCTTCAGACTATGAGGGTGGTGATGGAGAGGGACTAGAAAACAAGATTCAAACAATCCCATGCAAATATCACATTTTTCAAATGGAAGAACTCCAAACTGCACTAGAAGTTCCAATCACTAAGACACTTTCCATTGAAATGATTTAAGTACAACTACATGGCACCAAGGTTTAGGCCTAATATAGGCCTGACAACCAAGTCCTTGTTTTCTGGAAGAAAGGCCTCAAAAGTCCCACTCAATTCCACATAACAATACTTCAAAGATCAATTAGGTTTTCATTTCTTTAATATTTTTGTTTTTGACTTCTAATCTTAAAGACTAGATTGAAACTTAGCTCATTTCCCAGAAGGCATTGCTTCCCTTTGCTCTATGAAAGAGTCCATCAAGACCTCTTCCTCAAAACCATCTAGCCCCCAGCCTCGAGCCTGTGCTTGTGATGCATCTTTCTCAACATCCTGAAAAGGTAATGTAGGTAAAACATGCTCATAAACATTAAAACTAGTTGTTAGAAAGACGTAACTAGCTTTATAATTTAAGTTTTAAAGCATAAATACTTGCAGCTTGATCTGCACTGACAATGATTGTTGGAGCCTAGAATTCAACATTTACAAATTCTCATTCACACACACAAAACACACTATTATCACACAACTTGTGTCTTGAGAGAATCTTCTGCTTTTTAAATCTTTGGCCTCCCAGTCAATCCCAAGTTCAACCAACTTTAACTAAAACTTCACTCAGAATTTCACCAAGCTTTTCACCCACACATTAATGCTTGTCATATCTTTCATCAACTGTCAAAATCTGAAGCCTGCTCAGAAATCGCCAGGTAAAAGAAAATAAATGAAATACACAGAGGTTATTTCAAAACAGAACATGACCATCATCAAAAAAAAAAAAAATGTCATGATTCCCGATTGGGATCATCCTTTGTTTACTACTAGTAAGAAAAATCTCACGGATTATTTCACACTCTGGCATTGGCCAAAGGACACGAGAGCTGGTTCTGGAGCATGCAGTTTCTCACACAGGTGTCCCCAGAGGAACACCAGGAATAAAGTCACGTGAGGCCTCTCCCGTACAGAGGCTGTCTCACAGGGGCATCGAGGACACCCACTAGTTTGTGGAGATCCCTGAGAGAGTATGATTCTTAAAATCTGGACTGTACATAATTCACATCAGCCCTGTTCAGGTACTCACTGGAAGAAAGATGCAGCTGTTTGCCAGAACTCAGCACTCCACTCTAGATCAGCCATGTGGCCATGATGGTTTTTTCACAAGTGATATTCTCTAGTTTAAAGGATAATTATGTTGGGCTACAGATTTGCTATTTCCAAGGATGACTTGGATTTCATCACTCATCACTTGATTTGAATAACCATCCCAACATCAACCATCTATTTGTGGTTGTGTTGTGTTGTCCTTCTGTGGTGTATGTTGGTGTGGGATTATCTATTGCTTGATTTTTCATGGATGTGTTTAGCTTCTTTGGGTTGAATTTTCCCTTCTAGTGCTTTCTGTAGGGCTGGGTTTGTGGATAGGTATTGATTAAATCTGGTTTTATCCTGGAATGTTTTGTTTACTCCACCTATGGTGATTGAGAGTTTTGCTGGGTATAATAGTCTGGGTTGGCATCCGTGGTCTCTTAGTGTCTGCATGAGATTTGTCCATGATCTTCTAGCTTTCATAGTCTCTATTGAGTAGTCTGGTGTTATTCTGATGGGTTTACCTTTATATGTTACTTGGTCTTTTTCCTTTGCGGCTCTTAATATTTTTTCTTTGTTCTGTGTGTTTAGTGTTTTGATTATTATGTGGCGAGGGGACTTTTTTTTGGATCCAGCCTATTCGGTGTTCGGTAAGCTTCTTGTATCTTCATAGGTATTTCTTTCTTTAGGTTAGGAAAGTTTTCTTCTATGATTTTTTTTTTTTTTTTTTTTTTTGGTTTTTCGAGACAGGGTTTCTCTGTGTAGCTTTGCGCCTTTCCTGGGACTCACTTGGTAGCCCAGGCTGGCCTCGAACTCACAGAGATCCACCTGGCTCTGCCTCCCGAGTGCTGGGATTAAAGGCGTGCGCCACCACCGCCCGGCCAGTTTTCTTCTATGATTTTGTTGAATATATTTTCTGTGCCTTTGAGTTGGTATTCTTCTCCTTCTTCTATCCCTATTATTCTTAGGTTTGGTCTTTTCATGGTGTCCCAAATTTCCTGGACGTTTTGTGTTACGACTTTTTTGTCTTTAGTGTTTTCTTTGACTGATGAATCTATTTTCTCTATCGTGTCTTCAGTGTCAGAGATTCTCTGTTCCATCTCTTGCAATCAGTTGGTTATGCTTGTTTCTGTAGTTCCTGTTCGTTTAGTCAGGATTTCTATTTCCAGCATTCCCTCAACATGTGTTTTCTTTATTGTCTCAAATTCATTTTTCAGATCTTGGAATGTTTCTTTCATCTGTTTAATTGCTTTTTGTTGGCTTGATTTGATTTCTTCCCATTTTTTGTTCTTTTTTTCTTCCATTTCTTTAAGGTAGTTTTTCATTTCCTCTTTAAGGAAAGTTTTTATTTCCTCATTGAGGGAATGTTTTATTTCTTCTTTAAGGGCCTCTATCATCTTCTTAAAGTCATTTTTAGGGTTGATTTCTTCTGTTTCTTCTGTTATGGTTTAGGTCTTGTAGGTGTAGAATCACTAGGTTCTGATGTTGCCATATAGGTCTTTATGTTGTTGCCTGTATTTTTGCACTGGCGTCTACTCATCTTTTCCTCTGTGCGGTGCAGGTGGTGTTTGTGTCTGAGAGTGTCTCTCTTGTTCTAATTTTTAGTCTTGGTTTAGTAGGGGTTCTTGGTTAAATTGGTGCTATTGGACTGTTTCTTCGGGGGCAGCTGATCTCAGTCGGTGAAGTATATACTTATGATTCTGGTGATCTGGTTTAGTGGCTGGGTAGCGCCTTCTTCTGTGTTCCCAGGTCACGTTTTGTTCATTTGTCAACTCCTCAGCTGATCTTGTTTCTTCAGACTTCAAACTGTAGGCATCTGAATCCTCTCCCAGATGGGTTTCAGCTGAGCAGGGTAGTCTCACCAACACCTCCAAGTTGTTGGGTTTCACAGGATCAGCAGTTGGGCCCTGGGTTGTCCCCAGACAGAGTGCCCAGACTCGCCCTGGTTCCGACCCATGGAGATAGCCTCTTCCCCAGGTGTTGGGGCTAGGGGCGTCCCCTTTCCAAGCTGCGTCCGCCCTTCTCCGTCCCTGGGCCTGTCCACCCCTGTGGCCTGCCGCCACAGGCCCACCTGCGTCCGCTTGTCTCCGCCACGGGGCCTGTATGTCCCTGTCAGCTACCGCTGGGTCTGTCTGCCTCTGCGGGCCGCCACCAGGCCTGTATGTCTCTGCCGGCTGCTGCTGGGCCTGTATGTCCAGGCCCTTAAACCCTTACTATTGACGTGTTTTTTATGGGCCCCCAGAACATTTCCTATCAATAACTGATCAATCTCATCATTACCTTGTGCTAGAGGGCCTTGCAGAGCCGTATGAGATCGGATGTGTGTTATATATAAGGGATGATTCTATTCTTGATTATTTCTTGTAACTGAATAAATAATGAAGTTAATGCTCACTCATCAGGGATAAATTCAGCAGTTCCAATGTGTAAGACCATTCTTTCTGCATACTGAGAGCCAGTAATTGTGTTGAGAGTTTCTGAAAAATCCATTAATACCATTAGAATGGCATATAATTCCCATTTTTGGACAGAATTATAAGGACTTTGAACCACTTTACTTAAATGTTCTGATTTGTAACCTGCCTTTCACTTTTGGTTTGCATCAGTATAAAATATAGGTGCTCCAGATATTGGTGTTTCCCGTACAGTTCAGGGCAGGATCCAGTTAGTTATCTTTATAAGTTTAATTCTATTGCTTTTGAGATATTTGTTGTTAATCTCTCCCAAAAATTACTGCAAGCTCTTTGCCAAGTTTTACTTTTTGCCCATAATTTGTCAATTTCATCATTAGTTAAAGGTAGTACAATTTCTGCTGGGTCTATTCCTGCTAATTGACAAAGTGTCAATTTTCCTTTTGAAATCAACTCAGAGATCTTTTCCACATAAGTTTTTAATTTGGTAGAAATATCCATTCCAATATAATATCTTTCCTCTGCATTAAAATTCCTGTAGGAGAATGCTTAGAGGCTAAAATAACCCAAATGTAATCAAGCTTTGGATCCAAATGATCCACATGTGCATCCTGTATTTTCTTTTCCTCCAAAGCCAGTTCTTTCTCAGCTTCAGCTGATAATTCTCTTGGACTATTTAAGTCCTTGTCACCCTCTAAGGTTTTGAACAAATTTCTCAGTTCATTATTTTTTTACCCCAATAGTACTCAGTAGATTGGAAATGTCTCCTAATAATCTTTGAAAGTCATTAAGAGTCTGTAATCGATCTCTCCTAATTTACACTTTTGGGGATCTTATTTTTTTGTAGACCTATTTTACATCCTACATAATTAATAGACTCTCCTCTTTGTATCTTTTCAGGAGCAATTTGTAATCAATAAGGCAAATTTTTCTTTACTTCTTCAAACATTCTTTCTAAAGTATCTACATTTGAATCAGCTAGTAAAACGTCCATGTAATGGTAAACTATAGACTGAGGAAATTGTTTATGTCCAATGGCTGTCATATGTCAAATAGGGTTGGGCTATTTAACATTCCCTGTGGGAGAACCTTCCATTGATATCTCTTAACGGGCTGAGAATTATTATATGTAGGCACCATGAAGGCAAATTATTCTCTGTCTTTTTCTTGTAAAGGTATTAAGAAGAAACAGTCTTTTAAATTGATAACTGTAAGAGGCCATCCTTTAGGCATCTGCCCTGACTCCGCCCTCTTCTCCCAGTATCTCTCTTAGATTTCCTGCCTGGCTCTTATCCTGCCTTACCATAGGTCAGAACAGCTTCTTTATTAACCAACAGTAGCAACACATATTCACAGCATACAGAAAAACCATCCCACAGCAGCAAATACCTCCCTCACCTCTCTTCCTCTCTTCACGAGGCCACATCTGCACCTCCTCTCTCCCCGCTCTCCCGCCTCTTCATTTATCTTCCTCTCTTATTCCTCCTCTCCTCAGCCCTTAACTCCAGAGGTGCACTCTGCGTTCCTTTCCTTCCTCCCCCAATAAGTTTGCCTCTTGAGTTCTGTCACATGGCATGGCTTTCTAGGGCTCTTGGCTCCAACCCAACAAGGTTTTAGCACATTGCTTTTTCTGGTATGGACCTTAATTAGGATTGAACATGTAGTTGTTTAAATGTACATTCTAAGATGGCGAGATGGCTCAGTGCATAAAGGCACTTGCTGCCAAGTCTGAAGACTTGAATTTGATGCCTGGGTCCCACATGGTGGAGAGAGAAAACTGACTCCCAAAAGTTGTCCCCTAATCTACAGACATACACATACACCACAGAGGGGAGAAAGGGAGAGAGGGAGGGAGGGAGGGAGGAAGGGAGAGAGAGCTGGAAGTGTGGTCCTGCCTTTTACCCCAGTGCTTGGGAGATAGAGGCAGGAAGGGCTGAGCACCAGACCAGCTTTGGCTGCATAGTGAGACTCTTTAAAAAATAGAGGGGTGATTAAAACATAGTAATTTTTTAATGTGTTGAGTGATGCTCTGCTCTTTCCTAATATTTACTAAATATTCCTAAGTACCTGGGCACTCATTATAGGCTAGACCTATCTTGAAGGATACAGAAGTGAACAAAACCAACAACAACAACAACAAAATTCCCATCCTTGCCAGCGGTGGTGGCACATGCCTTTAATCTGGAGGTAGAAGCTCTGGGGACTCTGAGTCCTAGACTACAGATCGAGTTCAAGGACTGCCAGGTCGAGTTCAAAGACACAGAGAAACCTTGTCTTGAAACACCACCCCCACCAAAAAAAAATCCTCGTAAGTTAACATTGCAGTGGGAATGATAGGCACTTAGGGTCATCATGGGTTACATAGCCCGTACCAGGCCAGCAGAGATACATAGCAAGACCTCATGTCCAAAATACATACAGGATTGGGAGATGGCACAGCCAAAGAAGTCCTTACAGTGGAAGCCTGAGGACCCAAGTGCAGAGACTCAGCATCCTAGTAAAAAGCGAGGCCAGAGCTCAGGGGCCTGTAATCCCTAGGATTCGCTGGTTTGTCTCAGAAACAAAGTGAAGGGGCTGACATAGCCCAGTGTATAAACTGCTTGCTGCCTAAGCCTGAGGACCAGAGTTGTCAGCCCCAGGACCCACAGAAGGGAAGGGTGTTAGGGCACATGCCTGTCATCAAAAGCTCTTGGGGAGCGGAGACAAGAGGATCCATGGGGTCTTGCAGGCCCTAGCTGAAAAAAACGGTGAGCCCCGGGTTCAGGAAGAGAGACCCTATCTCAAAAACGAGGGTGGAGGGCGACTGGGGACAGCAGGCATCACGTCCGGTCACACACACACACGCGCACACACACACACACACACACACGAACACGCGCGCACACACTCACGCACACACACGCACATACACACATATACACACACGCACACACACACGAACACGCGCACACACACACTCACACACACACACGCACATACACACATATACACACACGCACACACACACACACATACACACGCGCACGCACACTCACACGCACACTCGCGCCCACGCACAGTCACACGCACACTCGCGCCCACGCACGCACGCACACACACACGCACACACGCGCCCACGCACAGTCACACTCACACGCACGCACACACACACGCACACACTCACACACTCACACACACGCACGCACATGCACGCGCACACACACACACTCACACACACACGCACACGCGCGCACAAGAAGCCATCCGCCAACAGGTCGCCGGGCTCCCGGTGACGTCACGGCCCCTCTGTGACACACCTCCTCTATGACGGCAGCGGCGGGCAGGTGGCAGACGCCAGGGCTGAGTCGGCCGCGCCGCCCGGGGCTCACGCAGGGTCGGACCCGGCCGGCGGCGGCGGCGGCGGCGGCGCGCGGCAGCTGAGGGAGGCCCGAGGGCTTTGGCTGCGGCGACTGCGGCTTCCCGGGGGGGGGGGCGGCCCCAGGAAAGGATGCGGCGGAGCCCCCGCCCAGGCTCGGCCGCCTCCTCTCACAAGCAAGCGCCCGACCTCTCCAGCGACAACAGCAGTAGTTCCCACAGCGTGACTTCGGGGGACAGCAATGGGCCCCAGTCCGCGGAGCTCGAGCAGCCCGAGGGCAGAAGGACCCGGGGCTCGAGCTGTGCCGAGCCCGCCTCAAGCCCGGAAGTGTCCGGAGGAGCCCCATGGGCAGGAAGCTCTTGGCCGAAGCCGGCGCCTCGGAGCCACAATGGGCAGACCGCCTGTGGCTCGGCAACCGTGAGGGGCGGGGCCTCGGGTGCGGGCGGGGTCGAGCCGGGGGGCGAGAGGGCGGGGCGGGCTCGCGGGGGCGGGGCCCGACGCGGACCTGGGTGCAGTTCCGGCCTCGCGCCTGAAGGGGGCGCGCTCAACCCGAGTCCCTGAGGGGCGAGGCACGGTGCCATGGCCGGTCCCGGGAGGGGGCGGAGGAGATCCTGTGACTGGGCATGGCTGAGGAGGCGCCACAGCGCCGGCGTGAGTGGCCTCCCGGACCCGGGCCCGCACTCACCGGGCTGGGGCGGGTCCTTCTGCGGACTGCGGCTCCCCCGCCCCGGGTCTGGGGGTGCGCAGGGGGCGTGGCACGGGGGTGCGGCAGGCTCATGGCCCGTTTGAGAGGCCGCCCAGCCGTCTGGCACCAGGCTCGGGAGCCTGCGCCCGGGCCCCGGGGGAAGTGCGAGCTTGCTGCACAAGACCTCAATGAAGCCCTGGGCTTCCCGCAGAACCGGCTGGATCTCCGGCAGGCTTGGAGGAGCAGCTCGGCTTTCTCCCCGCCCTGGATCTGAGGCAGGAGATGCCTACCCCGCGGGTGTCGAAGAGCTTCCTGAGTACGAGCCAGGCCAGCCCCATCCCTTCTGACCTGGAACTCGGATCCCCAGTTCTCCTGCCCGAACCCGGGTCCAAGAATCCAGCCCGATCCCCTCTGACCTGGCACTCAGAACCCCAGTTCTCCTGCCCGATCCCCTCTGACCTGGCACTCAGAACCCCAGTTCTCCTGCCCGAACCCCTCTGACCTGGCACTCGGAACCCCAGTTCTCCTGCCCGAACCCGGGTCGAAGAATCCAGACCGATCTCCCTCTAACCTGGCACTCGGAACTCCAATTCTCCTGCCAGAGCCCGGATCCGAGTGTCCAGCCTCATCTCGTTTTTCCAGCCCATTCTTGTCTCCTGAGACCCAGGACCTTGCCCGCCCCCCGCCCCCGTCCCTCCCGAGCCTTTGTGAACCTGCACTTCACCCCTCATGGTTCGCCCTCTCTGTCCCGGCCCCCAGGTTTCCTCTTTCAGGTGCTGAGCGTGTTGTTATCAGTGACTGGAGACGTGCTGGTCAGTGTGTACAGGTCAGAGGAAGACGGGGCAGGGACGGACGGGCAGCAGGGCTGGGACCCACCAAGCCATGAGCTGATTCCTATCTGGTCGAGTGCCCAGGAACTGGGTCTAGGACTCTGGGGTCGAGGCTAGGGTGAGTTAGGGCCTCAAGGCATCAGCTTTCATCCCGGTTCCTCAGGGAGGTCTGTTCCATCCGCTTCCTGTTCACTGCTGCGTCGCTTCTGAGTGTCTTTCTGGCAGGTGAGGAGCTTTGATTCCCTGGGGCCCCAGCTCTGCAGGTTTGCAGCCAAATCCAGCTCACCTGTCCCGGTGCCCCTCTGCCCACGCTAGTGACCCCTGCTTGGTCGCTCGCCGTCCCTCTGCGGCCCCAGCCACCACCCCAGCCCCCTAGCTTTCCTCCCTGTCCCCTTATACCAGAGGATGCCCTTCTCTTTCTCCAGCACTCTGGTGGGGTCTCCTGTACCTGGTCCCCCCTTTGGAGAATGTGAGTTGGGGAGACTAAGCCCCCAGGTGGGGTGGAGGTTGCGCGGGGGAGGGGGGGGACGGACATCTCTGGGCTACTGGGAGGGGGCAGGGTAGAGCATTGAGCGTAATCCCCAGAGGCCGACTGAGAATGGGAGGGGAGGCCCCTGAGTCTGGCCATACCCTGCTGACTTGGGAGAAGGTCGCTTATTTGTCCCTCCCTCCCCAGGAACCTAAGGAGATGCTGACTCTGAGGTAAAGGGGGGCAGGCGGCTCTGGAAATGTATCTGTGGGGGACTTCGGGAAGGAGCGCCCGGGCACAGGTAGCTAACCAGGTTGCCTACATCTCCATTCCAGCCAGTACCACCAGCGCGTGCACTCTCAGGGCCAGCAGCTGCAGCAGCTCCAGGCAGAACTGAATAAACTCCACAAGGAGGTGTCCAGCGTTCGTGCAGCCCACAGTGAGGTGAGTCCCTGCATGAGGGCTCGGGCCCCAGCTTCGATCACTCAAGGACGCTCTTTGGAACTACCACATCCTGGGTCCTGAGATGAACCCAGACACCCACTGCGGGGACTCTTAAGACCCTTAAGGTCCTATCTCTGGATATTGAGTTACTGAGAAGCTGGCCCAATGTAAACTAGCCCCAAACCCTCCTGGTCCACCCTCTGCCTCTTTAGAGAGTGGCCAAGCTCGTGTTCCAGAGGCTGAATGAGGACTTCGTTCGGAAACCTGACTATGCACTGAGCTCTGTGGGTAAGACACAGACATGTGGAAAGAAACAGACTGGAGGCGGGTGGGTCATAGACAGCCTCATTGCTGAGAAAGCCTAGGAGCCTCTGAAAGGGACTTCTGCCCACTCTAGGAGCCTCCATCGACCTGGAGAAGACGTCCAGTGACTATGAGGACACCAACACTGCCTACTTCTGGAATCGCTTGAGCTTCTGGAACTATGCACGGCCACCCTCGGTCATACTGGAGGTGGGCCTGGGACCAGGGAGCTGGGGATGGTATCAACGGCCGAGCCAGGCTGAGGGCAAGAATCAGCTTAGTGGAGAGGGACTGGAGCTGAGATCAGTTTGGCTTCGAGAGGTGCCCCACCGGGGACAGGGTCTGGCATGGTGTGGGAAGGCTCCTGCCAAGCCAAGGATGGAGTTAAACTGAAGAGAACTGTAACGTGCTGGGGACTCAGCATTGTCTCCCGTGGTTAGACAAGGTCCGGGGCAGAGGGCAGAGCTCTGGGCTGAGCAGCAGCTCTAGGACAGTCTTGCTACGCAGCTCAGGCTGCCGCAATCCTCAGTATCGTCTGGTCTGGGGTCTGTCCTGGGTTCTGACGGTCTGCCCAAACCCCTACAGCCAGACGTGTTCCCTGGAAACTGCTGGGCTTTTGAAGGTGATAAAGGCCAGGTGGTGATCCGACTGCCAGGCCATGTGCAGTTAAGCGACATCACCCTGCAGCATCCTCCACCCACCGTGGCACACACTGGAGGAGCCAGCAGTGCACCCCGGGACTTTGCAGTCTTTGTGAGTGGGGCTGAGGCCAGGAGGTGGGGGATTTTGTTCAGAAACCCCTCGGCAGTGGTGAGAACCATTGCCAGCATTTGTCATTATTTGCTCATCTCACACACGCACAGGCTGCTACAGGTTGGAATGAGCATAACTAAATCCAGATTTGTTTGGCTTACCAAGCTCTATACACATTATTTCATTGCATCTGTAAAAACGATGAAGCTATGTTGTCTGACAAGGGATGATAGAATGATTTCTTTTAAAAAAAATTTTAAAGGATATGAGTGTTTTTGCCATTATGTGCATCATGTACATTCCTAGTGCCCCAGAAAGTCAGCAGAGTGTGGTAGATTCCTCTGGAACTGGAGCTAAGAACAGTGTGAGCCACCATGTGGTTGCTGGGAACCCAACCTGGGTCCCCGGCAAGAGCCATCTTTCCAACCCTGCTAACAACTTTATAATAGCCTGGTTTGTTTGCTTAAGACAGGGTCATTCTATGCAGCCCAGGCTGACTTTAAACTTACAGTCTTGGCTTAGCATCCCTGGTGCTAGGATACCCCGGCTGTTGCTGGTTTCTTCAAGTCTACATTCCACACTACATACCTTGCATTAGAACACAAGCCAGCGCACATGCAGCTGTTGAACACATTGAAGATCCTGAACCAAGCTGTTTTCTCTCCCTTACCCCGTGCCTCACTGTTCCTCCACACTCTTCACCCACCAGGGGCTCCAAGTTGATGATGAGACTGAAGTGCTCTTGGGAAAATTCATCTTTGATGTGCAGAAATCTGAGATTCAGACTTTCCACCTACAGGTGTGTTTATCTCTGGGGTGAGAGTGCTAAAATGGGGCAGTGGGTACTGATGGGGGGGACAGTCTTAGAGCAGGTGTTGGCATGATTCGTTTGTCTCCCCAGAATGACCCTCCGTCAGCCTTCCCCAAGGTGAAGATTCAGATTCTAAGCAACTGGGGCCATCCACGTTTCACATGCTTATATCGAGTCCGTGCCCATGGTGTGCGGATCTCAGAGTGGGCAGAGGACAATGCCACAGGGGTCACTGGGGGGCCCCATTAAAAATGCTGATGGTTGGAGTAGAATTGAGATTTGTGCTAAAGAAAACTGCATCAGTGATGAGAGGTCACCTGTTGGGGAAAGCTCTGGCTGCCTATGGCAGGTCAGTATGGCAGAATATGGCCCTCAACACATCCTCTTTTCCTGGTATAGCAGCAGCAGCTGGTGTTTACAGTGCCTACAATATGCAAGAGACGGTGTTGTAGACATTCTATACTATACAAGATGCAGCTTGAACCTCAGTCCAGAGAAAACTGCTCAGACGAGCTCTACTTGTACTAGTGAAAAGTAACACAAGAATGGGGCCTTCCTCGGGAGGCATCCCTTTTCAACTGGAGAACTACCAGGCAGCTGAAGCCATACTTGTGTTCAATCCCCACCCCCAAATCCTGGATATGTCCTCAGTTCCTCCTATGTACAGATAGAGGGGAAACTCTCCTCTGGCAAACACTGAAAAGCTAAGATCTGGACATTTCTAGGAATCCTTCTGAGTCAAAGCTGACCTAGGCTTGGTAGCCCTCACGCAGTTAGTCATTACTAGCCTTAGGTGTAGGTCATCTGAAGTTCATCAGACTCACGAATCTTCACTGTAATGGTTAAAAGAACTGGAGGGGGGGGCATGCAAATAGGCAGTCAAATAATTAGTTCCTAAGGGTGGAAAAGAGAAACTAGCATGAGCAAAGAAAAAAAGAAAAGCATTATTTATCTTGGATGTTGGGGTCCTTCCTACTGGTGTGTGAGGCAGAACACTTAGCCACCTATTTAAAGTAGGGTGATAGTATTTTGTCATCTGAAGACGTAAGTGCCCATACCAAGCATTCTCAAAACCTGAGGTCTGGGGGATGGAGAGATGGTTCCAGTGGTAAAGACCATTGGCTGCTCTTCCAGAGGACCTGAGTTTGATTCCCAGCACCCACAGCAGCTCACAACCACCTGTAACTCTAGTTTTAGGGGATCTAAACCCTCTTCTAGCCTTCTCAGACACTAGGCACACATGTGGTACATTCAAGCAAGCAAAACACCCAAACCTATAAAAAGTCAACAACAAAAGCCAAGGCTAGGGCTAAAGAGATGTCTCAGCAGGGAAAGGCCACCAGCCTGACAATTAGAACTTAATCCCGGGACCCACATGGTGGAACAAGAGAACCAACTCCACAAATCTACCCTCTGACCTCCCACATGCGGTGGTACTTTCATACAAAAAAAATTTTAATGTAATAAAAAAAATTAAGGGTCATTAAGATGACTCAAGTGGGTTACAGGGGCTTGCCCCCAAGTCATAGGAGCTGAATTCAGTCTCTGGGACTCCTACAATAGAGAACCAAGTCCCACAGGTTGGCTTTTGACCTCCATGTGTATCATGATACATACACATGCACACATACAAATTAATGTAGTGGAAACAAAACTAAGGTTAAAAATAGAACTAAGGAGCTGGGCAGTGGTGGCGCACACCTTTAATCCCAGCACTCAGGAGGCAGAGCCAGGCAGATCTCTGAGTTCGAGGCCAGCCTGGGCTACCAAGTGAGCTCCAGGAAAGGCACAAAGCTACACAGAGAAACCCTGTCTCGAAAAACCAAAAAAAAACAAAACAAAACAAACAAACAAACAAACAAAAAAAAAAAAACACTAAGTACTGGGCATGGTGGTATCCAGATGCCTTTAATTCCAGCACTCAGGAGGCAAAGGTAAGGAATTTCTGAGTTTGAGCCCAGGAGTCAGTACTACATAGAACCTGTCTCAAGAAAACTAAAAAGAAAAAAATAGGACTGAAGACTGGACATGGTAGTGCACACCTTTAATCCCCGCACTTGGGAGGCAGAGGCAGTGACAGGTGGATTGATAGAGCTAGCAGAGCATCAGTTTACCTAGTCTGCAAAAGCCCGTGGTCCTGGATTCAAATCTCAGTACACATACACAGAGGGCAGTTTAACCATAATAAGCAAAATCCTTAAGACTTCATTTTCCCCATCTAAGGCTGGCCTAAACTCACTGTGTAGCCCAGGTTAGCATAAAGTTCAAGGCAATACTCCTGCCTCAGGCACTCCAGTGCTAGGACCATAGACATGAACTACCTCCTTCAGCTTCTATTCACACTTTCCATACATGTCTAATGAGTGTGCATACCATTGCTAGTGTGGAGGGCAGAGGACAACTGTGTGGAGTTAATTTTCTCCTTCCACCTTTACATGGACTCTATGATAGAATTCAGGTGGTTTGGCTTCTACAAGCAAGCACTTAATCCAGTTAGCAATCTCCTAAGATCCTCTCTTTTTTGAACAGGGTCTAATATAGCCCAGGCTATCCTCAGACTGTGTAGTAGAAGATGTCTTTAAACTCTAGAGCCTCCTACATATACTCAAAGATAAACTAAGTGGTAGGGCCTGACTCTAGCATGACTTAGACCCTAGTGGGCCCAATTCCCAGCACCAAACACAAAACAAAAAAACAAATGCAGCCACTGAGGAATATTTATTATTGATATACGGATACATTTTAAAAAGCAGATTAGGATATATAAAAATAAAATTTTCATATTGCATATAAAAACATGAAACATTAACAGCTGAGGGAACAGACTGAACATATTGAAAAGAACAATCGAGACTGACACAGAGCCCAGGAGCAGGCTACTGAGGATGAAGTAAATGTATGAACGATACCTCGTCTACATGTGGAAGGAAGTTCAAGGTGAGTATGAGCTGACAAATGGAATGAGTGGGAATATCGCGTTCACAGAAGGCTACCTGTGATACCTGCTGAAATCGTAAATATCCTGTGATCTATCGTTTCCACATCTAGGAACCAATTCCTCAAATATCTATGTAAGCAGAACAAAAGGAATCTCAGGGGATTACTAAATTCTGGAAAAGGAGACAAGGCAGCTTTGATAAGGCATCCAAAATCAATGCAAACCAGATACAAACAATATATGTGATTTCTTTTTTTAAAGATTTTTTAAAAATCTGATCTGAAATTCATAGTGTAATTTAAGTCTACACCAGACTCTCAGCAATCTACCTGCCCCAGACTTCCAAGTGTTGGCATTATAGCCATGAGCCACCAAGCTTTGTTCCCTTTATTTTTCCTATTTTTTTTCTCTCTCTGTGTAACAGTCACGGCTGTTCTGGAACTCGCTCTGTAGACCAGGTTGGCCTTGAGTCAGAAAGATTCACCTACCTCCGCCTCCTGAGTGATTAAAGTGTGCACCACCTGCCTGGCCCATTATCTGTTTTTATGATACTGATATTTGAGACAATTTTTTTCCTTTGGTTTTTTTGACACAGGGTTTCTCTTGCTGTCCTGGAACTCACTCTGTGGACCCAGCTGATCTCAAACTCAGAGATCCACTTGCCTCTACCTCCTGAGTGCTGGGATTAAAGGTATGCACTGCACCCAGTTTTTAAACAATGTCTGATTAGGTTAGAAAAAAATTTTTTGAAATACCTCTGCCTCCTGGGTGCTGGGACTCAAGTTGTGCATAACCATGACTAACTGGCAGATTGAGTGAAATTTTAATTCTGCATTTAAAAGTTCCCTTCTCCCTGCAAAAGAAAATCTGTTTTTTAGAGTAGGCACCAAGTGCACCATAGCTCCATCTACTCTACATGGAGGAAGGAGGACCCTTGAGCACAAAGAATCTGAAGCCAGCCTGGGCAGTGTGGTTACGATGTGTCCCTCCTATAAAGTGTTTCCACCATGAACATCCATGTTAAATTTCTAATAACATAAAAAGGTATTAAGCAGGACACAGTGGGCATGCTTATAATCCTAGCACTTAGGAGGACCAGAAATACAAGTCATCCTTGGCTACACATGTAGGACCAGCCTGAGCTACAAGAGACCCTTTTAAATCAAGTCAGGGGTTCTCTGTTTTAACAGCGCTGGTTGTCCTGGAACTCACTCTGTAGACCAGGCTGGCCTCAAACTCACAGAGATCCACCTACCTCTGCTTCCCAAGAACTAGGATTAAAGGCGTGCGCCACCACCCAGCTGCTACATGAGATCTTATGTCAAATAAAAAAAATTAGGACTGTAAACAAGACATGGTAGTACATGCCTCTAATTCCAGGTTGAGACAGGATGGTAAACTGCAGGCAAGTCTGGGCTACACAACAAGTGTCCCCCAAAACATCAAGGAACGGAGCTAGCACAAGAGTCTAACAGCCCTCCCTCTGCTGTGAAGCGGGTCTCTCAGCTCTGCCCCCTCTCATGAGGCGGAGCACCTTCCATCTTGTCCATGTGCCCAGCTCAGCTCAGCTCCACCCAGAGGAAGGGACAAGCATACGCTTACTTTATATTCAAGCTTTGTGTTTTCAAAGTATGCTTCTGGAGTGAATAGACCCAATTTGCCTGGATAGGGTTATCAGACCAAAGGGACCTTTCACTGAACAAGCCCAAGGTCAACAGACTAAGACTCAAGGCCAAAGTAGGCAAGGCTATCTAACCAGTCTGTAACCCTTCGAAGGAGGTGATCTTTATACTAGTCTTTCCTGAATGAAATGGTGTCAGGGACGGGTAGGTAGGTCAAGAGCAGCAATAGCAGAAGCAAGTATAAAAGTATCAACTATAAAGTGGGAAGAATGTGCAGGGTTGGTCCATGGCCCAGAGGATGGTGCAGGCTGAAGTAGACTGAACATAGCCTACTCTCCGAGTGAACCTATGCCTCGGGGGGCTGTGCAGGGCCCGCGGCTGGAGCTGGAGGTGCCTTGAATGGGGCCCAACCTTGGGCTTTGAAGTAGGAAACCAGCTGAGTGGGCACTTCTGCAAGTACAGTCTGTGCCAGTGTCTCCCGTGGAGCCTGTCAGGAGAAGAAAGGCAAAGTCAACGAGGGCCTGCAAGTCTCCCAGGGTCTACGCCTTGTCCAAAACTCAACCTTGCCAGACTTTATCTACTGGACCTCAACCTTACCCCCAAACCTTACTCACATTCTGAAACCGTCGATAAGGCACAAACTGCACTATGTCCCGGGTAGCTGCTTCTCCACGGCGTGTACGAAGAGGGCCACCATCAGCATCCAGCTGCTCCATGATCTCAAAGTCAGCACCACCCACGCCCACAATGATCACGGACATGGGCAGCTTTGAGGCTTGGACCACAGCCTCACATGTGGCCTCCACGTCTGTCACAGCGCCGTCAGTCAAAAGCAACAGTACGTAGTATTGCTAGGGACAAGTTCATTCCTGTACTGAGGCAAATCCTCTTTCCCAACCCTCCCAACAAACCAGCCACACATCCCCACTGACGAGACACCCCTCATTATCCAGCCCTCACCACCTCAGCGCCACAGCTATCCCCAGCTCTTACCGAGGCAGTCCTCTGCTGTGCAGCCTGGGCTGCAAACCTAGCCACGTGGTTGATGATGGGTGCAAAGTTGGTAGGGCCATAAAGACGGACTTGGGGCAGCGCTTGACGGTAGGCGTCTACGATGCCCTGGATGCCTACAAAGAACAGCAGAAAATGCTGTCAAGTTGTAGACCTTAGACCTCACGGCATGAAGTTAGACCTTACACCTGCCCATCTAGGCCCAGATGAGGAAACCTGGGAATATTTCACCCTTATCTCTCAAGACACAGCATTATCCAACAAATGAAACTAAGGGGCAAAGAAGACAGCACTTGATATAAATAATATCTTGAATTAAAACCCAGATTAAGAGTTATTTTCTGAGTTGGGAGTTGGTGATGCACACCTCTGAACCCAGCCCTCGGGAGGCAGAGGCACGTGGATCTCTGAGTAGGAGCCAGCCTGGTCTACAGGGCAAGTTCCAGGACAGCCAGGGCTACACAGAGAAACCCTGTCTTGAAAAAAATAAAAACAAAATAGTTATTTTCTGAACTAGGGAGTATAGAGCCTGTTGTATTAGTACTTTGGGAACTGAGTGTCAAGAGAGCCTGGCACACACAGGAAGACCTTCAAAAGCAAATACAGCCATCAAGGTGGTTCGGCAGCTAACGGACTTGGTGCACAAGCTCGGCGACCTGAGTTCCATCCACAGAACTACACAGAGTTAGAGGGGAGAACTAATCCTACAAGGCAAGATCCACCTGCTTTGGCCTCCCAAATGCTGGGGTTAAAAGAGTGAATCACCACCCCTGGCCTGGGTCACCAAGTTTGAGGCTAGCTTACATAGTTCTAGGCCATCCCAGCCAAAGTACAGAGAGAGACTCTGTCTCAAGAAGGAAAAAAAAAAGTTTGGCTGACTGAGAAGACATAGAATTTAGATTTAAACATATGTATGTAATATATTCTGAGGTTATAAAAGAAGGGACTATGGGGGGGAGTATTTTATAAAGGGAGGGGCCCACAAGATAAGGTAATAGAGCCAGGCAGTGGTGGCACACTCCTTTAATCCCAGCATCAGGAGGCAAAGACAGGTGGATCTCTTGAGTTTAAGGTCAGCTTGGTCTACAGAGTGAGTTCCAGGGCAGCCAGGGCTACACAGAGAAATGCTGTCTCAAAGAACAAAACAAAACAAAATGCAATGGTATAATGAAATATGTGACATGAAGCAGATCAGGGAACTATATAGGAGAGGGGACCAGCAACAAGGTGGACGAGGGAGGGCTAGGGGTGTAATAAGAAGATATACATGTATGCAAATAGCATGGGCTTATAATCTCAACAGTTGAGAGATGGAAACAGAAGGATCTGTTTGAGACTAGTGTGAGCTATAACAAGAACCTGATTCCAATGCAAAAAAAAAAAAAAGTCAAAATGAAATAATCACATGCTAACAAAAATTTAATAAAAGTAATAAGGGGCTGGGATATAGCTCTCTGGTAAAGCAAATTATGTAGCATATACAAGGGCCTAGCTTCAATCTCCAGTAACATAGAATTATTAAAAAAAAAAAAGTCCTTGACTTTAGGAACATACTTGAAGTATTTAGGGTAAAGGGCTATGTGCATTGGTGTTTTGCCTGCATGTGTATCTATGTGAGGGTTGTCAGATCCCCTGGAACTGGAGTTTCATATGGCTATGAGCTGCCATGTGGGTGCTAAGTATTAAACCCAGGTCCTCTGGAAGAGGAATCAGTGCTCTTAACTGCGGAGTCATCTCTCCAGCCCCAAATCTTGGGTCTTTACAAAAAAGCTCGGGAGTTCACACAAAACATCTACGTCCACTGAGCTGGGGATGTGGCCAGCGACAGAGTGCTTCCTTGGTGTATATAAAATTCTGGACTCCATCCTTAGCACAGCGAGGTCAGTGACAGCCCACACAGCCTTTTTCCATCTTTTCATTTGAGACCAAGTTGCCCAGGCAGGCCTTGAACTTTTGATTCTCTTGCCTCACCCTCCTAAGTAGCTGGGAATATAGAGCTCTGCCACCAGGCCCAGGAAATTTGTTTTATTTTAAAACCAAAGCACACAGAAGTAAGCAACTTGCCCCACGTCATTTCAATAATAAGATGAACTCGACTCCACCGGACTAGCTCCAGCCCCTCTCATCTTCTCTCCCCATGAAAGCTCACTCCTCAGAGGTGGAACTGTTTCACACGGCAGAATTGGGAATTACCTGCACAATAGGGGTTACTGGGATTGAAGTTCAAGGCAAATTCATGTGAGACCTGAGGGCAAAAATGAAAATGACTGAACCAGGTGTGGGTTACAAACCTCTAAAATTAGCACACAGGAGACTAAGACTAGAAAACTGCAAGTTTAAACCTAGTCTGAGAAATAAAGTAAGACCTATTTCAAAAAGGAAAAAAACAAAAAAGGCTAAGTATAGGAGTACGAAGTTTTAATCCCAGAACAGAGAGGCACTGGGATCTCTGTACACTTAGGCCAGCCAGAACAAACAAACAAACAAAAAAAAAAAAAAGAGAAAAAAAATGAGAATCTTCCTCCCTACCTTCCCCTCCTTTTTAGCATCCTGAATCCCACCCCCCTCCCCCAATACACACCATTTTTTAGCGCCCAGACAAGGTCTATGTAGACCTGGCTGTCTTGAAACTCACTACATAGACCATGCTGGCCTTGAACTCACAGAGATTGGCTGCCTCTGCCTCCTGAGTCCTGGGATTAAAGTTCTGTACCACCATGCCTGGCTAAGACTTTTTGATATTTGTTTGTGTGTGTGCGCGTGCCCAACACGATCAGAAAAACGCACTGGGTTCTCTTTGGAGCCGAGTGACAGGTAGCTAGCCATCTTGTTTGGTAACGGGGAACTGAACTTTGGTCATCTGGAGGAGCAGCAAGGGTTCGACTACTGAGCCATCTCTGTAGGTTAACCACCCCCACAGACTTTTCTGTGCCATGAAACAGGACACTCTTGAGGGGCTCAACTGTAGTTGGTAGAGTGCATGTTTAGCATGTTTAAGGCCCTGGGTTCAAGCCCCAAAATACAAAATCCAAACAAGGGCATTCTGATATATGGCAAGGTTCCCACAGAAGCAATCTGGCCCTGCACTTGCTGTATACCAGCCTGCAAGAACGGATCCCCATATCTCTCCTTGTAGCTGGATGCCAAGCAATAAATAAATTTACCACAGACTCTGGGATTAGGATCCTGATACTAAAAATGAGAATAGAGAGAAGAAAGAAGAGAGCTTACCTGCCAATTAGGGGGTACCTGGGCCCCAAATCCAAATGCTGGAAACAGTTTGTCTCTGTGGAGGACAGTGAATTGTAAAAGAAGCAGAGAAGGGATTGAGTCCAGAGGCTGAGAAGTGTGGGGCATGGGAGTGGCCAGAACCCAGAACTCACGAGTCATAGTCTTGAACCACGCTGCCCACACTCCACAGTGCTGTCAGGTACTCGTTGACTCCCGAAGGGCTCAGATAGTGCAGGGAGTCAGGTGAGGATGGGTCCCCGTTGGAACCAGTGAAGTCCACACCCACCTGGGAAGAGACCAAGAATGGAGGTAGATAAAGGCTACCTTAGCCTTCAGGCCTGTTCACTTGCCTCGAGGACAACAACTTACAGTAAAGTTGATCTGGCAGCCTCCCATGACATAGTCCAGGAAGGAATACTCTGTTTCAACCTGCAAGGGAAACCGGGTTAGGCTGTGGCTAATAGAGGCCTAGCATCATGGGGTCCAACGCTCAGAACTCAGCATGGGTCACCATCTTACCCGGCAAGTCTTGACACAGACAGTTCCAGAGTTCTTGTAGCTTTTCTTTTTCTTCTGCTTCTCAGGGTGGATGCATTCAAATTCAGCCTGGTCAGGAGGAGGAAACCACCACAGCATCAGCCAAGGACCTAAGCCACACTGGCCAGACTTGCCCTGGGCAGTAACCTTCTAGGCCCACCAAAGCACTGTAAACAGTCAATACTTACTGGGACTGCTTGAAGCTGGGCCAGGGTGGTGT
Source organism: Peromyscus maniculatus bairdii (assembly GCF_049852395.1). Classification (NCBI taxonomy): domain Eukaryota; kingdom Metazoa; phylum Chordata; class Mammalia; order Rodentia; family Cricetidae; genus Peromyscus; species Peromyscus maniculatus. The sequence goes on from NC_134855.1 coordinate 135,516,526, forward strand.
GGAATGTACCAATGAGATCATGTGACCCGTCACTGTCATAGTCTGAGCAGCGTACCTGAGAGAGGGTATGTCTATGTATAAAGGAGACACAGGGCAAGCAACTAAGTCCCTTCCCAGGATCTGTTCCCTTGATCAGTCTATTAAGGTCAACTCCTCACCTGGATGGGTGTGCCAGGGTCCCCACCGCAGAAATGCTGAAGGGGAACTGAGAAGCGCTTCCACGTAGGGTTCAGGTTGTTCTTGACTACCTGGGGTGGAGGAGAGTGAGCCCTGGCCTGGCCCATGAAGAGTTCCCACCCTCTCCTACCCACAGTCTTTCTCCCTCAGTTCCCAAATTGCTAATCACAAAGCCTGGAGATCCTCTCCTTCCCATGCCAGGCCAGCCAACACCAGGAGCCACACCTCGGATCTGTATGCCAGGTGCCACTTCCCATCACCTTGTCGGAAGAACTCCAAGAACGGATCAGACTTTCCGAGGAAGTCCTGCCGATGCCAGAGAGACCCCAGTTATAAGACTCAGAAAGACAGCCACCGTGTCAGCCCTGTCCCCTTCATTCTTGGGTCCCCAGGGCCTCCTCCTCCCAGACACACCTTCTTGTCTAGGTTTCTAGCTTCCACCTCCATGGTTACTACACGACTGTCCTTTAACTCCTGGGCGGACACCTGGGTAGAGAGGACTAAGTCAACCTCATGAATTATTCATCACATAAATTGCTTCCCAGCCTAGGCTTTATTCCTTACGGTGATGGTTCCCCGGCCAGCAGGCTTCCCCGGCTTCAACATCAAGGGTAGAGTCAGAGTCTGGCTGGACACAATCTGGGGAAAAATGAGGTGAGAGAGGCTTCAGGACCTCAGACAGGGTTAGGTCCCACCTGACCGGCACATCCAACCTCCGAGGTTACTTCATGGTACATTCTTAATCCCTGACCCTACATACCTGACCTAGGGAACACTCAGCTCCCCCTAGGAAGTCATCATCCCCCAGGTCTGGTGTCTTGTTGTCTATGTCATAGATTCCAAAGCGTAGCTTCTGGACAGTCTCAAAGTGGTACTCAATCTGCAGAGTCTTGGAGAACATGGGGCTTGAGCAGTTCCGGACTCGCTCAGTCCGGCAAAGCTGTGGGAAGAGGCCACTAAGCATCCATTACAAACCTGTCACCCCAAAACATAATCCTACCCTCCCTCAACGACCGTAACCTTCAAGGCCCGTCTCACCTCAGCCCAGGTGCCCCCTCCCACATCTTGTAAAAGGACGCAGAGTGGGTCAGATTTGGAGCCGATATCCTTGTCAATGAGATGGTCACAGGAAACGGACAGCTGAACCGAGGTCACACAGTGGGCCATCTGGGTGGGGGGAAAGAGCCGGGTCAAGCGTCAGGGTCTCTCCTCCATCTTTCACTGACTATAGTTCCCAGCCCGGGAAGGAAAGCCTCAGGATTCACACAGGCAGCCTCCACACCCTTGAGTCCTAAGTGAGCTCAACAGCACAGGACACAGTTGTGATAACAAACTCTGGCTCCAAATTAATCTCACCAATGCTGCCCAGACCCAGGACTTGAGTCTTAGCCACTGCAGAGAATAATCAATCTCACTCTGCTCTCTTAGCACCTGCCCAAAAGTCAGAACCAGGCCATACTTCAATTCCAACAGTCTCCAGTGGAGCCACTGTCTAGATACTGCTCCCCAAAAGCCGCTGCTGATAACGATGCCCTCCAACTCCGGGACCCCACATCTTGCAAGTTGGGATCCATCCCCCCCCATTGACTCTTCTAATCTCTAATCAGCTGTTGAAGTCTACTCCTTGCCATTCCCTTTCATGATCTATCAAAGCCGCTATTTATGCTGCCTAGAAATAGCAATAGTCTTCAGCTGGTCTCTTAACCTGTGCCATCCCTACTTCTACCTCCTATCTCCACCCCAACAGGCTATTAATATAGCAACCAAATTTATCCTGGCAAAACAGTCACGCCAGGCTTTGTGGCACTGCCTATAATCACAGCACACAGGAAGCATAAGCAAGACTGCTCTAAGTCTAAGGGCCACCTTAGATAACATACAGAGTTCCAGGATACCCATGGCTACAAACTAAAATTCTGTCTCAAAATCCAAACAGACAAAAAATGCAAAGTTGTGGCTCACACTGTAATTCTATCTCTGGGAGGCCAAACAGAAGGAACAAGAATTCCAGGCCAGCCTGAGCTACACAGTCAGTATGAAGTTAGCCTTGGTTACATGAGATCCTGACTCAAAAGCAAACAAAAGGGCTTGAGAAGTGGCTCAGCAGTTAAGAGAATATCTCCCTCTTGCAGAGACCTGAGTTCAATTCCTGGCACCCTGTTGGGTGGCTCACACCTGCCAACAACTCCAGCTCCAGGGGGATCCAATGCCTCTGGCCCATACATTTAGTCCATAGACACATACACATACCTTAAAATAAAAAACAAAAATGTCCTCCGCTGTCCCACTGTGAACTACCATTCGTAGAAAACATACAAGCTGCACAGCAGTCTGAGGCAGGATCTGGGAAATTTAAGCTCATCTGGTGGTTCACTTACCACTCATTCTGACCTTGCCGTTCCTCAAGCCCACCAGATTCCCAGTCCAAAGCCCTGCAGTCTTGGGCTGCTCTTTGTTTTTATCACCTACATGACTGTTCCCTCTCCTGCAAGGTTCTTACTCATCATCACATCTCTTCATGTGGAGTCTTACCTGCCACTCTAACTCCAACCACCACTGACACATCACTGACTCCATTACTGCTTTCCTAACAGTATCCAACTCACTATTCATATTTTCGTTATACAATTAGTCTAATAGAATGTAAACTGTGTGAAGAATTTATGTGTGCACTGCTCTATCTCAAGCACCTAGATACACTTGTTGCATGAAATCCAAAAGGCCATCTCCAGGACCAAGTCTCAGACTGACTAGCCTTTTGTCTCCAAAGTCAAACGGCCCCAATCCTCTCCAATTCACCTTTTTCCTCAACAGAATCATCATCACCTTGCATGAATCACCATAATAACTACAACGTAGTTCCTCCTACAGCCCACGACGATGCGCAGGCGTACAAGATTCTCACTGGACTTGCCTCAGCAGCCCAGCTTCCTACCTAGCAGGACTTCCTGGGATGTCTCCAGCCTTGAGATCCCCTATTATTAACCCTCAATCAACTCCTTCTCCTCCTAGCCACATCATTTCATGATGGTCCCTAAGCCTTGATTGTTGTTTTATGGTATTGGGAATTGACTAGGACCTTGTGCATTCCAGGCAACCATCTGTCACTGAACAACATCCCCCAGCTCCAGTCCCCCACCCAGAATACAGTACCTACACTGATTACTTTGAGTCACCACAGCACTTGAGCCCCTGCTCAAATGAATGATGAAGATCCCACTACTCTTCATTCCAAAGTCTGTAGCCAAACTAAGTCAAGTGTTTGTATCCTCACTCCCACCCGGTAGGCCTCCTGCTTCCCCAGGATTCACATTCCAGCTGGCTGTGAGAGATCCAAGTCTGGAGTCAGTCAATAACCCCAAGTACTCTGATTACCAGGTCCAGTGTTCTAAAGTTGCTCCTCCAAGAGGCCTGCAAACATCCAACCTTCCAGATGACTCCCTTAGAGGTTCAACAGACCCCAGTTTCTGCCACATCGTAATCTGAGTTCCACGTTTGTCACCTCGTGTTCTCTGAGGCAGTTCTCTGCTCATTTCACTACTGTTTAACAACAAAGAGGCCTAAAAGCTCAAGGAGCTCAAAGCTGCGTTAGCTAGGTAGGGCTGGGCTCACTACCAAACACACAAAAGAATGCTGAATGGCAGCTCAACCAGACAGAACCAGGTGTCTGCATTATTTGAAAGCACTAGATTGTAAAATCAGCAAGAGTATATATAACCCAGCTTTAAACATCTATTTCTCAGGTAAGTGTATATCCAATAGATCTGAATACCTATACATAGTAATTAATACACACACACATACACACACTCTTTTATATTCTGAGACAGTCTCATGTAACCCACGCTGGCCTCCAATGACTTTGCAGATGAGAATGACCTCAAATTCTGGATCCTCCTACGTTTCCCATGTGAGTACTGGGATTACGGGCATGCGTCACCATGCCTGGGTTATTATAATCTATACACGTCTGTATAGGGGTTGATATTATACATTTGAAGGCCCTCATTGGGTTCCTACCTAACCCCCGATCCACACTTGAAGTATCAATTATTCTAAGCCCAATACTTTTATTCCAGGCAGGTCAAGAACCTTCAAGCCATTGTATTTCTCACCTTCACAGGTTTCTGCTCCCTGGTACTGCCTCACCTAGCCAACTTCCACAGTCTCAACAAAAAACCCTGTATAACTGCCCAATGACTGTTAGATTCAACACCAAACTCTCTAGCAAGCTACTTTCTTCTACTCCTGAGGGAGAATTTCTACAGCATTGAGCAGTGGTGTGATACAGTTACCCCTGCATTCTCTAGCTCAAATGTAAGGCCTTTTTCAGTCAGCCACTTCCCTTAGCTCCTATCAGGAGAATAGACAGAACATGAGAACCAATATCCTACACAACGAGTATCTTGTCACCCATGGCTCTGGTCCGCCGTGACTCCCCCTAGAAATTCTTGCCCAGTAGGATTCCACTGTCTTTGGATAACCATAGTGATTTTTTTTTTTTTATCAATCTTTTTGCAACCACGCAGCCATTTCTGTTTATTAGCTAAATGAAAACCAGATCATGTCGTTTCTCTGTTTCAAACTCTGGGATAGCTTCCCAATACACTCAACATAAAATCATTCAATATAAAACCTAAGTCTGAGAGCAAGAGAGATGGCTCACTGGTTAAGAGCCCTTGTGTTTCCAGAGGACCCGAGTTCAGTTCCCAGCACCCACATCAGGCAGCTTACACACAGGCACCTGTGTCTCCAGCTCCAAGGAATCTGATGCCCTCTTCTGGCACCCACAGGCACTGCAATCACATGCACAAACCCACACGCCGACATGCACAACGACACAAAATTAAAAACAAAACAACGCAAAACACTAACATCCTGTGGCTGGCAAGATGGCGTAGTGGGGAAAGGTGCTTGCCATCACACCTGAGTTTGATCCCTGGAACCCACACAGGGATTTAACCCATGTGTAAATAGTCATCCAGCCACCCAAGTGTGTTCCCACACAGCTGTCCTTTCTCCACATCCAGTGTCAATTCCAGTCTGCATCTCAGGGCCTTTATACCATATGTTCCTCCACTGGACAGCAAGCCATGTAAGAGCAGGAACCTGTCTAGTTTTCTGTATCTTTGGTACCTACTTAAAATAGACACTCAGTAAATATTCAGTAACTGCATTAATGCTGAAATTACAACAGCAGAATTCTTTCTCTCCCCTTCCATTTAACTGGGGGCTCCTTCAAACTACCACCAAGTCTTTTCTCTATGTGCCGAGTACTAGTATTCAATGCTTAAAGCTGCTGCTCAGCTATCTGATGAATGGGAACTCTTAACTTTAGGCCCTTTTTCATTTGAATTAATGTACAGCAATAAACCTACCCTTTCCTGTTCTTTTAACAACTGAATTGTGAAACTTTAATGGGAGGCTAAGATGCAGCCTAGTGATAAGAGTTTTGCCTAGTGTATGCACATCCCTGGGTTCAACCCCACACTAAAAATAAACTAAAACAAAAAACAAACCGTAAGACAAAATTTTAATGCACGACGACGACTACAGTTCTGTTTTAATGAGAACCAATTTAAATAAACACGCAAGATTCGAAGGTGCTTTATAAAACACAAACAAGAAATCAGCTTGTGAAATGATCCACAGCATAAGTGACTAGAGAAATGCAAAATACAACCACAGTGGGGCCAGGTGGTGGCGACGCCTTTAGTCCCAGCATTTGGAGGCACAAACAGGTGGATCTCTGAGTTTGAGGCCAGCCTAGTCTACAGAGAGAGTTTCAGAACAGCCAGGGCTACACAGAGAAACCCTGTCTTGGAAAAAAACAAAAAACCACCCAAACCAAAACCAAACCAACAGACCCTTACAATGGGGTAGATACAAAGCCGCCGGGGCCTAAATGTAAGATCAACAAGGCCAAACGCTGGCAAAGGATATGCGATTCTTAGAGTTAGTGAAAGTATTAAATATGTCACCTTGGAAAACAGCCTGACAAGTCTGTCAGAAAGCCAGACAGATACCTAGCCAAGTGCAATTCCACTGGCAGATTTTAATCTAGAAATGAAAACACTACATTTGCAAAGCATTATTAAGAATGCTCACAGCAGCCTTATTCATTATAACCTAAAACTTGAAAAATTCCTAGTGTCCACCAATAGAATAGTTATAAAAAAAACCAAACAGCAACCAAACAGATTATTAATACCTGAAATCTGGATGAATCTGAAGGGTGAAATATATTGATTTTATTAGTTTTAGAATAGGCAGAAACTGCCAAAGGTGGTAGCACACATCTTTAATGCCAGCACTCAGGAGATAGAGCAGGCAGATCTCTGAGTTCAGAGCCAGCATGGTCTACAGAGCAAGTTCCAGGACAGTGAAAGCTACACAGAGAAATCCCTATTTTAAAAAACAAACAGAATGGCCGGGCGGTGGTGGCGCACACCTTTAATCCCAGCACTCGGGAGGCAGAGGAGGTGGATCTCTGTGAGTTCAAGGCCAGCCTGTTCTACCAAGTAAGTTCCAGGAAAGGCGCAAAGCTAAACAAAGAAACCCTGTCTCGAAAAAACAAAAAACAAAAAAAACAGAAAAGAAAGAATAGGGAAAAACTAATGTTTGTGGTCCTCCTCCTCCCCCAAAGGAGAAGTGGGTGTAACTGAGGAAAGCCATAGAATTCCAGGAAAAGATGGGTCAGTTGAGTCACAAAGGGTCTGCACTTCATTCCAAACATATACTGTGGGCCCGCTGTGTGCAAAGTAACATAAGACTTGACTCTGACGTTACTAAGTTGGCCTGGCTTCTATTCTCAATGTCAGGGCTTCCTGTGCAACCAAGGTTTCCTATTTTTGTTTTTTTCTTCTCACAGGTCTGCCCTTGTCTTTCTTGTTGGGATATTACTGTGTAGGAAAAAACCAAACACCTTAATAATTTGCAGCTTTCACTTGACACTGAGAATCACATCCACATTTCCATCATTTGGGGGTAGAGGATGGAAGACTAGGAGCTCACAGCCAGCTTGGGCCACGGACTCTGTCTAGGAATATGGAAACAAAACTCACGAGTTTGTGCATAGACACTGGCATTCTCCCTCTGAGCTACTTCACGAGCCCTGCCCCTGACATGACTTGTGTAGCCCTTGCTGACCTCAATCTCCTTCATCTCCAGCACTGAGATTGCAGGGGAAAACCACGATACCTACCAATAGCTAGTTTTCTTTTTGAGCCAAGGTTCCTTTAAATTACCTGTAATTTATGAGGTTATTAATTTTCAAGTCTTCTAAGTCTATCCCTACTTGGAAATCTGTGGTTAAAAACTCCTGCTGTACTTCTGACCACTGTTTATTATTCCTAAACTACACACCACTTATTTTGAGACAGCATCTTTTCAGGTGAGTTAGGCTGGCCTCAAATTCACTATCCTCCTGCCTTCAGCTTCAGAGTGCTGGGATTACAGCCTTTGCCACCGTGCCCTATCAACAGCTACATACTCAGACTCACTTTCATATAATGCCATTTCAATCAGATGAGGCTTTCATTTCAACCCCCTTAAATACCACCGTAAGGAAAGTTTTAAGTGGTCTGACTTATGCTTATTAGATCTTTGTGTACAGAATTTCTGTTCAACCAATTATAGGATAAGCCAAGGACCTTCAGAAATTATTTAAATTTAGACTTGTCTGATGCTAAACAAATCAACAGAGAGGTGAGTTTTCTGGCACATTTGACAGTTCTGGTGTCTCCTCTTTCCATTGGAACTAGTACAGAGCTGCATATGGAAACACCTAGAAGGTAGAGCTCTAGCCTTCTCTGACTTATTCATGGTCACTTGGGGGGTCTCATTCCTTTCTCCTCTCCTTTACTGGTTATTTTCCTCTGCTCCCACTGCCAATCTCAGAGCTTTCTAAGCCTATAATTAAGATTCTCTCTTAGAGCAGGATCCTCCCAGCAGTGTGCACACCTGCAGCCCCAGCAAAGGCCGGACTGAAGGTCTGAGTCCACCCTGAGCTTACAGAGAATGTGTCTCTAAACATGAAAGCCCCCATCTCACCTTTATAATTTGCAACATCATAAATAAAATGGGATTGACTGTCCAGCCCACATTCTGTGACCCCAGACAGAGGAAAGGCAGGATTTAGCTGTGGCCACGTGGTTAAGTGAAATGAGTATGAGACTAGAACACAAATACTTGGACTCGTAAATGCTCCTTAGAACTTTGTTTTTTTGAGACAGAATCTCACTTTGTGGCCCTGACTGGCCTATAACCCTGACATATTGATCAGACTGGCCTCAAACTTGCAGAAGCCACCTGCCTTTGCATCCCAAGGGTTGCGATGAAAGGTGTGCACTTTCATGCCTGGCCCAGAACTTTCTAGATTATAGTTAAACTCCCTTCTCTTCTGGAAAAGTTTTTATATTCACTACCAATCTGATGAAGGAGACAAAAGTATAGACTTCCCATAGTGAGTAGACTCTAAATACTGCTCTCACTTCTTCCCACCCATCAGATGCTACTGCACCAGATGGTGTCCTGCCTATATAGTTTGGGAAAAATCATTAAGCCTCAGGTTCCTCAGCTGTAAGGAGGAATATGATTTAGCCCTGAAGATTAATGTAAATAATGTGTGCAAGGCTCTTGATACACAGTAGCTGGGACCTGTGCTGGAATATCAGCATGTTAGCCACCACCTTCTTCCACCACTCGTGCATGCTGCCTTTCCCATGTTCCTCACAGCAGCACACAACTGCTCTGGAGACACTATATCTAATCTGTAACGGACAGCTGTCTTCTTTCCTTATTTCTCCACCTCCTTCCCTACTAAGAAACTTTTTATAGCAGGATCTCATACAGCCCACAATGGCCACCAACTTGCAAAAAAGCCAAAGATGGTCCTTATCTTTCTGCCTCTACCTCCCAAATGCTTAATTATAGGTCACAAATCCCAATAGTACATCTTGGCTAGACACCACAGACTTATATAGATAAAATGGAAACTCAAAGCACTTCAGAGAAGCAGGTATCACTGTACTTGACCAGACTTGTTAAGAATCTGAAGGATTATGTGAGCAGGTAGCCTTGGTAAGTTTAAGGAAAGACTAAATGCTGTAAGCCTCTCCTGTTTTTCCCTGGGAGATAGGTTACCTGCACACACTGTTGATAGGGACTCTCTTCGCTAATATAAAAACCATGTGCTTCATTTTTTTTTTTTTTTTTTTTGGGATGCTCTTTTTCCTGCATTAGCAGGCTCTAACTGCTTTTTGTAAACTCAAGAACAGTTTTTTTTCCTCCTGGGTTCAGTTGCATCTAACTCAACACCAGATGGCCTAAAACTCTATCAGTCCTTTAAGCTCAGGAGTTACATGAGCTTCTTTATACCCAAGAGCTGAACCAGGCAACCCTGCAATCCAGAGCTCCCTTTATCTCCCCAAGGTCACGCTACAGAAGTGGCAGAGGCTACAAGCAGGTCAGTCTGAGTAGCTGCATCATTCCTTCAGATAACTCAGTCATGCTCACACCTGTTGTTGCCTACCTTGGCAAGATGGAGCAGCTCACAGATGCTGGATCGAGTCTTGGAGGCCAATCAGGAAATCCTCCAGAGGCTCCCAAATGAAGCACCTCCACCCGCTGAACAACCAACCCTTCCCCAGGAAACAAAAGACTACGTCCACTAACACCACCACTTTTCTTCCCTTCTCACTTCCTCGAAGGATATGGGGAAGGCACTTGTTTTCTTACCCCTGTATCTCTAATTTCAGGATTCTCCAAATTTAAATCAGCAGACATTTCTCACAGGTCACAAACTGAACCAAATAATTTCTTTTTGAGACAAGTCTTTAGAGCAGGCTGGCCTATTACCCTAGATCCCTCTTGCCTCCGTCTTTCACGTGCTGTTATTAAAGGTGTGTGCCATCATGACCAAGTACAAGTTCTTACTATAAGGTGACATTCTTTATTCATACATGACTCAGGACTAATAAACTTATGCTCATAAATTAAATTTTTATTAAAGTGAGATTTATTTAGAAGCACTTATTTCTAAGAAGCCTATGTGCCACACAGAATCTGGCAGTACTGCAAAGCTTGAACTATGTGCGCACTCTCAGGACACCTAAGTGGGGAAATACAGCAGTTTCCCACCTTGTACTGGGATGGCCAGGAAAGTCTGAAAGCCACTCCAACATCGCTGAAGACTGCCCCAAGGCCAAACACCTCACCTGTGCCAGACCATTCACAGAAAGAGACCTATCCAAAGAGAGAACTGGATATGGAGGGAAGACAGGACTGTTCTACCATGGAGTTTCTCTCCACCCAGAGAAAGACTCTGAACACATCCTATACCAAACTTTATCTGAAGACTTAAAAAACCCTGTCTGATCAGTACCCGAGGACCAGTTAGCAGGTAGTCCTTTTGTTTTCCAAGTTTACTTGGAGTTGGGGAACTAAAATCATGGAGCATTGAGGGAGGCTCTTCCCGAGTAGACTGGGGGATACTGCTAGTGACTTGAGCCCTCCTCCCCTCCTCAGATCAGGGAGAAACAAGCAACACTTGCTCTCTATGAAGTATTTGAGCATCCATGAAAATTCCATTTATAGCTGAGGAGGTTCATAGCTCATGCCTGTAATCCCAACACTGAGGAAGACTACTGTTTCCAAGGTCAGCCTGGGCTGTCGACAAAGTGAGTTTAAAAACTTCAGTGTTAGCAGTAGGGCCTCAGGCAAGCTTCGATATCCCTATCTATATAAAATAGGAGTGGTGGTGGCAACTCTGGGGTTAAGGTCACCCATAAGAGGGTCCTTTGTTGGGTGGATGCCTACAGCATACTGACTACTCCCCTTGAGTGCTCGCAAAGGAGTCGATGTGCCTTCGGGCCGTGGTGTGGTACCACTTTCGCTACTTGTTTGCTCACAGGACACTCAGGACTCAAATGGTAGGACAGGGACAGGCTATGACAGTGACAATGTGGGGCTTCCACCACACAGAAAAGGGAGGGGTCACAAGGCAGCCAAACTGAGGTTCCATGCTTTTAGCTTCTCTTCAGAGTCAACTCAGACAGACTTCCAGAAGAAATGAAGTAGGTGGATTCACAGAACCATAGATGCTTACCACTGGATAGGATAAGCTAGACTTTTAGAGAACACAGGCCATAGGTCACAAGAACTGATGGGACCCAAGGGGATTTCTCTGTCCCATTCCATCACTAGTCCACATCCTGTAATTCAAGTCCAATCTTAGATCAAGATCACCACCACAACAGTCCCTCATTGTGTCTCCAAGGCCTTTTCTCCATGGCCTATACTAACTAGCTTTATACACAGATGCAAAGGAAGTCTACACCCACCCACCACAATCTCCTTAACACTGGAACAGGAACCGAGGACTTAATGGACTCCACGCTTATAGGATTTCATTAACGGGATAAATATTAAACAGCAAATGCAAATAGTGTGGTAAATATGTATGGTAAAGGTCACCTCAGGAAAGGTGACCTGCAGCAGCTACCTTCAAGGGAGTCATTTCTGTCCCCATCCTACCCTGCTACAACTTACATAGTCAATGTCTTTTATATATGGGGTGTTGTGAGGTAATACCAGACCATCTTCCTGAGCATCACTAGGGCCAGGGCACTGTCAAAAACTATTGCCTCTCCAGTGTGCATGAAGTTGGAAGAGCACAGCAAACCAACACCTGTGGAAAAGCAAACTATCTTTGTTCACAGAGCATGTTTTCCTGCTTCTCACTGGAACAATTCACCGGGCTAGGATATGTGGAGGGTCTTAAGGATTATTCTCTAAACATCTGTCTGGAAAACTACAGTATAACCACAAACTAGTTTCACATGTGTTAACTGTCTGACCATCTGCATCAACTGACCAGGAAAGTCTTTACAGTTCCTGTTTTACATTCAGTTCAGTACAACTAAGCACTTACATGTAAGAATTTAAGAATCTAATCTCTTGAGAAACAGACTTTTTTCTGCTTGCCTTCCCACAATTAAGTCCTGTTGTGCTCAGCATACAACACTGCACAAAAATTTGTTAGGACGATATATAGTTATGGCTAGGCTATAGTTACATAAAAATATAAGTGTATGAAGATCAACAGAAGTTGAGTTCCACCAAAGAAGCAAAGTGGGATCTACTATAGTAAATAGCCACCTGAGCAAGTTTATAGCCAAGGGGCATTGCTGGTCCCATAGATCACAAGACTGAAGGAAATAACAGATGCTACATCAGCCACCTGTTCCCATTTGCAACCTAACAGTGTGGAGTAGGGGACGGAGCAAGACATAAGGAAATCAGTAGCCGTATGGTTTAATATGTGTAAGAGTGTTCAAGCAACTCGATTCCTCCATCCTTTTCTTTTCCCCCTGGAGACAAGCTCTCACTGTGTAGCCCTGACTGATCGAGTGCTGGGATTAGAAGCATCTATAATGACCAGCTTTTCTTAAGTGTGAAACATTTAACAGCACGTGGTTATTGTTTCATATGACTCACATGTTAACTACCCTTAGTAATCAAAAGCTCCAAGTAAACCATCTCTACTGAGACTCATCACCTGTTTCCAGCTGACTTACTATGTGAGTAGGCAAAAGGAAAAAACTGGTGGCGGCAGAGACTGAAACATCAAGGAGCAGGCAGCAACTCCTGGGGGTGAATTAGGCTGCTGTTACCCCTCTGTACTTGTTCTTCCTCCTTCCAGGTTAGGAAAAGACTCAAAAATAATTGTTCCCTAGGCCAGAGTGGGGGGGCGGGGCGGAGTAACACCACTTCTCTACTTATTTGCTGAATTTTATGTCCTAACCTTTCAATGGAGGGAGGCCCCGGCGCTCACTAGAAATAAAAGGACATGGTTAATGAGATTTTCTCCCCTAATACACAGCCTCAGTGTTTTTGAAGTGTTGTCCTGTACCTGGGGCTAGACTGTTTACATCAGGGTCATTTCTCCTGGACTCTTCAGTAGCAGAGTGTGTATTTACAGTATGCTGCCTTGGTTGTTTATTGTGACTTATGTTGATCCAGAAAAGGAGCCATACTTAATTTAACAATGTTTCTGAGACCTTCAAGACATAGAATGTAGCTCACAATATCACAAATAAGTCCAGAAGAGGACACTAAGAAATAGCATTTAATAGATGAACTTGCTTATGTTATTAAACAAAAGGCTTTTTTCACAGAACTGTGCCTACTGCAAATGTGCTACCACAGTACTCTTCAAACTACCTTACAGTTAGCCTTCATGAGTTTTCAGAGTTTATACTAAAAAGATAGAATTTTTAGCTGGAAGTGGTAGCACATGCCTTTAATCCCAGTATTTGGGGGGCAGAGGCAGGTGGATCTCTGTGAGTTCGAGGCCAGCCTGGTCTACCAGAGTTCCAGGACAGCCAGGGATACACAGTGAGACCCTGTCTTTAAAAAAAAAAAAAAAAAAAAAAAAAAAAAAAAAAAGATCTAAACTTAGATCCTATCATATCCCCTAGAGTCTATTTTGGGGAGAGCAGTGATGGGTATACATAACTGATATGCTTTCTTGTATAAAATGCTAGAGAGCAGAAAACAATGTATTAGAGAAGTGATCCTTTCCAGAGCCCACCCTTTTCAGATGGTAAGGCCACACTGTGTGTGTGTTTTGGGGGGGGGGGTGGCTGATCCCACTTAGTCATCTTTCAAATATTTACTCAACATGAATCAGTTTTTAAAAGACTCAGACAAGGTGGCCTCTGTCTTCTTGTCCAGTACTCCAAAAGCTGATGTGGAAGAGCACTCAAACCCATCTAAACTAGCCTGGAAAATCTAAATGAGACCCTGGAATTATGTATTAGTCTAGGCTCACATGTAGCTCAGTGGTAGACTGTCTGCTCAGACTAAAACAACAGGAAATTCAAATAAAGCTAAACTCTTATGTGATAAAGAAAAAACTAAAAGCATTTCCCAAGAACTTTGGTTGTTAGGGAACAGCCCACTAATTCTTGCAACTCTAACCCATCCTTTTAAAAATTAAACCAGCAGTCTACAACAACGTCTTTTACTAATTTTCCTAAGATGAACAAATGTAAAAGGGAAAAACCTAGAAGAGTGCTGTCACGAAGCAGCAATTGCTTTGGCTCCCTTTTCTTCCCCACCTTAATTAAACCCATCATCACACAGGAATACAAAAACCAAGCTTTAGGCAGGTGAAATGAGGAGTCTGCTCCAAGCCTTTCTTTTCCCTTTTCCACTGCAACCAGCATTTGAAAATGAGAGTTCACAGACCCCTTGGAGACTCCTGGTGAGGAGGAGTATCTGGTACACAAGTTTTCCAAATCCACATAACGAAGCCATTAGCTAGCAAAGCACACGCATAATAAAATGAAATTCTGAAAACGAAGATACCACAGATTTGCCCTAGAATCAAGTTTCCTCCCTGCCGTCCCAAGGCATCCTCTTCTTTCCACACTTCAGCATTAGACAAGAATACGCAACAATTTTTACCTCTAAAATCACCAAATCCACATTTCCAAAGGCATAAATATTTTCATGAGTTAAAAATAAAAACCCAAAAAGTGGTATTAAGCTCAAAGACATACTTTTGTGCAGTTAAAGCATTAAAAGCATCAGCCTTTATTTTGTGACAAGTTTATTGAACAGTATCCAAGACTTCTTCTTTATAAACAAAAAAACGCTAAATGGTGCCAAAGGAGTAGGTGCTGGCAATGTGGTCACACTGTCAACAGCCTTTTAGCTGCGCTGGGTTTCTAATGTTCGGACTACAGAACTGCCAATAAAACAGCTGAAGGAAAATAATTTACACATGGCAATTGGGAGTGGGAAAAGTGATCACCGCCAGAAACTTTCCTCCAAAATGGACTAGGAGTCATTTTACATGTTCTTCACTCATTTTTCCAGTGCTTTTAAACTGAGTGCATTTTATTTTCACACACTTGTACAATCACAGAATCCAGCAAAATGGATTGAGTAAGCTTTAGTGTTTCCTTATTTTTGTGCAAGGTGACCATTTCCCCGAAACTGTATATGCTTGCTTACTTCCATATGTACATACTCCTAGAGTTTCATCAAGCGGGTCAAGACTGACCTTAACCACACTGAATATTACTATCTGTAAGTTTGATGTTTCCTAATGCAGGAACTACATTTCACTTAACACTGTTGCATTAAAACAAAACCCAAAACAGCCACTAATAATTGTACATCCAAACTAGTATAATCACAGAAAGCACCTCCAAATTATGCTTAAGAACTAAATCTGTCACTGAAGTTCAAGAAAATTTACAAATTTGCTTATTTATAAAATACATTTGTAGGTTTTGCTAATCCTTTAAAAGCAAAAGAAAAATAAACACCAATAAAAACTCAGGAGAAAACAAATTAAACCTAATGAAAACGATTCTCTTCTATTAATGTCAAAGTCACCGAAAACACAATAAAATTTACACATGAAATTGAGAATACCTTGATAGTGTTTACAAACACTCTTTAAGCAATGCTTTACAAAGCCTTCATGCCATACAAATGAAAAAAAATCATGTAAATTCAAATCCATACCAAACCTAGTTCTGGAGAAAATTTGTCGAGAGGTATGAATAGTTTCATTGAACACATTTTCATGGTTATTAAAACAAAAACTGAAACTTCAATGCCCAGAACAAAATGAAACAATATACTTAGCAGTTAAGTCTGTTAATAATCTCAGATATACAAAAACTGAAGTTCCAGAGGGCAGAGCATTTAATTACATTTCACAACAAGCATTGTTGTGATCCAAGGGAGCGCAAAACACAATTCTCTCTGATTTCTACACCAACACTATTTTCTTAATTTATTAAATGAACAGTGAGATTCAAGTTCTTTTTAGCATTTATCTAAGATGGAGAAATAACAAAATAGTTGTAACTCAGTGTATGAAATATTTAATAAGTGTGTAGGAATATACAACCAAAATAAATTGTGAGAAAGGATAAAAGATTTTCACCTTTCAACAACCAATTTTTCTAAAATAAAGATAGTCAGCTTTCCAATGAGCAAAATAACCTGCAGTTGATATAAGATGCCCAAGTAGTTCTGAAGTGTTCACATTCTGTCTTTGGAATAAGAAATGATCACTTAACAAAAAACATCACATAGAAACATATTGCTTTTTGAGGCAGTATCTGTCAAGCAAATTGTATCTGTGAGTTACTAAATGATTCACAATGCAGCCATTTCTTTTCAAAGTCTGCGCAATCCTTTCCCTAAACAAAAACTCCACACTATCAACCCTCCAAGACTATAGTAGTGAACAAGCTTTCCAAACTTTATCACACAAGCAACTGTTGCCACTCTTAACTCTAGAATTACACGACGAAGCTGTATCAGTGTTCCACTGCCTTAGAACACCAAAAAGGCACTACTGTATAGACATACATGTTTGTGCGTATATACATGTATATATGCATGTATACACATATATACAAATATATAAGTATATACAAGAAATGCCTCTTTTAAAAGTAAATGCAGACTTGTAAATAATGTTGGTGTGTTTCAAACCAAAGCAAGGTCATGTGAAAGATGAAATTTATTTCCCATGATTATTCATTAATCTCCAATTCTGTATGTTATGTTAATGTGAAACAGCTTTCAAGCATTTTAAATGAGAAACAAACACTCGACAGAGACTTAAATGTCAGTGAATAAGATGTGATAAACCAAATACTTTTATGAAAAGGATATTTAGCCAACCAAAGTCTATGTGATCCCTCTCCTGTGGTGCCCTGATTGCCAAAGGAAAGAGTATGAAAAGGCAGGAGTGATCTCAATTCTCTGCTAGCTGTACTCAAGACTCTGCATAAAGAGTATTTGTGAACAGGCTCGTGATCAACAGCTACACCAAAAAGCCTCCAACGTAACAGAATTAAACACACATCAACCTATAGTCCAACTTAGGGATCTTACATTCTACAACATTACTGCTAACAAAACTACCAACTTCAACTTCAGTTTTAAATTCCAAGATAGAATGCTCTTTCTTATGGATTCCTTTGTACCAAAATGTCACCTAAATTGGGACAAAAGCAATTTGCTAGACTAGTCCATCACAGAAAAGGACTTCAAATCAAACACCTAAACACTGATTACTAAAGTGGTTTCTGGTTTTCATTGCCATCCAAACAATATTAACAATTTTAAATTTACTAAACTAAAAAAACTTGGCGGTTAAACCAAAAAAGGCCAGTAGAGGACTTCATAGTTTATTTTTATGGTAAAAGTCATTCCACACAACCGTAAGTGTGACATTAGAAATTAAAGTTCAGGGTTATATAGCGCAAACCAAGTGTGGAGTTTTTATATTAGAAATTAATTAAAAACCAACAAAATAGGTGTACCCATTACAAGTGAGTCAATTAAGCAAATAAAGCGGCAACATCTTAAGCAGGACTGTCTATACAGCAAGAACCCTCAAGAAGCAATAAAGGTACATACAATGAATCCAGATACAGAGACTTTATTCAATTTTAAAAGAAAAAATGCAGGTTTTAGACAAAGCTTTGACCCTAAAACAAAGCAAGTATGTCCAACTTTAAATCAAATTGCAAAAGTAGCCAACTTCTAATTGTCAGCAACTGGCAAGAGCACCCTCCACGAGCTCTACCCATATTTCTATTTTCTTCATCCCACGTGGTACAAAAGAAAGCCAATCTAGATTCCTTGATAAGCTTTATATATATGATCGAGTTTTAGAAATGGTTTCTACTGGTATGCCAAAATTATTTGTGTTCTCTCCAGATAGCTTTACTGTAACAAATTGCAAATGTTTATTCTGTGAATTGTAAACAGCCAACCAATGCTCTGTGTTATAGAAACCAATCTATCTGCAATTGAAACAATCCACAGGTTCTAACCTGGAAATACTAGGAAAACAATCTGGATGCATTAATCACAGCAACATGAAGATATACCCTATGAAGAACTGATGTGAACAGCTACCCTAAAACGAGCTTTACCTTTCTTGAACCTATAGGCCTATCATTTAAGTCAATGACAGCAGCGGTGGCTTCATCCCGAGATTCAAAGGCCACCATGGCTTCACCTGTAGGCATACCTTTTTCATTGTATTTTAAACATACTGAACCTGGGATTACCTGATAACCATAAAAGAAATCTAAAATTTCATCAATAGATACAGTAAAGGGCATGTTCTGCACCTTAATTATTGTAGGTCCTGGTTTTCCAGAGCTAGCTCCAAAGCCAGGAGGACCCCCAATATGTATTGGGCCAGGCCCGGGCCCAGGCCCAAAGGCTGGAGGCCCACTCAAATGCCCAGGAACACTTCCAAGACCAGGGGGTCCACTTCCAAAACCAGGAGGAGCACTTAAACTACCAGGGCCATTCCCAAAATTCTGAGGGATTCCCCCAAATCCTGATGGCCCACTTAAATTATTTGGTGCACCTCCAAAACCTGGAACTTCCAGTCCTAGGCCAGGCAAACCACTGTTTCCAACTGAAGGCATAACAGGTCTAACATCACCAAAAGCACCCCCTAATCCTGGAGGGGGAAGTGGTGGCCCAAACGCATTCGGGCCACCAAAATTACCAGGGAAGTTAAATGGCGGCCCATTATTGGCCTCTTTCGATCCTACAGTCAAGAAGACATGCTCCTCTCCTCCTGCAGTGGGGATGCCAGCACCAGGTATTGCGGGACCGGGTATTGCGGGACCAGGTATTGCGGGACCGGATATTGTAGGGCCAGGCATTGCAGGACCAGGCATTGCAGGACCAGGCATTGCAGGACCAGGTATTGCTGGACCAGGCATTGCAGGACCAGGCATTCCGGCACCAGGTATTCCAGCACCGGGCATTCCAGCACTAGGCATTCCGGCACCGGGTATTCCGGCACCAGGCATTCCGGCACCAGGCATTCCGGAGCTGGGCACCCCAGCACCAGGCATTCCAGCAGCAGGCATACCCGCACTATGCATTCCAGCACCTGGCATTCCGGCACCAGGCATCCCAGTACCGGGTATTCCAGCAGTGGGAATTCCAGCAGCGGGCATCCCTGCACTAGGCATCACTGGTACTGCAGGATTACCTGGAACAGGTATCTTTAAGCCCTTTTTTCCTTGGGCTGGGGGATTTTTCTCAATCTCTCGCATATCTTCTAGGGTAACTATATGAACAAAAGCTTCTCTCCCATTCAGCTTTTTACGGTGTAAGTGTTCAGATTTACGTGCATCATCTTCAGTTTTAAACTGAACCAATGCCTGCCCTAGACCTTGCCCATTGTTATCAACAAGCACATGTACAGCATTCTCATCCACTGGGATTCCTTCTAGGAACTGAAGAACGTCCATCTTGGTGATGCTGAATGGAATGTTTGTTATATGGGCACAGACTTTGGCAGAGCTGACATCCCCCTCTGGATTTAACACCATTTCTCTCTGGTCATAGCTCAAGTTCTGAAGTCGTTTTCGAATCATATCTATCTTTTCTAGCATACCTTTCTTAGTAATTGGATGAACTTGAATAAAGCGATTGCCCATGTATTGTTTGTGACGGCACAGAGCAGCCTTATAGTCAGCATCATTCCTGAATTCTACAAAGCCTTCACCAGTTGCTTTCCCATTGGGTCCGTAAGCTATATAAATACTATCTTCCACAATATCCAACTTCTTAAAAAAATCAATGACATGTTTGTTTTCTGCTTCAAATGGTAGCCCTTTTAAGTAAACACAAAAACCAGCCTCATGTGGTGATCTTGACCGTGACCTTTTCTGCCCACTGGGCGATTTTGACCTTGGAAGTGTCTGAGGAGGGGGGTGGGCTTGTCCAGAAGACCCCATACTTTGTTTAAAAGTGATATGACCTCCAGCAGCTACCCACTGTCTCTCTGTGGCAGGACTGACTTCCACATAGCGTTGAATCATCAGCATTCTATTCCGTTTCAAAGCTTCAAATGTATCTTGAGGGGAGAGAAACTTAACCAATCCATTCCCATTATTTCGACCTACATGATCTTTTAACAAATGGACTGCATCAACTCGGAGCCCATGGAAAAACTCTCTGACATCATTTTCCATTGCAGAAAAGGGCATTCCATGCACACTCACATACAGATCATCAGGGTTGATGGGAAGTGACTTCACGCTGCTTTGAGAGTTCATCTGGATAGGGTTAACAGGATTTAATGGACCCAGAAACACAGGGTTCAGATTATTGTTCAGATTCATAGGTGCTCCAGAGCCATTCATTCCAGCAGGTAGAGGTGCCACAGGTGGTGGATTCAAGGGTGGCATGCCTGACATGGGTGGCAATGGGGTCATAGGTGGCACAGAGGGGACTGGGGGGATGGGGGGAACTGGAGGCACAGGAGGCAATGTTGGTACTGGAGGAGGAACTGGTATTGGGGGAATGGATGGCAGCGGTGGCAAAGATGGCATCGCTGGGATTGGAGGAATTGGTGGTGGTGGGACTGTGTTCATTGGAGAAGCTGTACTCGGAATAGTCGAGCTGAATGTTGGACTCCCAAACGAAGTCCCCATACTTGGAGGAGCAGTTCCTACGCTGGCTGTGGAAAATGTCTGTATGTTTTTGTTGCTCTCATGAACAGAAGTAGTAGCAGTAACTACACTTGGCGAAGGATTATTAAAGTTGGGTACTGTTGCCGGCAAGTTTACCCTGCTGCTCATCCCTGAGCTAGGTGGTGGTCCTGATCTACTAGCATTTGCTGGTGGTATATCTAAGTTGGCAGTTTCAAAACGCCTACGACTCAGTTCAATCATATTCTGCATTTCTGTTTTACTACTCAATAATAGTGTTACTTTTGACCCTTTAATTGTACCACCTGTGCGCATCATACCAAGCCTTGCATCTTCATCAGTGGCAAAAACGATGAAAGCCTCACCCAGTTCACCCCCTACAATATGCACGCCCCCATCAGGGATGGTCAATCCAGAGAAGAAGTGGCGAATGTCCATGGTCCCCGCCACAATTGGGAGACCTTGCAAACGGATGACCACAGCCATGCTGCTCTGAAACCACACACACCTGCAGATGAGAAAAGGCAACGGCCATGTCAGACTCCTTTTTATTATACCAAGTTGTTAGTTGCAAGAATGACCAGCTACCATATTATCCCACAAGCATTCCCTCAAGCTATCATAATGTCTTTAATTTAGATCATTCAACTATCTGAACAATTTCAACTTCCAAAGGCTTTAATTCTGGAATCAATTATAAAGAATTTCAGGCCAAGATTCAAAAGATTCAAGAAAAACTATAGGACAATCAAGTCACAATAAACATCATTCAGAGCACTAGACCTTCTGTGAGATTTAAAAGAAATGCATACAAATATATAGGGGGAAATCATGCAAAGGATGCATCAAAATTAATATTTAAAACTGATTCAACATCTTCCTTTTAAACTTTACAATTTCATAGTTATCAGAGTGATACCTTATAAGGCTCAATCTCAAAAGCCAAAAAAAAAAAAAAAAAACCAGAAAACTGGAATGATCCTGGACTACAAATACCTAACAACAAAATGAAAGACATATCTCAAATGTGAAAGCATTCACAAGACCCTGAGTTCAATCCTTAGTACCAGAAATCTCAAATGATAACAGATTCCCTATTTCGTAGTGAAACTTTCCGTTTATTTTATAGTTTTATTAAAACAAAGGAATATCTGGGGCTGCAGAGATGATTCAGGGGGGTAAGAGCACTTGCTGTACGTACAACCATAAGAACATGAGTTCTCTCCCTGCATCCACATGCATGTGGATGCATACAGCTGAAACTAGCTGGAACCCCCAACTGTCAGTCTATTTCCAATGGAATGCCTGACATCCTCTCAGGCTTTGCCTGTACACACAAGCTTATATAAGTGCACATGTGTACACACACATACATGCATGCATACACACACTCTTTCTCTCTTTCTGGGTTTACTATAAGCATATTGAGAACCCAAAGAAATACTAAATAGAATAGCCAAAATCTGAGTTAACCTGCAATTATCACCCTAAAGTGGAACCTGTCCCACCACTATTCACCATGGCTATTTAACCAAAACTCAGATCTAGTGACTCTACCAAATTTTGCATTAAATTTTTTTTAACAACTTTTAAATCTTAAACAAACAAACAAACAAAAACCAACTTGGGCCAGACATGGTAGCACTCCCTTTAATTCCAGCACTTGAGAGGAGGATTTCTGAGTTTGAAGCCATGCTGCTCTACACAGCTCCAGGCCAGTGAGGGCTTCATAATGAGTGAGACTCAGTTTCAAAGAAATAAACAAAATACATCAGTTGGTAGAATGTCTGCCTAGCACTCATAAAGCTCTAGGAGCATGCCCAATTCCACAAAAGCTCAGTATGGTGGTGAATGTCAATTATCCTAGTACTTGAGAGGTTGAGGCAGGAGGATCTTGAATTCAAGAGCAACACCACAGATTACACACATTAATGTATAATTCACTATTAGGGCCTCTGACTCAATTTAACTCCTATTGAATCTGTGGTTGCTCACTGATCTCCTTATACAGCAAAACCTATCTCAAAAAAATAAATAAAAGGTGGGGAGGACGGCTCAGTGAGATGGCTCAGCTTGAGTTCCATCCCTAGGATCCACACATTTAAGAGAAACAACTAAGTCGCATGCATGCACGCACGAATAATTGTAAAATAATAATAATAATAATAATAGGGTTCAGCCGGAGAAATGGCTCAGCAGCTAAGAGTGTTCACTGCTCTTGCAGAGGTACTGAAGTCCAGCACCCTCCTAGTAGCTCACAACCACCTCTAACTCAGTTCCAGGAGATCTGATACTTGCTTTTGTCCTCCATGAGCACCAGGCACATGCGGTACATATATATATACATAGCAAAATACTCATATACGTAAAATAATTCTTTAATAATAGTAATAGGGCAGCACTTGAGAGACAGACAAATTTGGCTGTGTTGGCCTACACCTTTACTCCCAGCATCCAGGAGTCAGAAGCAGGCAGATATCTCCCTAGGGAGACCAGGCTGTCCTCAAACGCAGAGAGATCCATCTGCCTCTGCTCTCCCTCCTGAGTGCTGGCATTAAAAGGCATACCACCATTCCTGGCTTTATGTTCTATTTTAAGACTTTTTGAGTAGCCAAAAACAAACAACAACAACAACAAAAAAAAAAAAAAAAAAAAAAAACCACACCTCACTGTTTACTATACCTGAAGAAATTTTTTAAAAAAAATCAAACATAACCATGGTATATTTAGAATCACATTCTATTTGCAAACAGTTAAGAACCACTGACCTTTACATCTTACACAAACAGAACCAACACAATGAAATGATGACAAATTCTGTACTGTTAACATTCTTACTCGTTTGTTTGGTTTCTCCTCTTTGACTCCTCAAGTATGGCTTCCTTTTTTGAGACAGTGTCTCATGGAGCCTAACCTACTCTTAAACTGGCTATATAGCCAGATGACCCTGAACTTCTGGATCCTCCTGCCTTTACCTCCCTAGTGCTGGGATGTGCTACCTAAACCCAGTGTATGTGATACTGGGGGCTGAGTCAAGCTGTGCTTGCTAAGCAAACACTCTACCAACTGACTTATATCCCCTACTCCTTCATAGTTTTTCTCACACAATTATACACAAAGACAAAAGCAATCTTCAAATTTAATCAGGAATGATGGACTAGCAAATAGAAAATATTTTATAAGACCATCATAACACACTAAAAATGGGAGGTGGAGTGGGTGAGTAAAGCTTTTCAGATATGAACTACAAGAGTCAACAAGAGGGCTGGGAAGATGGCTCAGGTAGCAAAAACCTAGGTTGGATCCCTGGGATCTGCATGCACAAACAGACAATCAAAGGCTCTCCCCAGCTGCCCTATGACCCCCTATGACCTCCGCATGTGTGTCCCTGCACCAGCACTCACAAAGCACACACACAACTGAAAAAAAGAAATAAAGATCAGCAACAACAGACTTTCTCGGTTTTCTATTTAGCAGACAATATGAAAGTTTATCAGAATACTTCCAAATAACTGAGTCAAATTCACATTCCTTACTGAATCTGAAAGGTGTTTAAGTGCAAATTGTGATGGCACCTGTTAAACTTCAAAAACGGTTCCATCACTTTCTATGGGGGAAACATCATATAGGTAAACCAGGTATTCAAAACCTGAGAAAAAGATACATACTTTAGTTTGAATTGAAGAATAAGATGAGAACTTGAAATGGTCCCAAGAACAGAGATTAAACACAAGCCTAAATGGCATTCACAGTAAGTCTCTAAACTCTACTGTTAAAGAGATTTACTGAAAGTTGGTACAGGGCACCCACGAAACATTCTGATTATTAATACTCTGCCTAAGATTGCCAGCTGGGCTGGGCGGTGGTGGCGCACGCCTTTATTCCCAGCACTCGGGAGGCAGAGGCAGGCGGATCTCTGTCTCAAAAAACCAAAAAAACAAAAAGGATTGTCAGCTGGAAAAGGGCTGGAGAATTAAACCAAGCAAGGTACAAGACTTGCTCCTAAAGCTATCTGACAAGAAACACTGTTAGGTTTTGAAAAGTATGAAATGACATCTGTCATTCTGCTATTAACCTAGCTTGAGTCTGGCTTTTCCCTTCAACAAAAGGTTCAATTCAATTGCTAAGGTTTAAAATTAACACTCCACAAACTATTACCTAACATTTACACTTGTATTTCTAGGAAATATAAATAACTATACCAAGAAAAGCGGGAATCTACAATTCATCTATAATGCTTACTACCTAACAATAAAAAATGTATCCATATAAATACAACAGACTCAGAGGAAGCAACTGTTCATCCCACCCTATCCCTCAGACATGCTTCGCTCGCTCGCTCGCTCGCACGCTCGCACGCACATTACATCTACTTTCTTATTTCTTAATAAGGTATCTCATTTTATTTTGTATAAAAATAAACCTTCTATTCAAAATCTCTTACCTTGTGAAACAAGAGATGTATTTTCTTAAGAAGTAGAGGCCAAGTCAATCCTGTGGGCAACCCAATTAAAACCAACTTTTAGACTGCAATAGAGAATAAATGGAGGCAAAAATCAATGCAGGAAACAAAACAACACGCACAGGCCACACTGAACTGTACATTACGAAGAAGAGTTTGAAACCAGCGGAGCACTTCATAAGAATGTACAGCTTTGTTGTTTTTAAGGAAAGAGATACCAAAATCCCACACATTTTTAACTGCTTCCAATTCTGAGAACCATTCTATCAAGAATATGCCATTAGGTACTTATATAAAGAATATGCCATATAGCGAAAAAATAAATGTAAAAACAGGACTAAAGCTCAGCTTCAGATGTTAACTGCTTTTTATCACTTATTGTTTTTACAATCCAGAAAATTCCATAAAAGTCTATTAACATGTCCAACCTCAACTTACTTTCCTAAATTCTCACCAAACTTGTGATGAAAAAACAAATTTGCACAATAACAATTCCTGGACAAATTATCATCAAATCAGGGATACTCACAGAAACCACTGCAATTACTCTTTCAATATCACAGATCACAATACAACTAAAATGCAAGTTCTGTCTCGAAGTACTAATTCCATTATATTCAACATACTGAGATTTCTTTTAACGTAATTCAAAAAAATTGTTTAAAAAGTCATCTAAAGTGTATCTGTAACCTCAATATCAAGAGCAGGAGCTGAAATACTACTTAAGTCCGAGACTAACCTGGGCTGCATACTGAGTTCTAAGTCCAACCTAGTCCAACAGCAAATCCTTGTCTCAAAAGCAAAATATTTCTCCTGCAAATGTCTTAGTATATAGTAATACTTTCCAAAACACAAACAGGGTAGCAGGGTACTTATCTTTCTGAGTAATTTCTTCCAAACTAGTTATTAACAATTCACAACCAAAGGACTATTTTTTATTCAATTTTTTATGTGTATGGATGTATTTCTGCATTTATGTCTGTGCAACATGTAAATGCCCAGAGGCCAGAAGAGGGCTTCAGAGTCCCTGAGACTGGTGTTAAGACACAGCTGTAAGCCACTATTTGGGTGCTGGAAATCAAACCCAGATCCTCTAAAAGAGCAACCAGTGCTCTTAACTGCTGAGCCTTCTCTTCAGCCCCCTAATTATATTTAAATGGTCATTTCAAAGTGTATTTTTAATTTTTAACCTTTTTTTGGGGGGAGGGGTACAAGCAGTCCCAGATTGAATCTAAGCCTAATATATTTTAGGCAAGCCCTCTACCACTGAGCTCTATCCTCAGTTCAACATTTTTTTGGTATGGACATGTGTGTATATGTGTGCATGCCACAGAATGCATGTGGAAGTTACACAACTCTGAAAGCTGGTTCTCACCTTCTACCATGTGGGTCCCAGGGCTGGAACTCAGATCATCTGGCTTAGAACTAAGTTGAATCATCTTATCAGCCCTATTATTTTATTTTTTAAATCAGGCTGAAAGGGCGGGAGAGATGGCTCAGAGGTTAAGAGCACTGGCTGCTCTCTTCCAGAGGTTCTGAGTTCAATTCCCAGAAACCACATGGTGGCTCACAACCATCTGTAATGGGATCTGGTGCCCTCTTCTGGCCTGTAAGCAACATACAGACAAAACACTGTAAAATAAATAAATAAATAAATAAATAAATAAATAAATAAATAAATAAATAAATAGAAATCTTATTAAAAAAATCAGGCTGGAACTATTTGTAATAGCCAGAACCTGGAAACAACCTAGATGCCCATCAACGGAAGAATGGATGAAAAAAATGTGGTACATATACACAATGGAGTACTACTCAGCAGAGAAAAACAATGAAAGCATGAAATTTGCAGGCAAATGGATGGAACTAGAAAAAATCATCCTGAGTGAGGTAACCCAAACCCAGAAAGACAGTTATGGTATGTACTCACTCATTGGTGGATTCTAGATATAAAATGAACAATCAGACCACAACCCATAGAACCATAGAGGCTATATATATAGCATGGAGGTCCCTAGGATGACTGTGGCATATAATAAATTTCAGTTTTACTCAATTATTGAAAAAAAATAGCCAAATGAATGGAAACACATGAACTATGAACCAAAGGCTGAGGGGCTCCCAGCTGGATCAGGTCCTCTGAATAGGTGAAACAGTTGATTGGCTTGATCAGTTTGGGAGGCCACTAGGCAGTGGGACCGAGTCCTGGGCTCATTGCATGAGTTGGCTGTTTGAAACCAGGAACTTATGCAGGGACACTTGGCTTAGTCTGGGAGGAAGGGACTGGACCTCCCTGGACTGAGTCTACCAAGTTGATCACAGTCCTCGGGGGAGGACTTGTCCTGGAGGAGGTGGGAATGGAGGGTGGGCTGGGGGTAAGGGGAGGGCGTGGGAGGGGGGAGAATAGGGGAACCCATGGCTGATATGTAGAACTGAATGGTATTGTAAAATAAAAAATATATATCACAAAAAAAAAAAAAAAAAAAAAAAATCAGGCTGGAAATCCTTCTGGCTCAAATACACTAGTTGTTTTTGTTTTGGGGACAAGTCTCAGGCAGTCAAATCCAGTCTCAAATTCAGTAACTGAGACTGGCCTTAAGTACTGATCATCCTGTCTCCATTCCTCAAGTGCTAGATAGATTACAGGTACATGCCACCAAGACCCACTGAAAGTTTGTTTTGGGAGAAGGTCTCACACTGTAGCCCATTCTGGCATTATAGGCACATGCCACCACTTTTTAAAACAGTGATTTAAAAAAAATGTGTCAGGCACTTGGGAGGCAGAGACAGGTGGATCTCTGTGAGTTTGAGGCCAGCCTGGTCTACAGAGTGAGTTCAGGACAGCCAGGGCTATACAGAGAGACCCTGTCTTGGGGTGGTGGGTGTGTTCTTGTGGAAGTCAGAAGAGGATCTTGGGTTCCAGTACTTGCCTTCCACCTTGAGAAAGGGCTTCTTTTGTTGTTGTTGTTTTTCAGCTGCAATACATCAGGCTTGAATACATGAATTTCCCAGGACTCGGTCTCTACCACCTATCTCCCCATAGGAGCACTGAGATTACAGATATCACCACCTCTTTTTCCTTTACATGGACTCTGAGGGTACTCATGCTTCCACAGCTTTATGCATTGAACCAAGGTCCCAGACAAACTCCATCTTTAACTTTAGAGAATGAGAAAACCCTGCCACTCTCTGGTACTGAGATTACCAATAAAACTACTTATCTGAATGATACTCATTATTAAAATTCCTTGAGATCAAGTAAGCCACAGTAATACTTTTTAATCACCAAAAAATAAAACAAATTTTAAAAACCATGTTATTCTAAACTTTTCCAAGGACAAAGCAAACATTTCCTAGCAACCTAAAATATTATACACAACAGTGAGTTTTGCCAAAAAAAAACCAAGCTTTTAAATTCTAGAGTATATTAATCTTCAGCATGCTGCACAAATCCATCCTAACTGAATGTAAGCCTTCGTCAAATCATTGTGTACATGTACATGATATATGTGTGCACAAGTACCACACACAACTGTGTGGAGGTAAGAGAACAACTCTATGGAGTTGAGCCTTTCCTTCTACCTTTAGGTGGGTTCTAGGGACCAAATTCAGGTCATCAGACTTGTGTGGCAAAAGCCTTTTACCTTCTGAACAACCTGGCCAGCTGTACATTTTTTTAAACTCTTTATTTAATTACATTTATTTCCTTCCTGTATTTGTGTGTGTCAGAAAAGCCATAGCTGCCAGTCAGTGGTGGCACACACCTTTAATCCCAGCACTCAGAAGGCAGAAGCAGGTGGATCTGAGTTCCAGGCCAGTCTGGTCTACAAACCAGAGTTCCAAGATAGCCAGGACTGTTACACAAAGAAACCCTGTCTTGAAGAGAAAAAAAAAAAAAAAGAAAAGCCACAGCCTATGTGTGTAGAGATCAAAGAACAACTTTTGGAAATCAATTCTATAGACCCTTCTATATGGGTCCTTGAGATTAAAATGAGGTGGTCAAGCTTGACAGTAAGTACCTTTACTCACTGAGCTGTCTCACAGGTCCTAATTAAACTCTTCATTTAAAAGTTGTAGGCCGGGCGGTGGTGGCGCACGCCTTTAATCCCAGCACTCGGGAGGCAGAGCCAGGTGGATCTCTGTGAGTTCGAGGCCAGCCTGGTCTACAAAGCGAGTTCCAGGAAAGGCGCAAAGCTACACAGAGAAAGCCTGTCTGGGGGTGGGGGGGAGTTGTATGTAAGCCAGGTGTGGTGGTATATATCTTTAATCTCAACATTTGGGAGACTGAGGCAGGCAGATCTCTGAGTTTGAGGTCAACCTGTTTTACGAGTGAGTTCCAGGACACCCAGGGTTATACAGAGAAACCTGTCTCAAAAAATACAAAACCAAAAGCTGTACCTAGCAGTTTCTACAACTAGGGAAAAACAAAACAGAAAGTTTGCTTCAAATAAAGGAACAAGAACAATTATGGCAATACTTATCTCTCATGGCATAAAGGCTCAACCCTAAGAGCTACAGAACCAGGGTTATTTTCTAGTTTTGTTTTTTGGTTTGTTTTTTTTTTTGCTAAACATCTGACACCTACTGAGATTCTAATTCAAAATATCTGGTATAGGGGCTGGAGAGATGGCTCAGAGGTTAAGAGCACCGACTGCTCTTCCAGAGGTCCTGAGTTCAATTCCCAGCAACCACATGGTGGCTCACAACCATCTGTAATGAGATCTGGTGCCCTCTTCTGTATACATAATAAATAAATAAATCTTAATATATATATATATATATCCGGTATAGCAGGGTGTAGTAGTGTATGCCTATAACCTCAGTGCAACAAGAGGCAAGAGGCAGGAGGATCCTGAGTTTAAAGCCAACGCTGACTACACAGGGAATTCAAGTCCAGCCAGGATATAATGAGAATCTTGTATCCAAAAACACAAAGTAGGAGGGGCTGGAGAGATGGCTCAGTGGTTAAGAGCACTGGTTGCTCTCCCAGAGGTCCTGCCTGAGTTCAATTCCCAGCATTCACATGGTGGCTCACAACTATCCATAATGAGATCTGGCGTCCTCTTCTGGCCTACAGGCAGAACACTGTATACATAATACATGAGGGCCGGGCGGTGGTGGCGCACGCCTTTAATCCCAGCACTGGGAGGCAGAGGCAGGCGGATCTCTGTAAGTTCGAGGCCAGCCTGGACTACAGAGCGAGTTCCAGGAAAGTCGCAGAGCTACACAGAGAAACCCTGTCTCGAAAAACAAAATAAATAAATAAATAAATACATACATAAATCTTAAAAAAAAAAAAAAAAAAAAGGTAGGAACAAAAACTTTACACAGGGTATGGGCCTGGAGCTTATCTCCCACATATGAGGGAACTGAGGTTCCTAACACTTTTCTTCCCTTTCAGACACAAGACATCCCACATCCACCCTGAGAAGGACAAATTTAGGTCAGCAGTTATACCCAAAGGGAACTCCCTATATCTACAAGGTTCCAAGAAATTAACAATAAGGAAAATTCTTATTACATCAAGAAATGTTGAAAGCCCAGCTGATCTCAGCAAATGTGTCGTTCAATTTCTGTTCAGCTTACAGTACAGAATCAATCCCCACACAAGAAGTGCCATCTGAAGCACCCCTATACCAAGGAGAACTGTACACATCAGGGCTAAGTACCAGCACTTCAGACCTTTTCTAGCACAGCTCTTCTTTCACAAGGAAGGCAAATGGAAACTGAAAACTATATCACTTTTGTTTCAGCTACTCACCCTGTAAAGACCAGTCATTTTTATCAGTTCACAAAGTATTTCTATTACTTTATGTGTGTGCATGTTCTACCTACATGCCCACACCACATGCACAAAGTACTGGTAGAGGCCAGAAGAGTGTGTCACACCCCCTGGAACTGGGGGTACAGATGGATCTGGGTTGCCATGTAAGTTCTGGGAACTGAACCCTGGTCTTCTGGAAGAATATATATATTAACTGCTGAGCCATCTCTCCAGCCCCAAGACCACAAACAACGGAGGGAGCACTGTTTTCCAAGTCTGCTTATTCCTATGTGCTAAAATATCAGCTAGTGCCTAATACAGGATTCCAAACTAAAAAAAAAAAATCTGTCCCACTCACCTGAAGCTCTGTTGAACTTTGGAAGGACACGAGTGAAATAATTCTATGCAAAAAAAAAAAAAAAAAAAAAAGGTATTGAGCCATATGTGGTGGTACGTGCCTTTAATCCCAAAGCTCGGAGACAGAGCCAGGTGGATCTCTGGAGTTCGAGGCCAGCCTTGTCTACAGGAGTTCCAGGACAGCCAGGGCCTGTCTCGAAAAGATAAATAAAAACAGGTATTTGTAGCTAGACAATGTGTACATGCAATGCTAGCACTTTGAAGGCAGAGGGAGAAGATTGAGAGTCTGAAGTTGGACTGGACTACACAGAGACTCTTATCTTATAAACATACACATTTTATCTATATAAAGTACAGGGACAGGCAAGGAGAAAACTGACCCTGGTTTGCCACAGATCCATTGATATAGTTCAAAAGACCTAAAACAACAAGCTTGTTTAGTCTATTTTCCGTTTCATTTCCTAACAGATGTTTGCTTCAATACAACAGATACTAGATACAAACATAAATTATAAGTATTTGCTTATTATGACAAGATAAACTATTTACCAGCCATTCCGATTATTTGCAACTTCAAAGTAAAAAAAGTCCATCAACAAACCTTTTCATTACGAAGAAAAGGTATAAACTAAAACTCCAGCTTTTCCACTCTTCATCTGGCAATAAACAGGAATCAGGGTAAAGCAGAGCTACTACATACTTCAGATCCAAAAGAAATCCCAGCAACCCCTTAAACGTTCACCTCAGAGACCAGTAACAAAGTTTCTATTACAACAGGCACAATGTTATCAGCAGTGTAATCGCATCAGAGTCCTTATGAAACCACACTTCATCCCGAGTTTGTCCCCCATCACCAAATAAAACGCATTTCAGACCCTGGGACCATTCTTATGAATACATTCTTCTGACACTGATAAAAATGGATAATCCTGAATTTTCACATTAACGTTCCATTTAGTACTCAGAGACAGTAGTAAATCAAGACATTTGAAATAAAACACCCCTCCTGCCAAGATTTTAAGTTATTACTTATACCAACAAAAATGTCCTTTTTAATTCATTTATACTTCAAAACAAAAATATTGCTTCTAGCCTAACTAACCACATCTACTTTCACGCCAACCAAAGGGTACATAGGTGGCTGGTAGTGAAACTGCTAGAACTACAAGTGAAATTATTTTTTCTGTGTAGTCTAACCTAAAACTTTTAGCAAGTATTCATTTTTATGAGTTTTATTCATTAAGAATATGTAGGCTAGAGCTGGTGAGACTGTTCAGTGGTTAAATCACTGGCTGCTCTTCCAGAGGACCCAGGTCAATTCCCAGCACCCACATGGCAGCTCACAACCACCTCTAAGTCCAGTTCCAGGGGATCTGACACCCTCTTATGGCCTCTGAGGTCACCAGGCATGAACATGAAACATAAGACATACATGTAGGCAGAACACCCATACAACTGAAAAAACAAGTAGACAGGGCTTTAGGTTTTAAACTGGAGAGATTTCTAAAAGTACACATTGTGTAACCAATTACTAACAACATTTTCAGAAGAAATCATTTATTCAAATTAAATATTGCCAGCCAACTATTATCCCAGTGACTCCGGGGGCTTACTAAATATTTCAATGGCAGCCTAAGCTACCTGACAAGATCCTATCTTCAATGAGGAACAAACAAAAAACAACCAAACCTTCACAAATCAAACAGTGGAGTGGCTTTCTGCAAACTGGAATAGGACTATCAATACTAGCACTGGATTCTAGTATCTTGGCCACAGTATAAAACAGAAGTATAAAATGAAGTTTTACACCCAAAAATAGTACCAAGTCCAAAACTTTCAATAGGCAGTGAATCAAAACATTCAACATGTCACAAAAGAGTAAAAGAAGCCTAAAGTGTATTGCTGTCTAGAACAATAACGACCAGTTGTTTCTAAAGCGCCACATATTCACCTGACAGATTTGAACATAAAATTGAAATAATGCATTACAACCCACAGTGACCAACATTTAATCAAGCATAAGACGATAATAAAAATGTAACATATTTTAATAAACTATTCAATACACACTAAGCACAGCCTTGTGAACTCACCTAAACACAAACATTTCATATCCTTCAAAAATTACTTTAGGAAAGTTATGTGAGCAGTTCTTCCAATTTTTAATAGCCTTAGAAAAACGTCCAGACACAATCACTTTCCACCAAATCCAAGTCTCCGTCTCAACAAACGTAACAAATTTCAAAAACATCAGTTTTATATTTCCATTAATTTTTTTCCAACTGCAAATGCTCTTTAACACTCTAACAGTATACAGTGGTTAACAAGGTCCCGAACAATTTTCGTTTCTAAGACTGAAGTTCACCAAAATTTGCATTTCAAACTATCCAAGAAGCCTGAAGAAACAGTCCACGCAGTCTCTCTCTTCAGTTGCCATTCTAGTTTGTCCCACCAGGTTATGTAGACTGGCATCAACTTAAAGAACATAAGATGATTCCTGCCAGTTAACTGCACACATTCAGTCATCTGTGTGAATCTAGGAGTCAAGAAGGCTTTAGGACCCAGAATACTGCAACACAGCCTGAAATTCTCTACATACACTATCTACCAGAATGAATGAATCTTTTGCACTGAATTAACCCTGAACAGACTGCCTGGGAGTCCTTCAAACTTTTCACTGTGAAACACACACACTGGAGTCCACGGGCTTGCCCCGGGCTCCAAACCGCTACATGACTCCACCACTAACCTGTGGATCCTTAAAGGCCTGCCTTCCCATCTACTCCACCGCTGCCAACTAGCGCCGCCAACCTGCAGACAGCTATCTAAGGCACCTACCCTCCTTCCTCCCTTAGCTCCTCCCCAAAGGTGCAGTAGAGGGGCAGCAGGGAGCAGCCCCCTCCCCATTTGCAGACCAAGGACCTGCTATCCTTGCTACAATTCTCGAGACCTCACCCCCTCCTCCTTAGCTCCAGGGCGGCTCCGGCTTCCCTATGCTACCCAGCAAGGCCCTCCTCAGCGCTGGACATAGGAAGCCCTTCGCTGCAACCCGTGCACCTTCAGCCCCTGAAGGCGGCCGGTTCCTGGCCTTCCAGGAGCGCTCGCTCCTCCCAGGTGTCCCGAGGGTAGCCCCCTTTTGCAGGTCACAGGCCGCTGGGACCTCCTCACTTCGGGGCAGAGGGGGAGTTAAAACCCTCGGCCCCGCCGGCAGCCCGGGAAGCCTTCCCCACTCTGCTGCGTGCAGGCGTGTTCACCGGAACCCCCCGCCCCGGGGGCTCGCAGGCCGCGGGGCCACGCAGCGCCGGTCGATTGCCCTCGGGACCACCGGGGCGTCCCCGCCACGGCCTCGTCCCCGGTTCGGCACGCCGGCCGCACCTTCCGCATCCTCGGAGGCCGCAGAGCGGAAGCGGCACCCCAGGACCCCCGTCGGCCTCGCCGCGACCCTTTTGTGTCGGGCGCTCGCGGCCGCGGGCTCCGAGGCCTGGGAAGGCCCCGCCCCGAGGCACCAAGGAGGCGGCTCGAGCCCCACACAGCCCCGCCCGTTCCGGGGCTGCGGGAGTCTTACCGGGGAGAGCTGGCGCGGCACCAGAACCCAGACCCGAGTTACCCCCCGCGCGCGAGTGCCTCAGCCCCGCGGCCGACAGCCCCAGCCCGAGCGGCTTCCCGGAGCCCCACTGCAGCCAGCGCCTCCGATGCCGCCTCACAAAATGGCCGCCCGCTCGCTCGCCCGCCCGCCCGGCCGCTCCGCGTTCCAGGAGGGGGCGGGGCGGGGCCGTCGACGTCACCTGGGGGGAGACGCAGGCGCGCTGAGGTTTGGGGGCGGGCAGGGGAAACCTCGGAAGTTGCAGGTGTTTGTGGTGGAGGGGGCTTTTTAATCCCTTCCTGTGTGCGGAGTTTGTTCCCAAACCGGGCCGGAAGCTGGAGTCCGAGGTCCGTTGCGGGGCTCTTTGAGCCTCTGTGAAAGGGGTGAACCACCTTGCAGAACTGTCTTGAGGACTAAAAAGACCCAAACTGTGGCTTTGGTTAGAGACTCGCTGCCGAGCAAAAGCTTGATTTTTTTTTTTTCCCTTCTTTTTTTGACTATTGAAAATATTCGGCCTTGGGGCAGGAGAGATGGCTCAGTAGTTAAGAGCTCCTACTGCTCTTCCGGAGGACTTGTTGGATGAGCTCCGATGAGCTCCGCTGGGTGGCTAACAACCACCTGTAACTCCAACCACAGGAGATCTAACGCCCTCCTCTGGCCTCCGAGGGCTCCTACAGTCAATGTGCACATAACCTAACACACGGACATTAATAAAATCAAAATGAATCTAAAAAGAAGTAAAAAAGATTTCAACCGCTGTGCGCATGGTGGCACACACTCATGATCCCAGCACTCAGGAGACAGAGGCAGGAGGATCACTGTGAGTTCGAGGCCAGTCTGATCTACAAAGAATTCCAGGGCAGCCAGGGTTATTACACAGAGAAACCCTGTTACGAAAAACAAAAACAAAATTTCAACCTACCGTGGTGGCCCACATAATCACCAGTATTTCATTATACGTTGAGTCCTGGGCTGCACCAGACCCTGTCTCAAAAATATATATAGTGATAGGTATGGTGGGGCACTCCCTTAGACCCAGCATATCTGAGGCAGAGGCAGGTAGACTCTGTCTTGGAACTCTGTCTTGGAACTCGCTCTGTACTCCAGTCTGGCCTTGAACTCAGAGATCCCCTTGCCTCTGCCTCCCGAGTGCTGGAATTAAAAAGGCTTGTGCCACCACCGCCTGGCCTCAATGCCCAGTTTTTAAAAAATGATACAAAGTACAAAGCTGGATAAATTCGAGGCCAGCCTAGTCTACAAAGGGAGTACCGGGGTTACATAGTGAGATTTTTCCTAGGGCTGGGGATGTAGCAAACCGTAGCATTCGTGACTAGCATGCATGAAGCCCTAGGTTCACCACAGGCACCAAATAACCAGATGTAGTGGAGCTCACCAGTAATTCCGTCACATAGGAGGTGAGGCAGGAGAATTTAGAGCCCAAGCTAGAACATGTGAGAGGTTCGTGCTGCAAGGGCTGAAGATCAGAATTTAATCTCTAGGACACCGTGGTGGGAGAACCAATTCCCACTAGCTATCCTCTGACTGCCACATATGTACTGTGGTGGCACACGCCTTTAATCCAAGCACTAGGGAGGCAGAGGCAGGCAGATCTCTATGAGTTCAAGGCCAGCCTAGTCTACAAAGCCAGTTCCAAGACAGGCTCCAAAGCTACACAGAGAAAC
Source organism: Peromyscus maniculatus bairdii (assembly GCF_049852395.1). Classification (NCBI taxonomy): domain Eukaryota; kingdom Metazoa; phylum Chordata; class Mammalia; order Rodentia; family Cricetidae; genus Peromyscus; species Peromyscus maniculatus. The sequence goes on from NC_134855.1 coordinate 135,553,064, forward strand.
CCTGTCTTGAAAAACCAATAAAACAAAACAAAACAAAAAAAAAAAAAAAACTGGTAATTGAACTCTAGGCTTTCACGTGTTAAACAAATAAGTACTCTACCAGGGGGCTATATTCACAGTCCTGTAGCCTGCACGTCAATGAAAGTCTCTCTGTCAAAGATCGAGTCTTCTAAGTCAGAAAATGAAGCAACGGCTTACTATAAAAATTGGAGCCTAAACTGGATGGTGGTGGCACAAGCCTTTAATACCGTCACTCATGAGGCAAAGGCAGGTGAATTTCTCAAGGCCGGCCTGGTCTACATAGTGAGTTCCAGAATAGCCAGTGCTAAAAAGAGAAACTGTCTCGAAACAAACAAACAAACAAAAATTGGGCCCCAAATTCTCACAACCCCAACAACCTTTAGGCAAAATGTGCCTATACTGGTAAACAAATAACAGCTGCTTTATAAAACCAAACCCACAAACCTACACATTCCATACACAAACGTATATATGCGAGCTTATGCGAAACACACCACACAGGGAAGCAGAGGCCTGGTCTACGTAGCAAGTTCCAGGCCAGCCTGACCTATATGGTGACAGCCTACATCAAAAAATAAAGAAAATGAAACAAAACCTACCCTTTACATATACACATCTGTGTATATATATATATATATATATATATATATATATATATATATATATATTAAGGTAACAGGGATTCAGCCCAGCACTTCAGGCATGCTTAGGTAATCACTTTACAACTAAGGTATCCCACCACACCTTTGTGTATGTGTGTGTGTATACATGTGCTCATGTGTGTGGAGGCCAGAAGTCAGTCAGCATCAGGTATCTTATTCTCTCTCTACTTTATTTTTTTGTTTTGTTTTGTTTTTTTGTTTTTTCCAGAGCTGAGGACCAAACCCAGGGCCTTGCACTTGCTAGGCAAGTGCTCTACCACTGAGCTAAATCCCCAACCCCACTCTACTATATTTTTAAAGACAAGTCTCTCAGGAAAGTTCACTGAAGGAGCTTGCCAGTTTGGCTTTTTAGCTGGCCTGCAAGCTGAGGGATCCTATTATTTCCTCCTCCCCAGCACTGGGGTGAAAGGCTTAAGCCACCACACTGGCTTTTTTACTTGGGTTCTGGGAACTAAACCCATGCCATCGAGCCTGTGGGAGAAACCCAAGAAGGAGGACTGTTGCAACTTGGAGGCCATCCTCGTCTAGAGAGTAGACGCTCCTTTTAGAAAACAGAAAAGAGCTGTGGGGGACGGTCCTGTTGATAAAGGCTTGTCTTGCTAGCATGAAGACATGAGTTGAATCTTATGCAAGTAAATTGTGAAGCAACAACTCTCAAAAGGAAGGAAACCGGGGCCAGACACAGTGGTTGAGAGGACACTCGCCCACTCGAGCATGTGGCTCTGAAAGGCCTTGCCCTCCTCCCCAGTTCCCTCTGCCTTACTACAAACTGTTAGATTACATCCCAGAAGCTAGCCCCCCAGGGTCCATTCCATTAGTTGGCCAACCCCTCCCCCTGAGACTGACTACCAAAGTCCAGCTTCAAAGTATTGAAATCCAACAATCAAAAGACCCCTTTAGCTCAACTAATTAACATGCCGAATTAAAATTAAACACCATATCCTTGTAAGGAGGCCCAAAACAGCTGGACCACACAACTGCCATGACAGGCTTAGAAGCCCAGACACAGCATCTGGCAGGCAACATCTGGACCCAGGAAAAGCCATAAGTTGACCACCCCCTGGGGAGAGCCCATATCTAACAGGAAATACCTGACATTCCAAACATTCCCTATACTTCTAGACAAAATGTCTGTTGCATGAATCCTAAATGGTCTTTTAATTAAAAACAAAAACAAAAACCTGGAGCCAAATATTGAGGTAAATATTAAAAAATCAGAGAGACAAAGGAACAAGCCACTGGAGAAAATTCTCACCACTACCGAATCCTCAGGCCGGATGGAAGGCAAGATCCTATCTCCACGAATCCTCTGACTGAAAGCCTCTGAGTCCTCAGCGGAAAGAGCTTCTAGTTCCTGTCTCCTCACCCCTTATATATATGCCTTTCTCCGCCCAGCCATTTCATTTCCTTTGTAAGGAACACATGTAAGGCCTAGGGTGAACAACCCTGGTCAAGAGTGATAAGCAATAGAATGACAAAAGTAAACCACAAATGGGGCTGGAGAGATGGCTCAGAGGTTAAGTGCACTGGCTGCTCTTCCAGAGGTCCTGAGTTCAATTCCCAGCAACCACATGGTGGCTCACAACCATCTGTAATGAGATCTGACGCGCTCTCTCTTCTGGCCTGCAGGCAGACACGCTGACAGCACATTGTATACATATTAAATAAATAAATACTTAAAAAAAAAAAAAAGTAAACCACAAATGGAGGAGTGATAAGCTATAAGCTATGTGTAGAAGTAGGGATAAGACTAGAAACCCAGCCAGGAAAGAATAGAAAAGAGCGAGACGACTCTCCTCTGCCAGAGACGTGAGGTCCTGTCCCCAGTGCAGACGTGGCTGACCTGAGGGAGGCTGACCCAAGATCCAGAGGAACAGACGTGGTGAGTCCGGACCTGTACACCTGGAGAGGTACTCCTGCTTCCATTTGGAAGACAGGATGAACAGTGCTTGTAATCTTACTGTGTGAATAAATGAGTGTTAAACCAAGTCTGAATCAAGAGTGATTATTCCTCCCCCATAACTGGGATATGTGCTCGCTACACCTTAAAGGCGTGTGTGCTTCCCAAATAATGGTAGCAAAGGCTTGAGATCTCAAGTGCTGGGTTTAAAGGCCTGTGACTCCCAAGTACTGGGATTAAAAGGTATGTGTCAACACTGCCTGGCTCTGTTTCTCTCCCAGACTGAATAATCTCATGTAGTCCAGGGTGGCTTTGAACTCACAGAGATCTAGACAGAGTGCTAGGATTAAAGGTGTGTGCCACCATGGCCTGACCTCTATGTTTAATCTAGTGACTTGTTCTGTCCACTCATCTTCTGGCAAATTTTATTAGGTACAACAAAATATCACCACAAATGTCAGCTAAAATCAGGGTCCTGAACCCTAGAAATCCCCGCACCCCAACCTCTGCTATGATAAAAACCCCACCTTGTCTGGGCTGGGGCTCTCTGCTCACACCTTTGCATGGGACAGAGAGACCAAGCTTGGAGCTTGAAATAAAGGCTCTTTGCTTTTACATATGTGATTCAGTCTCCATGGTGGTCTTTTGGTGGTCTTCGAAATCTGGCATAACAATCTTAACATGGGGTTTCCCCATGTACCTTTATAAACCACCATTTTCCTATAAGACACGTCTGTCTCCCCTATTCAGAGGCAGTCTTTTTTTCCTCTGGGACAAATACCCCTGCCCCCTTTCCCTGGTTCCCTTTCCTTTCTCCCTCGTCCTCTATCTCATGTCTTTGTCCCTTATCCCTGACCTCTGTCCCTCTGGGGCAAATAAATCTCCTTTGATCTGAGAACTCCAGATTTGCCGGCAGTGGTGGCACATGCCTTTAATCCCAGCACTCGGGAGGCAGACCCAGGTGGATCTCTGTGAGTTTGAGGCCAGCGAGATCTAAGACAGGCATCAAAACTACACAGAGAAATCCTGTCTCAAAAAACCAAAAAAAGGGCTGGAGAGATGGCACAGGGGTTAAGAGAACTGACTCTTCGTCCAGAGGACCTGAGTTTAATTCCCAGCACCCACATGGCAGTTCACACCTGTCCGTAACTCCAGTTTCAGGGGACCCTGACATGCATGGCAAAAACACATAAAAATAAAATAAAATATATTTTAAAAATGAATAGATAAATGAATAGTAAAGCAGGGCCAGTGAGATGATTGAGCAGATAAAAAACACCAGCTGTAAGGCCTTGACCTGCATTCAATCCCAAAATCCCAGGTAAAAGCAGAACTGACTCTGTAAAGCTGTTCTCTAATCTCCACAAGTGAGCCATACGTAAACACACACATGCTTGTGCACTGATGCTCGCGCTTGCCCACAATTGTGTGCGCGCACGCGCGCGCGCACACACACACACACACACACACACACACACACACACAATTCTGTGCGCACACACAGATTTAAATAAATTAAAAAAATTTTTGTTTTGGTTTTTGAAACAGAGACTCACTGTGTATGTAGCCCTGGCTAGCCTGGAATTCTATTTGTAAACCAGGCTGGGTTTTGAATCCACTGAGATCTGCCTACTGTAGTGCCTAGGTTGCAAGACCCCCAAGCAAGACCACCACAGAGCCATTATCCGATGCAAGCACACAGAGGTTTTTATTAACAAAACAAGCAAGCTTGGTCCGGTGTCCAGCATCCCACACAGCGGGTGGAGGAGAACGGCCCCAAGCACTCACTTTAAGGGGTTTATATAGGAAAAGGTTACATGCAGCTTGGGATTGGACAAGGAGGTTAGGGGGTTAGGGGTGAGGTAAGCATAAGGTTACTAATTGCTAACAGGATTCAGGGTATCTTAGAGGCATACATTTTTACTCCCTACGTCCTGCTTTTGTTGACACATTCAGATTTACTGTTACATTCCTGCTCTCCTCTGAGGTCAACTTCTGGTCAGTTGAGTCCATTACTCCCCACATCTTATTTTGCCAAGTCCAAGATACAGAGATTTATTGTCGCAGCCTTAAGTTCAACTTCTGATCACTTCTGAAACTGCTGGTCAGCAAATACCTTTGGAGGAGGGGAGGGGGAAGCATCTCTCAAGATGGCTACTGATTTTTCCCTTTTACTACCTCTGCGACTCAAGAGCTGATACCACAGCCTAGCTCTTTATGTTGCTGTTGTTTTGAGACTAGGCGTCATTACGCAATTCTGGCTGGCTGTGTAGACCAGGTTGGCATTGAAATGAGATTGCCAGCCTCTGCTTCTATGTACTGAGATAATAGATATACACCTTCATGCCCCATTTAAAATCATTCAAAATAAAAAGACATTTTTTTCTCCCCTTTGGTTTTTTGAGACTTTTTTCTTTCTTTTCTTTTTTTTTTTTTTTTTTTTTTGTCTGCTTACAGAACTGGGCACTGAACTCAGAGCTCAAAATACTCTAAAACTGAGGTATATCCTTAACCTTATAAAGGTTTAATTTGTTTGCTTGCTTTGAGACAAGTCTCTTTATTAGGCAACATTCTCTTAAAAGAACAGAACTAATAGAATGAACATGTATATATTAAAAGGGACTTATCAGAGTGACTTACAGACTGTGGTCCAGTTAGTCCAATAATGGCTGTTTCCCTGAAATACCAAGATTGTCCTTTTTTTTTTTTTTTTTTTTGGTTTTTCGAGACAGGGTTTCTCTGTGTAGCTTTGCGCCTTTTCTGGAACTCACTTGGTAGCCCAGGCTGGCCTCGAACTCACAGAGATCTGCTTGGCTCTGCCTCCCGAGTGCTGGGATTAAAGGCGTGCGCCGCCGCCGCCGCCGCCGCCGCCGCCGCCGCCGCCGCCGCCGCCGCCACCACCCGTCGAGACTGAATGTCTTAATGTGAGAGCCAAAGTTACATTTTAAGTTTTTAAGCTTTTTTTTTTCATTTTTTTTTATTATTTTTATTTTACAACACCATTCAGTTCACCATAATAGCCACAGATTCCCCTGTTCTCCCCCTCTCACCCACCCCTCCCCCACATTTTAAGTTTTAATTACTATGCCTAAGAGATTCATGAAACAAAAATGCCTCTGAACTGCAAGTCCCTTGCTCAAGGACACACAGTTCCTGAAATGCTGGAGGCTGTTGTTTATGGGAGATAGTAAGTTTGTTTGACCCATTTGCTTGATCTCATATGGGCCAGAGGTTCACAGGGTGGAGGTATGTCAGGATGTATGCTTGTCCATGATTGGACCTGATGGGAAATACAATGAATTATGGGTTTTCCTTCTTAAGTGGATACAAACTGTAATTCTGGGCCATTTCCCAGGAACTTGGGTATGGACCTGACCAGAGCCCATCCACCTGTCCAGTATTTAATTAAAGCTTGATTCAAATTTGCCTTTAAACTGTGGTAGTGGTCTTTTTCTAAATGGGTGGGATTAACTTTGGCAGTTTCTTTTTTTTTTTTAATATTTTTTTATTTATTCTATTTGCAGTGTTCTGCCTGGATTGCCTGCACACCAGAAGAGGGCACCAGATCTCATTACAGATGGTTGTGAGCCACCATATGGTTGCTGGGAATTGAACTCAGGACCTCTAGAAGAGCAGCCAGTGCCCTTAACCACTGAGCCACCTCTCCAGCCCCAACATTGGCATTTTCAATCCTGTGCACTTGGGAGGCAGAGCTAGGTGGATCTCTGTGTGTTCAAGGATACAGCCAGCATGGAGACACACGCCTTTAATCTCAATACCAACCATAGAAGACCTGGAGGTCTGTACAGACGGGCAGTGACGAGGTCATGTGGTTGGGTTTACAACCAATGAGAAGGCAGAACAGAAAGTCAATCAAAAGGACAAACACACAGGAATTAGGTCTTTTGCGTAGAGGTAGGACAGCAGAGGCAGTGAAGGGTAAGGTTTTTAGCTCTTAGCTATCGCTCTGACCTCTTGAGCTATTTATTAACTCTGCATTTGGCTCTGTGTTTCTTATTTAATAAGAGCCTTCATCTACACTCTCTTTCAAGCCTAAGTGCATTTTTATATACACTGTAAAGTTTTGCATTTTATTTCATCTGAATCTGTCTTATTGTGAATCTATAATCCTTCTCTGACCAGGAGAGATTTTAAACTGCTAAGCTGCATGGCTAGGACCAACATGTGGCAGCCTTGGCTGCTGACTCTGCCCACCTTAGCTTCCCAACATGGCAGAGGTACCCAGGAGAGGCATGCCCTTACCCTGCCAATTCTGGGGTCCATGCTGCCTTCAAATAGTGTGCAGCTAGCCCATAAACCCTTTTTTTCTGTATGAGTAAAGGCCAAATCCACCATGTAGTATGCTTTGCAGCTTGCAGACACCTCTGTGAAGAGGGAATCTGCCATGCTGTAACAGGTCAAGCCTACATGCCATGAACCTGCCATGGCCAGGGGACACGTCATTGTACGTTGGCCTGCCATGGGCCATATGAACTAGGGAGGTGCTCTTAGCTATAGTTAAAATCTCTTTTTAAGCTCTGTCAGGTTTTAGGTGGAAACTCTTGCCCTACATTGGGCACCATTTGTAGCTGGAAGGTTTCTCCAGTCCCACCTGACCCTGCGGACCCACAGCTACTTATAAATAATCATTTAGAGGGTTAACATTTTTATTTTATTTATAAACTGTATGGTCTATGGCAGGCCTCTTGTTAGCTAGCTCTTATATCTTAAATTAACCCGTTTCTATTAATCTATGTTTTGCCACGTGTTCCATGGCTTCCTGGCCTGCTGACGTGTTGTTCCTTGGGCAGCAGGCTGGCATCTCCCTCCAGACGCAGGCTTTTTCTTTCCTGTCTCACTCCTTGAATTTCCCACCTGGCTATAACCTGGCTTGCCAGAGCAGCTTATTAATTTATGTATTTATCTTTTTATTTATTTATTTATTTTGGTTATTCAAGACAGGGTTTCTCCATATAGTTTTGGTGCCTGTCCTAGATCTCGCTCTGTAGACCAGGCTGGCCTCGAAGTTACAGAAATCTCACTGGTTCTGCCTTGGAGTGCTGGGATTAAAAGGGGTGCACCACCGCTGCCCAGCTGGAGGATCATTCTTAATTATAAATGTCCAGCTTTAGGTTGGCTGGTTTCTTGCCAGTTTTCCTTAATTTAAATTATCCCGTCTACCTTTTGCCTCTGGGCTTTTCTTGTTCTCTTACTCTTAGTCCTTGTCTGGCTTCTATTTATCCTCTCTGCCTGCCAGTCCTGGCTACCTCTCTCTTCTGCCTCGCTATTGGCCATTCAGCTCTTTATTAGACCATCAGTTGTTTTTGACAGGCAAAGTAACACAGCTTCACAGAGTTAAACAAGTGCAACATAAACAAAACTAACACACCTTAAAATAATATTCTACAATATTTGCCCATTTTTGTCTAAATAAAATAAAGGTTTTAACTTTAACATGGTAAAATTACATACAACAAAAATAATAAACATGTAAGAATTACATTTGCAATATTCTGTCCATTTTGTAGTTAGTATACAAAGAAAATAATGCATTGTCTATTCTATCTTAGTGAATCCAAAGTTTTACACTTAACTTACTATCATAACTAAGAAAAAGTGCAACTATAACTATCTAGTCTTCAACGCCATGGAGACCCAGAAGGATGTGATATTATCTATAACAGAGGCATTTGGCTGCCTGGACAATCACCCGAAGTTCTTTTTGCAACCAACATCTTCAGCCTACGGGCCTAGAGTATCAGGCAAATTTCTCAGTGAGGCAGAAAATTTAAAGGACTGTCCTGCCTTGTATTGGCAAATTCATCATTCGATTTTCGCTGTGTCCTGCAGAATATCTGACAGACTCTTCTGTGAAGCAGGAATTTTGAAGGACTATCCTGCCTTGTTTTGGCAAAGTTCAATAATCTTTTTCCATTGTCTCCTGCATGTCCAATCTGCATAACACATTGTCAGCAGGCAAAGGCAAGAAATTTCTTTGCCCAATGGCTAACCTTGCCAAAATGAAAGCAAACTCCATGAGCAATTTCTTCAGGAGCAGAGGTATCTCATTGCATTAAAAACTTTAAGTTAATAAAACTTTTTTTTTTTTTTTTTTTGGTTTTTCGAGACAGGGTTTCTCTGTGTAGCTTTTTGCGCCTTTCCTGGATCTTGCTCTGTAGCCCAGGCTGGCCTCGAACTCACAGAGATCTGCCTGGCTCTGCCTCCCAAGTGCTGGGATTAAAGGCGTGTGCCACCACAGCCCGGCCAAATTTATTTATTTATTATGATACAGTGCTCTGCCTGCATGAGTCCCTGCAGGCCAGAAGAGGAAGACAGATCTCATTATAGATGGTTGTGAGCCACCATGTGGATGCTGGGAACTGAACCCAGGTCCTCTGGAAGAGCAGTCAGTGCTCTTAACCACTGAGCCATCTCTCCAGCCCGTTAATAAAACATTTTAAACGCCATATTCTGTAGGTCTTTGAATGGTTTGAAGACCAGCTATGTAAAATATATCTCTATATGATCTGGAAAGCATAGCTAACATATCTATAATTTTGATTGTTATAAATGACTAACCACTGGCCTATGTTTCTTGATTGTACTATATAATTTATAATAATAACTTTCAAAAACTAGAACTTTACCTTACATTTTAAATGAACTGCATAGTTATAATACCTTAAACAAGAATAGAAACATATATACAATATGTTGTAGCAAAAATAACCTTAAATTTTATTGATATACAAAAATCCTTTAAACAAGAGTAGAAATATCCAAAAAAAGCCGGGTGGTGGTGGCGGCGGCGGCGGCGGCGGCGGCGCACGCCTTTAATTCCAGCACTCGGGAGGCAGAGGCAGGTGGATCTCTGTGAGTTTGAGGCCAGCCTGGTCTCCAAAGCGAGATCCAGGAGAGGCGCAAAGCTATGCAGAGAAACTGTCTCAAAAAACCAAAAAAAAAAAAAAAAGAGTAGAAATATATACACAGTATAAAAAAAGCCTTTAAATTTGTATCAATATTCTTTATCCCCCTAAATGATAACAAACATCCATTACATACCAAATAACCAAAGACCACCCACCCCATCTCTTAAGAATATGGGCATAGTATTCTTCAAACTGCTTCCTGCTTTCTGTGGACATAGTATCATTAGGCTCCCAGAAAGAAAATTTTGAGATAATGACCAAATCCTGGGAAGATCAGCAGTAACCTTTGCTGATAGATATTACCTGTCAAGTTTCCGGAAGTCTCACCTGATCAAACATGATCCATATTAACCCGGAAGGAATCCACAGCTTATCATCTCCTGTGAGAACAAAACTTCAAAGCATTTTTTATTTCCAGTTGACAAATAATAGTTTTTGACTATTTAAAAGTAAAGGCAGGCCGGGTGATGGTGGCACACGCCTTCAATCCCAGCACTCAGGAGGCAGAGGCAGGCGGATCTCTGAGTTCGAGGCCAGCCTGATCTACAGAGTTCCAGGATAGCAAAACTAAACAGAGAAACCCTGTCTTGAAAAACCAAGAGAGCCGGGCTGTGGTGGCACACACCTTTAATTCCAGCACTTGGGAGGCAGAGGCAGGTGGATCTCTGTGAGTTCAAGGCCAGCCTTGGTTACCAAGTGAGCTCCAGGAAAAGGTGCAAAGCTACGCAGAGAAACCCTGTCTCGAAAAACCAAAAAAAACAAACAAAACAAAAACAAACTATTCATTCTTTCTATGTCTATACCCTTTTTCTTTTCTTAAGCCTATGAACATATTTTTAAACACACTGTAACCCGTTTAGATGGTTTTCTGCCTTGACCTCTTTTATTTCATATGTTCAGCCTTTTTTGACTATAGGAGCAAACCTTTAACTGTTTACTTACACCTGGATCCTCTGCACACAGCTGTCAGCTGGCTCCACTCAGGTAGTGAAAAGCAAGTGTGAAAGCCAGTCGGAGGTTTGTCTGACCAGGAACTGCATTCAACTTTCCTAGAGCTCTAGAATGCCGATGCTTGCACTGTGGAAGGCATTTTTACTTACTTTTTGGTTTCTGTTTAGTGTGAAAAAGCTGTTTAAATGCTCTGGTGTACAGCAGTGTTTCTTTCTTTTTTTTTTTTTTTTTTTTTTTTGTTTTGTTTTTTTCAAGACAGGGTTTCTCTGTGTAGTTTTGGTGCCTGTCCTGGATCTCAGCACAGCAGGGGTTCTTAAAGGAGCCCTATCTTAGCTGGGTGGCGGCGGCGGCGGCGGCGGCGGCGGCGGCGGCGGCGGCGCCGCACACCTTTAATCCCAGCACTCAGAGGCAGAGGCAGGTGGATGGATCTCTGTGAGTTTGAGGCCAGCCTGGTCTACAAAGTGACCCTGTCTTGAAAAACAAAAAAACAACAAAAAAAAAAAAACCCAAAAGCAAAAACAAACAAAAAAAGGAAGGAAGATTGAGAACACAAAGGAAAGAAGCCTTTAATAAAACTTGCAGCTTAGGCTGCAGTCAATATAAAGAGATGTCTTTAGACGCTACAAGAAAAGGTTAAAATAAAGTTTATTTATGCTAGTTGCTAATGGTGTCAGTCCAGCTGAGCAGCAGAGTGTGATGACCCAATGTCTACACAGAGAAGCGGCCTTCGAACTCAGAGCCTCCTTCCAGTTCTTCTTCCTCTCCAGGGGTAGGTATGCCGTGGCGCGCAGGGCCTCTAGGCCCTCAGCTAAGAATGTCCACACACAAAACAGTAGAGAAGAGCTCCCGGGGAGGAGCAGGGAGTATTTCCCGACAAAGGAGCTGAGGCTCAAAAAGACACTTCCTTGAACTTCTCAGTTGAAGATGTTTTGTGGTGAAGTCAACTGGGCTATTCCAGCTCTGGTGTGATCATGGACCACCCAGCAGGTGATAACAAGGTTCCTGGCTGTGCACGGGTCAGTGAGGAAGGAGAGGCCAGGTCAGCACACAGTCTCAGGACCACTCTTCTAATGTTGGGTCCACTTGATGCTCTTGAGGTCAATGCCATCCTGCACCATCTCCCAGAGGGGACTGTCAAGGAGAAGAGGCACACAGTGAGGGAGGGAGGGCTTAGACAGGGAACAGCAGCCAGCACTGGCACTGAGGCCTGAGAAAGCTTTGCCTCCTCTGTCCTTGCTGCTCGTCCACCTTTGCCCTGGTGAACCCCAACACAGGAGATGAACAAGCCTTTTCCAGCCTCTCCCTAACTTACAATACCGTCTGTGACTTTAACCCAGAAGAACATCTGTGTCTCAGGCCTGCGCACCATTTTATACAGGAAATGCTACTGAGAAGACTATGGATAATGGTTTTTTGTTTCTCTTTCTTTTTTCAAGACAGGGTTTCTCTGTGTAGTTTTGGTGCCTGTCCTGGATCTCGCTCTGTAGACCAGGCTGTTCTTGAACTCACAGAGATCCGTCTGGCTCTGCCTCTCGAGTGCCAGGATTAAAGGTGTGCGCCACCACTGCCCAGCTGGATAATGTTCGTAAAGCCAGATGTACTTTGAGGGTGGTGGCAGTGATTACAGTGACGATTTTGTTTGTTTGCTTCTGCCACTGAAGACTAAACCCAGAGCCTCACACATACTAAGCCGTCTCCTCTCCTGAGCTACAGCCTGACACCCAACTATTGAATTCTGTGGCGTCTGTTTCCCCAGTTAATTTTCTTCAGTGTTACTGAGTCCCACCCTTTGTTTCTGAGAAGAGCTCTCATTCACCATCTTCCTGCGCAGCCTGAGGGCTGTGACTTCAGACATGTGCATGACTCCTGGGTTTGTGCCTTCTTGGCAAGCATTCTACCTCTGAGCTTTTAACCCCAACCTCCCTTTGTTTTTTGTAGGTCTAGGATCAAATCCACGGACTTCACTGATGTTAGACAAGCAGCCTCTATGCTATATACAAAAACCCAGTTTTGAAAACATTCTAGGGCAGGTGGTGGTGTCGCACACCCTTGATCCCAGCACATAGGAGGCAGAGGCAGGCAGATCTCTATGAGTATGAGGCCAGCCTGGTCTACAGAGTGAGTTCCAGGACAACCAGGGCTATATAAACAAATTATCTCAAACAAACAAACAAATCTGAAAAACAAGAAGTAGGCCAAGGAGGTCTACTTTCTTCCTTTGTGGAATCTTTAAATCCTACAATCTCCTTCAACATGGGTTTCTGGCAGTCTGGATGCAGAGCCTAAGAACAAGATGGGAGTCAGCAGTACAGTTTCTTCCAAAGTGTCTGCTGGCATCACTACATACCTCATTTCCCGGAGGCGTTTCACGTGATGAATGCATTTCTCCACAGTGTAGTCTACTTCCTGTTCCGTAGTGAAGCGGCCAATGCCAAACCTAAGGGGACACAGAAGAGCTCTCCAACAGGCCCCAGGGCTGGTCTGCTATTCCTTTTTGGCCAGTTCTCACTGAGGACCGACTCAACAATAGACAGCGCTGGGGGTGTGGTTCAGTGGGCAGGGTGCTTGCCTAGCATAGGTGAAGTCCGAGTTCAATTCCAGGCTGCATAAGCAGGCATGGTGCTGCTTCTGTGATTCCAGCACTTGGGAGGCAGAGGCAGAGCAATCAAGGTCGTGCCCGGGCTACACAGTGAGTCGGAAGGAAACCAACGGGGCGACTTGACAGACACCGGCTCAAAGGAAGCGGAAATGAAGAAGAGCACAGACCTACCTTCCTAGGTAAAGGTTTCTCAGAACACAGCTTGTGGATCAGAGCCAACTGAGAAGTTTCCTACACCTACTCCAGACCTGGTGGGCAGAGGATCTGAGTATGGGGCTCAGACATCTTCACCTTCACCAAGATTCAAGCAGCGGGCAGGGATATAGCTCAGTGGGACAAGGCTTGCCTATCATGTATGATTCCCCAAAACGCACAAACCAGGCATGGTGGGCCCACACCTGGAACCTCAGCACTTGGAGCCGGAGACAGGAGGATAGAATTCAAGGCCAGTCAGGTACCTGACAAGACTTTATCTTAACAAACAAGGAACACGCCGGGCGGTGGTGGCGCACGCCTTTAATCCCAGCACTTGGGAGGCAGAGCCAGGCGGATCTCTGTGAGTTCGAGGCCAGCCTGGTCTCCAAAGTGAGTTCCAGGAAAGGCGCAAAACTACACAGAGAAACCCTGTCTCGAAAAACCAAAAAAAAAAAAAAAAAAAAACAAGGAACACACACACACACACAAAACCACCGAAGCTGAACTCACTGACCTGATAGAAGAGTGTGCTAAATCCTCATCAGTACCGATTGCTCTGAGGACGTAAGAAGGCTCCAGTGATGCAGAAGTGCAGGCACTAAGGATGGAGACGTGAACCTTTAGCCCACAGGACACACCCAGGGTCATTCCTCCCAGGGTTCTGAAGTCATACCACAGGGACAAAGGAGACATCGCCTGGAAATGTCATGGGGCCTGATGATGCCCTGTACATCCTGGGATGTAAACCCAACCCCTCTAGTCTCTATGGTAGATAACTTTCTTGAGCAAAGACACTGTCAAGGGGTGAAAGAGCATGTCAGATCCATCCATTGGATCTGACAAAAGAACCAGAGAACCTTCTGTATCTAGGGCAGAAGATACAACGTGTAACCCTCGAGGATAGATAAATCCTAGGTGGCTTAAAACCAAACTGTTTGTTTAACCCTATAAAAGACACATACATCTTTAGCCGGGCATAATGGTGCACACCTTTAATCCCAGCACTCAGTAGGCAGAGGCAGGAGGATCTCTGTGAGGTTGAGGACAGCCCGGTCTCTATAGAGAGTTTCGGGCAGCAAGGGCTACATAGAGAGATCCTGTCTCAAAACAAAACAAGACAAAAAAGATACATCTTCTAGGTCTTAAGTCACCAACTTCTCTCCAAGAGACCTGCTGGAATGGTGAACACCAGCCTATGGTTGGCAGCTAAAAAGTGACCTTTACCACCATCTTGAACTCTTGTTTTAGCCAGACAGGAAGTTCAGCGACATGTTGGGCACTTCACAGGCAAGCTCCCCGGTGCTACCACAGTGCATGTCTACCTGGTCCAACATACCTCCCTGAGGACAAGGCGACATCCTTGAGTGCCATCAGCAGACTCTCGCCTTCCACATAGGCAAAGGAGAGGTTGATACAGCCTGAAGAAGAGAAAACACAATGATGGTGCTCTGGGTCTCAGTCTCTGCCAGCGTGGAGCCTGAGAGCTGGAGACAGATCAGCGGTCGACAGTTTGCCCCTCACGAAACAGGCAAGTACAGACAAAACCAAAACAAAACAAAACAAAAAACAGAACTGTGGTGGTGAGGAGAGGACACCAGGATGGCTCAGCTGGCAAAGCCCTGCTGCACAAGCCTGGTGACCTGAATCTGTCTGTGGAGCCCACGTGAGAGTAAAGGGAGGAAACAGACTCCACGAAGTTGTCCTCTGACCTGCACAAATACATTGGGGCAGGTGGCCCCAATCCCCACATAACAAATAAAATTTAAAAAGAAAGAGCAGAATGCAGATTGAACGGGCATGCCCATACCAGGATAGTGCTGTTGGGGGTCTCCATTCATCACCACATCTGGAAGGCTGCTCATTATCTTCTGTATCAGCCGTTCTGCTAACTTGGAGATCCGCTTATGGTCATACTACGGAGCAGGCAGGGGAGAGTTAGATACACTGACCACCAGCCAGCTGAGCAACAAAGAATCCCAGAAGCCCTTCTCTACCCAGGAGTAGCTGTGTACCACACAGGCCCTTCTATCATCCCGTTATGTGTGGAAACCGCTGCCTCTCCACCGCGGTCTGGTCTATAAAAGGTGCTCAACAGCTGAACACAAGGTCCCAAGAACCCAGAGAAAAATGGACTGTAACTACAAGCAGGGCATGTCTGGGTTTTGAATCACCTTCTTCAGAACACGGGGCTGCAGGACCTTGACAATGCAGGCTTTTATTTAACCGTGTGCATGTGTACACGCATTTACTTACATGAGGGACTGAACCCAAGGCCTTGCACATCCCAGGCAAGTTTTCTACTACTGACCTAGCTCTTTACTTTTAATTTTGATCCAGAGTCTTGCTATGTAGCCCAGGCTAGTCTTGAACTGAAAATTCTCTTGCCTCGGGTTCATAGGATGCCACACCTGGCTCAAAGACAGATTTCCTGAGACCCTCTCTTGTGGCAGAGATTGGACTCAGCAGCGCTGAGATGTTCCTCAAAGGGAGACCCTGCACAAGGGGACATCCTGAGGGGGAACTGTTGCTCTCTCCAGAACCTACCTCCATCTCCTGCTGTGCCAACTCACATGCCGCTCCCAGCCCCACCACCAAGGGCGTGGGCACTGTCCCCGACCGCATACCCCGCTCCTGCCCGCCTCCACTCTGTAGGGCCTCCACGCGCACCCGGGGCCGGCGGCGGATATAGATAGCACCGACCCCTTGGGGGAAAAGGTTGTTAGAAAAAAAGAAAACACAGATGAAACAAAATATTACTTTCTAAAGAAATCAAAATATTATTTCAAATTTTATAGTTAACTTTTACTAAATAAAAAATTAAAAGAAAAAGACAAAATGGAAAAAGCATAATATTTAGCAAAAGTATTCAACATAAATTATGTTACCACAGGAATAATGAGCAAGATTATTTCAAGCAGTTCCCTATCATACAACATAGGATTCCCTTTGTTTTTAAATTAATTCTTTTTTAATTTTATGTTCATTGTTGTTTTGCCTGCAGGTGTGTCTGTTGGAGGGTGTCAGAAGCCTGGGAACTAGAGTTACAGACAAGTGTGAGCTGACATGTGGTTGCTGGGAATTGAACCCAGGTCCTCTGGAAGTGCAGCCAGTGCTCTTAACCACTGAGCCATCTGTCTATTCCCAGAGTTAATCTTAAGAGCAAAAAGATTAGAAACAGGCTGGAGAGAGGGTCAGAGGTAACAAGCACATACTGCTCTTGAAGAGGACCCATGCTTGGCTCCCAGCAGCCACACCAGATAGCTCACACTGCCTGTAACTCCAGTACCAGGGGACTCAATACCCTGCCCTCTTCTAGTATTCCCAGGCACCTGCACTTACTTTACTAAGACCCAACATAAACACACATAGAGACACATAACTAAAAACAAAAATAATCACACACACACACAAAAACCCCAAAATATAAAAAACAAAGCTCAAGATGAAGATGATGATGACGACCAGGATGACCCACTGGGAGATAGAGAGGTGGTTCAGGGTTTGTTACTCTTGCAGAGGATCCAGGTTCAGTTCCCAGCACCCCACTGGCAGCTCACACAGCTGTAACTCCAGTTCCAGGGGATTCAGTGTCATCTTCTGGTCTTCATGGACATTGCACTCACAATTATACACTTAGATGCATTCAAGCAAAACACTCATACACATAAAATAAAAATTAGTATGTTTAAAAAAATCACATAGCGTAGGGGTCAATCGTTGGGAGAATGTAAATAAATATGCTATGTCAATACAATGAAACACCAAGCAGTTATAGAAAAGATTGACATTCTTTTATGCGGACATTGTAAAAACTCTAAAATACATTGTTAGGAAACTGGTGAGGTCAGGCTTGGTGGCACAAGCCCACAATACCAGCACTGAGGAGGCGGAGCCAGCCTTAGGTAAAGTACAAAATCCTTACGAAAGAAAAGGGAAGAAAGGAAGATCTCATTGACTCCGTACTACATCTTTCTTTTCTTTTTTTTTTTTTTTTTTTTTTTTTTTTCCGAGACAGGGTTTCTCTGTGTAGCTTTGCGCCTTTCCTGGAGCTAACTTGGTAGCCCAGGCTGGCCTCGAACTCACAGAGATCCACCTGGCTCTGCCTCCCAAGTGCTGGGATTAAAGGCGTGTGCCACCACCGCCCGGCTCTTTTTTTTTTTTAATTTCAGTTTGATATTTATTTATTTATTTTTAAAGATTTATTTATTTATTTGCTATGTACACAGAAGAGGGTGCCAGATCTCATTACAGATGGTTGTGAGCCACGATGTGGGTGCTAGGAATTGAACTCAGGACCTCTGGAAGAGCAGTTAGTGTTCTTAACCTCTGAGCCATCTCTCCAGCCCTCAGTTTGATTTTTAGAGTCTCAAGTACTCTAAGGTGACCCAGAACTCAATACATAATCAAGAATAAACATTTTCACTGGGTGGTAGTGGCCCATACCTTTAGTCCCAGCACTCAGGAGGCAGAGGCAGGCAGATCTCGGTGAGTTCCAAGCCAGCCTGGTCTACAGAGTGAATTCCAGGACAGCCAGGGCTACACAGAAAAACTCTGTCTTCAAAAAACAAAACAACAAAAAAAGATGGGGTCTCATTACATAGACTCAGTTAGCCTAGAACTCACTATGGAGACCAGAGTGGCCTTGAACTCACAGAGCTCTACTTGTATCCAGGGCATTGGAATTAAAGGAATACACTACCATGCCTGATACCTTCGTTTAGTTTTAAGATGTTCTGTTAGGTGAAAAAGCAAGATCAGAACATACATAACTTGAGTAAAAAGGAGTGGAGAGAGAGTAAGGCTGTCCTCATAAATAAAGAGAACAACTGTAAAAAGGATGGTACAGCAGACACAACTATAGCCCTATCACTCAGGAGACTGAGGAAGGAGGACGGCCAACTCAAAGCCGGGTGGGACGGAATCGAAAGACCCTGATGGGGTGAATAGGGTAAAGAAGAAATGGCAATCAAGCCGCATTCTAGAGTACAAGTGGGTATCTGCAAGAACAGTTCTTAAGACTGTTAATTATAATCTGTGGGAACCCTTAGTAGCTAGGATGGTGGGACACGTAGTGATATCAGCCTGTCTAATGAAAACTGTTCTGTTGCTTTTACTTACAGACGTCTAGTGACATCTGACAGACCCTGACAGAACCCTGTTTCCTCAGCCAATAATTATTAATTATCTATATATAAATATCTATATCCCTTTCCAGGACATCGTGGAGGGATCAAGGAAGAACATTGGCTGTGCACACAGCATCTGCAAACAGGCAAGTGTTCTGTGTTTGTTGAATGGCCCTTGTGTATTGCAGGCCCCTCTGAATGCACAACCTTTTTGGAAAGCATTCCCAGTCTCTAATGATTGTGACGAGCATCTGTCATAGGGTTTGCTGACAAGTTCAAGGAAAAGGCAGGGGCTGGTACCTTTAGGACCATAGAGTTTGTGACCGCTGATGCTCATGAGATCAATTTTCATGTCATTGACATCAAGTGGGATTTTCCCAACAGCTTGGGCTGCATCAGTGTGGAAATACACCTTTCTGGAACTGCAAATCTGCCCTGAGGAGTGACAGAGAGGAAGACCCATAACACAACGGAAAGAAGCTGGCAGCTGTCCTGCAAGGCAGCGTGGATGACCTAAGCAGCTGTTAAGGTGTGTGTAAATCCTCACCCTGCCTTCCCACCTCCCTCTCCCCTCCCCACCCCTCGCCTGCTCCCTCCCAAGTCCCAGGCTCACTGCTGTTACTCTAAAGATCAAGGGCAAAACATCAAACCACAATCACAAATGATAGTTTGATGCCCAAGATTCTTCATACCATCTCATTTACCCTGGGAATAGAATATCACTTTTTAAATCTTTTTTAATTTAAAAGAAGGAAAGATTATGGGAATTTTTTGCTAATTTGCATAGAGATTACAAGGTGAACTCTAAATGGGGATAGAGAACATCCTAAAGGGAAAAAGGATAGATGGCCTTTTCTTATTGTTTTGTCATTTGGGGCAAAAATATGAAATAAAATTAAATAAGAAAAATATAAAGGGCACTTGACCCTACATTCTAAAAACTCAAATAGCGGCTGTGCCACCTAAAATGCGGTTGGCAAGGCACAAGCTCTTTCGTTGGTCACTTGCTGTCATGTTAGAACTGTCTGCTCCTGCCCCCTTACATGGACCCCAGGGATGGCAAGGTCAGGGGAACCTATTTTACTCACCTATTTCTGCAATGGGCTGCTTGACACCAATCTCATTGTTCACAGTCATAACTGATACCAGGCTGGTATCTGGCTGGATGGCAGCCTCTAGTTCCTACGAATGGAGGAGTAAGGAGTGAATATGATGCCAAGAGAACTACATAAATAAGAATGCAGATAATCTTAAGTCTAGAAAAGGGGCCTTTCACTATAACCCTATCTGAATACTTAAGTAGTAAGTAATGGGGGGTTGGGATGTAGTTCAGTGCTTGCCCAGCATGTGTGAGGCACTGAGTCTAATCCCTAGTAATACCAGTTAAAAATAAACAATAACGACAACACAAGGGACTGGAGAGATGACCAGAGGACCCAGGTTCAGTTCCTAGCACACCATGGAGGATCACAACTGTAACTCCAGTTCCAGAGGATTGGACACTTTCTTCGGCCTCCACAGGCACCCAACACATGCATGGTACACTGATATTCATGCAGGCAAAAAGCCCATTTACAAAAAACAGAAGTGAAAAAAAAGGCCAGACATGATAGCACATGTCTATAATCCCAGGAGTTCAATGCCAGCCTGGGCAACATTGAAACCCTATCTCAAAAAAAAAATAAAATAAAAAGTATGGGCTGATGGCCCAGTGGTTAATAGCACTTGTTGCTGTTGTAGAGGACATGAGTTTGATTCTCAACACCCACACAGTAGCTCACAACCATCTGTAAGAAAAAAGAAAGGTCAGTTGAGTAGGTATTATAGCCCATGACTATAATACCAACTCTTAATAGGTTGAGGCAAGAGGATCAGGAGTTCAAGGTCATTCATGGCTACACGGCCACTTGAGGCCAGCCTGAGATTCACAAGACACTGTCTCAAAGACAAAAGAAAAGAAAAAGCTTACACAAGATCCTAACTAGACCAAATAAACAAATCCTGACGTCAAGCTGCTACAAGGCTACAGACAGAAGAGCAGAGTGACCATGGCATGAGGACAGACAGACATGGAAATAGGTCAGAAACATATATTCAAGTCTTATATTTGTAGACAGGATCTCACTCTGGAGTCCAGGCTAGCCTCAAACTCTGGTGATCCTCTTCTCTGAGCCACCAGAGTACTGAGGTGAAGGGTAAATTCCCCGAAATCTAATCTATTCTAACGTGTTTGTTTTTGCAGTTCTGGGGATCAAACCTACAGCCTTGTGCATGCTATGCAAGAATTCTAGCTAGGTGGTGGTGGCTCACATTTTTAATCTCAGCATTGGGGAGGCAGAGGCAGGTGGATCTTTGTGAGTTTGAGGTCAGCCTGGTCTTCAAAGTGAGTTCCAGGACAGCCAAGGCTACACAGAGAAATCCTGTCGTGGAAAAAAAAAAAAAAGAATTCTACCACTGAGCCACACCTTCAATCACCATACTTCCTTTATAGGATGATAAGAAATAGTGCAAGGGCCAGGCGGTGGTAGCACACGCCTTTAATCCCAGCACCCTGGAGGCAGAGGCAGGCGTATCTCTATGAATTCAAGGCTAGCCTGGGCTACAGAGTGAGTTTCAGGAAAGGCACAAAGCTACACAGAGAAACTCTGTCTCAAAAAACCAAAAAAAAAAAAAAAAAAGGAACAGTTCAGGGAAGGACCAGGCCAGAGCTCTTCTGTGGTGTGAATGCCTGACATCATACACTCATGTCCAGTAGCTCTCTTACAAACTAGGATCACCAAAAAAGCTGAGAGACAAGTTTTCTCCAGAGAAGAGCAGTGCACACAGAGAGAACACAATGTCCTTCTCTGTCAGCTCTGTTCCATGCTCCAGTCTCACCATTAGCTCAGCCTTGGGGCTCCACCCAAAGCTGGAGAGACAGGCTTGCAGGATGAAGCCAGGCCCTCCTATTCTGTCCCTGACGCCTAGCATAGGACTCCTACCTTTAAGTCAATGATTCCACTCTTCTGCACTGGGAGGTAGGTGACCCGAAAGCCCTCAGCCTCCAGTGAGCGGCAGGAGTCCAGCACACACTTGTGTTCAGTCTGGGTGGTGACCACGTGCTTTTTCCGTGACCTGTAGAACCTGGCCACTCCCTAAAAATGGATAGTAATAGAAAGAAGGAAAGCATACAGAAGTAGCAATGACATGAACCCTATTTCTAAACAGTCTTCTTGTGAGTGTCTGCTAAGGACTGAACCCAGAGCCTCGAGCATGCTAAAGATTTCTATATCACAGACCAAGTTCCCACTCAGTATGTGATACTTTTAACATAAGAAGAAATTATAAAGATAGGCTGAAAAAATTTGAAATACCAAATCTCAAATGTAATAAAATAAAGAAGTGAGAACATTTATTTTATTAAAAATACAAGCAAAGGAAACTCAGAGTCAAATACAGCCCACATACCTACAGTCTCAGCTCTCAGCAACTGCAAGAAGACAGCTGCACCCTGGGGCCATCTCGAGCTACATAGTAATTTCTAGGCCACGGAGGGCTACTTAGTGAGACCTGGTCTCCAGACAAAGGAACTAACAAAATGGAGGGGGGGAGGGAGGGAGGGGGGGGAGGGGAAAAGTAAGAAAGAAAAATAAACATAACTGAGTACAACAGCCTGTTGTCCTTGCTACTTTGGAGACTGAGGAAGGAGGATCATTTGAACTCAAAAGTTTGAAACCAGCCTAAGTAACATAGCGAGATAGCATCTCAAAAACAAAGAGCAACCCGGGGCGGGGATAACCGGGTCAGGTGCTTGCTGCACAGACTTGAGGACCTCTGGGGCTGGAGCGACAGCTCTTAGGTTAAGAGCACCTGCTGCTCTCACAGAGAACTGGATTCTGTACTTAGCATCCACTGAGGACTCACAACTGTCCTTGACAGGGCACCCAGCACCTTCCTCTGCCTCAGAGGGCACTAGGCATGGATGTGGTACACCCATGTAGGCAAAATACATATCAAATAAAAATAAACACATCTTCTTCAGAAGTTTAAATACATGAGCCTAAGGAGCTGAGTTCTAACCCAGTCTTCTTGTGGTCCAGTTCTGGAGAGCTGGAGACAGGAGAGCCCCAGGGACTCACCAGCCAGGCAGGCCAGCTCAGTTAGTGACATCCAGTCCGACAAGAGACCCTGTCTCAAAGGAGGTGGCTGGAGTTCATGAGAGTGACACCTGAGGGTGCCCCGTGGCCTTCCCAAGTAGGGTGAGGACTTAACTAGCAACTCATTTTTCTCGAAATCTTCACGTCTGGCTTTGATTTAATGGTTAAGGAGTCTTTTTCATGTTTCTTATTTATCTGTTTTGCAATATGAATACTGATTCGTTTGGATGTCTCTTCTGTTTTAATTGGAGAGATATTTTAAAAAATTATTTATTTGTATTTTATGTACATTGGTGTTTTGCCTGCATGTATGTTTGTATGAGTATCACCTGGAACAAGAGTTACAGACAGTTGTGAGCTGCCACGTAGGTGCTGGGAATTGAAGAACCTGTTCTCGGGAAGAACAGCCTGTGCTCTTAACCACTGAGCCATCTCTCCATAGAGAGATGTTCTTATTGAATAGTGTAAGCTTGAGGGTTCAATCCCTGTGGTGATATTTTGTTGTACTCTACTAAAACTTGCCTAAGATCAGAGGACAGAGCCAGCCAGAGTTAGCCACAGAGGTCAGGCAGTGGTGGCACACACCTTTAATCCTAGCACTCCGGAGGCAGAGGCAGAGAGCCGTCTGGATCTCTGTGAGTTCAAAGCTACTCTGGAGTATACAAGATTAGAGTCCAGTTTAATAGAGAAACAGCCAGGCAGTGGTAGTACACACCTTTAATTCCAGCACTTGGGATACACACCTTTAATCCCAGCACTCAGAAGGTTGAGACAGGAAGTGATATGGCTGGGCAGAGAAAGGAATATAAGGTGGGAGGAGACAGGAATTAGGCCCTTTTAGGCCCTTCCGGCTAAGGACTCAGAAGCATTCAGTCTGAGGATTCATGGAGATGGGACCTTCTCTTTTGGCTGAGGAGTTGGCGAGGTGAGAAGTGGCTATGGCTTGTTTCCTCTGTTCTTTCAGCATTTAACCCAATGTCTGGCCAAGAAATCCCTAATGCCATTCAGGGATTTTTTAAAAAATTTTATTTATTTATTTTTTTGAGACCAAGTCTCACTCTGTAGCTGTGGAACTCAAGAGATCCACCTGCCTCTATGTCCTGAGTGCTGGGATTAAGGCTGTCCACCATCACACGCAGTTTTGCTGAACTATTTATTTATTTATTTATTTATTTATTTATTTATTTATTTATTTATTTACTTAGGTTGTTTTGAGACAGGGTTTCTCTGTGTGGCTCTGGAGCCTGTCCTGGAACTTGCTCTGTATACCAGGCTGGCCTCGAACTCAGAAGAGTGTTGGATCCCCTGGGATTGGAGTTACAGATGGTTGTGAGCTGCCATGTGGATTCTGGGAATTGAACCAGATTCCTCTGCAGGAGCAACAGTGCTCTCAGCTGCCAGGCCAACTTTCTAGCCCCCTTATTTATGTTTTTAAAATATTTTTATTTTATTTGTTTTGTTTTGTTTTTCGAGACAGAGTTTCTCTGTGTTGTTTCTCTGTTTTGGTGCCTGTCCTGGATCTCACTCTGTAGACCAGACTGTCCTCGAACTCACAGAGATCCGCCTGGCTCTGCCTCCCGAGTGCTGGGATTAAAGGCCTATGCCACCGCTGCCCGGCAATATATTTTTCTTTTCTGTGTATGGATGTTTTTGCCTGCATGTATGTCTGTGTACAACATATGTGCAGTGCGTGTGGAGGTGAGAAGAGGGTGTTAGATTCCTTGGGACAAAAGTTACAAACGGTTGTGAGCTACTATGTGGGTATTTGGAACTGAACCCAGGTTCTCTGCAAGACAGCCAGTTTTCTCTTCTTTCTTTCTTTTTTTTTTTTTTTAAAGATTTATTTATTTATTATGTATACAGTGTTCAGTTTGCATGTATGCCTGCAGGCCAGAAGAGGAAGTCAGTTCTCATTACAGATGGTTGTGAGCCACCATGTGGTTGCTGGGAATTGAACTCAGGACCTCTGGAAGAACAGTCAGTGCTCTTAACCTCTGAGCCATCTCTCCAGCCCTCTTTTTTAAAGATTTATTATGTATACAGTGTTCTGCCTGCACACCAGAAGAGGGCACCAGTTCTCATTACAGATGGTTGGGAGCCACAATGTGGTTGCTGAGAATTGAACTCAGGACCTCTGCAAAAACAGCCAGTGCTCCTAACTGCTGAGCCATCTCTCCAGCCCCAGCTAGTTTTCTTTTTTTTTTTTTTTTTTTTTTTTTTTTTTTTTTTTTGGTTTTTCGAGACAGGGTTTCTCTGTGTAGCTTTGCGCCTTTCCTGGGACTCACTTGGTAGCCCAGGCTGGCCTCGAACTCACAGAGATCCGCCTGGCTCTGCCTCCCGAGTGCTGGGATTAAAGGCGTGCGCCACCACCACCCGGCTAGTTTTCTTAACTGTTAAGTATTTCTCCAGCCTCTCCGAGCCCCCACACACACATTTTTTTTTTTTTTTTTTTTTTTTGAGACAGGGTTTCTCAGTGTAGCCTTTGTAGTATCCTGGAATTCACTCTGTAGAACAGGCTGGACTCAAACTCAGAGATCCACCTGCCTCTGCTTCCCAAGTGCTGGGATTAGAGGTGGGCACAACCACTGCCCAGCTCTAGTATCTTTTCTTAAATGTGCATTAGTGTTCTGCCATAGGGGTCAGGTCCCCTGGAACTGGAGTTACAGACAGTTGTGAGCTGCCATGTGGGTGATAGGAATTGAACCTGGGTCCTCTGGAAGAGCAGTCAGTGCTCTTTTTTTTATTTTTTATTTATTTATTTTATTTTACAATACCATTCAGTTCTACCATCAGCCACGGGTTCCCCTATTCTCCCCCCTCCCACCCCCTCCCCTTACCCCCAGCACACCCCCCATTCCCACCTCCTCCAGGGCAAATCCTCCCCGAGGACTGCGATCAACCTGGTAGACTCAGTCCAGGCAGGTCCAGTCCCTTCCTCCCAGACTGAGCCAAGTGTCCCTGCATAAGCTCCAGGTTTCAAACAGCCAACTCATGCAATGAGCACAGGACTTGGTCCCACTGCCTAGTTGTCTCCCAAACTGATCAAGCCAATCAACTGTCTCACCTATTCAGAGGGCCTGATCCAGCTGGGCAGTCAGTGCTCTTAACAGATGAGTCATGTCTCCATTCCCCCACCCCCGCAAATTAAGTAAATAAAAAATCCTTAAAAAGAGAGAAATTAGCCGGGCGGTGGTGGCGCACGCCTTTAATCCCAGCACTCGGGAGGCAGAGGCAGGCGGATCTCTGTGAGTTCGAGGCCAGCCTGGTCTACCAAGTGAGTTCCAGGAAAGGCGCAAAGCTACACAAAGAGACCCTGTCTCGAAAAACTAAAAAAAAAAAAAAAAAAAAAAAAAAAAAAAAAAAAAAAAAGAGAGAAATTAATCTTATCAGGATCACAAATTAATTTTCAAAAACTAAAAAATTTAAAGTGATAAGATGAGGGCTGGAGTTAGCTCAGTGGTTAAGAGAGTGTACTGCTCTTGTAGAAGACTCGAGTTTGGTTCCCAGCATACACACTGGGTGGCTCACAATTACCTATAATTAGCTCCTGAGAGATCCAATGCCTTTGGCCTCTGAGGACACTGCACTCACATGAACATACCACACAGAGATATACATATTACAAAATAAAAATAAAAGTTTTTTTTCATCTCAAAAAAGCCTGGTGCAGTGGCGCATGCCTTTAATCCCAGCATTAAGGAAACAGAAGCGGGCAGATCTCTGAGCATTCAAGGCCAGCCTGGCCAAGAGAGCAAGTTCTACGCCAGCCAGAGCTACATAATGAGACCAGGTCTCAAAATTTAAAAAGGGCAGGATATCAGAATATTACTTATCAGCGGGACAGCATGGCTTTAGCAAGCTTAAGAGTCCAGATGCCCAGCACCAAAAAATAAATAAATAAGAAAAAATTAGACAAATAAGTTTACTAGATCTAATTAAAACGTGATTATGCTGTATGAACCATTGACATGACTGTTAAGAGTGGGACACTGGCACAAAGCATCTGCATGCCCCAGATATAGAAAGACTAGTACAGACCGAGACCCAATGAAGGGCACAGAGGGTACCAAAGCAAGTCACTCAAGATGCAGAGGAAGTTTGTAAGCAGATCTAATGAGAAAGAAAGGGGAAAGCTGATAGGAAGGTGGCTTTGATCAGGTGAGGAGGAGTGAATGGATCCCGGGTAGCTTTGTCAACCGGAAACAAGCTAAAGTCATCTGAGAACAGCAGCCTCCATCAGAATGCCTGTCGGCATCTGTAAAGGCACTTACTGATTAATGACTGATGTGGAGGGCCACACACTGCGGTGGGGCCACCCCTGGCTGGTGGTTCTGGGTGGTGTAAGAAAAAGCAGGCTGAGCACGTCACGAGGAGGGAGCCAGTAAGCAGCACCCCCCATGGCCTCTACTTTCCCTCATCAAGGCCTGTAACTTGGAAGGTGAAATCAACGCCTTCCTCCAAGTTGCTGTCGGTCATGGTGTTTTATCACAGCAACAGAAACCTAAGACAGTTACTGTTACCCACTGTTTTAAAAAGGACTAACATCCTAAAAAACCCAACTGTTAGTGGCCTAAGAGCCACCTCCTTTTCTATCCACGGCCACACTGCGCTCAGACCACTAGAATAAAAGACAAACCAGATAGACTGCAAAAGGCTGAAGAAAAGCTTGCAGGATTGCTCAGGAGGCAAAGGCACTTGCCTGGTGACTTCAATTTGATACTCAGGAAAGGGGGAAGGAGGTTTCGGGCTCCACAAAGTTGTCCAACAACTCCAAAACCAATTTTTTTTTTTTTTTTAAAGGCAGAAGAAAAAAATAGGGATGAATGGATAGCTGGGAAAAACAAAAACAAAAAAAACTATGCCTCCAAATGATAGAGGAGCATGGAACTCTAAACCCGAGGAAGCCCAGATAGTTTCTGGCTCTCTTCTGTTTCCTTCTGTCCTTCTTCTTCCCAAATGCTCCTCCCATGCTAAGACTCCACTACACACGCCCCAGCCCTGTCTCTTACCTTAATGGCTATGTTGTTGGACTCAGTAGCTCCACTTGTGAAAATGATCTCTCGAGGATCAGCTCCAATCAGAGCTGCTACTTGCTGTAAGCCAAGAGCCAAAGATACACAGCATCAGTCCCCAGGCAGGAGTCGGGCTTCAGACACAGCTAGGGCAGGGTTTTGTGTCGAGGAAGCTCCACTGCAATCTACCCACTGCCCACAAAGAAAATGTGCCTACTGGGTCAGACTCGGGCTAAACAGAGAACTGACTGTTGCAGCTTAGATATTCTCTTTTTCTCCATTCTGGGACAGGCTGGTGAGAATGTCGGATGTGGCTCAGCTGCCAGAGGGCTGGCCTGAGGTTTATGAAGCCTTGGGTTTGATTCCGAGCACTGAACAAACCAGGTAGGGTGGTGTGCACCGGAAATCGCAGCACTCAGTAGGTGGGGGTGAGACAGCTGCCGCGAGTTTGAGGCCAGCCTGGGACACCCAGTGACTTCCAGGCCGTCTGAGACGGGAATGTGAAACTGGTCTCAAACAACCAAAGCAGGGAGCCAGTGAGAGGCATCAGTGGGTCATGACGCTGCTGCAGAACCTGACAACCCAGGTTTCATTCGCTGAGACCCTCATGCTAAGGAGAGAGCCTGCTCCAAATTGTCCCCTGACCTCCACAATACATATTTTAGTACATATGTGTACACATACATGCACACAAGCAAGCACATGCATGCACACACATTCCTAATTGAATTGCTGGGTAGTAGCACTCAGGAGGCCGAGGCAGGTGCAATCTCTGAGTTCACGGCCAGCCTGGTCTAGAGAGTAAGTTCCACGACAGCCAGGGCTGCACAAAGAAACGCTGTCTCAAAACAAAACAAAACAAAAAAATGTTTTTGCTTGGTGTGGTCGAACACATCATAAATCCCAGCATTCCGGAGGCAGAGGCAGGTGGATCTCTGTGAGTTTGAGGTTTGAGGCCAGCCTGGTCTACAGAGTGAGTTCCAGGACAGCTCTGGCTGTTACACGATGAAACCATGTCAAGAAAAAACAAATCACAACCAACAAAAAAATTCTAACTCAATGTCAAGTAAGGAACTGGAAGGATGGCTCAGTGGTTAAGATCACTTGCTGCTCTTGCAGAGGACCCAGGTTCAGTTCCCAGCATCCATATGGTGGTTCACAACCATCCTTAACTTCCAGTTCCAAGGGATCTGACAGCCTCTTATGGCCTCCTCAGGCATCAGGCACATACACGGTTCACATATACATACACACACACACACACACACACACACACACACACACACACAGGCAAAACATCCATATGCATAAATGTAAAAATAAATGTTTTTTAATGACAAATTTTGTTTTTAAGTTTTTTTCTTTAACATTTATTTTTGTCTGGGGGACATTCATGCCACAGCATGTGGATTTTGGGGGATCAAACTTAAGTTAAGGTACCTATGCAGGCATCCCACTGACCCAAGAAATGCATTTTTAAAATGTATTTACTGAACTCTTTCTGTGTACTTTTTGAGCCACACAGCAGTGTTAACCTTTACCAGCACTGTCTCCTTTTAATTTATCTATAATTGTATAGAGCATCAACTATTTTACTTTTCACTTCATAGGTGAGGATTATAAGGCTTAGAGAAATGAGATGATTTGGCCAAGGTACTTGACCCAGTGACTATGGGAAGTAATTAAACACCTGCAGTTAAACTCCAAAGCTACTCTCTGAATCTCTCCTAGAAATACAACCATTTCCTAGAAATGCCTCCCACAGGACTCCCGAACTTCTCAGAACCTTGTGCTAACCTGACGAGCATGTTCCATGGCTGCCTCACTCTCCCAGCCATACGCATGAGTCCGAGAATGTGGGTTCCCATAGTAGTTCACAAGGTACGGGAGCATGGCATCAAGCACCCTGGGATCCTGAACACAAGAGAATAATAGGTAATCAACTGAGAACCTACTCCATCCGCTCATAACCACCCACCTTGCTCAGTGTATTTCCAACCCTTCCGAGGCTGCCTGAATTCTTCCACCTCCTCACATACTAGTCAAATATTGACCTGAAATAGTCCCACTTCAAAACCACCTTAAACCACAAGGTTCTGCTATGCCCTCGAGAAGTTTATAAACAGTCTTTAATATTTCTTTTATTTGTTTATTGAAAGATAGGGGTTTAGGTATTTCAGTCTGGCCTTAAATTTGTAATCCTGCTGGGTGTGGTGGTGTACCCCTTTAATCCGAGCAATCAGGAGGGAGAGGCAGGCAGATACTTGAGTTGGAGGCCAGCCTTGTCTACAGAGTGAGTTCCAAGGCTATACAGAGAGAATCTGTATGGAAAATCCACCCGCCTCCTGCCACCCTGCTGAAAAAAAGTAGCAACACTATCTTTAAAAAAAAAAAAAAAACTTTATTAATTATATGAATGGGTGTTTTGCTTGTGTGTGTGTGTGTGTGTGTGTGTGTGTGAGAGAGAGAGAGAGAGAGAGAGAGAGAGAGAGAGAGAGAGAGAGAGAGAGAGATACATGTCCTAGTGCCCTGTCCATAGAGTCCAGAAGAGGGTGTCAGATTCCCTGGAACTGAGAGATCCGCCTGCCTTTGCCTCCCGGATGCTGGGATTAATAGCATGCATCACCACTGCTCACTCCATGTTTTTCTGTTCCTTTCTTTCTCTCTCTCTCTCTCTCTCTCTCTCTCTCTCTCTCTCTCTCTCTCTCTCTCTCTCTCTTTCAAACATAGGTTTGAAGCTCCCTATGTGGCCCAGGCTGGCCTTGAGCTCACTCAAACTCCCGCTGCCACAAATCCAGCTCCAAGGCCTGAGCATGGACTATTTATTAACTACAATACCTGTCACTGAAAGCGATTTGACCAGTCAATAGCTAAAAAAGCGGTAAAGCCTTTTCTACTGAACTCAAATCCAAGTCTCCTGGTGCCTGGCTCCCTTTTCTATCACATTTAATGGTTCTCAATTCTACAGAAATTTCGGTGAAATTTGTTGTTCTAATCTTTCCTCCCTTCAAAGAGTCTCGGGGAAAGCTTCCCCTTAGTCCTTACCAGAGGAGTTGTAGCCTGCACATCCATGTAGAGGGGTCGTAGCACTGCCTCTGAGGGAACAGTCGAATGGAGGGCATGATCTGCAACTGACAACAGAATGGAGTACCAAAGTGAGAGAGGATGCAGCCGCGGACGCAGGGTACACAAGACAACAGACGGTCACAGCTACTGCGAGGTGAACTGAGCAAGAGTGCGGTCGGCTGTCAAAGGGAAACAACGCAGGACATCGAGGGAAGGAATAGACTCAGGGTTCCCTGAAGGGACGTTGGTGGCAATAGGGAGCGATCTTCACTATTGGGAAGCTCTCCAGCAGAGTGGGATGGGCTCTAAAAAGCAAACACATTTATAAGAAACGTGAAGAGCGCAGGTTCCCTCAAAGGTTCATGGCTGGAGGAGCCTCGACTAGCAACACTTGGTCAGGAGAGATCTGAAGGACTACAGCCGTGGAAGGATGTAAGCGCCATCCTGAGAACGTGAGAGAGCAAGCGACGGGAAGGTTTGGAGCCGGGGCGGACAGGCTCGGGAACACCGCAGTGCTTAGCAGCGACGACCCAACGGCCTCGGGCTACCGGGGAGGGTAGGCACTAAGGGGAGGGGAGCGTACCGCGCAGGCGCAAGCCCCGGGTGGGCGCCGTGAACCCCGACCGGGCCACAGCGCTGGCAGCCGAAGCCGCCCGCCTCCAAGCGGCTCGCAGCATGCTCCCAGCAGAAGAGCCCACCATCCGCAGCGCTTGCAAGTCCTCAGCCCATGATCCCGGAAGTAACTGCCCCGCGCTCCGGAAGCGATCCGACGGGCGGCGAGCGCCCTCCGCCTAGCTTTCGGTGTGAGACGTAGAGCCCAGCGAACGCGGCGGCGAACGAGGTGAGGTGGGGCCGGGCCGAGCCCTGCGCCTCGCGTGCGGGGTCCTCGGCCCTGGGAGGGAGGTGGAGGCGTGCCACGGCGGGCTTGGGCCTGGGTCCTGCGGAGCGCTTCCGTGTGCCCCTGGCTGACCCTCGCCTGGCGGCCGGGCCCTCACTGTCGTAGCCCTCTCACCGCAGATGCCGGTGGCCGTGGGTCCCTACGGGCAGTCCCAGCCCAGCTGCTTCGACCGTGTCAAGATGGGCTTTGTCATGGGGTGCGCCGTGGGCATGGCGGCCGGGGCGCTGTTCGGCACCTTCTCCTGTCTCAGGTGAGCCTCGCGGGCGGGACTTCCTGGATTCCTCGGACCCGAGAGCACACCAAGTTGATTGAGGTTGGAAGCGCAGTGCTTAGGGATCTGAGCTCTAGAGTCAAAATGGCTTTCTGACTCCGTTGTAGTTCGGTGACCTTAGGCAAGTTAGAGGCAGAGTTTCCGCAGCTGTAGTCGAGGGCAGTACGCTTACCTCCACTTTTGTAAGGAGCAGTCATATTAGTGTGCCTTTACATAGATAGAATCTGGCACATGGTTAACGCGCAGTGGGTTTTGTTCCATGGCATTTTAACTTCCAACTGCGTGTAATGAAACGAGCTTGTTGAGCTGTGTTACTGTCCTGAAAATAAGGTGTAGCGATAATGCCGATAAACTTAATTCTGTAGTCAAATATTCTACCTGATAAACTGTTATTCTAAAGGCTATCTCCACATTTGGGTAATGTACTTATAAATTACTATTTATTCAGTACTGGTTAAATATCGGGCTAAAGAGTGTAGTTTGTAAGCATAATGATGTTCATTTTACACTTCACGCAGCTTATAAATTCCCCAGCTTGATTTTTAATCTGGATTAAACTCCAAAAATAAACTTAAGGAATCATCTAGAAGACACGTCTATTGAATAATATCACAGTCGTGACTGCTTTTCATGTCCATACTACTTCATTCTATAAATCTTCCTTCTACAAACAAACAGAAGGGAATTAATGTGGCATTCAAGACATAATGTCCTAGAGCCCTTAGATCTTTTCCTTGACATTATTTATCTTCCTTGGGGAGAGTAACATCTTAAGAATGACAAACAAGAAACCGGACGGTGGTAGCACAAGCCAGGAGTATCTCTGTGAGTTCAAGGCCAGCCTGGGCTAGAGATCCAGGAAAGGCTCTGAAGCTACAGAGAAACCCTGACTCAAAAAAACAAAACAACACAAGACTGAGGCGAAGGGATTGTCAAGCTATTAATGCTTGATATAGTTCAACACTCATTATAAATGGGAAAGTTAATTCAAATTTCATTCCTGTATCATTCCTAAAATAACCCATTCTTGCTTGCCTCCTCAGGATCGGAATGCGAGGTCGAGAGCTGATGGGTGGCATTGGGAAAACCATGATGCAGAGTGGCGGCACCTTTGGTACATTCATGGCCATTGGAATGGGCATACGATGCTAATCAGGGCAGAGATTGCCTGCATCTATATTTTCCCATCCATTTTGACCCTTGTACAATAATAAAGATTTTTCTTCTCAGTCTCAGCCTATTTTTACTCCAAAGATATAGTATTTAAAAGCATAAGCTGAGCTGGACAGATGGCTCAGTGGTTAAGAGCACTACTTGCTCTTCCAAAGGTCCTGAGCAACCACATGGTGGCTCACAACCATCTGTAATGAGATCTGGTGCCCTCTTCTGGCCTGCAGGGATACATGCAGACAGAACACTGTATACATAAATTAAAAAAAAATAAAATAAAAAAATAAAATAAAAGCATAAGCTAAGGGCTTAAGAGGTTGCAGTCCAGATATCCATACAGTTACTCTACCTTCTGTAATTCCTTGGGATCTTCTGGCTTCTACAGGCACCAGGAACATATGGTACACCTTGAGTATATGCAAGCATACCACTAGTACTTAAATTTCAAGCCAGACTTGTTGGCATACAAATCTAATAGGAGCACTCCAAAGATGGAGGTAGCCATACAAATTTTTCTTAAATATTTGAGCCAATAAAAGTGCAGATTCCTGGCTGGATGATAGTGCTACATGCCTTTAATCCCAGTTCTTTATAGGTAAGAGGCAGGAGGATGTCTTCGTTAGAGGCCAAGCTGTTCTACAGGCCTGAGTTCCAGGACAGGTTCCAAAGCTACACAGAGAAAATGTCTCAAAAAACAAATGTTTTCACAAGTCCTGGTTCAGCTTATCAAATATTGTAAACATTAATTAGTTGGCAAACAAAAGTATACAATTAGAACATGGTCACACACGAGTGTCGATTGTCTTCCCAGCTTCAGAAACAATGATTTATCTGCTATGAAAAACATGTGAAACGGCCGGTATTCTCAAATACCTAAATCATCTCATATGACCTTCTAACTAGCCTCAACATTGGACATTTTAATTATGTACCGTGCTCATAAAATTCTGCTTACTGGGTTAATGGGATAACACTATGAGGAGGCAAGGAACCAGACCCGACTGGTCTTGTTAAAATTTCTGATTAGGATTACCCTTCACCTATATATTGATCAGAACTTGGATAATTAGACAATAAAAATACAGAAGTTTTAAGTGTTTTGAGGGCACATTGAAAATTAAGGCTTAGCAATTACAGATTTCTTTTTTTTTTTTTTTTTTTGGAGACAGGATTTTTGTGTAGTTTTGGTGCCTGTCCTTGATCTTGCTGTGTAGAAGAGGCTTGCCTCAAAGTCAGAGATCCACCTGAGTTGGCTGGGATTAATGGTTAAAGGCATGCACCACCACCAACCAGCTTCAACTTCAGATTTGTTAGCATAGGAGGATACAATTGCAGTTACCAAACAGAATGGAACACTTCAAAATGCACTCTGGGGGCTGGAGAAATGGCTGAGGCTAAGAGCACTGGCTGCTCATCCAGAGGACCAGAGTTCAATTCCCAGCAACCACATGCATGGTTGTGATACTGATTTGACCTGGTGACCTCTTCTGGCATGTACGTAGAACACTGTATACATAATAAAGAACTTTAAAAAAAAATGCACTTTGAACAATGTTATTCAAGAAAAAAAACTTTTACTCCCATTTACCCCTTCCACCCTGGATTTATCTATAAGACAAGGTGTGCTGGCTGGCTAGCTTGGATTGGTTAAACTGATGTGGTCATACTTGTTACCTGCAAAAGAATGGCAGATCCAACATTATCCCCTAGGGTTGACTCAACCTTTAAAAGAACTGACATGCTATGAAAACCAAGTGGTCCACTGAAATCCATATTGACTATTCTGAAAAAATAAAATAAGCAGTGGTTTAGCAATAATGCTCTTCCAGGACCTGGCTTCAGATCCCAGCAACCACTTTGTAACTGACAACCACCGATACCCGTAATTCCAGAAGAACCAACCTCCACAAGAGCTAACTATGAATGTGCTGCACACTAAGAAATATACTGACAAAATATTCATGGCATTAAAATTATTTTAACAGAGGGATAGGTCAGATGCAGAGCAAAGAGCTGAGTTTGAGGACATGATTTTTATATAACAAATTACAGGCCAGTCAAGACTACAGGGAGGCAAAGCCTCCAATTTTTTTAAAAGATTTCTTTCTTATGTATACAGTGCTCTGTTTTCATGTACCCTTGAAGGCCAGAAGGCGGCGCCAGATCTCATTAGGTGGTTATGAGCCAAAATGTGGGTGCTGGGAGTTGAACTCAGAACTTCTGGAAGAGCAGTCAGTACTCTTAACCTCTGAGCCATCTCTCCAGGCCTCTGCCTCAAAAAAAAAAAAAAAAAAAAAAAAAAAGACTTCTAAGATTTGAAGGAGTGCAGTGATCAATTTTGGGGCTAGTTGGCAGACACAAGATCAAAATTTCATTACCAGTAATCTTTGTACCGGATTTAAGATATAACTCTACCGAATAGAAAAGCATTTCACCCTAACTACCACTTATGCAACTAGCGTGCATTGTAGATAAGGATAAGAATTTTCCTAGCTTTTGATAGAATACCTTAAGGATCACGATAAATATAGAGCAGCTCCAGAGAATTCCCAAAGGGTAGGAGGACAGTAAACACCAAGCTCAGGATGTGATTTATGATAGAAATATTTCCCGCAGTGGGAAACGCCAAGCATTAGTAAGAATCAATCAAGTTAACACTAGGCTATGTGTGCTGACATATATATCTATCCACCTTCACAACAATCCACAGGCAGAGACAATAACATCTTCAAATTGTGGTAAACCTAAATGATAGTGCTGAGACACTAATTTGAAAACAAAACAAAAAACCACAACAGCCTATGCTCAGGTTTGGAACATCAAAACATTTGAAAAACGAAAGTTTTCTTGTGACCTTTTTCAGAGATTTTTATTTGTGTGGTTCTTACAAAGATTGTTGCAATATGAAAGTCATTTGTTTGATAGAAATATCAAGCTGTCTTGTCAAACACACTGAAGTAACCCAAAAATATATTTCAGAGCTCACAGAGCTTAAAAGAGCAAAGATTATATGCAACCAGACAAAACCTATTTCTGCATTTCCTATCTCTTCCCCAGACTGCTTTGCTCAAACTGTTACATCAACCATCTTCAGGAAATGCAGGGATCATTTTGTTTGGAATCTCAAGACACACTAAAACACACAGTATTTACAAAGAAACTTTTACAGATACATTAATTGAAAAGTTACCATCAAGAAATATAATTTTGAAATCCCCTTCTTGCCAAATGATCAAGGTGAGATGCTAAAGAGCGTCTTGGCTGCCTAGACTTTTCATAACTAAATGTACATTCCAGAAACCTTTACTGAACCATGAGCCAAATACATGAAGGAATGTGAAATCTAAGTGCTGTGTAAAAAGTCAGGCTTCTGGAACATTCAAACGTTACCTGTCTGCTTTTACACAGAAAGCACATGTTTCCCTAGAGCTATTCTATAGATCCTTAATGTGATTTTCTACATGGACATTTAAAACGGCAGAACAAGCAAACAGCTTTGCATAAAGTAGGATTTTCTATTTAGGGAGAATGAGCACACTGCATTCCTGTTAACATTTTTATTTTTCAAGGTAACAGGAGTTGTATACAAATGACAGTAGACCCTTGCCTCTTTATTTTTATCTAAATAAAAGATAACTCAAGATGAATTCTCAAGAGAAAAAAAAAAGCTATATACATAAGGGACTATATCTTCCTTCATCGTCTACTTGGAACCAGTAGTTGTGTTGCTGTCATAGAATCCGGAAAGAGGTTGTGGTAAGTTGGGAGAGGTACATACGCTGCAGTTATCATTTTACCTGTTGACAAAAAGAAAAAGGTCAGAAAGCCACTTTGACTTAATCCTTGGTGTACAACAGAGTGTTTGTAGTAGTTACTCACCAGCAAACCATCTGCCATGCAATGCATTGACAGCAGCAATAGCTGCAGCAATAGATGGGCACTTCACATACACATTGCCCTAAAAGTACAAAGAGAAAAAAGTAATGAATAAAATTGAACATTACACTGAATACACAATCTCACAAAATTACTCAGGTCATTTGCAGAAACTTAGGACTTCATATTCATGCTAACAACTTATGATCAATTTCTCGAATGTTTCGGAAAATGTGATTTTTACATAAGGTATTGTTCTTTTTGATTTTTTTTCCCCAATGCCCTATAGACTTTTAAATAAAAGCTGAAGAAGCTGTAGGAGTTCCAAAAATCTATAAATCAACTGATCTATAACACAGCCCTTATCAAATTTCACTTACTTTGATCTTGCCTTTCTTTTGGAGGGTATGTTTAGTTAGCACAAGTTTCTTTCAGGAGTCACCACTAAGCAAGCACAGTGGTTTGTGCTTATCATAAATCACAACACATGCATTAACAATGCATTGAAAAAACTAAAAAACAAATACCCCCCCCAAAACAAAACAAACTAATGAAATATGGTGACATATGATAACCTGCCCTAATTATGTCAAAAGTAAGATAAAAAACAAAATAATATATCTTCAATCTGGAACTTAAGCCCCAGTACTCTGGACTACATAGTGAGGTCTAGGAAAGGTAGAGTTTCATAAAGAAACCCTCTCAAAAAACAAACCCAACAAACAAAACACAAAGATACACAAAGAGAAAAAAAAAAAATCAAAATACCTGAGCTGAATTTTTGTCAACATAAATATGAATAACTCCTCCATGTTTATTACATTCTTCAATCACATCATCTTTAATCTCTGTATCCCATCCAACTTCTTCTTCTCTGTAAGGTTAAAAAAATGAAATTTATATTAAAATATAGTAGTAAAAGTGATTAAGTACATTATCTGTATGTATATGGCAATGTATGTACGTGGAATCCCACATATAGGAGGGAGTCCATTCCCTTGTGCACTATATGAATACCAGGGATCCAACTCTAATACTCAGAGTAGACAGCCATCACCTTTCCTCACTGAAACGTATCTAATCTACCTTCTATCTTGGAGAACCACAGCAATTAAACTGGGCTGGCTAACCAATGAGCTCACTTGATGGATCTGCCTATTTTATACCAATCTCAAAATTGCCATCCATGCAAACTTGGCAAGTACTTTACATTCTAAGCCATCTTCTCTGTACCTTAACATATATTCTTTACATTTAAGATATACGTAATGGCAGGTGGTGGCGCACGCCTTTAATCCCAGCAAGGGGAGTAAGAGGAAGGTGGATCTGTGAGTTCAAGGCCAGCCTGGGCTGTAGAGTGAGTTCCAGGACAAGCTCCAAAGCTACACAGAGAAACCCTGTCTCGAAAAACAAAAAACAAAACAAAACAAACAACCCAAAACACAATATACAAGAGGCTCCATTATAGGTTTTATTGCCATTAAAAAAAAAAAATTACTGTGGAGCTGTTAATTTTTTTTAAAATTTATTTATTTATTATGTATACAGGGGAGGGTCCCAGATCTCATTACAGAAGGTTGTGAGCCGCCATGTGGGTGCTGGGAATCGAACTCATGACCTCTGGAAGAACAGTCAGTGCTCTTAACCTCTGAGCCATCTCTCCAGCCCCCGTAGCTGTAAATTTGGTGGAATTGACTGAGCAGTTGCATTCTCTTGAAGAGGAACTGGGTTTAGCTCACAACATCAACTTGGCTTGTTAGCAGTTACATAAAAACTGTAACTCGCCGGGCCGTCGTGGCGCACGCCTTTAATCCCAGCACTCGGGAGGCAGAGCCAGGTGGATCTCTGTGAGTTCGAGGCCAGCCTGGACTACCAAGTGAGTCCCAGGAAAGGCGCAAAGCTACACAGAGAAACCCTGTCTCGGAAAAACCAAAAAAAAAAAAAAAAAAAACCAAAAACAAAACAAAACAAAACAAAACAAAACAAAACAACACCCCCCCCCAAAAAAAAACAAAAAAAAACTGTAACTCAAATTCTGGGCAATGCAACACTTCTGCACCTGCAGGTAGCAGGTGTGCATACATATATAAGCTCATACATATATAAGCAAAGACTGATACACGGAAACATTGATGGAAAAAATTCAAAGCACCATCAAACTAGAGTCTGGGGATGTAGTTGGCAAAATGGATGCTATATAGTGACCACAATTCTACACAAAGACACCAGTTAAAAAGGCTGGTATGGAGAAAAGCTTCCATAATCCTAGTTAGGAGGCAGATGAACATGGTCTTTTTAACCTCCTGGCATCCACATGGTACACATTACATAGTCACAGTTCTTAGCTAAAGAGATTTTTGTTCGAAACAAAAGATAAATCATCAAACCAAACCACCAAAGTGGATGATATGGAAAAAATAAAACCAAAGGTTGAACTCTAGCATCCACATACTTAAGTACACAAGGGAATATAAAAGTACATATAAAAATTATTTCATTACTAACAATACACATTAGTTAAAATAATTAAAATTTTCTAATATTTGAATGATAGAAGAAACTTCAATAACCTGAAGGTTTACCCAAAGGCAGTGCACAAAGGTAAACTGAAAGCAAACAGGGATCACCAGTTCAAACCCTGCATAGGTTATTTAATGATCTTAAGTCCATGCCTGAAACCTGACTGAGACCATCAAAGTAAAAAAGAGGACTCTGGCCGGACGCTGATGGTGCACGCCTTTAATCCCAGCACTAGGGAGGCAGAGACAGGCGGATCATTGTGAGTTCACCGCCACCCTGGTATACAGAGGGAGATCCATGAAATGTGCAAAGCTATACAGAGAAACCCTGCCTCGAAAAATCAGAACAAAACAAAAACAAACAAACAAACAAACAAACAAAACAAAACAGGACTCTGTGATCTTAGTCAGTGGTAACATTGCCACACATACATGACCAGTACAGGAAAAAAATAAATAAAACCCTAATAGTAAACGGGATGGAGTAGATAGCTCAGTGGTTAACAGCACTTGCTGTTCTTACAGAAGACCTAGGTTCACTTTCTACCACACAATAATCCTTAAAGACAGTTCCAAAGGAGGTTGAAGAAATGGCTTAACGGTTAAAAGCACTATGTGTTCTTCAGAGGCCCAGGATTCACTCCCAGCACATACATAGCAGCTTTTAAGAGTCTGTAACTCCAATGCCAGGGAAATCTATTACCTTTCCCCTGACATGCATACAGGTACAACAACAATGCACATATTGATAGTAAAAGGTTGTAGATAGAAATTCTACTATTACCACTTTAAATTTCAGGCTTACTATATGTCCAAATAAAACATAAACTTCATTAAAAACAAGGTCAACTATTAAATGTAATACTTTTTCAATTATGAATTATTTAAAATGGAAAATTAACCTATTTTAAGCATACTTACGTTTGAGGGTTAAACATGTTAGAAAGCTGGAAACACTGTGTTGCCAGTGGCTGAACAGATGCAGCTGCAGCTAAAGCTGAGGCTAAAAAAGAATAAGAAAAATTAGCTTCTTAGAAAATGTGTAAATAACCCTGGACAATTACCTAAAATCAAAAATCAATGCTATCTTAATGTGGAGAAGATAGTATAAAATCACCTTCTTCAACATCAACCAAAACAAAAAAACAAAACAAACGAAACGAAACAGTAGCTCACTTTATCATTTGACCTTAACACAACAGTTAAGCTAAGCATGATGACCTTAAATCAAATCTTTAGCTTAACTTATTATAATTGGCAACACGATATATACATAGTCAAGTTATTATATAGAGAATAAGACAGGGAAAAGAGTGCAGACACAAGTTTTTTTTCAGGACCTGGGTTTAGAGCTTAGTTGTTAGAGCATCTCTAGAAGGCATGAAGCTCTGGGTTTCATCCTCAACATAGCATAAAGTGGGTGCATTTATAATCACAGCCTGAGGACGGTAGAGGTGGGATGATCATAAGTTCAAAGTTAACCAGGCCAACAAACCAAGTTCTAGGATAGAATGCACTGTATGAAACCCTGTATCTAAGAAAGCTAACAAAAATGGGGCATAGTAGTGGTCACATTTAATCCCAGCACTTGGGAAACAGAGGCAAAAGGATCTCTTAAGGGTTCTATAAAGTAAATTCTAAAATAGCCAGGACTCCACGTTCTGAAACCAAAACAATCCCATGAGGGCTTGAGGACAGATATTTAGTCTAAATCTATTTAATCAAAACAAAATGAAACAAAAATCAATACAAATCTTTCAATTACAAAAAAAAAAGGGTAAAATAGGATTGATTTGATACTCAAATGAGGGAAGTGATACAAAAAAGAGTTGTTGGAAAGCACCAATTAAAGCATCATCCTTCTATTTCTGTTGGTTTTGCCAAGAATACATACTTTTTTTTTTTTTTTTTTTAAAGAGCTTCATTTATTTCACAGTACTGGAGATATCCAAGAATGTGATGATAAC
Organism: Peromyscus maniculatus bairdii; assembly: GCF_049852395.1. NCBI lineage: Eukaryota > Metazoa > Chordata > Mammalia > Rodentia > Cricetidae > Peromyscus > Peromyscus maniculatus. Next base: position 135,594,362 of record NC_134855.1, read on the forward strand.
AGTAGGTTTTTCTTTTTGGAGCTGAGGATTGAAACCAGGACCTTGTGCTTCCTTTTGTGTTTTTTTTTTTAATATATATATATATTAGATTTCTGTATAAAAACAAGTGCCCTAAAACTCAGCCATCTCAACAGTACTTGAAGATGTATGTATTTTTATTTTTCAACTATGTGTATGAAAAATTTGCCTGTATGCATGTGCAACACAAGTATATGTTGACCTCAGTGGCAAGAAGGGCATGTCAGATACCCTGATATTTGCTTAATACTGTTGTGGATTCTGGGAAGCAAACCTGGGTCTTGAAGCAAGAGTGTCAAGTACACTAAAAGCAATCTCTGTGGCCCGATTTTAGTTTCAATGCATGAACCTTAATGAGTAACCTTTAATGATATAAGGAAAAAGTAGAAAAACAGAACCAGACAGAGCAGTTTATCTATGGTATGACTATTATAATTTGAATAAACCAGACACTGTAATACTCAACCTTAAAGTACAATAGCTACGGCTAATTAAGCTAATTAAGGGTTACAATGCTTTCTAGGTGGCATTCTTTCAGATTGGGTTTTCTGTTGTTGAGACAGGTTCATTGTCCCTCCAGTTTTGGGTGAATTACCAAAGATATTACAGCGGCTGTTACAGAACTCACCGTAATCATATTATCTGACCAAATCCCATTCCAATAAACAGCTAAGGATAAAATAGTACATTAAGAAATGGAAAAAACCTGAAACAGATAATCACCTAAAGTATCAAATAAATTGCACTGAACAAAACGTTACAGCTATAAATGAAATAACATTTTAAAAAATTAAAAATTATTCTGGTAATTCTGTGTTTTCTGGTAAAAGAAAAAGTGCTTTTCCTTCTTCAATATAGAAGAAAAAAAGGTGGTGTTTTTCTTTTTTCCTTAGAGAATTGAGAAGCCTTTTCCTTATATTTCCTTCTGTGAACAAATACTACCTGGCATAGTTGAAGAGTAGTTAGTCCTAAGGGGCTACTTAGGAATCGAAGTAGAGCTGCTTAAGAAACACAATACAAATACACCTTAAAAACAAAACCTGCCATGTTCTGGTGGCACATGCCTTTAACCCCCAGCACTGGGAAAGCAGAGGAAGGCAGAACTCTGAGTTACAGGCCAGCCTGTCCTACGGAGTTAAGTTCCAGAAAAACCCTGTCTCGGAAAAAAAACAATAGAAAAACAAAATACCAAAACAATAAAAACAAAACATCAACCCATTGTATATAATTAAAGATGCCAGCCTCTGAGTAATGCAGAGCTGAGTTTCAGGCAACTCTGTTCTACATACATAATTCCAAGACAGATACACAGTGAAACCCTGTCTCCCATAAATAAAATAAATAAATAAACAAGTATGCACAGGTAAAAAGTTTTAAGAAAACTGAAGGGGAACTACTGAGTGATTATGAATACTAAGATCAAGCAAACCACAAAATGATCTTTCTGGATTAAGCGATGCAGCATGCAGAAATATAAAGAAATCTAATTATCATTTGATAAAAATGTTAAGAATTAAAAAAATCAATAATGACGAATGTGGCACTTGCTTAAACTTGAAATACATCTAAGTTTTTCACAGGATCATTATAAAAAAACAATAATCATGTTACTCTAGAGGTGGTTCCAATTGGGAACAATAAAATGCTTTTTTCTGACATGAGTTAGATTTCATAATTAAATCATTGCTTATTTGCCATAATTTCAATATGCATGTAATTTATGAAAACTAATGGCCCCATTCATGGCTTGATACTACAGCTACTACAAACCAATAAGTATAACAGTATCAGACATTTAACCCTCACATGACTATAAATTTGAGTAAACTTAAGAGTATGTCTGATCTGCTAACATATTGAGAATAATTTCTTTTATGTTAACCTTACACTTAGATGAAAGCATGATAGAAATACAAGATTGAGTTCTAGCTCTTGTTTTTTTAAGTGTCAAGGACAGTCCTCTACCAGGGATCAAAGAACTAAAGCTAAAGGCTGAAAAGTTCAAGCAATCCAAAACAAAAATAACCACAGACATTTCTATGTTTTTTGATTGTGTTAGATTTTAACTAGATTATTAAACAGAAAAATTATATCCAAACAAACATTAACAATTTAATCTTTGGCCGGGCGTTGGTGGCGCACGCCTTTAATCCCAGCACTCGGGAGGCAGAGCCAGGCGGATCTCTGTGAGTTCGAGGCCAGCCTGGGCTACCATGTGAGCTCCAGGAAAGGCGCAAAGCTACACAGAGAAACCCTGTCTCGAAAAACCAAAAAAAAAAAAAAAAAAAAAACAATTTAATCTTTGTATATTTTATTATATATCAAAAATTAAAAAGGGTGAAAAATAAAGAACTCACCTTCAGTCTGTTGGGAAAGTCGTGTTTGCAAATCTATAACAAAAGAGAATTCTACAGCTCAGTGCAGGAACAATGAAGAGCCTCAACTAACAGGGTAAATGTCAGGAAAGTATTAATAAAAGAGGACTTCAACAGCAGGGTTTATTAGAATAAACTTAGGAAAACCTGGCAGCAAAACCTCCTTCCCCATTCCTCATTGACAAGGCTTTGGGGCCTTTTTTAACCTCTAATCCTAGAAAATTATTCACCTCTCCTCTAATTCCTAGTACATGCCTCCCTATCATACATGTGTTCCATTATGGTAAGACGCCTAGAAATAATGGGAAATGGGGAAAGGGGAGCACACCAGTTAGAAAATTTGTGAAATACCCTGATTGAGAATTCAATTCCAAGTACTTGAAAATAAGGCTTTTTAAAATAATGGTTATCAGCATTAAGTATTTCAGGTTATATTGAAATAGTAAGTCTATCAACCGCACACACCTAATAGCTAGGACCATCTTTGCTAAATGCCCAATTTAGCATTAACCCGGAAAGATACCATTGGAACAATGTGGAACTTATGTTTTTTAAGAGCCTCGGAGATTCAACCTGTCAATGATTTCTAACACAGGTTAACAATTTGGTCATAGTTCATCAAAACAAAAACTTAAATTCTGTATTACTGCCAAGCTAACATAGCTAATAAACATTGAAATTCTATTTGGGACATAAAAAGACCAGAGAAAATAAACATGTAAGGACATCTAAAGCCTAGTTAAAACAGCAGGGCCCTTGGGGCTAAAAACTGGCCTATCAGTGAGCTGAAGAAATGCACTACATGTATACTAAGTGAATGAAGATATTAATATAGACCCAATGTCAATAACGTTAAATACAATGTCTTTTTCACCCCAAATAGGTAAAATGTATACATCTGAGATTGATGCTATTAAGTAACAATCACAATTATAATTTTAAAAATAACCTGGCAATTTCTAATACATTAGAAAACAAAATGTATTATCACACACAGGGAAAACTTGTATTACCTAAGGTTATTGGAGTACTCCTTAAATCCAGAAGTTGAAGTCAAGTATCAGCTGCGTTAAGAGCAGCTTGGACTATATAGACAGGACTCTAAATGCCTCTACAAGACTCTCCCTCAAAAAGAAAATGCCATGAGGCACAAGGCTGAGGAAATAGGATAGCGCTGAGTTGGAGATAGAGAAAGAGACTAAGGCAAACCAGGGACATCCAGTAACATCCTGTCTACATAATGATAATCTGAATATAATGCTAATATGAAACCTGAGAAGGCTGACTGCCTCATTTGGATCTCAACTCAAAATAAGTAAATGCAACTAATGAATTCCATTTAAACATGTATGGGTATCTTTGCCTGAATATATTTATATACAACATGGGTGTTCCTAGTGCCTTTGGGGTCATTTCCTCTGGAACAGGACTTAATAGTTAGCTGTGAGCCATCAGGTGGGTACTTGGACTAGAATCCAGGTGCCCTGCAGAGAATAGCCAGTGCACTTGACCCATGAAGCCATCATTACAGCTCCTACATCAAAGAGCTGTATTAATAAGCACCAGGACAAAACATCCTGAGAGTTAATTATAGACGTTTTATGCAGGATATAGGTTGCTATACCTCAGGATGGCCTTCTGGGGATTATAAGAGTGACAAGACCCTGCCAAACCTAACACTATTGTTGCTCCTATAAAGGTAAGACTAGAGACTAGAGTCTCGGGCAATAGTCCTCAACCTGGAGGTTGAGAACCCTTTAGTGGTTGAACAACCTTTTCACAGGGGTTGCATAAGTCTAACAGAAAATGTCGTTATTTACCTTACAATTCATAACAGTCGCAAAATTACAGTTATGAAGTAGCAACAAACATAGTTTTATGTGTCACGAGAACATGAGGAACTGTACTAAACAGTCACAGCAATAGGAAGGTTGAAAGCCACTTCCCTAATGCAATACCCACATGATTGAGCATTTTTTTTCCACATGAAAATTTGACCTTGAAAGAAGGGAAGCAACAAATGAACAATTTTCAAAATAAATGATCTTTTATTTTTGGCGACAGGGTTTCTATAAATAGTCAATGTTATCCAAGAGCTCAATGTATAAACCAGGCTGGCCTGACCTCCCAATAACAGTGTGGATTGCCACATTTGGCCCCTCATTTTTCTAAAGAATCATTTTTACCTTTATTTAGGTGTAGATGTCAATGTGAATGAATGTATAGCACATGTACGTGGTTGCCTACAGAGACTACTAGAAGTTGTGGCATCTTCTGGAGCTAAAGTATCAGGTAATTGAGCTGTCCCTTTGAGAATGCTAGTAACTGAACTGAAATCCGCTGGAAACAACCATGCCTGGATAGTTAAAATAATCTTAATATCCATACTCCAAGGTATTTCTGAAGTAAGATCACTTCAATTACAGAAAGCAGCTTGTTGGACTGGAGCGATGGCTCAAGATATTAAATAAGAGTTCAATTCCAAGAAACGACATTGTGGCTCACAACCATCTGTAATGGGGTCTCGTGCCCTCTTCTGGCCTGCAGGTATACATGCAGATGGAACACTGTATACATAATAAATAAAATCTTCATGTTCATTTCTTTCTATATATATAGGTTTTTCTAGACAGTTTCTTTGGGTAGCTTTTTGCCTTTCCTGGAACTGACTCTGCATCTAAGGCTGGCCTGGAAATCATGGTAATGCTGCCTGATTATTCTAAAACTGTTATTACAGGGTCTTCAACATCATCATGATACCTAGCTACAGTATCTCCTTCATGAATCATGTACAGTTCTATCCAGGACATATCAAAAATCAAACATTACTTTGGTCCTAGATTTAGGACAATGTCAAACTCCTTCTAAGATTTGTTTGTATACTTTTGCCTGCATGTGGAAGTCTGTGAAATCACATGTATCTGTGACCTACAAATATTAGAAGACATAGATGTGCCAGTACTAGAGTTATTAGATGGTTATGAGCACACACGCATACAAAAGCTTTCCTTGTCTAGTTTGCTCTTGACAGGGTATATAATCATCAAAAACTTAAAAAGTCAGCTTCACAGTATGCAAACATTTAAGTAAAATTTAATTTTAATTAACTGGGCATTTTAATCATTAACAGTAATTACTACACTTGAGATGTTTCCATAACCTACCAGGGCACTCTGGCTAGTATATAATATACTAAAACTACACTTCTTTTATAACCAATAAGATGCTAGAAGTACTTAATGAATTGAATTCTCAGTTAGTCCTTTGAAATGCAAAAAATTTGGAATAATTTCGAATTAGGTGAAAAAACAAATGATTTCAAATTAGAAAAGATTCAATTCCTACCTGCCACAGCACCAAATGCCAAAGAGCCACTCATTTGTAAAGCTTGCTGTGCTGCTGGTGGAATCTGCAATCCTGTACCTGTAAAAGAATGAGTCTTTAAGTTCTTACTGTTAACACCAGAGAAACCCAATTTTGGGAATTTACACTATGTGCTCAACTCATAGGCATCTGACAAATGGTTCTATACTACACCTCACTACTATGAAGACTGATTGCTGTGGGATGACGTTCGGCAGCCTGTGTATGTATGCTGCTCTCATTGGTTGATTAATAAAAGCTGATTTGGCCATAGCCAGAAAAAGGCTGGGTGGAAAAGCCAAATTGAGAATGATAGTAAGGAGGGCAGTCTCCTAGCCGACTTATAAAAAATGAGTTAAGACGCCAAATTATGTGGCAAATTATCTATAAGAAATATGGGTTAATTTAAATGTAAGAACCACTTAAATGTAAGAACCACCTAGTAGTAAGCCTGAGAGTGATTATCTGGAAAAGGCTGCGGGACGGGGAGGGACAAAGACAAGCCCCCTTTTTATAGGTGATAACCTTCAATCAATCAATCTTTGCTACCCATATGGTAGAAGAATAAAACTTACTCCCCTCACGTGATGCTCTGACCTCCAACCTTATGTTGTGGCATGAATACATCCTCAAAATAAATATACAGCCACACAAAATAAAGGTAATGAGTTGAAGTAATCACAACACATTTCTTACAGAGTGTGGTGACAAAGCAAAACTCATTAAAATCACTGTAGTATTTACATATACCAATGTAAGCACTACATAAAACCTTCAATAAAAGGCACTGGAAAAAATATACAACACACTCTTATAGATAAACAGGACCTCCAAATAAGACAATCTTTTCTATTTTGTGGTTTTGCATGGTTACCTTGCTTTTTCACCATTATATCTATGATAAATCTGTAACACCAGGTGTGTAAAATGGGAAAAATTTTCTTAATAGTAAAACAAAATCAGTACCACTATTGAATACTTACCCTCTGCAAGTCTCGCCATCAATTGGAGACGACCAGTTGTTCCCAAGTCAATTCCAGTCCTTTCTAGTTCATCACTGTCCAAAAATGAACTAGCACTAGAAGCATCAGTCCGTTCAGTAACATGACCAACTTTCATTGGCCTCCCAGCTAGTTCAAATCCATTAAGCTGCTCCAGAGCTTTTTTGGCACATTCTGAATCAGAAAACTAGAACAGACAACAGGAATTTTACAATTGACTAATTACATTTCTATCACTATAGACCATTGGTGTTTTGCCTGAGTGTGAGGGTGTCACATCTAGGAGTTAAAGTTGTGAGCTGCCATGCTGGGAATTCAAACTAGGTCGTATGGAAGAGCCAGTGCTCTTAACCACTGAGCCATCTAGCCATCCCCAAATACAAACTTCATAATCTAATATACACTACTTAAAAATATATAAAGAGTGTACATGTAAAATGAGAACATAAGTTTTTGCAAATAGAAATGCAACATAGTTTTTTTAAAAAACAGACTTGAATCCTTCTCTTTAATTTTTAGGCAAGGTGTCACTCTATAACTTAGGCCTATAACTGACTACTGTGTAGATCAAGCTTGCCTGTAAGTCCTTGACACAGCCCTACTTCAGCCTCCAAACTGCTGATATTAAAGGTATGTTCAAACACATCAAGAAACCTGTCTGAATTTGTAGTAGAATCTGCCTGGAGAAGAATGACAGGCACCTAGAAACTTAGAGACGTATAACATTATCAGCCCACCCAGTAAATGTACCAAAGGTACATATCTCCTTTCGTATCCAGATTCCTTCTACAGTCCTATACTCTACTTCTTCTAAACTGATTTAAAACAGGGTTCTTTTTTTTCCCCCAGGAGGTCTTATAGTATGATTCTTATGGACTCAAGGACTATTCCAAGGCCTACACATTCCAAGAAATGTAGCCAGGGGTGTGAGGTGGAGGTCAGAAGTTAAGAGTGCTGGTTAGTCTTCTGGAAGACCTGAGTCCAGTTCCTAGAAAAATTAATCCCCAATGGGGTACTTAAACCACTTATACTCTTTTGCCTCCCCAAGCACTCATACACATGTGGACACACGGACACACACACACGAATAAAAGTAAGATAGAATTAAAAAAGAAAAGAATGTTGCCATGAATCATGGCACATATTTTTTAACTCCAGTGGTTGGGAAGCAGATTTCTGAGGTATATAATAGTGAGATTTTGTCTGGCAAAAAAAAAAAAAAAAAAAAAGAGAGACACATGCCTTTAAGGCTAAATCATGTGTATGTGACTTATTCCAGGCCAGACTGGAATAATTAGAGTTTATGGTATAAATGGACATTTTTTTTTTAACATTAATGTTACTTCTTAGAAACAAAGTTAAAAACTGCTGGTGTGTGTGTGTGTGTGTGTGTGTATGTGCGCGCGCGCGCGCGCGCGCGAGATATACACACTTTTTAGGCTTTCAAGTGATTTTATTTTCTCCCTTTAACCCTAATTTTGTCTTAGCTGGTCGGTCTATGAACACAGACAGGCTTATCTATCTATCCCACTTACAAGCAAGGCAAATACCACTTCCTGAAATGGTCCCACCAGGGAGCCTGTGTTCATCCACCCAAGCCACACTTTGCCTGGCTTTATCTTCACTAGATTGTGAGGCTGCTTCACTGATTCCCATTGACAAGTTAGTTAACCTTTCCGTGGCTACCATGATTTTGCCGTGTTTTAAACACAGAATGTGTCGGACCTTTATTGTGTTGTCACATTTAGTACCCTGAGCCTTGTCAGCACTGTCGTTCCCAGAAGATATACCTCCTTTCCTGAGCCACTTTTACCCTTCAGCATCATCTTAGGCTTGCCAGTGAATTCTCTCTCCCAATGATGCATATTTTATGTATAATATGTCCAGTTATATATTCTGCATAATAAATAAAAAACCCAAATATTTACAAATGGTTGTGTGCCACCATGTGAGTTCTTGCTGTTATTCAAGACCTCTGTAACAGCAGCCAGTTCTCTTTAATTTCTGAGCCATCCTCCAGCTACTAAAAAATCATGTATTTCTAACTGAATAACGCATAAACATTATATATATAAAACCCTACAATATGTAAATTATACACTATAGATAGCTACCCATATTATATATATTTGGTTTTTTTTTTCCTTCTCTCGGAGCTGAGGACCAAACACAGGGCCTTGCGCTTGCTAGGCAAGTACTCTACCACAAATCCCCAAGCCCATGTTTGGTTTTTTGAGAAAGGGTTTCTCTGTGGAATTTTTGATGTCCTGGAATTCACTCTATAAACCAAGCTAGATCTTCCTGCCTCTGCCTCAAGTTGTGCTGGGAGTAAAGGCAGGAGACATCATCGGCAAGCTCCAATATATTTTTGTAAGAATCATTGATCCTTTTATCATGATCTAGAATGACTAAAGAGATTATTATTACAGTGACAGTCTCGTGTTTTATTGAAATATGGACATTAAAATTTACTGACCAAAATGCACATGCATTGAAATATCTGCTCAAGGCTGGTGAGGAAGCCCAACCCTTAAACTAAGCACTTGAGAGGGAGACACAGGCAGAGAGATCTTTGGATTACAGGCCAGCTAAAGCTATACATTGAGTCCCTGATACAACAAATAAACAAAGAAGTAAATGTACCTATGCCAGGGCCAAGACTTAATTATCCCAGCACTAGGGAGGCAGAGCCAGGCGGATCTCTGTGAGTTCAGGGCCAGCCTGGTCTTCAGAGCTAGATGCAGGACATGCACCAAAACTACACAGAGAAACCCTTTCTGGAAAAAAATAATAAAAATAAAAAAGAAATATGTGGGTGTTTTCCCTTCAAACTGTTCAGTCATCCTTTTTTTAAGGACAGGTTCCAAAGCTAAACAGAGAAACCCTGTCTCGAAAAACCAAAAAGAAAAAAAGAAAAAAAGAAAAAAAAAAAAAAAAAAAGACAAAAACAAGACAAGGTAGTGAGAACAGCCCAGTGATAGAACACTACTCTAGCTTAATGAATGTTTAGGTTTGGTGCCCAAACAAGAGTCGAGGAGTTTATGAAGGCAGACACTTCATAAACCCACTAATATCAACTAGAGACCCTAGTTCGACAACAACACAAGTAATGGACTTTGGCAATCATGGACCTGGCTGTAATACATGAACATTTTAACACTGGCAGATGCGGGACCTTATGCCTAAATTCTAGGACTGGAAGCTAAAGTAGTAAGATCACCATAACTTGGTAAGTTAGAATTTTCACAGATCTTCATTTTAACCAGTAAGAGTGTGCCTTTAACCCCAGCAATTAGGAGGCAAAGCAAGTCATGTTTTAATTTGAAGCCAGCCTGGCCTACATGGCGTGTTCCAGGAGCCAGAGATACAATCAAAGGCCAGGTCTCAAAAATATACATACACTCCAGATACAGGTGGATCTGACACCACTAGACTATGGGCACCAACACTCACACATACACACCAAAACAGACATAACATGCACAGAAAGTCAAAGTAAAAATGATATAAAAAGGAATGCCATGGCTGGAGAGATAGCTCTGAGGTTAAAAGCACTGGCTGTTCACCTAAGGATCTTGAGTTCAATTCCCAGCACCACATGGTGGCTCACAACCATCTGTAATGAGATCTGGTGCCCTCTTCTGGCCAGTAGGCAGCACACTGCATGTATACACAATAAACAAACAAATAAATGTAGTTATTTCTAGTACTTAAATCACTTCAATATAGTAATTAGGGATGGAGAGATGGCTCAGAGGCTAAGAGCAGCAGCAGCTCTTCCAGATGTCCTGATTTCAATCCCCAGTAACCATGGTGGCTCACAGCCATCTATAATGAGATCTGGTGACCTCTTCTGGCATGTAGGAATATATGCAGACAGAACACCATATACATAATAAACAAATAAATAATCTAAAAAGGGAAAGAAAATATTCATTCTTCATTCCCAAGTCCATAACCCATATACACATCAAAAAATGGTTATATAAGACAACTACTTACTGTAATGAATCCATATCCCTTAGATCGACCTGTTTCACTATCCATCATGAGCTGAATACTTTCAATCTAAAATTTAAAAGCATAAATTAGGCAAAACTATTCCTTCAATTTCTAAAAATTTGGCTATATTGTAGCCTTACCCCCTTCCCACAAAGTAATGGAAGACAACTGTTCTTTACAAATTTGTTAAGGCCTAGATTTTTTTCAGAATTACCCACTTTGGCAGGGAAATAACTGTCAGTGAAAGAAAAAAATACTAAATTTTACCCTTCCAAAAGGTTCAAAGATCCCCCGAAGCATATCTTCAGTTATGTTAAAGTGTAATGAGCCCACATAGAGCCTCATAGGTCCAGCACTTCCCTTTTGTAAATTGTTTGCCATTGCAGCAGCTCTGTTTTTTTCTGCCTGTAAGTAAAAAAAAAAAAAAAAAAAAAAAAAACACATTAAATACTAATACAAAGGAGACAAATTTCAATGACAAATAAGGACAAAGATTGGAAAGTTGGAAACTGTGAGTAGGAAAGAAAAACTGAACCCAAATTCACTTACTGAAAGCCTAGAAAAATAGAAAATTCTGTAAAAAGCACTTGTCAAGGACTAGGGCAAAGGGAAACAGAACTATAGATAAAAAGGTTTATCAGGTCCCATAAAATCACGCTGTGAATGTCATGAATGGCACTCAATGGAACTGAAGGATGGTGACACAACATATTCAATTCAAATGTGTGCCCACTATGCAAACACTCAACCCTGAGCTATATCCCATGACCCAAAATATTCTCATTAGTTGATGTGTGTAATGTTGTATTATACAGTATTAATAAAGTTTAAAGTATAGGCCAGTTATATACAAAAGTATATACTTCATTTCATACCTAAATGCAATCAAATAAAATCAAAGTAACTTGCTTTGTGCTATCACAACCATTGATAAATAAAATTAGATTATTTACTGAATATTTGTAAACATATTAACAAACACACCCCAAGATCAGTTTAACTGAAAGTTGAATTAATGTCATCTAAAAACTCAGTAACTTAGAAATAAAGTGTTTGAGGAACCACATACATAAAATCACCTAAGTAAATCATTGAGAAGGCCAGAAGAGTGTCAGGTCTCCTGACACAAAACAGCTTTGAGCTCCGTGTGGAACCTTAAAAAGCTGCAGATGCTCTGGAACCACAGCATGTGCTCTTAACTGCTGAGCCATCTCTAATCCCTAGGTAAGACATTAACTTGTTAAATTCCAATCTATATTCTAATAGAAACTCCCTTTCTAGTAAAAAACTGCTATGCACAGAGGAGTACTTACACTCATTGACCAGTACTGCCCCACAGGATGTAAAGTACAATCTCACAATGATGTAATCTACAATCTCACTGATTGGCCTTTTCATATAAATTAGTTCTATGATCCCACTTAATAGCTCTATTAGGTAATGAATAATCAATATATAGTAGGGACTTAGTCAAATTGATGACAATTCTCCTCCCTGACATTGCTGCATGTGATGGGACACAGCTCACTGACAAACATCTAAAACACGAAGTTACCTGGGATGCTTGTACTATAATTGGCACTCCTAAAACACGCTGGCCAGTTAATCCAATTGCTAGAGGCACTGAACTAACATCAACAAATTCCACATAAGCAATTCCTTTGGAACGTCTTGAATTTCTATCAGAAATCATCCTCACATCTCGAACCTAAAAGGAAAAGAAATAATCATTCTGTAGTCACATAATGCATATAATTATTTCAACACTTAAGAGACTCTTTTGTCAAAACCACTGTCTTAATGCATATCCCAAGCTTAAACTTTGTTGTGTACATCTGGCTGGTCTTAAATTCAAATCATTCTGTTACCTATGACTCCAGAGTGCAAGGATTAAATTTCAGTACAGGAGTCAGGGCATTGGCCCATGTCTTTAAATAGAGCATTTAAATAGAGCATCCCGGAAACGGAAGTAGGTGGATCTCTTGAGTTTCAGCCTGCACTATACAGTGAAAACACAAAAATCAATACTAAAGATAGGATTTCAGTGTTTACTCCCATCATATGTTAAAAACTTACATTCTTGGGGTTGGGGATTTATCTCAGTGGTAGAGCACTTAGGCCCTGGGTTCGGTCCTTAGCTCCAGGAAAAAAAAAAATAAAAAAAAAAAAAAAACCAAACCTTACATTCTTCTACCTTAGTAATAGGACTACATTATCCAGCATTTGCTTCTAAAATATTAATGGGATAAATTATGAAGTTATCTTTGGGGAAGAAGTTCAAAGTGTGTAAGTTACAGGACAACTTTAGCGACTCTGTTCTCTTCTTTCACCATGAACTACAGGGATGGAACTCAATTATCAGGCTAGCTGTTAAGTGCTTTCATCCAAAAATATTTCAGGAAGACCCTGGTGTTTTGATAGATTGTCCTGAAACTAATTGTCACTCCTCTCAGCCAGTTGGTGGTGGCACACGCCTTTAATCTCAGCAATCAGGAGGCAGAGGCAGGCAGATCTCTGTGCGTTCCAGGCCAGCCTGGTCTACAGAGCGAGATCCAGGACAGCCACCAAAACTACAGAGAAACCCTGTCTGAAAAAGAAAAACAGCAGGGCAGTGGTGGAACATGCCTTTAATCACAGCACTCAGGAGACAGAGGCAGGCGGGTCTTTGTGAGTTCGAGGCTAGCCTGGTCTACAGAGTGAGGTCCAGGAAAGGCGCAGATCTATACACAGGGAAACCCTGTCTCAGAAAACGGGGGTGGGGGTGGGGGGGGGATGGACAGGACACCAAAAAACCCCAAAACAAAAACAAAAACAAACCTCAAAACAAAACCTCCTCTCTCTTTTTTTAAAAGTGTTTTTCTTTTCTCTCTCTTTTAAGACAGGGTTTCTCTATATTAAAAGGTTTATTTTTTTATTATATATACAGTATTCTGTCTGCATGTATCCCTGCAAGTCAGAAGAGAGCAACAGATCTCATTATAAATGGTTGTGAGCCATCATGTGGGAATTGAACTCAGAATTTCTGGAAGATCAATCAGTACTAATAACCTCTGAGTTCTCTCTGGCTCCCCAAACACTCCTCTCTGATCCAAAAGAATAGCCAGGGTTATAAGAACATTCTATCACACCAAGGGAAACCCTAGAATTTTCATTTCTACATATGAAATTGCCATTTTAATCCATTCAATATAATCATAGATTAAACCCCAAGTAGGTCCAGATGGTGTATAAGGAACATGTGTGCTGAGAATGGCCTGAAGCAGCACAGTGGGTAAGCAGCATGTTGGCTTGCAAAACTATGTGTTCACACTGAAGACCCAGGCACTTTCAAATTATAGTTAAGTCTCCCAAATTTAACTGTCTCCCCTTCTATTGTTACAGCAACCCCTTTCATAGTTATTAAATGTACAAAGTCACCTGCTGCTGTTATCCTTGGTTACATCCCAAAGTTTGAAGGTAAGTCCCTACTGCTAAGGACACAAGCACAATGAATGGAAACAGCAGTTGGAAGAATTTGGCTGGAACTGACCTGGAAGCCTCTTCCCTGAGGACTAGCTCTCATAGTACTGCAAGGTGCTTATACAAGCTGCCAAGGGAGAAAAGCAATCAATAGTCCTACCCTGCTGTGATACCTACAAAACACAATGATGATCAACAGGAATATTTCCCAAAAACTTCAATGTGGCACTTTTACATTGAGGATTACCAACTAACAACTGTCTAATTGAACATACATCTATCTGGCTGAATAGGAGAGAATTCATAATTCATTCCTGTATTGTAAATCTACTCAACTGCCTATGACTGTTGATGCCAAAGATGTAAGAAAATAACCTAATAATGCCAGTAAAACTTCAAACCACAAAACCACATTGTAAATACTTATCCTTACACCCACCAGTAAGGATAGCTATCCCCATCACCTTTCATCAAAGTTTTTGCAGGAAATGAAGACAATTTCAGAAAACACGCACCAAATCAAGGTGTATCCAGGGTAAAATGATAGTTACACCCTGTAACTGTATCACATTCCAATACACAAGGCTCAGGTATCACCATGGAATAGGAGTAATAAGGACTTTTAGGACATAGATGACCAGAACATTTTCTGAAAAAGTTATACTTATGACTAGCAATCTGCACTCAGGAAATCTCAACAATACAGTAGGCAAGGCACCAACATTCCAAGGTAGACGAGGAACAATCAGTATTCTCCAATAATAACCTAATTGATTACCCAATAATAATTGGTCAGCCCTAAAACTATACATATGCAAAGACCACTACATGGACACAACACATTACATTTATATGTTTTGTGTTTAATAAGACAATATTTAAATAGACAATAGTAATTTTTAATTTGTGACACCATTTTGCAAACACACACTCCCTCACTTTTTTTGGTAGTCTAGGCTATCCTAGAACTCGCTCTATAGACCAGGCTGGCCTTGAAACTCAGACCCACCTGCTAGGATTAACGGCATGAGCCACCAACCACTGCCAGGCTACTGTTTTTTGATGCTGTTGTTCTTTTTTTTTTTTGACAGCGTGCCTATGGAGCCCTGGCTGTCTTTGAATTCAGCTTATACGTGAGAGGTTCAGCATTGCATGAACCTCTCACCCAGCACCCACACAATGCCCAAGAGAAAAGTTAGAGTGGACGGAGCAGCAAATGCTCTGCTCTACGAGGCTGTTGGCCAAGCCCGCACCTGCCAAGGTGGACATGCAGCTGAAGAAGTCCACGGGAAAGGATAAGTCACCAGACAAAAAAGCGCAAACAAAAGGGAAGTGTGGAGCAAAGGGCAAACAGGCTGATGTGACTGACCAGCAAACTACAGATGTGCCTGCAGAAAATGAAAACCAGAGTCCAGCCTCTGAAGTAGAAGAGAAAGAAGCCAAGGCCGACTAACCATCCATCGTGTCTGTCAGTGTCCCCGCCTCCCTTCTTGTACAATCCAGAGGAATATTTTTATCAAATATCTTGTAAATGTGAGTTTTTTTAGTAGCTCTAGAAACATTTTTAAAAGGTGGAAGGAAGTCCCGCCTCATCCCATTTTTTAAGGGTAATGATTTTTTTAAGAGATTAAATCACTTGCTGGTTGTTTATTTTTTGGTACAACCAGAAAATAGCAGGATACTGAATCAGGAGCGGCTGTGACTGTCTTGGGGGTCACCATAACATTCTGTCTTTCCCTGTCAGAACTGTTTCTGGTCACGGTAGTCCATTTTCCTAACAATTGTGATAATGTACTGTGAAAGATTGAAATTTTGAATATGTACTGTATGTGGCATAAAATTGTGAGTCAGTAGAATTAAGGACTGTGAGCATTTGATTGTTATGTGAGGTCTTAGGGAAAACTTGCCAAGCTTAGGATGGAACATCACTGGAATAAGTTCAAAGACAAACAACACATGGTTCTTTTGGGTACGTGAACACAATGTATGACTCTTAGAGTTTGGATCCATGTTTTAAGAATTGAAATGTCTGTGTACTCAACTAATAAAGTCTCAGTTGTGACAGAGTTAAAAGATGCATGTCACCACACCCAACCATAATGACACATTATTAAAAACTCTCCCGTCTACTAATTTGCAATCTTTAAATGGGGAATTACCTTTCCTACTGTAGAGAAAAACTCTTCCAAATCCCTTGGTCGAATTCTTGCTGCCAGCTGCATGCAGAAAACTGTCCTTGCATCTCTTTCCTCTGGAGTTAGATTATCAATAGGTTCCCTAATAGGAGAAGAGTCCAGAATTAATCCTTAGTCATTTTTTCTAAGGTGGAGAAAAGGTTTCATGTATCATGGGTAGCCTCAAACTCCCAGGGGTCTTTGTGTTTTTTCAAGTCAGGGTTTCTCTGTATAGCACTGAATATCCTGGAACTCACTCTGTAGATCAAGTCGGCCTCAAACTCAAGAGATCCACAAACCTCTAACTCCCAAGTATTGGGATTAAAGGCATGCAACACCACTGCAAGATGCAATCTTCTGTTTCAACCAAGCATGTTCTTTTAACTGTTTTTTTTTTAATATTTAATTTCATCTGTTCCTGGGTGTATACAAGTATACTAAATTCATATAGAAGCCTATGGAGATCAGAATTATAGATGATTGTGAACTGCCATGTGGGTGCCAGAAACAGTTTCAGTTCTTCTGCAAGAACAGTTAAGCATTCTTAATCACTAAGTCATCTTTCTAGCCCTTTATCTTGAAATTCTCCTGCTGTTTCCATCCCGAGGTTGTGGAATTAGACATGTATCAATCATAATACCCATTTTATGCAGTGTTAGGCAATGAACTCATGCATGTTAGGCAAGCACTCTTATTTGTGCTACACAGCTTTTTAAAATTTATGCACTTCTGGGGATTGTGCACCACACCTCACACATTACTGAAGTATGTCCTAAGTTCTGAAGCTACTCTTTTAATGTATACTTCAGTAAAACGTAAACAAGGAGGGCAGCCGATAGTGGCACATGCCTTTAATCTCAGCACTGAGGAGGCAGACAGGTGGATCTCTTTTGAGTTCAAGGCCAGCCTGATCTATAGAGTGAGATCCAGAATAGGCACCAAATCTAAACAGAGAAACCCTGTCTCAAAAAACAAACAAAAAAAAGAAACACTGTCTCAAAACACCAAACAAAAAAAGGGGAAATTTCGTAAAAAAATATGAAATGAGATTTAATATATTCATTTGACCAGAAAATTTAAGGATAAAGCACTTTTAAACTTAACGGATGTGACTGAAATACTCAAATAAGAGAAAACAGTAAAATGCAACAAATTTAACTTTCACTATTTTCTTTCAGTAACAAGGTCTCATTCAGAAACCTTGCTGACTCTGAATTACTAGCAAGGCCAAAAAGCTTGATGTTGAACTTATGGCTATATTTAATCCTCAACCTTGGAAGTGCTAGAATTAAAGTTACCACTTATTGGACTAGACAATTTTTTTTTTAAATCAGGGTTTCTCTACATAGATCTAGCTGTCCTAGTACTCACTCTATAGACCTAGCACTTGGAAGGCATAAATGGACAGATTTCTGTGAGTTTGAAGCCAGCCTGGTCTACACATAGAAACCTTGTCTCAAAATAGCCAACAAAAAATCCGAATTCTTAAAGTCTATTAGCCTAAGGAGCTAGATGGCTCAGCAATTAAGGACATGTATTGTTCTTAAGGACTTAATTTTGGTTCATAGCGCCATGTTGGATCGAAGGCCTTGATTATGAAACCTCTTGCCTCTTAGGGACAGCAGCACAGAAATACATAATTTAAAAATAATAAAAACTTTGAATATATAAGATGTATGATACAAACATGTACACTATTGAGAAGTACTAATTATTCAAAAAATACTTGAACTCCCCCCTCATCCCTGATATCAGTAGACAATTTTGTTTGTAAAACTGTAGGAGGGTTGGGGATTTAGCTCAGTGGTAGAGTGCGCCCTGGGGTTCGATCCTCAGCTAAAAAAAAAAAAAAGGAATCCTGCTATTAAAGTGTTATACCACTGTGCTATATACTTCCAGTAAATCATGTAATTTCAAACATGTTAAGAGTCAAAGATATAAAACTGAATTAGATTCTGAGAAGAACTGAGGCTTTTCTTACAAGTAAACAGAATACTAAGAATTCCAAAATTGGGGTTGGGGATTAAAGCTCAGTGTTAGAGCACTGGGTTACCTCCTTGGGGGGGGGGGGTTCAAAAATTTACAAGCTGGACAGTAGTAACCAATGCATGCCTTTAATCCCAGCACTTAGGAGATAGAGGCAGGAGATCTCTGGGTTCCAGGCCAGCCTGGTCTATATAGCTAGTTCCAAGATTGCTAATTCTGTTACAAAGAAACCCAATCTTAAAACCCATACCCCCCCCAATGGAAAAGGAGGGGGGGTGTCTGGACAAACAGCTTGGCCATTAAGAGCATTGGCTGCTCTCCTGAGGACTTGGGTTTAATGCCTACCACCCACAAGGCAGCTCACACCTGTCTGTATCTCCAGTTCCAGGGGGCCTGACACCTCCACAGACATACATGCAAGCAAAATACCAATGTACATAAAATAAAAAATTTAAAATGGGAAGGGGGACAGCACAATATCTACAGAGAGTCCATTATCAATAGTGTAGCAGAAGCCAGAGGCCTTGAACCAGACACATGGTTCATATCATTTAACCCTACAAGTAAAGATGAATGGACTAAAGGGTAAACTGTGCTACTCAATGGGCCCCGCTACAGCTTCCAAGAAGTTTTTTTTTTTTTTTTAATTTGTTTCTTTCTTTTAAATTTAGATTTGTTTTGGGGCAAAGGTTTCATGAGCAGAGGGCAGAATCAAGGGCACTGGGAGCTGAGTAGTATCAGGACACATGATATGAAATCCACAGAGAATCAATAAAAGTCAAGAGGAGGGGGCGAAAAACCATCATAATATAAAAGGTGGTGGTGGTGGTACATGCCTTTAATCCCAGCACTAGGCAGGAAGAGTCAGGTAAATATCTGAGTTGAAGGCCAGCCTGGTCTACAGAACAAAGTTCCAGGACAGCCAAGGCTACAGAGAGAAAGCCTGTCATAAAAAATCAAAACCAAATAAACAAAAGAATACCACAATATGTCAGGCAGTGTTGGTGTACGCCTTTAATCACAGCACTCGGGAGGTAGAGCGAGATCTCTGTGAGTTTGAGGCCAGCCTGGGCTACAGAGTGAGTTCCAGGACAGGCTCCAAAGCTATAGAGAAATCCTGTCTCAAAAGAGAGAAAAAAAAACAACAACACAATATTCATTAAAAAGTAATACTTCAGCCGGGGCAGTGGTGGCACACGCCTTTAATCCCAGCACTCCAGAGGCAGAGACAGGTGGATCGCTGTGAGTTTGAGGCCAGCCTGGTCTCCAAAGCGAGTTCCAGGAAAGGCACAAAGCTACACAGAGAAACCCTGTCTTGAAAAACCAAAGAAAAAAAAAAAAAGTAAAACTTCAATAACATTTAAGTTTTTTTTTTGTTTTGTTTTTGAGACACGGTTTCTCTGCATAGTTTTGGTGCCTGTCTGTCCTGGATCTCGCTCTGTAGACCAGGTTGGCCTTGAACTCAGAGATTCGCCTGGCTCTGCCTCCTAAGTGCTGGGATCAAAGAGAGCCAACACCGCCTGGCACGTTGAAGTTTTTATCAAACTTGAGGATTTTATAATTAGAATACATAAATACATAAAGTAATAGAAATATACTCCAGCTCCCAACAAAGGAGACATGGCTCAGAGGTTAAAAGCATTGACTACCCTTGCTGAAAACCAGGCTTTTGGTTCCCAGCTCCCTCATGGTGCTCAAAACTGTTTGTAACTTCTGTTCCAGGAAATCTAAATCCTCCTTATAGCCTTAGAAGGCATCAGGCATTGCACATACATGCCCAGAAACACACACATGAAATAAAATCTTTTATCTTTTGGTATTTTTTTCTTGCTTTTTTTTGTTTTGTTGTTTTTTTCCTCGAGACAGGGTTTCTCTGTGTACAACAGTCCCAAAATAAATTTTGTTTTTTTTTAAAAACAAAGTAAGTTGAGCATGGTGGTACACACCTTTATGATTGTACTAGATTACCATAGGCAAGAAGATCTCTTGAGTTAAAAGAGGCCTGGTATACATAGCATGTTCCAAGTGAACTAGGGCTAAAAAGAGATACCCTGCCTTAAAAGTAAATTTAAAATGCTGGCCTTAAGATCAGCCAGGTTAGTAAAGCATGCTACCTTATGACAAAATGTGCCTTGATGCTAAAGGATCCATTGTATAGTCTTAAACTTATCAAGGAAATAATTCATGCAACCTTCATGAACAGAAATCACCATTCAATTATGTAAGACACCTACCTAAGATGAAATGCATGTTCTCATGAAACAGTACCAAGTAGTAAAACTTGCAACTGCTGTGTTATTTTACTATACAGTTTTTTTCAAATGTCATTACATATTAATTCCATATGAAATAAAGCTGACTTAAAATTATCAGTATAAATTTACTAAAAACCTGCCTCGTGATATTTTGTTTTTTTAGAATATATAAAATTAAGACAGGTGTGAATCCCAGCTCTAGAGAGGCCAAGGCAGGTAGATCTGTCTAGGCCAGTCTAGTCGATAAATCAGGTTCTAGGACAGCCAGGACTGTTATAATCATTGTCTTCAAAATAAAAATAAACAAATTGAAAAGCAGTACTACTGAAAGTTCTTCATCATTCTTTTTAAGTTAACAATACTACAAAAGGAAGTATAAGATATAATGTGGCTGGGCGGTGGTGGCGCCCATCTTTAACCCCAGCACTCGGGAGGCAGAGCCAAGCAGATCTCTTGTGAGTTTGAGGCCAGCCTGGTCTACAAATTGAGATCCAAGACACCAAAACTACACAGAGAAACCCCGTCTCAGAAAACAAAACAAAACAAAAGTCATAATATGATCATAATAAGTTATAAATAGTTTTAAAAGTCTTTTGTTTTGTTTACAAAATTTTTAACAGATTTAAAAAAGGTAGGGGGAGCCAACAGTTACCTCACAGGGCTCTTGTCTTTTCTGAATGGACTTTTGCTTCGGGAACGTCTTCTGCTGCAATGTTAAAAAGTTTCACAAGTTACCCAAACAAGTTAAGATCTCATTAGATCCTTGAAAAACAATTTAAGCAATTCAGAAGTATGTTTAAAAACCTTAATTTGATGCTATGAGGCAACCCAATCTTTCCTCGGATGGCACTGTTAAATTTTGGTCCGGAGCTAAAAAGAAAACACAAAATTATACTAGTTACAGGTTTAGGATCTTGCTAAGATCAAGTGCATGGGCTCTCCAGCAAGTCTAACATTGTTTAGGCAGCTTCTTTTTTATCTTAATTACAAAGAGGAAACAAAAGTACTTAGAAAAAATTGTAACTTTATCCCAGACCTGTAGCCCTTGTATTTGTCTATCCTGGACCAGTTAGAGGTGCCAAGAACAAAAGTTACAGCCTCAATATTTTTTCTAAAAAACCTACTGCATCTATTTTAGTTTTTCAACCATATAATTATGAACACAAGAGTGAGTCTTTGAAACAAAGTAAAAACAAATGCCTGTGCACTCTTGTCCCAGCATCAGTTTACTATGCAGTTCTTTCTTGAACACTCATGCACTTATATAAATAAACACACTATGCAGTGAATAATGACCTAGAACTCCTGCTCTTCCTATCTCAACTTCTAGGAGTTATCAGACTACTGTTGAATCCCTGAGCCACCATAACCACATGAAGGACTTTTCTTGTTTGACAGGGTTTCTGTGTGTACCTTTGGAGTCTGTCCTGGAACTAAATCTGTAGACCAGGCTAGCCTTGAAATCAAAACATCCACTTGCCTCTGCCTCCTGAGGGATAGGGTTAAAGGCATGTGCCCCCACCGTCCTGCAGGACATTTTAAAAAAATAAAAATAAAAATGTGTGTTTTTGTGTATGTGTATAATACCACGAAACTGATATGTTCCATGTAATTTTCTTTTGGGAGGCAGGAGATAGCCGTGGCAGTCCTGGAACTTACTCTATACCAGGCTAGACTCACAAAGACTCTTGACTCTGCCTCCTGAGAGCTGGCATTAAAGGCATGTTACACCACATCCATTCAGCACTTAATTTTTTTCTTCAGACAGGTTCTCACTGTATAATCTTAGCTGGCCTGTGTGCAGGGTGCCACAATGCCCAGTTAATGTGTAATAATACTTTTCCAATTTTACATATATTGGTATTTTGCCTGCATGTACATATGCAGAAATCAGACAACTGTGAGTTGTCACGTGGGTACTGGGAATTGAACCTGGGTCCTCTCAAAGAACTGCCAGTACTATTAACCTCTGAGCCATCTCTCCAGCCCATATGTAATAATTCTTAGAGAATATTACCATATTTAATGTACTATATTCTGTTTATTGTAGAAAGCATTTATGATACCGATGTTTTTATTTTATTTATTTATTGCTTCCCTGGAACACACTCTGTAGACCAGGCTAGCCTCAAGCTTAAAATAGGTTACTCATCAGAAAATTTTGAGAATTCAAAGACAACTCTCAGTACTAAAATATATATGTTTCCCTTAGCCTGATACTAATATTGTAAAACAGCAAAAGAAGGGTTTTTTTTTTTTTGGATTTTGACACAGGGTTTCTGTGTAGCTTTGGAGCCTGTCCAGGAACTCACTCTGTAGCCCAGGCTGGCCTTGAACTCAGAGATCTGCCTCCTGAGTGCTGGGATTAAAGGCGTGGGCCACCACCTCCCAGCATAAAAGGGGATTTTTCACAGTAACGTATAATACAAATATTTTGTATCTTTATAAGGGTAAAGCTCAGTTACAATGGTCATAAGCTATATATATTCCTTAATGTACAATTAGCATCATAAAAGGACCATCATAGTTCTTTAATTAGGCTAAGTAAAATAAAAAATGAAAGGGTTTGTTACCTATATTTGGATAGACTCTATATTTGGATAATTTTAACAAAAACTTTCTCAACCTATAACTAAGCATTTTCAAGTAAAATTCATCCGTCCCTTCTAATTTACACTCTAAGTTTTAAGATAGTGTACATATGCTGGACTTGGCTTAGAATTCACTATCATTATTGACTGGAAATTAGCTGTGATACTCCTCCTCTGCCTCACTAACCCCTAATAGGCAATTACTGGAATGATTAATGTTCATTTAATTATATAATTTTTTATAATTTGTTTTTATTTTATGTGCATTGGCACTTTGTCTACATGTATGTCTGTGTGAAGGTTTCAGATCTTGGAGTTAAAGACAGTTGTGAGCTGCCATGTATGTCTTCGGAATTGAACCTGGGTCCCATAAAAAATATAATTTAACAAGCTCCTTTCTCCTCCTTCTGTTACGAATAATACAAAATAGAATGAGTCAAGATATCACTATGCACCCCTGGCTAGCCTGGAAATGATTTATGTAAAACAGGTTGACCTTGAATTCACAAAGATCTGCCTCTGCCCAACCTGACTAAGCTTTTCCCTTAGTTATAAAATTGTCAAGTTATAGACTCCACAGTTCAACTGAAACCCAACACAAGAAAAGTTTAAAATAAGTCAGACCAGGGTAAAACACAGACACACAGATATCATCCATCCAAACTCTACAAAAAGTATTCTAATTTTAAAAACTGTACCCATTTAGTTCATCCTGGTAAGACAATTAACAATCTTACTTAAAGAATGTAGTGTAACTCTTAATGAAATAAAACTTCTCATATATAATTCAGAGTTAAAATAGCATTGTGGCTCCATTATCATCATTTAAATTATATAAAATAAGCAATTAGGAGGAACCTAGAAACATGAGAAGAATCCAGACTCCAGCATATATACTATCATCATAAATGAAAGAGCCAGAACCCAAACTCAAACACCTTCAGTTAATACCAGTATCTTACAAAACTCAGGATTCTGAGTCTTTTGTTGACAATCATCACTATTACTTTACATCGATGTTTATTCCTTAACAAAAGCTTAGGGGCTGATTCAGTTGTCATTCAGTTAAATTCTTAACTACTTAAAATTTTAAAATTAAATGATTTGGTTAAGGCCAATATTGCTTTCACAGAGGTCCTGAGTTCAGTTCCCAGCATCCACACATCAGGAATCTCATAAACACCTCTAACTCCATCCAGCCCCAAGGTAGGGGGTGGTCAAATGCTTCTGGCCTACACGGACACCTGCACTCACTGGCACCTGGCACCACACACAAATATAAATACTTTTAAAAGTAGTTTTAAAAAAGTTGAAAAGTAGCTTTGTTTTTTAAAAAATTAAGGACTTAGGTAAACATTAAGGACTGTGCTTGTTTTAATACCCACACAGGAATTCAAGTTTTTTCCACAATACAGGTGAATTTCTTTGTGCATTGGTGCTCTGCCTGCACCAACTGTCTGTGTGAGGGTGTCAGAAGCCCTAGAACTGGAGTTACAGACAGTTGTGAGCAGCCATGTGGGTGCTGGGAATTGAAACTGAGTCCTCTGGATGAGCCATCAGTGCTCTTAACAGCTGAGCCATCTCTCTAGCGCCAGGGTTTTGTTTTGTTTAACAGCTATAATGAAGTTACCTTATATTTCCTTAAATAATGCATGCAATGCGAATTCCTACAACTTCATCTATAAAGCACTTTCAGTTTACTCTAATGCCATAAATATAAATTAAAGAGTAATGAGCCTAAAAATTGAGCACACAAATTGATGAAGGATTTCAGCTCACCACAGCCACAGTCAAGGTTTTCTACCTGAACTACACAAATTAGATCCATATTTTGTATAATTAGTGTTCTAATAGTTCACAGCTTAGGCTTTCACTATCAAGCGCTCAAATGCTTTGCTTTAATTTGGACTGGCAAGCAAGCAAATAATTCTAGCTGGTAGGGCCTAAGGTTTATATATATCAGTCCACATACTTTATTTTTACATTAGCTTCAATGTCAATACCCCTCATTTTAAATGTTGTTGAAAAAAATCTCAATTCATATTCCTCCAGTTAATTGCTGTCTAAACACCCAAAACAAAAACTACATACTAGGGACTTCTGTAGCGGCCTCGGAATCTTCTATCTCGACTTCGTGAGCGGCTTCGTCTCCGTTCTTTGCTTCTACTTCGTTTCCGTTCCCGGCTTTTGCTCTTTTTCCTCTCTCTATCTCTACTTCGCTTCCGTTCCTTACTTTTGCTTCTTTTTCGCTCATGACTACGGCTTCTGCTCTTGCTTTTTTTTCTCCTGAAGGGGAAAAAAAATACCATTATCTTGCTTGTTAAATACTAACCAATATATATTTCCTTTTATGGTCAAAATGTTTATCCTTTTGTAAATGTATTTTTACCACTGTACAATGGTACAAAATCATACTTTAGGAAAAACAACTCCTAGGCAACCTTTGCTTCATGTTAACTGAAGACAGTCAAAGAATCGAGAGGTTTAATAGGAAGAATTTGCAATGATCTCCTGAAGCAGCTACAGCTTGAAACAAGAAACAGGACTTGCTGGTAAGTAGAACACCAAGCCTGAACTTCAAAAACAATTTAACTGCCATTCCCTTAACAGACCACCAAGAATTACTGTAATCTATGAGCTACAGTAATCAAAGTTACAGTATGTTTACATTTAAGAAATAGTAATTGTCACATGAAAATTGTCCATACAACAATTTAGTTTAAGTAAGTTTTGATACAATGTACATATAAGAATATTTTTAACTTTCAAAACACCATATACATAGCATTTTGGTTTTGATGGACAAAATTACCAGAAATGATAGAGAATACTAAGAATGCAGTAAAACTAACTTTTACAACCTCAGATTTTACTGTGACCATTTATAAGCTTTCCACTTAAAGCTATAATGAAAATGGGAAATGCCCTTTTTAAACTAGTTTATACGAGCCTGTGGGACGCAATTAAAACAACATGACCTTCCTTGGAAAGTAAAAAAGCCCGTCAGTTATCTTTCCACTCATTTTTGTGTTCTTTACAGTATCTCACCCACTGGTTTAATAATTAATCCTTGAAATCTGTGCCTCTGTCATCACCCAAATTAGAGGTGCCTTCAGATATTTCAATGTAAATGAACGACATTTTGAAATAAATTTATTCCACCAAAATGTCCATTTTTAAGTTGTTTGAAGTCTGAACATTTTGACAACTCTACATCATTAGGAAAATTAATTAGCTATTTAAACTGTATCAAAGCAAAGTTAGCACAAGAACAACTGAGGTATGCCTCAGAGAACCTGTAAGCAGGTCATCTTAGAGTGCATTGAAAATAGAAAATGAAGACACCCACCTTCTGGAATCTTGAAACCCACACTCCAATCACAAGGAGATGTAGAGCTTTCCAAGGAGGCAGAAACTTTGTCTAAAATTTCAAGATAATCCACCTGACTGTCAGAAATATGCTAGGTAGCACATGACAGAAAATTAGGCTACACTCATTATTTATAGAAGTCAAAGCAACTCCGATGCTCAGAAGGGCAACAATTAACATTCCAACTTTGATGTTTCAAACCCTGACACTATTTCTTAGGACCGAAGAATTCTAAAATGGCTAAAACCTAAGCCCTACCTATAAATTAGGGGAAAAGGTAAAAATTAATTCCATTCCCCTATAAAAAAGGGCAATAAGTTTTTGCTCTGCTCAAAGATAGCCCACAACAGCTACGTCAATCTGCCTATTTACCTCTCATAGGTCCCCAGTCTTATTCTACCAAAGGAGTTTAAAATAAATAAGAAATCTAATTTTAACCCAATGTCTTGCTACTTTTCATAAGCAAATCCCCACCCACATCTGAAGGCAACCCCAGATAGGTAAATAGACAACATACTAAGGTATCAGAAAATACAATCTTCTATATGAAAGCTCAGACAAAAGATTAATGTTGCAAGAAACCAAGGTACTTCTCTAGAGCAAATTCCAGCATTAAAGAACATTTATGAACTAAAGAAATAGTTATACAAAATCCATCCTAATAGTCAAATCCTGTTACAACTTAAATGGGACTTTCCCAAGTCTTTAGTGGCAGTGGAATTTGTACTGAACATCATTGAAGTAAATGGTCCACTGGGCCTTTGGACTTTTTGGTTATATGGCCTCTGCTGTAAAGGTGTTTTGCTATAACTGGATTTGACCTCTTCCATGTAAGAAGATCTAAATTTTAAATGCAAAGTATTCTGGAAAATAAGAAAAAAAAATAGAAAAGTCATTTATTCCAAAATTTGATAATCCACACCAAAGTAGCCAATATATTTTAACTGTGCCATTTTATTGTTATCCCTTTCTAAATGATTCTTTAAAGACTTAAACAAAATGAAGTTTGATTTGAGACTGCAAAACTGGTTACAGCAACAAATACTTCCATGAGGAGTAACCTCAAGTACTTAGGAGATTATTGGAGGCCTTGACAAAGTCATTGTTATAACTTCAGAAAATAGGCTAACAGGTTATTTCAAACTTTATCCCTTTACTACTGGGACATGATAGTGTGTTACAAGTTAGTTACAATTTTTTTAAACAAAAGAGTTTATATACTTGGTTAACTATGTCAGAATTTGCAGTTTATATTCTTTCTACCTTACCAGCAATAGTTATCTCCAATTCAATAAAGTTTTAGCATGAACCATACAAAAATTACATCTACCTTAGGTTAACACAATTTATCCCAGAGGGCAAATATTTGCTTTGTGTTTCACCCCGAGTTTAAAGTTTTCTTCTACGTTATGTTCAATTAGTTTTAATGGCATGTTCCTTCAAATCACCAGATAAACACTTTGTAACTAAATTAGGCAATCACGTAATTTAAATCATCTGTAACTAAGAACACCTTGAACATTTTAAAGATATTAATAATTGAAGTGTATAGAAAAGTCTTCCTTTAAAATATTGAATGTTAAACTGCCCAAATGACTACATATATCAGATAAAACAACAAAAAACAAAAATGCCCACTATCTCTAATACAATGTGTTATGCTCAAATTTCTCATAAAAGCTTGGTGATCTTCATGAGTTTAGAAACAGGATTAAAAGAATACAATCTGAAGATATTAGTGGGAAGAAGTGACATTAGAGAATAGTGAAGATCTGTAATCAAGTTTATCCTCCTCCTTTCCACACTTATGATAAAATCTTTACTAAGTAAGTCAGGAAGCCTGACAGCTACAGTCGTTTTTTGTAAATTAGTAGACTCCTGTTCCAGGAATTTTCTTTTGATTATAAAATTGTGAAACCAAAACTTTAGGAAATTGTTACTTTGGCAAACATTAAAAATGCATGATATGAACCCTGCCTGTTAACCTGCTCTCTGCATCCACCTCTAACTAGTAAGGAACCATTAGTGATTCCACCTAATCTTGTGCAAGAAAAAAAAATTCCACAAATCAGACCTTTCTTTCCTCTTAGCATTAATTTATTTTTGTATTTTCTACAATATCTCACTGTGAAACCCAGGCTGGCACTGAATGTATCATCACCCTGCCTTGGCTTCTTATGGAGGGAATTCTAAGCCTGCATCACCATACCCAACCCACATATTAAAATTAATCCATTACTACCACATTGAGATTATAAAACCTTGGCTTAGCAAAACCTAAGTGACCCACATTGAACAATTTTTTTCATCTATTTTATGAAATTATATCAACCTACCTAACAAAGTTGTTGTGAGGATGACTGAGGTAATTATGAAGCACTTTGAGCTCTTAGGAGGAAAAGAGCCAAAAAGAGTCAAGTAAGTGGCTATTTTATCATTATTTCCATTATGTATTATGGGGTCATGATATGACAAAATGTTTTAGTATGGCATCATAAACATGGGCTAGAACAACTTAATGAAATAACATGACCACATCATGTTAAGAATTACTAATCTTGGAGCTAAATGGTAATTTCACAACCATGGGTCGTCTCCAACCTCATCAATTAGATTCTGTTTAATCTTTTAATATACCTCTTTGTATACTGTATTCTGTGCTAAGTCCGTAGCATTAAGTTCTTATTTCAGGTTACTCATCTAACCCAAATTACATATTCTTAACGGTCTCCTTAGATACACTAAAGATAAAAAAGCCCAAAACAATGAATAAAAAAAATCTTAGAAAGAATTAAGTATGCCCTTTCATTACTACCAAAAGGGCCTTTAAGTAGCAAAGAACAGAAATAACTCATAGCCCATTCCTTTAGTGAAAGGTAAACAGTATTTGCCATGGCCATGATGTATTTTCTAATGTAACTCTTCTAATTCAATGATTCTTATCACATCTCCAAAAATTAAGCCAAAGTTACCAAATTTAAAACACAGAACTCAAGAGAATCATGGGATCCTTGGAAGGCAAAGTGTCCAGGTCTCAAACTATATCCTGAAGTCTACATCGCAAAGTCCATAATTTTATATCTTGAAGGACTTTCTCATCCAAAAAGGTATGAGCAGTTTTCTAAGAAGTGAAGAAAACCATAGTTTGATGCTTTAGGCACAAGAACACAAGATTTCCACCACAAGAAGTTTAGAGCCCACCCTCCCAGGTTCCTTGTACAAACTTACTTTTTGCTACGTTCTTCATGGCCGTTAGCACTGCTCAACTTGTTCTCATCCTAAGCAAGGTTGATAGAAGAACATCATGAGGACGAAGTGGTAACATTTCAAGTTGTCAAAGGGTAAAGGGAATAGGAATAAGAAAATACAAGACAATTTTAAAACTAATTACTTATTTAGTTTAACATGGAAGGCTATAAAAAAAATTTAGATGGTATACGTTTAACCACTTTGTAGCTAATAATTAAGTCATCAAGAAACAAAAATTAAAAATCTTTGCACATTAACATGTTATATTTTACTTTCTTACATTGTTTAGATATTAAGTTATCCAGAGTTACAACGTTGAAGTGGTTAAATAGCATTTCTATGAACATGAAGTCATTGAGTTTTATTCCATGTGCTATTGTCCCTTTTGTCGGTACCATGGCTCTATTTCTGCCTAAGCCCCAAGTGGCCACGCTAGCAGCCAGCCACTATCGATTTCCTGTGACCGATGCCATTCCTGAGATCTTCGCCCATTTCCGTTGGAGGGTTGGGACTGTAAGAGCTTGATGCCACCTCTGTCACACATCTCGCCCTGAAGCAAACAGGGATTCACACTGCTTTAGTAATGTTGACTCCCAAGAACCCAAGAAAAGTTAATTAATAATTCACCAGTCCAGCCTAAACATTTCCTACTTCCATACCTGTTTACATGGATTACATCCACGTTAAACTCAGACAAGAAACATTAAAACAGAAAATATGTCTTCAAGAAAATGACTAGCATTACAAAATTACACTATTTAAAACTATCAGAATTCATCCAAAAGGAACCACATGGTCGTGCTACACTCCAAAACAAATGTATTATTTTTAAACGGTTTAAGCGCAATGTTTATTCAGTTTGAACACATCAGCTACAGTAGTATATATGCTAAGTTACAAAGCTTAAGGTTGCGACACCAGTGATAATGCATGCATACTGCTACTTTCACCACCAACTGGGGGCAAGAATGAAGCGTGTTTACTTTACTGTGATACTGAAACGGGTCATATGGTATTACTAGCCAAAATAATTCCTTTCTAGTTTTTAGTGTGAAATACTATGGCAGGACCTAATTAAAAACAAAATACTGTGGAGAACAGTAAAACAGTCATCAAGTGACTCTAATCTGTGACACTGCCTCTTGCCTTTTGTCTTGTTTTTTTTTCTATTCTTTCCTTTTTTCTTTTCTTTTCTTTCTTTCTCTCTCTCTCTTTTTTTTTTTTGCTAATTTCTATTCAGGGATCCAAGAATTTAGTAATTATTAACTGAAAAGCAGATCAACACCTGCCTGTATTAAGGTTATCACCAGCCTTATGTCTATTTATATAAAATAAATTTTAAATCTCACCCATTTCTTCTTTAAAGACTCTTTAAGAAGATTTACTTGCCACAGACTGGTTATGATTTATTCTTGGACCCCTGCTATTTTCCCAAACCACTATATTCACCTTTTTTGCTATACCAAACTGGAGCTGGTAATTCTTAGTTGAGTCATTTTACCTAGGGGACCACGGTACAGCGATAAGTCACTCAATTACTACCTTATGATTGACAGTTCACACTGGAATCAAAGGTGAATTCATGGGAGTAGAGGTGAGATATCGTTAGGCAAGTCTACAAAGAGAGATAGATGGGCATTTATTCATCACGCTGAAGTGAAACTACTGCACAATATTATTACATCAATAGCATATATTTACTTTTGTAAGTTACACGTAATGCATCTCTGATAAGATAATCAAGAGGGCTCCGGGAAGGTTAGTTTACATTTCAGCAGTAGTTTCGTGAATAATGCTAAATTAAGAAATATATTAAAGCTCACTGGCATGTTTTTCTCACCTTCTTGTAAGGGGCCTCAAGCATTGCTTCAATATCAATATCGTCTGCCATTTTCTCTACACGCCTAGGGAAGAACAAGACAGTCCTGTAAGTAAACAACTTCCAATTCTTCTAGAATAAAACTTTTTTCCTCCTTCTGCAAAATTGAAATGTTGAGGAAAGTCCTTAAAAAGCCCTGCAATGGCGAACATGGTGCGAGGCGCGTTCCTACAGACTTAACTCGGGTAAGCGAACGTGAAGGGCGTCTTTCACCGCTCACAACCAACAGCACCCATGTCTGACTTCAAAAAGCCGCCGATGAAGCCCTGACACCGAACCTCGGCGTGCGAACCAGACGGCTTCCTTCCGCGCAAAACCCGCGCTGCCATTTTGGCGGCGGAGGGAAACTCCCTCTGCTGGGAGGGGTTGTGTACCGAGGCAGCCTTCGGCAGGCGCCATGTTGGGAGGTCGCGACCAGCCCCGGCCGCCAAAGGACAGAGAGGGACCCGTCCGAGGTCCCCAGGGAGGTCCGGGCCACCACCAAAGGACCCGCGCTGCCCTTGCCAGGAGGGAGCGGCGCGGCCACGGCCACGGAGGCGACCTTGCCGAGCAGCCCCCCACCCCCGCGCGCGGCTGCTCACGGCGGCCAGAAGCTCCCCTCGGCCCCTCGGCCGCCCCCCGACCTCAGAAACGCTGCCCACAGGCCGTCCGCGACGCCCCGTACCTGTGCGGGCTTCCGCGCGCCTGTGCTCGACTCGGGAAGGCCGCCGCCGCCGCCGCCGCCGCCGCTGTGGTTCTGTTAAGCCCCTAGGCCCAGGCCGCGGTACCGCCCAACCCGAATATCGGGCCCCGAGGGCGTCTAGGCCCAGGCGAATCTACAAGAAACAATGGGATTAAAGGAGCCCGCGCGGGTGAGCAGGGCAGCGGCTCTGGCAGCTCAGGATCCACCCCTGCGACAGCGTCGGCGAGCTCTCTGAAATGGCGGACGCTGCTCCTCCGTACTCACATTCACCAACACACATACACACACACAAACACCCGGGGTCTCCCGGAGCCGCAGCACGGGCTCTCGCGAGAAACTGCCCAGCGTTCCAGGCTGGAAAAAACGAGATATCGCGAGATCTCAGTGCGGCTCCGGCGACCGTAGCCAAATCTCGTGCAATGATTGCGCCACAGACGAGCCCATCCCCCCCTACTCCGCCCCCCCCCCCCCCAGCTCGGGAAGGCTTCTCGGACTCCCCGGCCCCGCCCCGCCCCGCCCCGCGACAAGCTTAGGCATCGAAATCTCGCGAGGCTACGCTGTCTCTAGGGCAAAGACAGTTGGTGCACTGTCTGTCAATCTTGACGAGAATGCCTTGCTGAGTGGAGCTTTGCTGTCATCCCGACGGGTGTCGTCTCCGCGCGGGGTGTGAACGTGTCCCCCCCCCCACTCACAGCCGACCTCCCCCGACACCCGCCTCCCACCCAGATGGCTGTCAAGGTCGCCATAAGGCGACCTATGATAGTGCATAAGGCTGGAGGGTAAGACGTTCCTTGCCAGATCCACTGATGGTGAGAACGCATGCACACGAGAATAAGCCGTCCCCGGGGAATGGAGGAGAATAAAAAGCACGATTTCCTTGTCATTCGGTGTCCCTGGTTACATCCGGCCTCCATGGGGAAGCTTCGAAACACCCTTGGAAACTGAAGAAGGTGGCCGAGGTGGGAGGACTTATTTCCCTCACTCCCTGCATTTAGTCGGGCCCTGTGTGTCAGGATTGCTTTCTACTTTAAAAGTATCCCTCTTTTCCCTAGGATTTTGGCTGTCCACGTGTAAATTTATCGCTTTTGTTGGTTATTGTTGGTTCCCCCCCCCCCGGATTTTTTTAAGGGGGTTAATACTGTGGCAGAGGAAAAGCTGAGAGGTCATTGTAAGATTTTTTTTCCCCTTTCATATAAAAGAAAATGTTTGAAATAAAATTAAATATCAAATCTTGAAACCTATCAGCAGTTTGAGGGTATAAAAGATTCAAACATCTTGATTGGTGTAACTGTTCCAACACTGTGTGACCTTGGGCAAGTAAAATAAGCTCTCAGAGCATATATTCAGTTTCCACCTCATAAGGAATGGGGGAGAATATTATAATTGGAAGTAAGGGGAAGTTTGACACCGGCCAAGGCTGCCAGTGTTCACCTATGAATTCCAGGTTAGCAGGGAATGTCTGTCCAGGTGAGCTCTTCATGAGATGAATGAAGGCTCATTAGGAGTAGGATGAAGATAGGATGACTGAAATGCTGGGAAAATATTTTAATCATCGAAAACCTCTAAGGGATGGCAATGTTGCTTGCCTGGCATGCTTACCTGATGTGAGCATGTCTAGAATTCCAGCACTCAGAAAATAGAGGCAGGGAGATCTTTGTGAGCATGAGGCCAGCCTAGTCTATATGGGGAGTTCTAGGCCAGCCAGAACTAGTGAGACCCTATCTCAAACAAACAAGACCTAGAAGACATGTAACCATGAAGAGGCCCAGCACTTGGGAGGCAAAGTCAGAAGGAAGTCTGTGAGTTCGAGGCCTGCCTGGTCTACAGAGCACGTTCCCTGACAGCCAGGACTACACAGAGAAACCCTGTCTCAAAGAAGAAAAAAAGAGAGAGGCTTTCTCTCTAGGATGTGGTAGACGGCCTGAGATCCCTGCTAGCTCCTACAGAAAGACTACACTTCCCAGCTTCCCACCCTATAAGGGGCCCTACCTCTTCCTCTGCAGGCATTTTGGCCATGGGGTTGGAAGGAGACAGAGATGGCCCCTCACCCCGAATAAGTATGGTCTTGTCTAAGGTCAGGTGAAGCCCCTCTCCGGCCTCTGTCTTTTTACAGCTGCCCTTAGTTAACAACGCTGTCCTGGGCTGGCAAGTCAAGGACAGCTGTGGCACTTAGTGAAAGCCTATGAAAGGACAAAGGGAAGCTGGAGACAGCAGTTCAGAGCACTGACTGCTCTTGCAGAGGTCTGGGGTTTGATTCCCAGACTACCACACTTCAAGAGGATCCGACACCATCTTCTGGCCTCCACAAGCCAGACATGCATTCCGTGCACAAACAACATGCAAGCAAAATACATGCACATTAAAAATAATAATATGCCGGTCGGTGGTGGCACACGCCTTTAATCCCAGCACTAGGGAGGCAGAGGCAGGCAGATCTCTGTGAGTTTGAGGCCAGCCTGGTCTACAGAGTGAGTTCCAGGACAGGCACCAAAGCTACACAGAGAAACCCTGTCTTGAAAAAAAAAAAAGAAAAACAAAAGAGCTCCAGCCCGCTGGTCAATGGTGGTGCACACCTTTGATCCTAGCACTCAACTCCCTAGACAGAAGCAGGTGGGTCTCTGAGTTCAAGGTCAGCATGATCTACAGAGTGAAATCGAGGACAGCCAGGGTTACACAGAGGAGAAATCCTGTCTCAAAAAAAAAAAAAAAAAAAAAAGGTCCAGGTGGCTGGGCTATAGTGGTGCACACATGCAATCCTAGGATTTGGGATGTGGAAGCAGGAGGATAAGCAATGCTATGACAACCTCAAATACAAGGTAAGTTCATGGCAAGTTGGCGTTACATGAGGAAAACCCTCTCTAAAAAAATAAAACAAACAAACAATACCCAGCATTTCAGTCTTGCCAACAAGCTCCATGCTGCAGTAAAGGATGGCTAAAGGATGCTTGAGGCACGCCCGTGACCCCAGCACTTAGGAGGCAGAAGCAACAAGTTCACCACAAGCTCAAGACTGACCTGCTCTACATAGTGACTGTATGCCTCCCCAAAGAAAAGAAACACAGTTAAAATTTGTCTTTTACAGGCTAAGATGTTCACAATAAGTAATAATATTCCTTTAATCCTTTTTCTGAATTTTTATATTCTTCCATTTGTGTGTGTTTCACTTTGGCTAGAATACATGGCTTTACACATCCTAGGCAAGAGTTTGCCACTGACTGAGCTGTAACCCCAATCTCATTATCTATTTTTCTTTGGGTCCCACATGCCAGGAAAATGTTCTACTATGAAACTTGTGCCCCTAGGCCCTCTTTTAAGTTTACATTTATTTATTTTTTGAAAAGAATTTATATTTAATGTAATCTTGGCTGCCCGGGAACTCACTCTGTAGACCAGGCTGGCCTCAAACTTAGAGATCTAACACCACTGGCCATAACTCATCTCTCTCTCTCTCTCTCTCTCTCTCTCTCTCTCTCTCTCTCTCTCTCTCTCTCTCTCTCTCTCGGTTTTTCAAGACAAAGTTTCTCTGTGTAGCCCTGGATGTCCTGGAATTCGCTCTATAGACCTGGATGACCTGGAACTCATAGACCTGCCTGCCTCTGCCTTCTCAGTGCTGATATTAAAGGCCTGTGTCTTTACCATAGGCATGATCCTTAATTTTATTGGTTTGGAAATAATTTTACCTTAACCTGTAGATTTCTTACTTGCAAAAAAGAGGTATTTAGTTTCTGGGAGTCTAGCTCTGTTGGTTGGGTGTATCCCTAGTTTATACAAAGTTCTGGGTTTAATCCCTGCACCAAATAAAA
This sequence comes from Peromyscus maniculatus bairdii, assembly GCF_049852395.1. Lineage (NCBI taxonomy): Eukaryota > Metazoa > Chordata > Mammalia > Rodentia > Cricetidae > Peromyscus > Peromyscus maniculatus. The sequence goes on from NC_134855.1 coordinate 135,630,569, forward strand.
CCAGACTCCACAGTGAAAGCCTGGATACCAGCACTCTGGAGATAGAAGCAGGAAGACCAGGAGTTCATAGTCACCCTGGCCAACATAGTTTCATTCCGGCCTGGGCTCCTGAGCTAGGTGAGACCCTGTCTCAAAGAGAGGAAGAAGAAGAGGGTGGTATTAGAGCAGGGTTTAGGGCCAAGTCACTTCAAGTTCCTGAAATTGTTTTCTGAAGTTCAAAGTGATGGTGTGTGAATTTAGTCCCAGCATTTGGGACTAATTCACAGGCTGATCTCTGTGAATTCCAGGCCAACTTGGTCTAAATTGCAAGTTCCAGTCCAGCCTGAGCTGCATAGTGAGTTCCTGTCTCAAAAAAAATATATATAAATAAATAAATAAATATATATATATATATATATATATATATATATATATATATGTCATTCACCAGGCTAGAAAGATGGCTCGGTGGTTAAAAGTACTGACTGCTCTTCCAGAGGACCGGGGTTCAATTCCCAGCACCCACATGGCAGCTCACAACTGTCTGTAACCCCAGTTCCCTGGGATCTGACATCTTCACACAGACATGAATACAGGCAAATGTTGATGCACATAAAATATAAATAAATAAATAAAATAGTCATTCACTAATTTAGCAGACAAGATGTAGAGGGAAAACTAAGTCTCTGAGTGAAAAGCATATAGAAAATATGAAAAACATCACATTATTTTGCTCTTACTTTGGTAGTTCCTTTTTTTTAGTTTTGTTGTTATTATTATTTTGTATTTGTTGATTGCTTGCTTGTTTGTGATAGGATCTTAGTGTACAAGCCAGTCTTCTCTCAAATGCTTGGCAATCCTCCTGTCTCAGCCTCTCTAGTGCTGGGAGTATGAACACATGCCACCTGGTATCATCTTCTAAAGTCATTTGCTGTAAATACTCATTGGTCATCATGAAACACAGTACTCTGCGTGCCAGGTAAGCCTACTAGCCTAGCACTTGGAAAAGCAAAAAGCAATGATCTGAGAGTTCAAGGATGGCCTGGGTACATAGTGAGTGCCAGGCTGCGCTGCCTTGGCCTTGTGGGGATGATGGGGAGCAGACTCAGAGTATGGTATGTAGAACATCTTCATAATTAGCACTTAGAGTTTATCAGTAGTTAGGATCACTTGATGTTTTTGCAGAGAATTCAGCTGTTCTAGTCCCAGCTACCACGGGTAGGCATACATATGGTGAACATATATACATATAGGAAAATACTCATGCACTTAAATTTTTTTAAAAAAAGGACCCTGGAGAAGTAGTCCAGCAGTTAGGAGCCACGTGTTGCTCTTTCAGAGACCCCAAGATCAATCCCCAGCACTCACATGCTGGCTAGTAACCATCTGTAACTCCAGTTCTGAGGGAATCCAACACTCTCTTCTGGCCACCGTGGGCACTACGCATATATGGTTCAGAGACTTATATGCAGGAAATATATCTATACACATAATAAAGTAAAAAACAAAACTGAAGCTAAGTGGTTCTGACGCAGGCCTTTAATCCCAGCATTCGGGAGGCAGAGACAGGTGGATCTCTGTGAGTTGGAGAACAGCCTGGTCTACAGAGTGAGTTCCAGGACAGCAAGAGCTACACAGAGAAACCTTGTCCAGAAAACAAAACAAAACACCTAAACTAAGACATACAAACAAACAAAACTGAAAGTAAGCATCACAGGAGAATGTGTTTATTTTTTAAATTATTATTACTTTATATTTGTGGGTGTTTTACCTGCATGTATGGTTGTGTCATGCAGAATGCTGAATGTGGATATGCTGTGGTTTAATTTAGAGTTCACTTTGAATACGTTTCTACTTTCACCTTTCAGGCAGAAGTATGCCTTTTGTTTATTTTGTTTTTTTGTTTGTTTGTTTTTTGTTGTTTTTTTTTCCAGACAGGGTTTCTCTGTGTAGCTTTGCGCCTTTTCTGGAACACACTTTGGAGACCAGGCTGGCCTCGAACTCACAGAGATCCACCTGGCTCTGCCTCCCTAGTGCTGGGATTAAAGGCGTGTGCCACCACCGCCCGGCTTCGTTTGTTTTTTTGAGACAGGGTTTCTCTGTAGCTTTGGAGCCTGTCCTGGAACTTGCTCTGTAGCCCAGGCTGGCCTTGAACTCACAGAGGCCTGCCTCTGCCTCCCTAGTGCTGTGATTAAAGGTGTGTGCCACCACTACCTGGCTGTATTTTTTATTTTTTGTAACAGGATCTTCTTATGTTTAGCTTCACTGGCCTGGAATTCTATGTAAACCAGGCGGCTTCAAATGCACAGAAATTCACCTGCCTCTTCCAAGTATTGGGATTGAAGATGTGAACCACCACCCCAGGCCCAGGAGACTGTAGATAGAAGCTCAGAGAACTAAAGCTGTTGTGCTAGACTGTTAACAATTGTATTTATTTTGTGTGAGTGCAAGTGCATATTGGGGCACTGATATGTCAGTCCCAGGACAACTTGTGGGTGTCAATTTCTCCTTCCACAACATGGGTCCTTAGGAAGGGAGTCAGGTCCTTTACCCTTTGGTTTTGGGTTTGTTCTTTTTTTGTTTGTTTGTTTGTTTGTTTATTTGGTTGCTTGGTTGGTTTTGTTTTGCTTTTTGTTTTTCCAAGACAGGGTTTCTCTGTGTAACAGTCCTGGCTGTCCTAGAACTTGCTTTATAGACCAGGCTGGCCTCAAACTCAATGAGATCCGCCTGCCTCTGCCTCCCAAGTGCTAGGATTTGTGCTTTGTTTTTTTGTTTTATAGGTTTTTGGTTTTTTGTTTTTTCTAGACTGTATTTCTCTATGTAATTTTGGCTTACCTGGAACTCTCTCTGTAGACCAGGCTAGACTCAAACTAACTGAGATCTTCCTGCCTCTGCCTCCTAGTGCTGGGCTTAAAGGGGTGTACCACCATGCCCAGGGACCAGTTTTTTTTGACCTAGCGGGAACTCTGTGGTTACACGGTCTAGTTGCTAGAGTAGTAATTCTTCAGAAATGGGTGGGTGCAATGAACATTTTAAGTTTTCTCTTGTCATTGGTCAATGCCTCTTGCTGGCAGATAATCAAGAACTCCAGCACAGTTAGCAACATTTGAAGGTTGCTGATGTAGGAACAATATTCCTTTTACATATGACTTTCAAATTATGGTAAAATAGCAATGAGCCATGTAAGGCCTAAGCATATGTGCCTTGAAGTGTGGCTGGACTACTTTCCCAGATATTTTCAGAGAATCTTACAAACTAGATTAAACATGTGTTTATAGTTAACAAAAATAAAAATTAAAAAATAAAGCAACAGCCCTTGCTCCCCTAGTCCCCCAGGGCTTCACCTCATCAGATGTAACCTATGCAATCCACATTAGTAACTACTTATGACCCTCTTTCCCCCAAAAAGAAAAGGTTCTTTTTAAAAGCGATACATTTGTTTATTTTGGTTTTCAGGCAGTTGCTCCACGCAGCTCAAGTTGCCCTGTAATTTGCTTTATGGACTGGACAGGTGGCCTAGAACTCAGATCTGTTTGCCTCAGCTTCCTGAGTGCTGAGATTAAAGGAGTGCATTACCATTCCAGGCTCTGAAAAAGAAAAGATCAATTTGCAACACTTTGAGACATAACTTCAAAAGCTACAGAATACTATGGCTACCTTAACTACACTGAAAAGCAACTCCATGTGCCACCACTGCTGGTCACTCATGCTCCTTTGTGCTTTCTATTCCTAAGGACCCCCCCCCTTTTTTTATGAACATGGATATGCTGAGAATTTATCAATTTTGTTTGTTTATTTTTTTGTTTTTCGAGACAGTGTTTCTCTGTGTAGCTTTAGAGTCTGTCCTGGAACTCACTCTATAGCCCAGGCTGGCCTTGAACTCACAGAGATCCGCTTGGCTCGGTCTCCTGAGTGGTGGGATTAAAGGCGTGCGCCACCACCGCCCAGCTAGTCAGGTTTTTCTAGAGAATAGAACCAGTAGAATGAATATATATATATATATATATATATATATATATATATATATATATGATTTATTATTCATTTTATTTATAATTTAATGTAAAATTCATTTACTAGTCATATATATGATTTACTAGAGTGTCTTACAGGCTGTATTTTGAGTAGTCCAACAATGGCTGTCTTCTTATAGAAAGACCAAGGACCTGCTAATTGTTCAGTCCGGGAGACTGGATGTCTCAGCAGTCCCATCTGGTGCTGGGGTCCCAGGGGAGTCCCTGAGAGTTGCCAGGCTTTAGTCTTCCTTGGAATCCTGAAGAAGTAGGTCTAATCCCACTGAAGAAATAAATACTTTAGGAACAGGATGAATGGATTTGGCAGTTCGAGTGAGGGCAAGCTGGAACAAAGCAAAAGCTTCCTTCTTCCAGGACCTTTTATGTGCACTGTGATCAAAAGGTGTGGCCCAGATTCAGGATTGATCTTCTACCTCAGATAATCCAGCCAAGACAAAGCACTAACAGGCTAGGCAGTGGTGGTGCATGTTTTTAATCCCAGCACTCAGGAGGCAGAGGTAGGTGCATCTCTGTGAGTTCGAGGCCAGCCTGGTCTCAGGACAGACAGGGCTACACAGAGAAACCCTGTCTTGAAAAAACAAAAAACAAAAACAAACAAGAAAAGACATATCTTGACGGATGTGCCCAGATGCTTGGGTTTTAGTTAATTCCAGATGTAGCTGACAACCATGATCAGAAGTAGAGAGTGATCAAAGAAGGCACCTGAAGTGACCCCCAGCTTCCACACGCTTGTGGACAATACGCATGTGCACACCCAGAGCTACACCACACACTCTCATACACAAACCGGTGGGTAAATGAGTAAATATGAAACAAAGAAAGAGGAAAAATTATTTAACCTAGCTAGGCCTGAGAGTTCATGCCTTAAACCGACCAACACTTGGGAGGCAGAGATAGGCAGATACCAGCTTGATCTGCACAGCAAGTTCCAACCCATCCAGGACTACATAGTGACACCCTGTCTCAAAAAACGAAAGAAAACCAAACATGATTTAACCTTATAAGGTGTTCTAGTCTACCCCTGTGGGATCTAACCCACAGCCTCAGGAAACCTGAGCAGTAAACAAAGCACAGACAGGTTTTTAAGGGCGTTGTGTCCTAAGGGCATGAACATGCTTTTGAGACAGATTACTAACAGACAAATACGTAAAGCATCATGGAAAATCAAAGCTATAGGGAATGTGTACTCTGAAAAATCAGAGGCCTTACCCTCAGGCATGAGGTAGGAGGATAAAAACCTCAGAAAAACGAGTGTTCCAAATGGCCAAGTGGGCTGTGATCTCTCTACCTCTGCCTCCCAAGTACTGCAATTAAAGACATGCATAATCACAGCTGGCTTACTCACCCTATCTATCTATCTATCTATCTATCTATCTATCTATCTATCTATCTATCTATCTATCTATCTTTCAAGACAGGGTTTCTCTGTGTTGCTTTGGCTGTCCTGGAACTCACTCTGTAAACCAGGCTAGCCTCAAACAGAGATCTGCCTGGCTTTATTTTTTGAAATTATTTTACTTTTAACCATAGCACTAAGGAGGCAGAAGTAGTTGGATCTCAAGTAGTTAGAGTTCAAGGCTAGTCTGATCTACATAGCAAGTTCCAGGCTAGCCAATGTGACACAGTGAGACGCAGTTTAAGGAAAAAAATATTTTATTTATATGGATATTTTACCTGCATGTATGTCCATGTACTAAGTGTGTGCTTGGTGTCCTCAGAGGCCTCTACCAGTGCTCTTAACCACTGAGCCAATTGTGAAATCCCAAGTAAATACAATCTTTAAAAAAAGAAAAATTAGCGCCGGGCGTTGGTGGCGCACGCCTTTATTCCCAGCACTCGGGAGGCAGAGGCAGGCGGATCTCTGTGAGTTCGAGGCCAGCCTGGGCTACCAAGTGAGCTCCAGGAAAGGCGCAAAGCTACACAGAGAAACCCTGTCTCGAAAAACCAAAAAAAAAAAAAAAAAAGAAAAATTAGCTGGATAGTGGTGGCACAGGTCTTTAATACCAGCACTTGGAAGGCAGAGGCAGGTGAGTCTCTAGGAAGGGGCCAGCCTGGTCTACAGAGCTAGTTCCAAAACAGCCAGGGCTACACAAAGAAAAGAAACCCTGTCTCAAAAAAAAAAAAAAAAAAAAAAAAAAAAAAAAAAAAAACCAAAGAAAATAAATAAGAAAGTAAGAAAGACCAAAAAAGAAAGAAAGAAAAGTTAGAAAGCTGGGTGTGGTGGCCCTTGCCTTTAATCCTAGCACTCAGGAGGCAGAGGCAGGTGAATCTGTGAATCTGAGGCCCGACTGGTCTATATAGAGTTCCAGAACAGCTAGAGATGCATAATAGATCCTTGTGGTGGTATTGTGTTCCCCAAAATATTGTGCACTTAATAAACTTATCTGGGGTCAGAGAACAGAACAGCCACTAGATACAGAGGCCAGAAAATAGTGGCACATGCCTTTAATCCTATCACTTGGGAGGCAGAGATCCATCCGGATTTCTGTGAGTTTAAAGCCACACTGGAAACAGCCAGGCTTGGTGACTCACACCTTTAATCCATAATGTGAGCCTTTAATCCCAGGAAGTGATGGCAGAAAGCAGAAAGGTATATAAGGTGTGAAAACCATAAACTGGCTGGTTAAGCTTTTAGGCTTTGAGCAGCACAGTTCAGCTGAGATCCGTTTGGATGAGGACTCAGAGGCCTCCAGTCTGAGGAAACAGGATCAGGTGAGGAATTGGGGAGGTGAGGTGGCTGTGGCTTGTTCTGCTTCTCTGATCTTCCAGCATTGACCCCAATACCTGGCTCTGGGTTTGTTTTTATTAATAAGACCCTTTAAGATTCCTGCTACAGGCCAGGCGGTGGTGGCATACCTTTAATCCCAGCACTTGGGAGGCAGAGCCAGGTGGATCTCTGTGGGTTCGAGGCCAGCCTGGGCTACAAAGTGAGTTCCAAGAAAGGCGCAAAGCTACACAGAGAAACCCTGTCTCGAAAAACCAAAAAAAAAAAAAAAAAAAAAAAAAAAGATTCCTGCTACAGATCCTGTCTCAAAAAAAGGGAGGGGGTAGCTGAAGAGATATGTACAGGCAAAACATTCAAACACAGAAAACAAAAATAAATATTAAATAGAAAAAATGAAAGGAAAAGGAAGGAAGGAAGGAAGGAAGGAAGGAAGGAAGGAAGGAAGGAAGGAAGGAAGGACTTTAAGAATGATCATCATTGCTGAGTGGTGGTGGCACATGCCAACAGATGTGAGTTCGAGGCCAGCCTGGTCTACAGAGTGAGTTCTAGGACAGCCAGGGCTACACAGAGAAGCCCTGTATTGAAAAACAAACAAACAAACAGAATGATCATCATTGGTGGAATTTCTTTTCTCTTGATACTCTTTTTGTATGTTTGAGACTTCGTCTCTCTACATAGGCCTGACTATCCTGAAATTCACCATGTAGACCAGGCTGGCCCTGAACTACAGAGAGCGACTCACCTGCCTCTGCCTCTGCCTCCTGAGTGCTAAGATTGAAGATGTGTGCCACCACACCAGCTTTAACAACTTTAAAAAATACATTTAATTTGTATTTCATGTGTGTGAATATTTGCCTGCATGTATGCATATCCCAGTGATGATGGATACTCTGTAAGTAGAGTTTAGATGGTTTGTGAGTCACCATGTGGTGGTGGGAATTGAAGCCGGGTCCTCTGCAAGAGCAGCAAGTGCTCTTAAGCACTGAGCCCTCTCTGCAGCCCCTTCCTTCTGGATTCTTTGTCTCATTTTACCATCAAGCCGCCCCTTGTTGGCTAGGTGGTTGGTTTACTGTATTGTTTCATTTTGTTTTCTTTTTCCTTTTTATGTGTATAGCTGTTTAGCCTGCATGTATGTCTGTACATCACAGACGTACCTGATACCTTCAGAGGGCAAAATAGATTCCCAGGGGCTGGAATTCCTGGGGACAGTTTTGAACCTTCGCATGGGTTCTGGGACTAGAACCCAGGTCCTCTGGAAGAGCAGCCAGCACTTTTAACCACTGTGCTCTCTTTCCAGGCCCATGATTTTTTGTTTTGCTTTGAGATAGGATCTCACTATGTAGCTCTGGCTAGCCTGGAACTCACTACATAGAGCAGGCTGCCTCTGAGCAGAGCTCTGCTTGCCTCTGTCTCCTTTGTGCTGGGATTAGAGACCTGTTTTCACTGCACTCCGCCTCAGGGCCTAGTTCCTGCTTTTTAAGTGGTCTGGGTAGATTTTTCTCTTTTCAGTGGCTCAGACAAGAATGTCTTCTTCCTCCTCCTTCAGCTTCCCCACTTAGACTATTGCCAAATGATGGAAATGTAAATGACATTCTAATTTCTCCGCATCCTCACTTAGGGAGTGGTTAAGGCCTGAAGAACTCAGGAACTTTCCATCAAAGTCAGACAGGAAAGACCTCAGGGTGAGGCCAGGAAAGACTCAGGTTGCCCGTGAGCCAGGCACTGTGGAGCTGAGACTCTGGGAGCCCTGGTCGGCTGCTTTTGCGGTTCTAGCTTCCTGAGTTCTCACGCTGTCTGATCGCAGAGGTCTCTTCCTGGGTCTGTGGTTGGGTGTTGGGCTGACATGATGAGTTCTGTACATCGTACCTCCCAGAGCTAAGGAGCTTGCTTTTTTATTTTATTCCTCTCCTCATCTCCATGACAGACTCCATTGTAAATGTCCTGAGGTTGTGTATGAAGATTTGCCCAGCCAAGTTTGAGAAAGATCAGTTTCCTAACTTCTGTTGTTGCTGTGTTTTTGTTTTTTTAAGATAGGGTTTCTCTGTAACCTTGCCTGTCCTGGAACTCTCTGTAGGCTAGGTTGGCCTCAAACTCAGAGATCCATCTGCCTCTGCCTCCAGAGTACTGGGATTAAAGGCGTGCACCCCCACTGCCTGGTAAAGTTTCTAATTTAGTATTTTGTGTTTGGTCTTTATTATTTTATTTCTATTTTTCTTTTTCTTTTTTTGAGACAGTTTCATCGTGTAGCTCTGCCTGGCCTGGAACACACTATGTATATCAGGTTGGCCTGACTGCCTTCTGAGTTCTAGGATTAAATGTGACTTATTTTTTTGTAGAAATATCTTAAATATGCTATATTCAAAATCAAGTAGGAAAACAAAGGATCGTTTGGGGCCGGGGAGATGGTTCAGTAGTTAGGAACACTTGGTACTCTTCCTGAGGACCTGAGTTCAATTCTTCACATCTACATGGGCCTAATAGCTACTGGTAACTCCAGTCCCAGGGGAGTCTGATGCCCTTTTCCGGTCTCCACTTGCACACATGCACACAGTGCACAGACATACATGCAAACAAGACACCAATATACATTCTATCAAAATAGCTGGCCGGTGGTGGCGCATGCCTTTGATCTCAACACTCAGGAGGCAGAGGCAGGTGGATCTCTGTGAGTTTGAAGCTAGCCTGGTCTACAGAGCGAGATCCAGGACAGGCACCAAAACTACGCAGAGAAACCCTGTCTCAAAAAACCAAAAATAAATAAATAAATAAAAATAATAAAATAGCCGGGCGGTGGTGGCGCACGCCTTTAATCCCAGCACTCGAGAGGCAGAGCCAGGCGGATCTCTGTGAGTTCAAGGCCAGCCTGGACTACCAAGTGAGTTCCAGGAAAGGCGCAAAGCTACACAGAGAAACCCTGTCTCGAAAAACCAAAAAAAAAAAAAAAAAAAAAAAAAATAATAATAATAATAATAAAATAAATAAATAAAATAAAAAACTAAAAACTGTAGGAAAAAAACCACTGTCTTCAAAGCTCGAGCTTTCTTATGACAGCCACAGAGATCTTGGACTTTGGGTCTTAGAATTAGATCCCTTGCATTCAAGTCTCCATGGACCATTTCTGCTTTTCCTAGCTTCTCTGCTCTTGTCCAAGGTTATAAATGATTCATACTGGGTTTATTAATTAATTAATTTATTTATTTCATTAGTGTTTTGACTGCATGTGTGTCTGTTTGCGAGCATTGGATTCCCTGCAACTAGAGTTACAGACACGTGTGAGCTGCCATGTGGGTGCTGGGAATTGAGCCCAGGTCCTCTGGAAGAGCAGCCGGTGGTCTTAACCACTCAGCCATCTCTCCAGCCCCCTACCATTGAGATTTTTTTTCTTTTTCCCTTTAGGTACTGAAGCTTGAATCCAGATTCTCCTGTATGCTAGGCATGTGTTCTACCACACTCTATTTCCAGCTCTGTCTTTAAATTTTGTAAAGTGTTTTAAGGGTTGGGAAGGTAGCTGAGCAGATAAAGGCCCTCACCACCAAACCTGGATACCTTAGTTCACATCTCTAGCACCCTAATGGTAGAAGGGAAACCCTGACTCCCACCAAAAGTCCTCAGACCTCCACATGGGAGCTAGGGTATGGCCCCCTCTACCTGCCCACACCCAAACAAATTTTTTAGAGTTATTTTGTGTGTCTGCACATGTATGTGGGTCATGGCATCCTGGGGAGGGCAGAGGACAGCTCTGTGGAACCAGTCCTCTCCCTTTACTTTTATGTGGACCCGGGGCTTGAACTCAGATCACTAGGCTTTTCAGGGTACATGCTCTTATTTGGTGAGCTATCAGGCTAGCCCCAGCTTTACTCATTATTTATTTATCTATTTATTTATTTGAGACAAGGTCTTACTAAGTGTCCCTGGCTAGCCTGGAATTTGCTATGTGGCTGAGGCTGGTCTCAAACTCATGGAGATCTTCCTGCCTCTACCTCTGGAGTGCTAGGATTAAAGCCCTCTGCTAGCCACCATGCCAAACATGCTGTTTTTGTTTGTTTGTAGCCCTGGCTGTCCTGGATCTCACTCTGTAGAACAGGCTGGCTTCCAGCAGAGAGATCTGCCTGCCTCTTCTCCCAAGTTCTGGGATTAAAGGTGTGTGTCACCACCTTCGGACTCAATTTACTCTTTATTTTTGGAAAGGTGTCATTAAGTCACTCAGGCTGATGTTTGTGATACTCTTGCCTTCACCTCTTGAGTATCTAGGAGGACAAGGCTGAGCTACCAAGGCCTGACTTCAAAGTGTCATTTCACTGGTAACCAATTCATTACGCTAGAGCAGATCCTAAACAATGGAGTAGTTTATATACGGACACTAAGATATCTTTTTTTTTTTTGTATTGGTAAGAGCTGCAAATCCATCCATATTCCTCAACTAAATGTCCCTTTGTTGAGTTTGATATTAAAAATCCCATAGACAAGTGGAGTACTGTAGAGAACGTGGACAAGAAGAACCTTACTAAGATCACAAACTGAGACTTGTAACAGGAAGTCAGCCTTATAAGTTCTCCTCCTTATAAGAAAAATAGACGGGTGTGGTGGTGACGCACACCTCTTTTTTTTTTTTTTTGTTTGTTTGTTTGTTTTTTGTTTTTCAAGACTGGGTTTCTCTGTGTAGTTTTGGAGCCTGTCCTGGATCTCATTCTGTAGACCAGGCTAATCTCGAACTCACAGAGATCTGCCTGGCTCTGCCTCCCAAGTGCTGGGACTAAAGGCGTGCACCACTGACACCCGATGGTGATGCATACCTTTAATCTCAGCACTCGAGAGGCAGAGGTAGGCATATCTCTCTAAGTTTAAGGCCAGCATGGTTTACAGAGAAAGTTCCAAGACCAGCTAGAAGTATTATTACACTGAAAACTGTGTCTCAAAAATACAAAACAAACAAACAAACAAAAAATAGTAACAACTAGATAAATATGGCTGCACATGCCTGAAATACATAAGGAAACCCAAATATACAAACAAATAAAATAAACATTAAAAAGTAACCTTTTCAAAGGCCCAGAGGCTAAAAAGAGCCGTAGGAAATGACATAAGACATAAATGACATACATACAGTCAAAACAACCCTATACATACAAACAAAATAAACAAAGAAAAATGCCAGTGAAGGAGTAGGCTGTCTTCTTTAGCTGGGGCATGGTGGTGCACATCTTTATTCCCCACACTCTGTAGACGAGGCTGGTCTCAAACTCATAGAGATCTGCCTGCCTCTGACTCCCTAGTGTTGTCATTAAAGACCTGTGTCGCCACACCCAGCCAATTAAAGAAAATTTTAAAAAGAGAAAATGACAGAAAAGAGCTGGGCATGGTTGCTCATGATTGTGATTCCAGCATTTGGAAGGCCTAGAGAGGAGAAGCACTTGAGTTTGAGGACAGCCTGGGCTCTAGAGAGTGACCTTGTTTAAAAAAGAAAGGGTAGTGTTGTGTGAAGCATGCTGTGAAGAATTCTTGAAACAAAACAAAACAGCCATGTCTCCAGAGCCACACTAATTAAAAGGCCAGTGACTGTGGAGAGTCTGGAATGTTTCAGGTCTCACCTCTGTGTCAGACCTAGAGTCCTGATAAACCTTTGGAATGTATGGTCAGTTAATGAAACCCTATTCTCCACCCATGGAAGGGCTAAGAATGCTACCAGATAGCATCTAAGGTCTACAGTTGAGATTACCCCATTTTACGTAATGTTTCTTCGACTAATTTTTTGTTTGTTTGTTAGCTTTTTGAGACAGGGTTTCTCTACATAGTCCTACCTGTCCTGGAACCTAATATGGAGACCATGCTAGCCTTGAATTCACTGAGATTCACCTGGCCAGGTTCCCTAGTGCTGGGATAAACGGTGCAAACCACCACATCTGGCCTCTACTATATATATATATATTTTTTTTTTTTTTTTGGTTTTTTGAGACAGGGTTTCTCTTGTGTAGCTTTGCACCTTTCTTGGAACTCACTTGGTAGCCCAGGCTGGCCTCGAACTCACAGAGATCCGCCTGCCTCTGCCTCCCGAGTGCTGGGATTAAAGGCGTGCGCCACCACTGCCCGGCACTAATGTATTTTTTAAAATGCCCTGGTTTATAACTTTCTTTGTTTTGTTGCTATAAAACTCCATGAAACTATTTCCATGAAGTAGGTAATTTAAATCTGTGTTTTTCCAGGGCATGATCATTCACACTTTGGCTCCAATAACTTTCTCTTACTTCTTTTTACTTGAGAGCTATGTTTTTACGTGGAAGATGCACTTGTGTCAGAGAGCTGTGGATTACTGTGAGTTCAAGGTTATCCTTGTCAACTTTATGTATTGAGTTCCAGACTAGCCACTGCTACACATTGAAACTGTTTCAAACAAACAAGAAAGGAAAACAGAACGACCGAAAATGTGGTCAGATAAGCAAAGGCATAGGATACAGAAGGACAGATTGATTGATGGGTTAAGTAGCATGGAGAAGTGATGTGATTAGACTTATAATTTAAGAAGCGCAAGTCTGGTTGCTTCCAGTGTCAAAGCAAGTCATGATCGCCCCTGTAAATGGCAATTTCAACACTTCTTGTTGGCACTTGCTGAGTCCCGCGGGGAAAACCTCTCTTTTGTGGTGGCTGCATCTTGGACTTTGGTCCCTAGAGACAAAATACAGTTGTTTTTTTTTTTTTTTTTTTTTTTTTTTTTCCCTCAGCAGCCATAGGAATCCTTTTCTAGGGATGAGAGCAAAGACAGAGGTGAGAAGGCTCAGTTGAAAGAGGCAGAGCACACAGGGCAGGCTGGATGTGTGAGAATGAGAAAGCCTGGTGACACTCGAGCTTGAAGGCTTGCTTAGCTCTTCGTCTGGAGAAGGGAACAAGGCGTTTTGAAAAGCCCTCGCGAGTGAAGGACGGATTGGAAGAGGGAAAGCAACGAGCTGTAAAGACCACGCTCTTCGTGGAGAGTGGTGACAGGAGGCTGGAGGAAAGTGGGTGACTTCCAGATGCAGTAAGGGAGGCCAATTAAGACGGCAGATGGGCAGCATCCAGGCCCTGGCTGCTGGTGACCTCAGCGGTCACGGGTGAGTGCGGACTTGGTGTTCCCGCGTCAGGGAGGTGGGCGTGGCCTGCTCGAGCGGTCGTCCCGGTGACCGGGCGGGGCGGGGCCCGGGGCGGGGCCGCCGGGCCGCTGCGTCACTCGGTGGTGGCGATGGTGCGTGTGTGTAGGGGGCGGGGGATACGCTGGGCGCGTCCCCGGGGTCACGTGGTGCGCAGCGCGCACAGTCCTTCTGTCGGTTGGTCCTGGAGCGGCGCAGCAGGAGCGGGGCCGTGAGGTGAGCTCGTGGCGAGGCGCGGCGACGCGAAGCCAGCTGGTTGGGGCCGTGGCGGGGGCAGGCCCCGTGCCGCGCGCGCGCCGTGCGGGCGGGACCGGGGACGGACGTCTCCGCTACTGCGGGACCCTAGCTCAGCCCCGCTCCCCGTCTGGCCCCCGATCACCCAGCCCCGGAGGGAGGCCTGGGGACCGCTGCTGTGAGCGTGGCGGGCGTGCGAGTGCCGCCCAATCCCTGCGGCTGCCTGCGGGAGTGACGGCCACTACGGCCAATCAGCGCGGCCCGAGGGGGCTGGGCTGCGAGGTGCGGGCCCGGGGCGCGGAACGGGGCAGTGGGGGTGGGGAGGAGTGCCGGAGCTGCACCCCCCCCCCCCAGGTTGGCCCGTGAGATGGGGGCGCAGCCCACACTGGTGCCTCTGCCGCGGGAACGCGTTTTCGTGTAGAGCCTTTCTTACCCTGCTCTGGGAAGCACACCCTTTCCTCAAGACCCTGTATATGGGAGTGTCCCCTTTCTCTATAGTTTGGAAAATCTGGGCGTCGCTCCCCTTCCTTAAGCTCTAGTCCTGGGATTGTCTCTCGGTTTCTAACTATCCCTAAGAACAGACTGAAGGCATACTCGCTCTTCTTTGCTCCTCTATACTGAGGGGACACTCCCATATTCCAACCTAATTAACAGTTCTCCCTTTTCAGTTTGGGGTTCAGTCTGCAGATAGTTCCCTCAGAAGTCAGATCAGTAACCAAAGTTTTGGGATACTTTATTATATCCCACAACTCTGAGGAAAAGAATTCTTTACAGGCCCCAAATCTGGTATGCTTTCAGAAGTTAGTGAATTTGAGGGGCAGTTCTTTTTTTTTTTTTTTTTTGGTCCTGCAGTCTGAGGTGAGCGTCCCTTTCAGGTTCTAGTCCAACTCCTGATGGTATGGCACGTAGTTTCCAATTTCACTTATAAGGGAACTCACTGTCTTGTCCTTAAGTCTGTCCTTGTGGTTGCATTTTTCATGCGTACTCCAAACTAACTGGTTTTTTGGGGGAGACTCGCTTTCCTATCTAAGAGTATGTTTGCTTTCTGGGTCTCTTCAAGGTTTGAGATGCACCTCTTTTAGCAGGAACCATATCACCCAGGGGTGCAGCAAGTGCTGGGCACACCTTTCTCCTGGATCCTCCCACTCCAAGATGGGATTGTTCTTGAGCACCCTCCCCACCCACCCATTTTCCACCTCGCCTTTTTTTCTAACTGAAAAACATTATTTATTTGGTGTGTGTCATGACATGTATGTGGCAATCACAGGACAACTTGCAGGATTCCTCTGCTTCCACTTTGTGGGTTCTAGGACTCAAACTCATATGGTCATTCTTGGCTGCACGTGTCAAGCCGTCTAGCTAGCCAGTCATCTTGTTTTGAGATCAGGTCTTGCTTTAAATTCATGATCCTCCTGCCTTGGCACCGTGCTGAGATTACAGGTGCTCCTTCCTAAACCATCTCTTTCCTCTCTCTCTTTTTGGTTTTTCAAGACAGGGTTTCTCTGTGTAGTTTTGGTGCCTGTCCTGGATCTCGCTCTGTAGACCAGGCTGGCCTGGAACTCACAGAGATCCGCCTGGCTCTGCCTCCTGAACGCTGGGATTAAAGGCGTGAGCCACCACCACCCGGCCTCTCTTTCTTTTAAGCTTTTCTGCCGTTCAAGATAGTTTCACTCTTGAGTTTCCTTCCCTCTTTAGAGCCACATTCCCCTTCCTGTGCTCTCCAGGGCTCTGTAGTGGGTCTCTTTGGTCTTCCTCTGTTGACTGCGTATCTGCAGAACACTCTGTGTCCTTCCCCCTAGGGCAGTTCTTTTAGTCACCCCTCCCGAGCCTTTCTTCCCTGACAGGATCCCCTTCCATGCCCATGGCTTTCATTGTTGTGAAGCCCTGTGTCATGAAGTAGTCTAGGTTATTCTGGAACTTATTGGGTAGTCCAGGTTGGCTTTGAACCCATGAAGATCTCCTGCCTCAGCCTCACAAGTGCTGGGATTACAGGCAAGAACTACCGTGCCTGGCTCACACGACTTTTTATATGTCCTTTGTCTTTCTGCAAATAGGAATTCTCTTGGTTCACTGTCCAGGCATTTTCCTGGTTTCTGGTTCCTGTTGGTCACTGTTGTGCTTATCTGGTGATGATAACGATTCTCCCCTCTCTTCCTCTTCACTGGAGGTGGCTGTAAGACCAGGGCTGCCAGACCTGTTGCTGGAGTCAAAATGTAAAGGAATCCCCTTTGTAATTTTTGGTTATTCTTAGGACTCTTAATTCTGTGATGCATTACTTCCTGTAAGTTTCTGGTGAAGCTCTCCATTGTTTTTGTGGGTCTGATCACAGCAATCAAGACAGGAGGATTATTGCAAATTTAAGGCTGCCTGGTTCATATAATAAGTTCCAGGCTAGCAAAGGGTACATAACAAGATCCTGTCTCAAACAAACAGATCTGATTAGGTAGGTTCTACTTCCCCCTCCCCCCCAACACACCCCATGTCTTTGTTTTGTTTTTTTTTGAAGACAGTTTTTCTGTGTAGGCCTGTCTGTCCTGGAACTCACTTTGTAGACCAGTCTGACCTCAAACTCACAAGAGATCGCTTGCCTGAGGGCTGGGATTAAAGGCATGTGTCACCACTGCCTGGCTTCTTTTTTAACCTCTTTGTTCTGGGTGGGCTTCAAGGGCTTTTTCTAGTAATGTATATCTTCTAACCCTAAACTTTGTATAAAGAAAAGAAGTCATGTGGGCTGAGGGATGTAGCTCAGTGGTGGAATATTTGCCTACAGTGTGTGGAGGGCCAGGATGTGATCCTCAGCTTGAAAAACAGTGTGCAGCTGGGCTGTGGTGGTCAATGCCTTTAATCCCAGCACTAAGGAGGCAGAGGCAGGCGGATCTCTCTGAGTTCAAGGCCAGACTGGTCTACACTACAAAGTGAGTTCCAGGACAGCTAAAACTGTTAACAGAGAAACCCTGTTTTGAAAAAACAAAAAGCAAAGCAAAACAAACAAACAAACAAACACCCAGTGTGTGACCCTGCTTCAAATAAAAAAAAATGAATGAAAAGAAAAACTGTGTGTAGATCTCGCTCTCCTTCATGCCCTTGATTAATGTTTGCCTGTCTTTTCTCCTGACCCCCACTTTACAAACACCTGGGACATCTTGTCTCAGTAGGTCCTCACCCCTCCTATTTCTCTTTTCCTCTCCAGATTTTTGCATAAGGCTTTTCAGCCTTGAACCCCTGATGAGTTTCTCCACAGCTGGAGTTTCCAGTGCTTAGGGTATAATGACTCCTGACCTTTCTTCCTTTTGGGAAGTACTTGAATGTGCAGCTGCAGAGGCAGCCTGGGGGAGGGAGTTTGGATCTGAGAAGCTATACCAGTAGGGCAGGGCAGGAATACAGCATTTGAAGATCCAAGGCCTGAATCTCATCTGGAAACTGGACATTTGCCAGGCACCTGCTTCCTAGGGATGCTGGGAGATTTAATGGCACCCCCGGGAACCTGTAGGAATTAATGGGGCTTGTGGGGAAGCGCCCCGAACTCAGTCTGAGAACTTGAATAAAATTGACCATTGTTGTGCTTTCGAACAGCTAAGCTTCTTCAAATTTTTTTGTTCACTAAAGCCCTAAAACTAAGTTGTGTTATTTCAGGAAGGGAAATAAATCCCGTGTTCAGTACTACATTTCTCTAAAAAAGAAAAAAAAAAAAAAAAAAAAGAATGGAGGTCTGTGAGTAGTACCTAATAAACTATGATCTGCTTAAGTGAGCAGGTAGTTTGTCTCTTTGTTTGGTTGTTGCTGCTCCATCTGTATAGTGCAGTAAGTACACCCTTGATGGCCCTGCATTCCTGCTTCTCATCCTGGATGTGCCTGTCTTGTTAAAATGCTTGCTCTGATTTGGTAGATGGGGGGTGGGGTCTGAGTGTATGCCATTCTAGTTTTTGGGTGGTATTAAGATTAGGTAAGTACACATTGAGTAGCCAGATTCCATATACAGCTGGAGTGCTCAGTGAAAACTGAAAACTGATTGTTAAACAAATGCTGGGGTATTGTTTTCCACTGTCCCTTTGTTCAGACACACACACACACACACACACACACACACACACACACACACACACCTCAAAGTTGTACGAGTCCATTGTTCTCAGACAGGATCTTGTCTTGAATTATCTATGTATAGGCTTGAACATATACTTCTTGTGATGGGATTACAGATTTACACCGCTGTGCCCAGTTTCTTTTTTTCTTTCTTTTTTTTTTTTTTTTCTTTTTGGTTTTTCAAGACAGGATCCTGGAGAGCTCTGTAGATCATACTGGCCTTGAACTCACAGAGATCCTCCTGCCTCTGCCTCTGGGGGTGCTGGGATTAAGAGAGTATGCCACCACGACCCAATTTCTTTTTCCCCTCCCTTTTTTTAGTTTAAAAAAAAAAGAAAGGTTATTTTATTTTATGTGGTTGACTGCATGTATTTATCTGCACCATGAGTATGCCTAGTGCCCACAGAGGTCAGAAAAGGGAGTTGGATCCCCTGGATCTGAAGTTACAGTCATTTGTGACTTGCTTTGTGACTGCTAGGAATTGAACTGGGGTCCTCTGAAAGGTCAGCCAAGCCAGTACTCTCTCCAGCCTCAAACCCTCCCCCCCACTTTTTGAGATAGTCTTGCTATGTGTAGCCCATGGCTGTCTTCTTACCTCAGGGTCCGGTACTATAGATAATTGCCACTGTTCCTGGCTAACCTTTAGCTTTTTAAACTGTCTACAAAATTTATTGGTTTCTCTGTATGTTGCCATATTTAAGTGCTTAAAAATATGTTGCTTAAAGGTGAACTTGTTTTGTTTCTTGAGACAGGGTTTCTCTGTGTTGTTTTGGTGCCTGTTGTACATTCAAGACAAATGTTCTACTTTCTTCTTCTTCTTCTTCTTCTTCTTCTTCTTCTTCTTCTTCTTCTTCTTCTTCTTCTTCTTCTTCTTCTTTTTTTTTTTTGTTTCTTGAGACAGGGTTTCTCTGTGTTGTTTTGGTGCCTGTTCTGGATCTTGCTCTGTAGACCAGGCTGGCCTCGAACTCACAGAGGTCCATCTGGCTCTGCCTCCTGAGTGCTGGGATTAAAGGCCACCACTGCCTTGACTGGCTTTGAACTCCTGATCCTCTACCTCCCAAGTGCTGGAATTCTAAGCATCTGCTACTTATGCCCAGTTCTCAGTGGGTTTTTCCATTCTCTTAAATCATTTGTACCTGTTTGCCTGTTAGTTTTCTTGGCCCTTTTCCAATATGATCCTCGTCCAGGCCCTGATCAGGATGAACCTGAATGACGAGACTGTTTTGTGTCCCTGATCTTCCCCTAAGCCTTCCATTCCTCACACGACTGTCAGATTATCTTCAGGGACAGATTTGATCTGGATCTGGCACTAGTCCCAGCTCTTACACTCACATGTGACCTCAGGCAAATCACGTTGTGCTCTTAGGGCTAGGCCTCATTCTCCCCAGCTGAACGCTGAGCAGTTACTGATTTCAAGGTTCACCCCTCACAGAATCTGTAGGGACCTTGTTTAGAGCCAGCTGCCTGCAGGAACACCTAGTAGCAGGTCTGATTTCCTTCACATGCTTCAGTGGGCAGACTGCCAGTGGTTTCCTTGTCCCAAGTCACTTTTGCTGGCACTGTGTCCTTTTTAGCCAAACAGCCAGCCTGTCTTCACACCCCGTGTCAACCTTCTTCTGCCTCTGTGTGCTCTTGTCAGTTGTGGGCTGTATTTCATTCAGAACTACCTGAAGTTCTCGAAGAAGTCGGCTTGAGTTCTCCATTCAGTATTAGCTGTCTGTCTGCATTACTAAGGGAGACTGTTGGGTTTTTTAGGCTGTATTTTGTATATAACCACATTTACTTGTAAATGCTTTTAAATAATGCATATTTTAAGTGTTTTCCTTCCACATTCCAACCTTTTAATATTATTAATATTTGTGTGTGTATGTAAGAAGTATGTGTGTATATGTGTATTTTTGGAAGCCAAGGTTCTTCAATCACTTAGCCCTTTTATATTTATTCATTTATATAGATCAGGTTGGCCTCAAACTCAGAGATCTGCCTGATCTTGTCCGTCCCCCCCCCCCCTTTTTTTTTTTGAGATATAGATCTGGCTATCCTGGAACTCACAGAGATCCATCTGCCTCTGCCTCCTGAGTGCTGGGACCAAAACCAAATTTATTTACTTAAATTTTTTTCTTTTCTTTTCCCCACCTCTTTTATTTGTTATTTTTCGATCTTAATTATACACCTTTTTTTTGTGTGTGTTTTACCTTCATATCTATGTACTTTGTGCATGCAGTGCCCTCTGAGGCCAGAAAGAGGGTATTGGATCCTCTGGAACTGGAGTTACAGACAGTTGTGAGCTGCCCTATGGGTGCTGGGGATTGAACCTGGGTCCTCTGGAAGATCAGTCAGTGCTATTAACCAATGAGCCATAGCTCCAGCTCCCTCCATCTTACTTTTTGAGGTAAGAGCTCATTGAACCCAGAGCTCTCCATTTTGGTTAGATTGGTTGGCCAGAGAGCCCCCGGGATCCACCAGCCTCTCTCTCCCCTGCTGTGGTGAGGATACAGGCAAGTGCTGCCAGTCTGGGCTTTTAAATGGGGCTGGGTCTATCTAAACTCAGGTCCTTTTGTTTGCACGGCAAGCATTTTACTCACTGAGCAATCTCCCCAGACCTTATTTTTTATTTTTAAATTTTTCTTGAGATGGGATCTCCCTGTGTAGATCAGGTTGGCCTTGGGTTTGTGAGAATCTGACTGTCTTTGCCTCTTAAATGCTGGGATTACAGGCAGGTATCATCATGCCTGGTTCCCTCTCCAACTCCCACCCCCACTGCTTCCCCTCCACCCCCTTTTAATTAGCAGGGCAAGTAGCATGAAATTCTGAAGGTGAAAGGCAGTTTGCAGCCAGATGGAGTGGATTGTGCTTAGAATTCCAGCACTGGGGAGGTGGAACACAGGGGAATCAAGAGTTCAAAGCCATCCTTGGCTGCATAGTGAGGTCTGCCTGGCTTACCGGGACTGTCTCAAACAACACGAAAAGCGGTTTGCTTTGCTTTAAGACCTGGAGCTAGTGGGTGGTGGTGTGTGCCTTTCATTCCTGCACTTGGGAGGTAGAGGCATGCAGATCTCTGTGAGTTTGAGGCCAGCCTAGTCTACAAAGTGCATTCCAGGACAGCCAGAGCTACACAGTGAAAACCTGTCTTGAAACCCCCCCCCAACCCCCCCCCCAAAAAAAAAACCCGAAACAAACAAATAAACCCAAAACTGTGCATCTAAACTTTGAAAACATGTACTAAGTGCAGATACCTTTCAAAAACTACCCTAGAGGGCTTGGAGAGATGGCTCAGGGGTTAAGAGGCTGCTCTCCCAGAGGTTCTGAGTTCAATTCCCAGCAACTCCATGGTGGCTCAGAACAATCTAATGTGGGATCTGATGCCCTCTTCTGGCATGCAGGCTTCTTGCAAATAGAATATTCACACACATAAAATACATAAATAAATAAATCTTAGGAAACAAAAGTTAAGCAAACAAACCCTATTTCAGAGCTGACACATACCTGAAATCCCATTGCTCTGAAGGGTGAAGTCGGGAGCTTGAGATGCAGCGTGTTCAACCTTTTGACATTGCAGTATGATATAGTCATCTGCAGATATATTGGGCCAGATTCACAGCTATCCTGGGATGCATCTGCCCTGTGGACTACGGGTTGGATATGCCTGATAGAGTTTGAGGCTAGCCTGGTCTATATATCAAGACTTTGCCTCTAAAAGAAGACAAAACAAGGCTGGTAAGATTGCTCAGTAAGAGTGCTTGCTGATGACCTGAGTTTGATTCCTGAAACCCATGTAAATGTGAAGGAGAGAGGTAACTACAAAAATTGATTCCTGCAGTCACAGATACATCTACACATATGCATAATAATAAAAATCCTTTCAAAAAATTAAACAAGCTGCGAGTGGGGCTTGCTGGTGTGTACCTTTGATCCCGGCTCTCTGGTTGTAAAGTTAGAGGTAGTGCTCGCTGAGTTTCAGGCCAGCCAGGGCTACGTAGTGTTCACAAACAGACAGAACAACATGACTCAGGTGGGGAATGTAGCTCAGTGATAGATCACTTACTTAGGATATGGGGGGTCCTGGATGGATCCCCAGCAGCATAAACAAGGCCCCTAGATTTCTAATGAATTCCTTGAGAATGTCTTGATAACCATTGCTGATGAGTATGGAAATCAGTCCTCATAGGTGCATTTGGTCTACTGATTTATTGCCCTCACTTCTTAGAAAGGAATATGGGGAAGATAGCTATAACTATATAGATAATATTTGGTGGTCCTGGGCTTGGACCCTAGGATACTCTCATTCTTGGTAAGTACTCTGTCACTTAAAATGTTTTTTTATGTTAAAAATTATTTTTATTCCTGTGTTTATTTTTTATTTATCTTTTAATTTTTTTTTTGAGACAAGGACTCACTATATAGCTCTGGCTGTCCTGGAACTTACTATGTAGACTGACCTTAAACTCACAGAGATCCACCTGTCTGTCTCTGCCTTCAAGTGTAGGGATTAGTGTGGCCTGTGCCAACATGTTCAGCCCCCCCCCCTTTTAAAATAAAAAAAATTTTTAGGGTTTTTTTTTTTTGTTTGTTTGGTTTGGTTTTTTTTTGAGACATGGTTTCTCTTTATAGCCATGACTGTCCTGGAACTTGCTCTGGAACTAGACCAGGCTGGCCTTGACCCTAGAGATCCACCTGCCTCTGCCTCCCGAGTGCTGGAACTAAAGGCATGCACCCCTGTCTGGCTTGGTTTTTATTTTATTTATATGGGTATTTTGCTTGCATGTGTGTCTGTGTGCCATGTGCATTGGCAGTGCTTGTGGAGGCTTGAAGAGAGTGTTGGCTCCCCTGGAACTGGAGTCATAGAAGGCTGTTAGTTGTCATGTGGGTGTTGGGAATTGAACCGGGGTCCCCTGGAAGAGCACTGGTTGCTAGTACTCCTAAGTGCTATCTCTTCAGCCCCCAGCCTTTTGTCTTATTTTATTTGTTTGAGATGGGTTTTGCTGTGTAATTCAGGTTGTGTAGTCCTCCTGCCTCCGCCTTCAGAGTACTGGGATTACAGGTGTGTGTGTGTGTGTGTGTGTGTGTGTGTGTGTGTGTGTGTGTATGTGTGTGTGTGTGTGTTTAGCCACTCAGTTTTGATAGGTTACAAGCTTAGAGAGAGGAGTGGTGCTGCCTTTGGGCTGCTTTCTCAGGGACTGCCCCACTGATCTTGACTCACAGTGAGGTAGCCTAATCAAAATCAAAACCTTTACTTGGAATAGCGGTGATAGCTTTGTTGGGTCCTTGCCTGGATCTCTCCAGCTGGACCTTGGTTATTTGGCCAAATGGAACGAATGAGCTTTCAGAAACCTTGTAAAACCTTCAAGAGTCTGGTATTAGTCACCATGTGTAAATAGGATGGTTGTGGGGAAGGGAGGTGATGCTTGAGTCGGTGGTCTTTGGGAAAGGACTCAGAGGTGTCATTTGGGGGAGGGTTTAAAATGAGGCCTTTATTCCATGAAGGAACATAATCCTAGGAATTCAACTCCTAGGTGTCGTAGGGGAGTGCATTTGGATGTTTTTCCTAGTAGAAGCCTATGATTTTGAGGTCTCTTTCCCACATAAAAAAGGTCTAATCGGTAGTTCCACTACACCTTTATACTAACTCTCTGGAGGCAGGAGCATCTCTGAATTGGAGGCCAGTCTGGTCTCCAAAGGAAGTTCCAGGCCAGCCAGGGCTGCATAGTGAGACCCTGTCTTAAAAAGAGAGTGGGATGTGTATGTGTCTACAGCTGGGTAGATTGACTTACCTTTCTTGCTTCTGCAGGAGCACAGATAATTGAAATACCTAGGTTGTGGAAGTCTGTCATGGAAACTCCGGCGCTTAAAACTTCCCACCTCTTCCAGGTGCTGGGGTTACAGACATGCTAATGTTCCTGACCCTTCGTTTTCAGAAAAGAAAACATAGCAGTCCCTTATCATTGTATTGTCAGGATTCTAAAGACCATTTTTGAGAGGTTTGATTTTTTTTTTTTTTTTTTTTTTGAGACAGGATCTCATGTAGTTCAAGCTAGCCTCAAATTTGCTCTGTAGCTGAGGAATGACCATGAACTTCTAATCCTCGTGCCTCCACCTCTTAAGTGCTTGGATCACAGGCCTGTATTGCCACTATCTGCCATGAGGCCTTTCTAGGTTTTAAGTTTTGAATTACTGCATATTTGGGTATGTAGAGGGTACTAATGGCATAGCTTGGCCATGGAGGGTCAGATGGCATCCTTTCCTCTAGCCAGGTGAGTCTGGATTGAACCCGAGTCCTCTGGACAAGCAGCCGGTGCCCTCACCGCTGAGTCATCTCCTCAGCCCCCAAGCCACAATATTTTCAGATAGAGCATTGTATGTGGCCCAGGCATTGCAGCCTTGCATTGGTGATGCTGCTGCTTTAGCGTCAAGGGTAGCTGGGATTATAGTTGTCTGTCACCACAACCTGCTCAAAGGCCATAAATAAATGTATGTATGTATACACACATAATATTGACAGGATTGTACATGTATACAGTGTATTTTGATCATTTCCACTAGGCCTGTGCCCCCCCCTTTCATATAACACACCATTAGTCCATCCATATTTGCATGGATATGGGAACATCCACTGTAGCATGGGCACACACTTAAAGAAAAGTAACTGTCCCTCTTTCAATTACCACAGCTCCTCAGCTAAGGGTAAGGCTGGCTTGATCTAGTGCAGCTCTCCCGTAAGTAACCACTGCTGTGGCTTCCTTCGTATGTACAACAACTGTTTTCCTATCCAGGGCAGAGCAGTTCCCAGCAACCTCCCCAGCCTCTCATCCTCATTCTTTTCACCCCATCTTCCAAGATACGCCCTTAGGGGGCGGGGAGATTGGTATAGATGACCTATTTAGGGCTGAACACTCGATTCCACCGACTCTCAGCACTTTGATCAGCTGTCTTTTTTTTTTTTCTTTCTTTCTTTCTTTCTTTTTTTTTTTTTTTGGTTTTTCGAGACAGGGTTTCTCTGTGTAGCTTTGCGCCTTTCCTGGAACTCACTTGGTAGCCCAGGCTGGCCTTGAACTCACAGAGATCTGCCTGCCTCTGCCTCCCGAGTGCTGGGATTAAAGGCGTGCGCCACCACCGCCCGGCTTTTTTTTTTTTTTTTTAAGATTTATTTATTTATTATGTATACCAAGAGGGAACCAGATCTCATTACAGGTGGTTGTGAGCCACCATGTGGGTGCTGGGAATTGAACTCAGGACCTCTGGAAGAGCAGTCGGTGCTCTTAACCTCTGAGCCATGTCTCCAGCCCTCAGCTGTCTTTTTTTTTTTTTTTTATAATTTATTTATTTTTATTTTATGTGCATTGGTGTTCTGCCTGTATGCACGTCTGTGTGAGGGTGTTAGATCTTATAGTTACAGACAGTTGTTAGCTGCCATGTGGGTGCTGGGAATTGAACCCATGACCTGTGGAAGAGCAGTCAGTGCTCTTAACCGCAGATCCATCTCTCTAGTCCCAGCTGTGAGTCTTTAATTAGCCACTGCTCACTGCAAAAAGAAGCTTGTCTGCTGGGTGCCATAGCTAAGTTCCTTAGTTTTGGCCTTTTTCTACCATGTAGGGTTGGGTCATTGCTGCTGGTTTCTCTGTATTGTTGGGAATGAGATATTTGTCAAGGATTTGGCATGCAGCAAAAACTGAACAGATGTTAGCTATTTCCTGGAATTAATAGATAAGGAGGCCAGGAATAAATGTTAATATTTAAAGCATAAGAGAATTAGTTGTCACTGAGTGGTGGTATTGCATGCCTTTAATCCCTGCACACAGGAAGCAGAGGTAGGCAATCTCTGAGTTTGAGGCCAGCCTGGTCTACAGAGCTAGTTCCAGGACAGGCAGAGCTGTTACACAGAGAAATCCTGTCTAGAAAAACCAAAAAAGAAAAAAAAGGAGAGAGAGAAAATTAGTTGTCTATTAAATAATGTGTTCTTAACATTCTGTGAGCAACAAAAGAGCTGCTTTTTCAGGGGAAAACAGTTTAGCTGTGTTTTCCTGCGACTTTCAGAAAGAACACTCATGTAGCCAGGTTATGGTGGCTCATGCCCATAAGTCTAAGACAGGAGGAGCCAACCTGGGCTACAGAGTGAAACTTTATCTCAATAAAAGGAAATAGGGGGAGCCGGGCGGTGGCGCACACCTTTAATCCCAGCACTCGGGAGGCAGAGCCAGGCGGATCTCTGTGAGTTCGAGGCCAGCCTGGGCTACCAAGTGAGCTCCAGGAAAGGCGCAAAGCTACACAGAGAAACCCTGTCTCGAAAAACCAAAAAAAGAAAAAAAAAAAAAAAAAAAAAAAAAAAGGAAATAGGGGGAGAGAAGAAAAAAGAATCTACCCCAAACTCACTACAATCGTGGTGGCTCACACCTATAATCCCAGTATTTGGGAGGCCAGAGGCCGGCAGATTTCTGGAGTTCAAAGCCAGCCTGGTCTGTGTAAGCAAGTTCCAGGCCAGTCAGGGACACATGGTGATCCCTGTCTTGGGGGGAGGAGGGGGAAAACAACCCACAAAAACCAACCAAACAAAAAAAAACTAAAAAACAAAACAGCAACCTCCCTTCCCCCTCAAAAAAAACCCCAAACCAAGCCTCACTCCAGACCTCTAGTCTGAAGTCTTTAGACAATGGAGATGCTTGCAGGCTTAAGTCCCAAGGGCCTAAGAAGAGTAGTTCAAGATTTTGTCAGACCCCAGGGACAAAATCACAGTCTCTCTTCAGGTGCTCTGTTCCTTAGGTTTTGCCATCCTCCCTGTGCCCCCATAGGGTATCAATAATAGTTTGTATGTGTTTCTGTGTTTTTTTTCCTTTTCTTTTCTTTTCTTTTCTTTTCTTTTCTTTTCTTTTCTTTTCTTTTCTTTTCTTTTCTTTTCTTTTCTTTTCTTTTCTTTTCTTTTCTTTTCTTTTCTTTTCTTTTCTTTTCAGGATTCTAGCACGGAGTCCTTTAATCCTCCGTAGGATGGTACTGACCTTATTCTGCTTTCCTAGTGAAGAAGCTGAGGTCACCCCATAGCATGTGTATGTCACATAAGGTCACTGCTTGTTAGATGCTAAGGTTCATCAAGAGTTCCTTACCAGCCGGGAGGTGGTGGCACACACCTTTAATCCCAGCACTCAGGAGGCAGAGGCAAGTGGATCTCTGAGAGTTGAGGCCAGCCTGGGCTACAGAGCAAGTTCTAGGACAGCCAGGGCTGTTACACAAAAGAAACCCTGTCTCAAAAAAGCCAAAAAAAAAAAAAAAAAAAAAAAAAGTTCCTTACCTTCAGCTGAAACCAATATTGAGCTGTGATTGAGCAGGTCAGATGTTGTGGGGTACAGAACTGACGCCTTGTTGAGAGGAACTGATGTCTGTGCTGAGGCCTGATGGAGCAGGGAGCGGCAGAAGCAGCTTTTCCGTAAAGTTCTAGAGGTTGGAACGTCAAGCAGTCTGGATTAGTAGGGCTTAGGGCTGCGAGATCAATAGCCTTGACTGCTTATTGTGAGTCAGGCTCTTGGAAACCTGTGTGAAAGGATGCACTATATATTATAGGGGAGGAGCCTGGGCTCGGGGGCGATCCCAACCTAGGCCAGCCACCCTGCTGCAGAGTTCTGGCTCATAACTGCTAAGATAGACTTCCCTGCTTCCCTCCTTTCCAGCTCCCATCTTTAGAGACCCCTTTTGACTTGGCAGTGTAGTTGTTATGTGGAGTCAGACTCCCTGAGTTCACTTCTTTGTTCTCAGAAAACCCAGCCCGGCTTCCAGACACCCACTGTCTCGGTGTACTCAAAGCTGGCCTTGAACTCAATCTCCTGCCTCCAAGTTCCTAAGTGCTGGGGTTATAGGTATATACCACCATGTCCTCCCTGCTTGTGTATATGTGGGATTATATACATGTTTGTGTGTGTTCATGTATAATCACAGCCCTCAGGAGGTAGAGGCAGCAGGAGGATCCATGTTCAAGGTCATCCTCAACTACATAAGATCCCATCCTAAAAATTTTTTTTAACCAAAATGGGGTGAGGGGGTCCTTAATTGGGTACCCCTTGGCAATGGAGAAACCTTGACGTAGGGCCTGCAGAATGGTGACCAGAAAATGAAGTAGTGCTGAGTGTCTAATCCTGGCCACTTGAGACGCTGAGGCAGGAGGAGTCTGGCTACAGAATAAGACCTTGTCACCAAAAAAAGAAAAAGACAAAGTAAAGAGGAGTTCAGGACACAGCCAGTGTCAGGCTGGAGGCTCTCATTCTGCAGTGATGGGGAAGGAGGAGGAGGGACTGTGAGGGTAAGATGTTCCCTTAGCAGGCTCTCCCACTGACTCTGGAAAGTTCCAGCTAGCCTGTTCTTAGTAATATGGAATGAGTAAACTCAACCTGTTTAATTAGGGAAGGAACAGCTTGGGTCCTCAGAGAATGCATTTTTTGTTGTTTTGAAAACAGTGTTCTTCAGGCTACTTCAAACTTGGGGCAACCCTCTTGTGTCAGGGTGCAGCCTTATTTTATCTATTTATTTCCTCCCCCCCCACTAGAGTTACAGACAGTTGGGAGCTTCCATGTGAGTGCTGGGAATTGAACCTGAGTCCTTGGGAAGAGCAGCCATCTCTCCAGCCTGCCTTATTTTATTTATTACTGTGTGTGGGATTCTTGCATGGGTTGGGGTGGGCTGTGTGTGCTGTGGCACCTGTGTAGAGGTCAGAGGACAACTTTCACAGTCTCTGTTCTCTTTTTGGGTACATCTCAGGATCTCACAGAACTCAGGCTGTCTGTCGGTTTGCATTAGCCATCAAGGGTTTTACCCAATGAGTTATCCTGAAGGCCCCTAGAAACCTTTTTTTTTAGTTTTGTTTTTTTTTTGTTGTTGTTGTTTTGTTTTTTTGTTTTTTATTTATTATGTATACAGTGTTCTGCCTGCATGTATGCCTGTAGGCCAGAAGAGGGCGCCAGATCTCATTACAGATGGTTGTGAGCCACCATGTGGTTGCTGGGAATTGAACTCAGGACCTGGAAGAGCAGCCAGTGCTCTCAACTGCTGAGCCATCTCTCCAGCCCCGGTTTTGGTTTTTTTAGAGACAGGCTTTCTCTGTGTAGCCCTGGGTGTCCTGTAACTCTTTCTGTAGACTAGGTTGGACTTGAATTCACAGAGATACGCCCCTGCCTCTGCCTCCTGAGTCTAGGATTAAAGGCGTGAGCCACCACTGCCCAGTTAGAAAGCTTTTTTTTTTTTTTTTTTTTGGTTTTTTTTTTTTTTGAGACAGGATTTCTTTGTGTAGCTTTGCGCCTTTCCCGTGACTCACTTGGTAGTCCAGGCTGGCCTCGAACTCACAGAGATCCGCCTGGCTCTGCCTCCCAAGTGCTGGGATTAAAGGCGTGTGCCACCACTGCCCGGCAGAAAGCTTTTTTTAGAAAGTTTTTAAACCTTTTTTCCCAGGGCTGGAGAGATGGCTCAGTGGTTATGAGCACTGACTACTACTGCAGAGGACTTGGGGTCAGTTTTAGGACTCATGTCAGAAGACTAGCAACGTTTGTAACTCTAGGTCCAGCATATGTGATGACACTCTGGGCACTGTCTACATGTGGTGTACACATACATACAGGCACAATACTCATACATGTAAGGAATGGTTTCTCTGTGTTGTTTTGGTGTCTGTCCTGTATCTTGCCCTGTAGACCAGGCTGGCCTCAAACTCTCAGAGATCCACCTGGCTCTGCCTCCCGAGTGCTGGGATTAAAGGCGGGTGCCACCACTACCCGGCAAGAAAAACTTACATAAAAAAAACCCCACAATCCTCTTGAGAGCTGGAGAGATGGTTGAGTGGTTAAGAGCACTTGCTAGTCTTGCAGAGGTCTGGGTTCAACTCCTAGCATCCACACAGCAGTTGACAACTGTCTGAAATTCCAGTTCCAGGGGATACAACATCCCTCTGACATCCACAGGCACCAGGCATGCGTGTGATGCACAGACACACATATTAGAAAGATACTGACATAAAAGAAAGTTCTCTCTCTCTCTCTCTCTCTCTCTCTCTCTCTCTCTCTCTCTCTCTCTCACACACACACACACACACACACACACACACACACACACACACACACACACACACACAGAGCTGGGTAGATGACTGAGCAGTTAATAGCACTATCACCTCTTCCAGAGGACCTGGATTTGATTCCCAGCACCCACATGGGGGCTCACAACCATCTGTAACTCCAATTCCAGGGGACCCAACTTTTCTGGCTTCTGCAGCTATAAAATAAAAAACAAACAAAAAACAACCCACAAAATGGAACTAAACTTTCCCTCCCCTCCCTGTCTTCATCTGTCCTGTCTCCACGCTGTCAAGTTTAATAGCCTGGTGGGGTGTGAGGCAGGACAGGGCCCTGCTTGAAACCACTTGTAGTATTTGTAGCACTGACTCGCCTCAGACTTACTTCGTAGTGGAGGATGATCTCAAATCTGTCTCTGTCTCTCAGGCGTGCTTCATGGCGTCTGGCATTTATTTTATCTTTTTAAGGTCCTGGGAATTGCACTCACAGCTCCTGTATGCTAAAGCATACATCCTGTGCTATGTCCTCCAGTCCTATGCTAGACATTTTAGTCGGCCCCTTAGAGACTTTTCTGCTCTGATCCTCTCACAGCACCCAAGGTATGCCATTATCCCTATTTGATAGATAACAGGAAAGCTGGCTTGAGGAGGTAGGTCATAAACAAAATTGGACTAGTAATTAGGGATGTGGACAGTCATGTCCACTTCCAGCACTTGGGAGGCAGAGGTAAGCAGTTTACGAAGTGAGTTCCAGACCATGGATGGCTGCATAGTAAGATCCTGCCTAAGAACAAGCTAAGCAACTCGAGGATTGCCTCTTTCTCTGTGAGTGTCCTAGAATGTTCTTAATTTTCCTTTTCTGAATGTGGAAGCTTCCCTCTACTTGTCTTCTGACTTCCACGTGGATACTGTGCCACACGGGCCCGTACACACAAAATAACTAAAAGTTCAATAAACATTTTAAATGAAAAAATACTGTTTTTCCTAAATGTGAGCATTAGTTCTAGATTTCTCCAGAACTGGATGTAAGAGGATCTTGGTTTCTTGTCACAAATGATGTTTTTGCATTCTGAATTGTAGTCTTCTGATTCAAGTGACAGTAGGAGATTCTAAGCATCTTCACAGCATGCCCCTCTCTTCTGGCTTGAACTTTGAAAGATGGCCATGGCTAGCGCTCCAGCCATTCCACTTTCCTCTGCACAGGACCTAACTTATCTCTGGCCTTTTCTGCTTGTTGTAAAGGTGTGATAATGCTGGCATAGCCTTTGAAAGGCTTCAGTGGCTTTATCTTCCTTTATCCAGATGCTGTCTCTGTCTACAGGCATAGATACAGACACAGCCATGTGTGCTTAGGGGATAATCTTACTTTTGACAACAGGTTTCTCGTGCTTGGATAATTTTTTTTTTGTTAGATTCATGTTGATTTTTATTTCTGAATGTGTGTGCCTATGTGAGTGTGTAGATACCCACAGAAGCCAGAAGAAAGCATCAAATTCCCTGGAACTGGAGGCTGTTGTGAGCTGCCCACTGTAGGTACTGGGAACTGAACTCAGATCCCTGAAGAGCAAGTGCTCTTCACTGCTGAGCCCCTCCCCAGCTCTGCCCTGTATAATTGTATATAGCCTTGTATAAGCTGTCAGTGCCTGAGAGGTTCCGTTTTTCTGCACTTATATCTCCTTTCAGTGTCATGGGAACAAAGAGTTTAGTCTTAATTGTATTACCTGGCTTTGAAGGTCCAGTAACACAGTGTAAGTATCAATTCTTTGACATTTTATACTATCTAATGTGGAGGTGGGAGGAGAGCTTGTGGGAGTTTGTTCTCTCCTTCCACCATAGGAGTTCTGGGGATTGAACTCAGGTCTTCAGGCTTAGTGGCAAGTTTACCTATAGAGACATCTTTCCAGTCCACAAATAAATTCTTGCATTTAAAAATTTGTACATAAACAACAAAACAAATTTGTATAAAGTCCTAGTCATGATGGCTCATGCCTGTAATCTCAGCACTGGAGAGACTGAGTTTGCTATGAGTTTGAGACCAGATTGTCTATATAGTCATAGTGATTTCCAGACCAGTTTGAGCTATAGAGAGACCCTGTGACTGAAAGTATAAAATTGTTTTGATTTGCATTTCCTTTAACTAAGGGTGCTTATGTGGGCATAAATTACATACTTCTTGGACCTTTGTGTCTCCCCATGCCACTCACTGTAATCTGGCAGCTCTTGCACTTTGTCCGTTTTTAGCATGCCTTTTACCTTTTTGTCCTTAGTCATAGCAGTCTTTGTTAATAAAGGAGGTTGACTCTTACCCCAATGGGCTATCGTTATTTTCGCTTTGAACTGTGTGCCACAGTGTGTATTAAAGCTCTCATTACTGTTGACTCGGGGCATTGACAGAGCACTGTGTCTAAGTAAATAAACTGGGCTCCCTGTCTCCTTTGGACCAGTGGGTTCCTGATTAGAGAGTTTGAATGTAAGGAGTATTTTGAAGTTCTGCCAAAGTCTTGACAGTAGAGTTGTACAGATTGCATCAGGCATTTTTCCCCCCTTGGGAAATTCCCCATGTCCGTATAGAACACATCCATATTGAACATATACTCTTCCTCTTGGAGGAAGATTGGAGATTTTTGGAGGAAAATTACCAAACTTTGAAGAATAGATGAATTAAAATTATTTGTATTTGAAAACTAAATGCAGCTAGGTGGTGGTGGTGGTGGTGGTGGTGGTGGTGGTGGTGGTGCAGGTGCACGCCTTTAATCCCAGCGCTTGGCAGGCGGATCTCTGAGGTCAAGGCCAGCCTGGTCTACAGAGTGAGTTCCAGGACAGCCAGGGCTACTCAGAGAAACCCTGTCTTGAAAAACCTAAAAAAATAAAATGAAATAAAAATAAAAATAAGAAATAAAAATGAAAATTAAATGTTAAAGTAAAAAAATACATACTTTAAAAAAATACTGTTTTGTGTTTTGGAGACAGGGTCTCTGTAGTCTAGGCTGGCCTGAATCTCTGTGTGTAGCCTTGAACTGGGATCCTCCTGGATTTGCTTCCCAAAAGGCCTGGCTGAAAAAAAATCCAAGACATACACTTTTTTTTTTTTTTTTTTGGAAACAAGGTCTCACTCACTATGGCGTCCAGGCTTGCCTAGCGCTCTTCATGTGGACTAGTGCCTCCCAAGTGCTGCAGTTAAAGGCATCTGCTACCATACTTGTCTTCTTTTTTTTAAATTCCTGCTTCTATGCTGAACTGATTACAAATATTATTATTAGTGGTAAAAAGATATCAGTATTTTTATATTCTTATTTTCTGTTAATTTTTTTACATTTAATTATTTTCGTTGTTTTTGTGCGCACACGCGCACTCTCTCTTGTGCCACAGCACAAGTGTGACTGTCAGGCAACTCTTTGGGATGTGTTTCTTCCTCTCACCATCTGGGTTCCAGGGATCAAACTCAGATCCTCAGACTTGGCAGGAAGCACCTTTGTCCACTGAGCCATCCCACCATCTCATGTGAGACTTTTTTTAAAAATTAAACTTTAATTTAATATTGTTTGAGCTAGGACCTTACTCTGTAGCCCTGGCTGACCTGGAACTTGATACATAGACCAGGTGGGCCTGGAACTCACAGAGATCCTTTGGCTCTGCCTTCCTAGTGCTGGGATTACAGGTATTTACCACCATACCTGGCCCTCCACAGTTCAACACCACAAAGACTGTTTTTCGGAGCCACTGGAAATAATTTGATCATCTTCATTTATCAGTTCCTGCTTCATGCCTATCTTACTATTTATTTATTTTTCTCTGAGAAAGGGTTTCACAATGTTATCCTGGTTGGCACTGAATTTTCAGTGATCTTCCTGCCTCTGCCTTCTATGTTCTTTGCTTCCATGCATGTGTCACCACGCCAGGCTCGATGGCCTACTATCTTCCTTTTGCCACGCTGGGAATTGAGTACAGGACCTTGTGTGCGCTGGGCAGGTTCTCTCCCACTGAGCCGAGTCCCCAGCAACTGTAGAGTTCATTGAGTCAAGTCTGGCCTAGAACCGGAACTTGAAATATAGCTGAGGATAACCTTGAACTCTTTTATTATATTTACTCTTTTTGAGACAGAATAAATCGATCTCTCTGTATAGCTCTGGCTAGCTTGAAATTCACAGACACCAGCCTGCCTCTGCCTCTGGAGTGCTGGGATAACAGTTTAATTAAACTGAACTCATGATATAGACCAGGCTAGCCTCGTATTCTTTTTGTTCCTTCTGCCTCAGCTTCTTGAGAATTGGGATTGTAGGTGTGTGCCAGAATGCCTGGCTTGCCTTTTTTTTTTAAAGATTTTTTTTTATTTTTGGTTTTTCGAGACAGGGTTTCTCTGCGTAGCTTTGTGCCTTTCCTGAAGCTCACTTGGTAGCCCAGGCTGGCCTCGAACTCACAGAGATCCGCCTGGCTCTGCCTCCCGAGTGCTGGGACTAAAGGCGTGCGCCACCACCGCCCGGCTAAAGATTATTTTTTATGTAAGATTATGTGTGTATGCTGGTGCTTGTGGAAGCCAGAAGAGGGCGTTGGATCTCCTGGAGCTGGGAATACAGGTGGTTGTGATCTGTCTGATATTGGGAACTAAAGTTTGGTTCTCTGGAAGAGCAGCAAGTGGCCTTAATTAGGCGCCCCTCCTTTTTTTTTTTATTTATTTACTTGTTTTTGTTTTCAAGACAGGGTTTCTCTGTATAACAGCCTTGGCCCTGGCTGTTACACAAAACTTACTCTGTTTACCAGGCTGGCTTTGAACTCACAGAGATCTGCCTGTCTCTGTCTCCTAAGTGCTGAGATTAAAGGCATGCACCACCACCGCCCAGCTTTATTTAGGTGGTTTTTGAGACAGGGTTCTCTGTGTAGACCTGGCTGTTCTAGAACTCACTATGTGGACCAGACTGGTCTTAAGCCCAAAGACCCACCTGCTGGAGTGCTGAGATTAAAGGCACATACCACTGTAGCTGGAAGTCTGTCCTGCAAACCACTCCCAGGTAACCAACACAGAGGCTTCATAGTAATTATAAATGTTTGGCCAATAGCTCAGGCTTGTTACTAGCTAACTCTCACATTTTCAATTATCCCATATTTTTATCTATGCTTTGCCATGTGGCTTGGTACCTTTTCTCAATATGGCATGTCCATCTTACTTCTCTGTGTA
This sequence comes from Peromyscus maniculatus bairdii, assembly GCF_049852395.1. NCBI lineage: Eukaryota > Metazoa > Chordata > Mammalia > Rodentia > Cricetidae > Peromyscus > Peromyscus maniculatus. The sequence continues at coordinate 135,665,952 of NC_134855.1, forward strand.
TCTACTAGCGACTCCAGACTCCACCCTCCTTCCCAGAATTCTCCTAGTCTGGTTCTCTTTCTGCCCAGCTATTGGCCAGTCAGCTTCTTTATTAAACTAATCATAGTGACATATTCACACAGTGTAAAGGAATATTCCATTGCATACCACCATGCTCAGCTTTATGCACTTATTTTGAGACCACTTTATTTATTTATATTTATTTGGGTCTCACTATGTAGTAATGGCTGGCCTGGAACTCACAGAGACCTGCCGGCTTCTGAGTGTTGGATTAAAGACATGCAACACCCCTCCCCCTTCCCTGCTTTTCTTTTTTCTTTCTTTCTTTCTTTTTTTTTTTTTAGTGCTGAACTGGGACTTTGGTAGGTTAGGTAAGTGAGCTGAGGTGTACATGTAGCTCTATAACTCTGTTGCTTTTTCCTTTTTTTTTTTCTCTCGAGACAGGGTTTCTTGGTGTAGCTTTGTGCCTTTCCTGGAACACTCTGTAGCCCAGGCTGGCCTCGAACTCACAGAGGCCAGCCTTTGCCTCCCTAGTGCTGGGATTGAAGGCGTATGCCACAACTATTAAGTGGCTTTTCTGTTCTCTGACCCCAGATAAGTTTATTAGGGTACACAATATTTTGGGGAACACAATACCACCACATTTCCTCTCTTTTTGTCTAAAATTAAAAAAAGCTTATAACTAATACAAGAAAAACTATCCAGGATGTTGAGTTCTGAAACCTGAGTTATAGAAGGCTGTGAGCTGTCATGTGGATGCTGGAAATTGAACCCAGGTCCTCTGAAAGAGCAGCCATTGGCTTTAACCACTGAGCCATCTTTCCAGCTCCGGAACGGAACAGATTTATTTATTTGTTTGTTTGTTTGGTTGGTTTTTGAGATGGTTTCTCTATGTAACAGCCCTAGCTGTCCTGGAACTAGTTCTGTAGACCAGGCTGGCCTTGAACTCAGAGATCCGCCTGCCTCTGCTTCCTAAGTGCTGGGATTAAAAGCGTATGCCACCACTGCCTGGCGATTTATTTACTTATTTATTTATTATGTATACAGTGTTCTGCCTGTGTGTATGCCTGTATGCCAGATCTCATTATAGACAGTTATGTGGTTACTGGGAATTGAACTTAGGACCTCTGGAAGAGCAGCCAGTGCTCTTAACCTCTGAGCCATCTCTTCAGCCTGGGAACAGATTTATTATAGAAAAATAAGGAAACCTCTTGAGGGTGAAAGGTTGACAAGGAATACCAGGCCTTGAATGTCTGATCCTCTGCCTCTGCCTCTGCTTGCTTAGATTACAGGGAGGGCCACCATACCTGTCCTTATTTGGTGCTGGGGATCCAACAGGGCCTTGTGTATCCTATGCAAGCACTCTACCAACTGAGCTATGTCCTCAGCCCTTTTGTTTTTTTTTTTAAAGACAGGATTTCTGTGTGTGTTGTTTTGGTGCCTGTCCTGGATCTCGCTCTATAGCTCAGGCTGGCCTCGAACTCACAGAGGCTCTGCCTCCTGAGGGCTGGGATTAAAGGCGTGGGCCGCCACTGCCTGGCCAGCCCTACAACTTCTTGTCTACTTTTCCAAAAGTAGGGTCGGGTGCCATCAGTGTGTCTTTTTTTGTTGTTGTTTTTTGTTTTTCTTGCTTTGTTGTTCAGAGTTGGCATCAACCCCCTGCCCTGGGCTTAGGGATCCTCTTTCAGCTTCCACGTAGCTGGCACTGCCGGCCCAAGCCACCATTCTTGGCTAGTATCCCAGTTTACATTTACTTCCTTTCTAGCACTTAATTTTTATAGCAATTACAGCTTGAACTGACTTCTGTTTATTGGCAACATTTTAATATGAAGGCTCCTTGAGGGTAAGAACTGTTCGTCTCCTTGGGTCTTGACTAAATCTTCTCTGAAGAAATATTTGTTGAATGTGTCATTGAGTGGTTGAACTCGATCACGAGAGCAGTTATTTTTTGGAGTTCTGAGGGATGTACTTCATAGGTGAGACCTTGGTAAGCCTTGCTGAGAGGGTCTTCTGAATTTTCAGAGATCACAGGCTGCGGCACAGTGGAGGTGTATTGCTCATGGGGACACCCGATAGGACGGGAGGCCCGAGAGGGTACTGACAGAGTCATGGAGCTTGGTGATTTGAATAATGCTTGCTTGGTTTTTTTTTTTTTTATCGTGGTGGTGATGCTGCACACTGGACAGACTTTCCCAAGTTTCATAAATATTTAATTGGCTTTTTCAGGAGAATAAAAGCAGCCCTGTTGATGACTGAAAATGACAAAGCATCCACCTAACAGACGAGGAATCAGCTTTGAAGTGGGAGCCCAGTTGGAAGCTCGGGACCGTTTAAAGAACTGGTATTTTTATGTTTTTTTTTTCTGCTAATTAAAGCGTTTTAGGGAGGGAGTCTCCCCAGCGCTGGTAGAGTGGCGCTGCTGTTGTGGGTTCCAGCTTCTCTAGTCTTGGCAGATGCAGGGAAACTTAAGTTTAGAAGACAGGCCCATGCTTTCCCTTTGTTTGGTATGGGGATCCCTGGGTCACACTTGTCTCTCCTTTTCCTGTTTGATGAAGGAGTTATGGGAAAGCGGAACAGGAGTTACCCTGGGAAGGAAAGCTTTCTCCCTCTTGGCTGCCTGTCTGAAAGAAGAGCAGACTCGAGATGGAGATGAGGGGATGGATGGGAAGTGGACACACCGCCCTCCTGTTTTCTGGGTGTGGGATGGTTAAGAACAGGGTCTCCTTCAGGGTAATTGGATTGAGAAGCTGAGGGTTTTGACTGTATGGCTGAATTTTGTTAGTTTTGTGTGACAAGGCGTCTGGTAACTAAGGCTGACCTTGAATTGATAGACTAGCCTCCTGAATGCTTGGATTACAGGTCCCTGCAACTGTGGCTGACTTGTGTTAATTGCCTTTTGTCTTCTGGCTGTCAGATACTTTGAACGTTCATGTCATCTAGAAGTGTCTGGTAATATTGACATCTGGGGTTAGTCTAAGATTCATATAGTGAATATTTGGAGAGCAGTCTTGAGAACTAAGTACACCTGGGTGTGGTGGCAGGCACACACCTGTAATCTCAGTAGCTGGGAGGCTAAGGTAGGAAGATTTTACTGAGATCTGGAGCATAGCTTGGCAGAGTGAGTTTCAGGTCAGCATAAACCACAGAGTGAAATCTGACGCAAAACGTATACGAACCAGCTAGTGGAGATTCAGGTTCAGTTGGTGGAGTGTTTGTCTAGCATGCACAAAGCCCTGGGTTTGATTCCCAGCACTGGATAAATCTGAGGTGGAGAGGTAGAGGCCGGGGTATCAGAGGTTCAAGGTTATCCTATCTGCTACATAGTGAATTTGAGGCCAGCTGTGGTTATATGAAACCCTGCCTGAAAAGAAGTAGAAAAAGAAAAACAGAACAGCTACAAAGACAGTTGTAGTTGAGGACATCCTAGAATTTGGTTGTTTCTTGGTACTCCAAAACACAGAAGTTTTTGAGTTTTTCTAAGGAAGAGTTTAGCTCTTGTGATAGTTATCTCAGACTAGATTGACTGATTTCTGGAATGTAGGGAGAGGGAAGGGAAATGGCCTGGATAGAAAATTGTCCATGCTGTTAGGATCAAAGACCCTGGAACTAGAGAGTGAGTTTGATAGAATACTTGTCTGGTATAGGTGAGGCCCTGGGTTCAGTCTCTAGCACCTCAGAAATAAAAAATGTAGCTTGGTTGCATTTATACTGGGTGTGGGTAGAATTACTGATTCTGTAATTATTTTTTATATTGGTTTCAGCTATTTTTGTATTTGTGTGGGTGCAGTGTATGCATGTATGTGCATGTTTTCCAGTGCATTTGCCTTTGTATGCATGAATGGTTGTCATTTGTCTGTGTATGCATGTGGAAGGACGCATTAAATGGATTCCTCTATCACTGCCCACCTTATTTTTTGAGCCTGCACCTGGAACTTACTGTTTTGATATGACTGGCTCGCCAGGGAGGCACCATGGTCTGCCTGTCTCTTTCCCTTCCCCAGGCAATGGGCATGGTGCCTAGCTTTTACATGAGTGCTGGGGATTTGAACTCAGGTCCTCAGGTTTGCATAGCAAGCACTTTACCCACTGAACCATTTTCCCAGCCCTATCAGGGGGTTGTTCTCCCCCGACCCCTTCTGGCCACCAAGAGGAAATGGAGATTAAGCCCAGGGCTTTGTGCATATTAGACAATTGTTCCTTCTATTCCCAGCCGGTATTTCTGGTTTAGTGTGCTTTCTACTGCTGTGATAAAAACCATGACCAGAAACAACTCAGGCTTTTGTGTCTGGATCATTGTTCTTCCCCGAGGGAAGCCAAGGCAGAAACTCAAGCAAGGCAGGAACCAGGAGGCAGGAACTTAATGAAGCAGAGATCACAGAGGAATGCTGCTTACCGATTGCTCCTAGAGGCTTGCTCACTTTGCTCTCTTATACACCCTGGGACCCCCTGCCCAGGGATGGCATGGTCTAAGTGGACGGGATCTTCCCATATAAATTATTAATCAAGAAAATGCCCTTATCTACTTACCTATAGGCTAGTCTGATGGAGGTATTTTCTCAGTTGAGGTTCCTTTTTCCAGATGCTGACAAAAAATCTGACTAGTACAAAAAATTTTTTTTGAGACAGCGTTTCTCTGTGTAGTTTTGGTGCCTGTCCTGGATCTGGCTCTGTAGACCAGGCTGGCCTGGAACTCACAGAGATCCACCTGCCTTTGCCTCCTGAGTGCTGGGATCAAAGGCGTGTGCCACCACCGCCTGGCTAGTAAATTATTTTTTAAATTATTTTTTCTTTATTATTCTCATATGTGTGTGTCTAAGTTCAGGTGTGTGCACATCCGCATTTGTGGAGGTCAGAGGACAACTTGTGGGAGTCACTCCTTTTATGTAGGATCAGAAAAGCTCAGGTCATAAGGATGTAGCAAGTGCTTTTACGCATTAAACCATCTTGTTGAGTCGGGTTTTGACATTTTTATTCATTTGTTTGTTTGAGACAGTTTCTCTAGAACTCAGAGATCTGCCTTCCTCAGTCATTCTAGTGCTGGAATTAAAGGTATTCACCACCATTTCTGGCTTTGGTTTAAACTTTTTTTAATGTGCATTGGTATTTTTCCTGCATGTATGACTGTGTTGAGGGTGTTAGATCCCCTGAAACAGGAGTTACAGATAGTTGTGAGCTGACATGTGTGTGCTGGGAATTTAACCCACGGTCTCTGGAAGAACAGCCAGTGTTCTTAACTACTCTCTATCTCCGTTTTTGACATTTGTTTAAAGCCTGCTTTTATTGGGTGAGTGGTGTATACCTGTATCTCCAGCATTTAGGCTAAGGCAGGAGGATCCATCTGTAGTTTAAAGCTAACCCAAGCTACCTGAGATCTTATCTTGATAAACAAGTAGCTCCAAATAAAAAAGTTATTGTTGCGGGGCGGTGGTGGCGGCGCACGCCTTTAATCCCAGCACTCGGGAGGCAGAGCCAGGCGATCTCTGTGAGTTCGAGGCCAGCCTGGGCTACCAAGTGAGCTTCAGGAAAGGCGCAAAGCTACGCAGAGAAACCCTGTCTCGAAAAAACAAAAACAACAACAACAACAAAAAAAAGTTATTGTTAGTGTTAGAGGTCAAAGAATCAAGGGAAGACATTTTTTCTGAAAGGGTCTGACTATACAGACTAGTCTAGTCTTAAATTCAGAGATCTGCCTTCTGCCTTCTGAGTGTTGGGATTAAAGGTATGTGCTACCACACTTGGTGACATTTTTTTGTTTGTTTTGGTTTTTCGAGGCAAGGCTTCCCTGTGTAGCCCTTGCTGTCCTGGAACTCGCTTTGTAGACCAGATTGGCCTCCAACTCACAGAGATCCGCCTTCTGAGTGCTGGGATCAAAGGTGTGCTCCACCCCTACCCTGGTGACATTTTTGTTTTTAATTAAAAAGAAAATATCAAGATACAGATAAAGCTAATTATAAAATAATTTACTTATCAATCAAAATCAGTAAATATGTTTTTTTGTTTGTTTGTGTTTTTGGTTTTTCGAGACAGGGTTTTTCTGTGTAGCTTTGTGCCTTTCCTGGATCTCTCTCCATAGACCAGGCTGGCCTCAAACTCACAGAGATCCGCCTGCCTCTGCCTCCCGAGTGCTGGCAATAAAGGTGTGTGCACCACCACTACCCTGCAGTAAATACGTTTTTGTTTAATTTGCTTAATTTTTTTTTTAAATAAAGGTCTTATCTACTTGCTTCAGCTTTCTGAATTCTGGGATTTGTTACTTTAGAAAATATATTTATTTATTTATTTGAAAAATTTTTAAAGTGTTATTTTATGTGTGTGAGTTTTTTTGTTACATGTCTGTGTACCACGTATGTGCCTGGTACCTAAGGAAGTCAGAGAGGAAGTGGGATCTGTAGGCAGAGTTTTCTGTCCCAACTGCCTGCTCCCAAGTAACCACTCAGAGTCTTAATTTAATATTAATTAAAAATGCTTGGCCATGCCGGGCGGTGGTGGCGCACGCCTTTAATCCCAGCACTCGGGAGGCAGAGCCAGGCGGATCTCTGTGAGTTCGAGGCCAGCCTGGGCTACCAAGTGAGCTCCAGGAAAGGCGCAAAGCTACGCAGAGAAACCCTGTCTCGAAAAACCAAAAAAAAAAAAAAAAAAAAAAAAAATGCTTGGCCAATAGTTCAGGCTTGTTACTAGCTAGCTCTTAGATTTAAAGTAACCCACATTTCCTATCTCTGCTTTGCCATGTGGCTTGGTGCCTTCTCTCAGTACGGCATGTCCTCTTGCTTCTCGCCGTGTCTGCTGAACTACTCTCCAGCTCTGCCCTTCTTCCTCACAACAGTCTCCATTTTGCTCTCCTGCCTAATGTTATCCTGTTCAGCTATTGGCCTGTCAGCTTCATTAAACCAATCACAGTGACATATATTCAAACAATGTAAAGGAATATTCCACAGGGATCCCTTGGAACTGGAGTTACAGAGAGTTGTGAGCTGGGTGCTGGGAATCCCTGAGTCCTCTGGAAGAGCAGCCAATGCTCTTAACTGCTGAGCCAGCTCATTTTTATGCATATATGTGTATAACAGGTATGCAGGAACCTGTGGAGATCACAAGAGATGTTAAGTCTCAGCACTCAGGAGGCAGAGGCGGGCAGAAATCTGTGAGTTAGAGGACAGCCTTGTCTACAAATCAAATTGGAGGACAACTAGGGCCGTTATACTGAGAAACCCTGTTTTGAAAAACAAATTAACAAACAACAACAACAAACAAAAGAGGCATTGTAGCTGAAGTTTTCTCCAGTGGCCCACGGGTGCTCAGACCCAACCAAGTAAACACAGAGACTTATATTGGTTACAAACTGCATGGCCGTGGCAGGCTTCTCGTTATCTAGTTCTTCTATCTTAAATTAACCCATTTCTGTAAATCTATACCTTACCACGTGGCTGATGGCTTACCAGTATCTTACATGTTGGTACTCATGGCTGCGGCTGGCAGTGTCTCCTGACTCAGCCTTCCTGTTCTCAGCATTCTCTTCTCTGCTTGTCCTGCCTATACTTCCAGCCTGGCTACTGGCCAGTCAGCATTTTATTTATACAGAGCGATATCCCCTAGAACTGGGGGTAGAGTTGTGAGCTGCCCTGTGGTGCTGGGAAATGAACCTGGCTTTTCTTTGAGAAGTAGGTGCTCTTAACCACTGAGCAATCTCTCCAGCCCAGGATTTGATTAATTTTGAGACACAGTCCAACTAGTAGCTCTCAGAGGCCTGGAACTTGTGTCCTCCTGCCTCAAGACTTCTGAGTGCTGAGATTACAGGCGTGTCTCACTCTACCTGCCTTCCTTTCTTTTCCTTTCCTACTTCTCTCCTTTTTCCTTGATTACATTTTTAATTTATTGTTATTATTGTCTGTGTGTGCTTACATATACGTGTCATGGAGGTATGTAGAAACCAAAGGCAATTTCTTTTCTTTATTTTTTATTTTTTTATTTTTGGTTTTTCAAGACAAGTTTGGTTTCTTGTGTAGTTTTGGTGCCTGTCCTGGATCTCGTTCTGTAGACCAGGCTGGCCCTGAACTCACAGAGATCTGCCTGGCTCTGCCTCCCGAGTGCTGGGCTTAAAGGTAGGTGCCACTGCCACCTGGCCAGAGGCAAGGCAATTTTTTAAGAGTCATTTCTCTCCTTTCATTTTTGTGTGGGTTCTGAATATTGAACTCAGATCATCAGGCCTGGTGGCAATCTCCTTAAGTTACTGAGCCATCTTGCCAGCTCTTAAAAAGATTTCATTCATTCATTCATTCATTCATTCATTCATTCATTCATTCATTCATTCATTGTGTGTATAGGTCAGAGAATAACTAGCATGGGTGGTTTCTCTTTCTACTGTGTGGGTTCCAGAGGTGGTACTCAGTCATGCTGGGTGGTGGTACCTCTACCTACTGAGCCATCCTGCTGGCCTTTTAATTTTTTAAATTTTAAATTATTACTATTATTATTTTGGCAACAAGATCTCCTGTAGATTATAAGCATGGCCGTTATGTCTGGTTTGTGCTGAGTGGAGGGGCTAACCCAGAGCTTTGTGAATACTAGGCAAGTACTCCACCAACTGAGCTAATCCCAGGCCATTTATTTGTTTTTAATATAGCAAACTTCATATCAGGCAGTGAATAGAATGCTCCCTTGCTTGCTTTGGGTCTTGTCTAGGAGACAAAGGGGCCATTGGTGCCTAGAGTTGGCTTTTAGTGGAGTCTGTGTTCTGCTCTTGTCAAGATGTGGCATAAGGTCTCAGGAAAGTGCAGGCTAGAGCCAGGAGTAAAGGTTAATTGAACATTTGGGCACAAGCAGAGTCTAAGGAAATGGGGGATGTTGTCCCTGGTGTCTGTTGATTGGCTCGGTCCCTTGGGTGCAGGTGACTACTTAAATTCTAAGTCCTTGCATCATTCCCAGGTAAGTTTACTGTCTTGATTAACCTTCCAGATGTCAATTGCAAATCAATAGACCAGCCTGTGAATGTCGGATTGTGGTTTATTATAGTTCTTAAAATCCCTGTCTGCTAGCTGGGCGTAGGCCTGTAATCCCAGCACTCCAGAGGTACAGTCAGGGGGATATCTGTGATTTTAAGGCCAGCCTGGTCTACAACTCAAGTTCTAGGATAGCTAAGGCTGTTATAAAGAGAAACCCTGTCTTGAAAAACAAAAACAAACAAACATTGCTGTCTGGTACAGTAAGAAATAGCTGTAGTTTAGAGCAAGGTACTCTGGATTCAGGTCTGAAGTGCTCCCATTACTAGCTGAGTTTCCTTGGTTCAATGTTTTATCTCCCTAGCCTCAAGTTTCCATAGAGGCAAATGAGGAAATACAATTATTCCATGGATTAGGTAGGATCATGTGCCATAGTATCTGATTTTTCCTTCCTTCCTTCCTTTGTTTCTCTGTGAAGCAGTCCTGGCTGTCCTGGAACTCATTTTGTAGACCAGGCTGGCCTCAAACTCACAGAGATCCACCTGCCTCTGCCTCCTCAGTGCTGGGATTGAAGGTGTGTGCCACCACTGACCTGATTCCTGATATTTTTTTATTAGCAAGGAAATATGTTGTTTATTTTGGCTCTTCTTTTGAGGGGTCTGCCACCCAGGTCCCAAATAAATCACACACAGTGGTTTATTCTTAATTATATATCTGGCCTTAGCTTGCTAGTTTCTTGCCAGTTTTTCTTAACTTATCCTGTCTGCCTTTTGCCTCCGGTCTTTTCCTGTTCTCTTACTTCTGTAAATCTTACCCTTATTCCCTGGCTTTCTCTGTGGCTGGGTGGCTGGCCCCTAGAGTCCTCCTCCTTCTCTGGCTACTCCCTCCTCCTAGGTTTCTCTTTCTGCCTGCCAGCCCCGCCTGTCCTTTCTCCTGCCTTGCTATTGGCTGTTCAGTTCTTTATTAGACCATCAGGTATTTAGACAGGCACAGCAATGCAGCTTTGCAGAGTTAAACAAATGCAACATAAACAAAAGTAACACACCTTAAAATAATATTCTACAACAGATACAACCATACTATTGTTATTTTGAAACAGGGTCTTACACTGTAGTCTTAGCTAGTCTCCACTGTGATCATCCAGCCTCTGGTGGTGTGGTAGTGTTTGTTGTTGCTGTTGTTTTTGAGATAAGATCTCACTGTAGCTCTGGCTGGCCTTGAACTCAGAGATCCGCCTGCCTCTGCCTCCCAAGGGCTGGGATTAAAGGCGTGCGCCGCTGCTGCTGCTGCTGCTGCTGCTGCTGCTGCTGCCGCCGCCGCCGCCGCCGCCGCCGCCGCCGCCGCCGCCGCCGCCGCCGCCGCCACCCGGCTGTGGTTTTTTTTTTTTTTTTTTTTTTTTTTTTTTTTTTTGTTTTTTGTTTTTTGTTTTTTGAGACAGGGTTTCTCTGTGTAGCTTTGCGCCTTTCCTGGAGCTCACTTGGTAGCCCAGGCTGGCCTCGAACTCACAGAGATCCGCCTGGCTCTGCCTCCCGAGTGCTGGGATTAAAGGCGTGCGCCACCACGCCCGGCGGTTTTTTTTTTTTTTTTTTTTTTTTTTTAAATTGTGTGTGTGTATACCTGCTGCTGCCGCCGCCACCACCACCACACAGCAGTTTTTGTTGTTGTTATTATTATTATTTTATTACATTTTAAGAAAAGATTTATTAATTTGATGTATATTGGGGTTTGCCTGCATGTATGTCTGTGTGAGAATGTCAGATCCCCTGGAACTGGAATTACAGACAGTTGTGAACTGTCATGTGGGTGCTGGAAATTGAACCTGGGTCCTTTGGAAGAGTGGCCAACCTCTGAGCCATCTGTCCATCCCCTGTTTTATTACCTTTTTATTTATCTTGTGTGTGTGCACGTGTGTAGAGAGGTCAGAGGACATTTTGTAGGAGTCACTTCTCACCTTCTACCCTGTGGGTTCTGGGGATTGTGCTTGGCATTGTAGATTGGATTTCTGCTTTTTCATATTTGTGTAAGATGCATTCTGACAGTGTTCACTGGCCCAATCTTTAATTGTTTGCTTAGATCATTGCTTTTGAATGCTTTGGTGTAGATGGAAGTGGTTTCACTGTGAGCATTGCAGCAGGGTTCCTGCCAGGTGGAGTGTGTGTTTTAAATAAGTTTTAGTTGCTTCTTTCTTTTCTCTCTATGCTACCCAGGATGGACTAGGCTAGTCACCCTCCTGACTCAGTTTCCCATGTGCTGGTATTATGGTTGTGAACTACCATACTTCAACAACCTATTAATTTTGACATAGATTCTTGGCAGCACTTTTACCTCCCCCTGACCCCCAAGAAAAATTCACATAACATCCGAGCTACTCAGGAGGCTGGGGTGGGAGGTTGTAAGTTCAGTGCCATCCTAGGCTACAGAGGAAGCTCAGGGCAGCCTGGGCTGCATAGCAGGATCCCTTTCTCAGACAATAATAATAAGCAAACCAAACCCAAAGAAGCCTTAGAAGAGGGCTCAATGGTAGATATCTTGCCTAGAATGCTTGAGCTCTTGGTTTCATCTCCAGCACAGAAACAAACAAATAAATAAATAAAGCAAGAAGGTAATTGCACAAAATTCCAAATTTGCTTTTGTTGTTGTTTTTTTTTCTCTTTTGAGGGGTTTGCCACCTAGCCCAAATAAATCACACATGGAAGCTTATTATTGCTTATGAATGCCCGGCCTTAGCTTAGCTTGGTCTTTACTTAAAATTATTCCATCTATAATTTGCCTCTGGGCTTTTCCTGGTCTCTTAACTTCTGTAAATCTTACTCTTACTCCGTGGTTTGCTGTGTAGCTGGGTGGCTTGCCCCTGGAGTCCTCCTCCTTCTGGCTACTTCTCTCCTCTTTTTCTCAGTTTTCTTCTTCTTCTATATATTCTCTCTGCCTGCTCCACCTATCCTTTCTCCTGCCTTGCTATTGGCCAGTTCTTTATTAGTCCATCAGGTATTTTATGCAGGCACAATAACACAGCTTCAGAGTTAAACAAATCCAACATAAACAAAAGCAACACACTTTTATATAATATTCTACTACATTTCCCCCTTTTTGTCTAAATAAAAATGAAAGAGTTTTAACTTCAACATAGTAAGACTATAAACAATAACAATTATCAAGTAAGGATTACATTCACAATATTCTGTCCATTTGTAGTTAGCATATTTAGAGGAAATAATTGGTTATCTATCCTTAGTGAATCCAAAATTTTACACCTAATTTACTTTCTATTATAACTGCAGCTATGACTATTTAGTCTTCAACTCCATCAAAGACCCAGAATTATCCTGTCTTCAGGATAATCCTGTCTTCAACTCCACAAAGACCCAGAAGGATATAATATCATCTAACAACAGAGACATTTGCCTCGAAGTTCCTCTGCAACGTTGGGGCATCCATCTTCAGCCTACAGGCCTAGAGTATCTTTGAAGCAGAAATTTGGACTGTCTTGCCTTGTTTTGGTAAAGTTTGTCAGTCACTTTCCTCTGTTTCCTGCATGTTCACTCTGCACAGCACATTGTCAGCAGTCAAACAGTTTTTTGCCCAGTGGCTAATCTTGCCACAATGAAAGCAAATTCCATAAGGAGTTTCTTCAATGCCCATCATCTTCTTTGAAGTAAATTGATGCTGCCAGGAGCAGATGTGTCTCATTGTCATGAAAAACTAAGTTAACAAAACATTTTAAATGCCATATTCTAGAGGTCTTTGAAATATTTCAAGACCATCTATCTAAAATATATCTATTAACATACCTAGAATATATACAAATTTGATTGTTGTGAATGACTAACTACTATGTTTCTTGATTGTCCAATATACTTTATAATAATAGCTTTCAAAAACTAGAACTTCACCCTACATTTCCAAATGAACTGCATAGGCACAATACCTAAAACAAAAATAGAAACCTACAGACAATATATTGTAACAAAAGTAATCTTAAATTTTTATCAATATACAAAAATCCTTTAAACAAGAGTAGAAACCTAAACACAGTGTAACAAAAATAATTTTAAATTTGTATCAATATTCTATATTTCCCTAAATGATAACAAACATCTATAATTCACTGAATAACCAAAAACCACCCATACCCCTCAACTCTTGGGAATGTGGGCATGGTTTTCTCCATACTGCTTCCTGCTGTCTGTGGATGAAGTAATTTTAAGAGTCCCAGAGAGAAAATTTGAGATAATGATCAAGTCATGGGAAGACCAGCAGTAACCTTTCCTCATAGATATCACCTGTCAAGATTCAGGAGGTCTTGACTGATCAAACCTGATCCATAATAACCCTGAAGGAATCCACAGCCTCTCATCTCCTGTGGGAACAATACTCCAAAGTATTTTTGATTTCCATTTGACAAATATATTTTTTGACTCTTTAAAAGTTAAGGCATCCCTAAAGTCTATAGGCTGATTTACTTCAGCAGTCCCTCTTTCAATTCCAGGTCTCTCTGCAGCTCTGCTTTGCTTTTCAACAATCAAAAAAAAATTCAAAATCAACACAATACCATACAGGATCCAGACTATCTATATATTTCCCATCTTACGTGGCTTTTTCTCTTTTATCCTCTCTTTAAAGACTTTATAAACTATTCATTTTTTCTATGACTATACCTTTTTCCTTTTCTTTTTTCTTTCTTTCTCTCTTTCTTTTTTTTTTTTACAAAAGTTGCAAGCCACTCTACTGTTTTGCCCTGAAATTTATTTTATTTATTTATTTTTGGTTTTCCGAGACAGGGTTTTTCTGTGTAGCTTTGCGCCTTTCCTGGAACTCACTTGGTAGCCCAGGCTGGCCGCGAACTCACAGAGATCCACCTGCCTCTGCCTCCTGAGTGCTGGGATTAAAGGCGTGCGCCACCACTGCCCGGCTACCTTTTTCCTTTTCTTAAGCATATGCACATTGTTAAACACATTGTAACCTGTTTAGAGGTTTTTCTGTCTGGATCAATTTTACTTCGTATCTCTAGTCTATTTGACTGCATGAGCAAACCTTAGATTGCTAACTTAGACCTGGATTCTCTGGAAAGGCTCTCAGCTGGCTCTGCCAGTTTCTCAGGTCATGAAAGCCAAACATGAAACTCTCACCAGTTGAGGGTTTGTCTGACCAGGAACTGCATTCATTCTTCCTAAAGCTCTAGAATGCTAATGCTTGCACTGAGGCAGATGCTTTTACTTAGTTTTTTTGTTCTTTCCTTAATGTACTAGCTGCTCAAGGGCTCAGTGACCAGCAGAAACTATCCAGCCAAAACTCTTAAAGGAGCATATCCCTTTTTTGTTGTTATTCAGCTTTCTCAGGCCCTACATGGAAATACGAGACCCACGTTGGGCGCCATTATTGTTTGTTTTTTCTCTCTTGGGGAGCCTGCCACCCTGCTCCCAAATAAATTCATACATAAAGGCTTATTGTTACTTATGAATGCCTGGCCTTAGCTTGGCTTGGTTTCTAGCCAGTTTTTCTTAACTTAAATTATCCTATCTATCTTTTGCCTCTGGGCTTTTCCCGGTCTCTTACTTCTGTTAATCTTACTCTTATACCATGGGTGGCTGTGTTGCTGAGTGGCTGGCCCCTGAAGTCCTCCTCCTTTTCTGGCTACTTCTTCTCTCCTCTTTTTCTCAGTAACTGCCAGCCCTACCTGTCCTTTCTCCTGCCTTGCAATTGGCCAGTTCTTTGTTAGTCCATCAGGTGTTTTACACAGGTACAGTAACACAGCTTCACAGAGTTAAGCAAATCCAACATAAACAAAAGTAACACACCTTAAAATAGTATTTGCTACAACTTTAAATTTCCTTTTTTTTTTTTTTTTTGAGACAGGGACTCACTCTGTAGCCCTGGCTAGCCTGGGATTCAGAGAGATCCACCTGTTTCTGCCTCAAGTGCTGAGATCAAAGGTGTGTACCATCACACCTTGGTTCATTTCATAAGCCAACCATGGAGACAGGACAGTAGAATAATAGCTCGTTCATGACAGTGTACTTTATCTTAAGATCTCTGCTTTAGGATTAAGGCTTGTAGAACTTCATTATTATGCCAGTTGAAACTGGTCTGTGGGAAATCTGACTGTTACCATTACAATCCTGTAAACAGGCTTTTTTGTGTCCCACCCTGTCCTGTGGCCACCTGTAAATAATCACTCAGAGGCTTAGTATTACTTATAAATGCTTGGCCAATGGCTCAGGCTATTACTAGTTAGCTTTTACATTTAAATTAACCCATTTCTATTAATCTGTGTATTGCCATATGACTGTGGCATTACCTGTCTGCTGGCATGTTGCTCCTTGGGCAGCTGGATTGTGTCCCTCCTGGCTCTGCCCTTCTTCTCTCTGTATCTGTTGGATTTCCCACTGGTTATAACCTGCCTTGCTATAGGCCAGAGCAGCTTCTTTATTAATTAATTTTTTTTTTTTTTGGTTTTTCGAGACAGGGTTTCTCTGTGTAGCTTTGTGCCTTTCCTGGATCTCACTCTGTAGACCAGGCTGGCCTTGAACTCACAGAGATCCGCCTGGCTCTGCCTCCCAAGTGCTGGGATTAATTTAAAGGCGTGGGCCGCCACCACCACTGCTGCCACAACCACCACCACCCTGGCCAAGCAGCTTCTTTATTAACCAATAGTAGCAACGTATATTCACAGCATACAGAAAGACCATCTCACAGCACAATCCTGATTTCTTAGATCCAGCTTGATGACCTAGAACTTTACTGTAAGTGACTCCATTTTGATTTTGAGGTCAGGCTGTTGAGCCTCCTGCAGCAGCTTAGTCTAAAACAATGGCCTCCTATAACTTGTTTAGCAGACCATTTTGGCAGAGTAGAGAGGGATTTCTCAAGACCAAGTTACTACCAGAAGAATCACCTCTTCCAGAAGTCTTGCTTATTATCTCTCTCTATTCCTTGGTCACTGCCTGCCAGTAGCCACCCAGCAGCTGGGGAGAGCTTTGCTGGCTCAGAGGTACCCACGGATTCGTGACGGGGTCAGTTACTCACCAGAAGATGAGAATTTGATAGGTGTGTTTTCAAGTCATCTGAAGGTAAACTATCTGCTTTGTTCACTGATAATCTCAGAGTTCAGGTCCTTGTATGTCCTAAACACAAGCCACACTGCTGCATTGATGCCCTTGGGCCAGAGAGAAAGCAGAATTTTTCCTCAGTGCTGGAGATTAAATGCAGGGTTTCATACATGCTAGAAAATGCTTGACTGTTGAGCCATTCCCCAGTCCATACTGTTGCTACTTAGAGTAAATTTTCTCAGCAAATTAAGGGGTTGTTTGATGTTTTGATTTTTATTACATTTGTGTGTGTGTGTGTGTGTGTGTGTGTGTGTGTGTGTGTGTGTGTGTGTTCACACGTGAAGGTGTGCCACAGTACACAAGTGGAGGTAAGAGACAACTTGCAGGGGTTGTTTCTCTCCTTCTACCGTGTGTGTCCTGGGGACCCAGCTCAGGTTTCAGGCTTGACAGCGAGTGCCCTTAAGTCCCGGTGCTGCCTCACTAGCCCGGAGGAATGAGGCCAGGGGGCTGGAGAGGAGGCTCAGTGGGTACTAGTACTTGCTGTTTTCCCCAGGATCTGAGTTCGGTTCCCAGCATACACTTTGAGTGGCTCACAGCTGCTTGTAACTCAGTTCAGGGGGATCTGACACCCTGGTAGCCTCTGTGAGTACCTGCACCTAAGTGACATATACAGATACATATGCATACACATAAATAAAAATAAATCTTTTAAAAATAAACGAGGGAATAAACAAGAATCACAGAGGTAAAAAATTTCTCCCAAATTACAGAGTGAATAAATGGTAGAGCTAGGACTTGAACCTCTGTTGGCCTGACTCCAAAGGCAAACTATGCTTCCAAGTGGATTCCTCTGCCTGCCTGTTTTCTGGATGTGCTACTACTTTGCATATGAAGAAAAAAGGGTGGGAGGCATAAAAAATAAAAGTTAATTATATTTTTCTTTCTTTTTTTGGGGGGAGGGCATTCCAGACAGGGTTTCTCTATGTAGCCCTGGCTGTCTTGGAACTCCCTCTATAGTCCAGGCTGGTTTCAGACTCAAAGATCTGTCTGCCTCTGCCTCCTGAGTGTAAAGGTGTGCACCACCACTGCCCGGCTTAATCATCGTTTTCGGTCTGTGTGACAGTAGAGCTCGTGGAGAACACACAGAGTGGGACTGTGGGAGGATGCTTCGTGTCACTAGTCTTGGAGTTAGTTTGTCTGTGTTGCTTTTGCAGAGGCCTAGGTCTCCTTCATATTAGTGTACTGCTTGCTAGACAGACAGCAATGACAATAACATGCTTGAGGTTTGCTCTGACAAGTATGAGGCTTGTTGTGCCCAATGGTTATCTCATTGAGTTCTCCACAGAAATGCTCACGTGTGCACTGGAGGAGTAGATAGAGCTCAGTGGTAGAACACATATTTAGAACATCCAGGCCCTGGTTTCAATCTCTAGCTCTAAAATAAAGACGTAAATAAAATAGAGGCTTATTTGGAATTGAGATTCAGAGGTAAAATGACTTGAAGGACACAGACTTCTTACTGTTGAGTCTAAGACTCACTTAGCTCTGCTGACAGCAGTGCTCAGAGGGCCTTATGGCCTTATTTGTAAATCACCCAGGAGAGATTGCTTTTCACAAAAATTTAAGGTCCCAAAGAAGTAATACAATTGGTAGTTTTACTTTTTGGGGGGTCAGGAGGGGAGCTGGTCTTCTCCTCCTTCTGCCTCTGTCTCCCAAGTGCTGGGATTGAAGGAATGCACCACAACATCTGGCTTGGAGTTTGTCAAACAAAATGCAGCATGACCAAACAGCTGGTGAGCAGAGGTGTAGTTTAGTGACAGGACACTTGCCTGGCATGCAGGAGGCCGGGGTTCAGAGGCCTGCACTGGAAAGAAAACAACACAAATACTAAGCTGGATGCGGTGGGTCACTCGTGTAAACCCAGCATTGGGAGGCTGAGGCAGGGTTGTCGAAAGTACAAGGCCAACTTGGGTTACATAGTAATTTTCAGGCCAGCTAACAAGACCCTGTCTCAAGAAACAAAAGTCAAACAGAAGGAGATTCTAATTTTGGAGCTGCAGCTTCTGGGCAGATGTGTCTCTGTAAAGGGTAATTCTGCCTGCCCTGCTCACTCCCCGACTGGTGCAGATACACTGGCTAAGATGTCAGGCTTCGGTTTCCTATGAAGATGCTGGGTGGATGGAATAGAGAGCGCTTGCTCTGCTTGATGCCTCTGCCTTCTTCCTGTCGTCTGTCAGCCGAACACCATCTGTCCCAGCAGCAGGCTGGCCTTCCCTCTTCTCACAGTGAGCACAGGGAGGTAGCTTCTCTGTCTGTTGCCACATTCTCCCTACTGTATTTCTAGTTAGGTGCTCATAGTTTGTTTCATGTATAAATATTAAAAAATCTGATTTTGCAACCCTTTTATTTTTGGTTTCTTTATGTTATTTGTGTGTGTGTGTGTGTGTGTGTGTGTGTGTGTGTGTGTGTGTGTGCGCGCGCTCTAGTATGTGCACAGTATCATAGCATGTATATGGAGGTCAGATTACTGACTTTGAATAGTCTATTCTCTCCTTGGCTCCCTTGTTTCTGATATTTTGTATGCCCAGGCTAGCTGGCCCAAGAGTTTATGGGCAGTTCTTTCTCAACCTCCCACCTCCCCATAGAAGTGTTGGGATTACAGATATGACCTACCACATCTGGCATTTTTATATAGGTTCCAGGGATCAAACTCAAGTGTTCATGTTTGTTGTGACAAGCACCTTTACCCATTGTGCTATCTTGTCTACCATGTGGTTTCTTTTTCTTTTTTCCTTTATTTGTTTATTTTTTAATTTTTAAAAATTATATGTTTATGGGTGTTTTTTTCCCTACATGTCTGTCTGTGCCTGCTGGCCACAGAGGCTAGAAGGTATCAGATCTCTTGGAACTAGAGTTATAGAAAGTTATGAGTGGCATTTGGGTTCTGGAAATCGAACCTGGGTCCTCTGGGAGAGCACCTAATGCTCTTAACCATTGAGCCATCTCTCCAGCCCCTGCGTTCTCCTTTTATTAGGATTCTTTCCACTGATCATGTGGTTTATATCTCTTTAGAAAGACAGGGTCTTACTATGTGGCTAAGGTGGTTTTTGAATTAAAATTGCAAATGTCACCAGGAGGTGGTGGTGCACACCTTTAATCCCAGCACTTGGGAGGCAGAGGCATGTGGGTTTCTGTGAGTGTGAGGTCAGCCTGGCATACAGAGCAAGTTCTAGGACAGCTAGAGCTACACAGAGAAACCCTGTCTTGAAGCAAAAAACACAAACAAAAATTGCAGTCCTTTTAATATCCCAAGGCCTGTTATTACAGATGTGTGCTATCCTGCCTGGCTTCTCTTCACTTTGATTCTGTATGATTTTTTCTTTTTAATTATGTGACTATGTGTGCATGTGAAGTGCAGGTACCCGAGGAGGCCAGAAACATAAGATCCCCTGGAGCTGGAGTTGTATTCAGATGGTTATGAGCTGCCAGCATGGTGCTGGGAGCCCAGCTCAACTCTACAAGAGCTCAATGTTCTCCTTCATGTGAGCTGTCCATCTCCAGCCACCTCTCTTCTTTCCTTTTTTGAAGATGAACTCAAGTTTTTATTTGTTCATTGCTTGCATTTGAAGTATTCTTCAGTGACATCCTTCCCTTGATTCTATGCCATAGTCCTTAACCACAACATAGCTACAACTAACCTCTTCACAGGGCTGGATCAGTTTAGCAGAGGCTTGCCCATTCCTGTAGTTTCTTCTTGTCATCAATTCTAATTAGGTTATTTGGTGTCCAGAACAAAGGACCTCCCAACACTTACATCCGTAAGTTCATCACAGATGGGTGCACACAAAGGTGGACTGGGCACTTGTCCGAGGATTGACAGCTCGGTGAAGTCACACACCCAGTAGCAGTGCCCCCTCTTTAGCCCTGGTGGTGGTTTAGAGGAGAAGCTGTATCTTGAAAGCACCTAAAGCCTGTGCTTCTGTCTGACATGGCAATGGCAGGCTTCTCTTCATTTCTTATGTTGTTTCATGTCTTTATTATTTTAAAGTAATTTTTCTTTTCTAAGAATTTTGTGTATGTTTATGTATTTCTGTGTGCTTGTGCTTGTGTGTGTATATGAGAGCAGAGTGAACATAGATTTATTATGAAAAAGTGAGGAAGATCTCTCAGTAGTGGGAGGGGCTCCAAGGAAGGATTACCTTCTTTTCTGAGTTTTCCACAAACTTATATCAGATGGCATTACACTGGGTGCTATGAAAAGAAAACAAAACACACAGATCCCTGATGAAGTTCAGAGATACTCAAGGTTTTGGCGTTGGCCTTGATGGCCAAGCATTGTTAATTATACATTCTTAGGATTCTTGTCTTTACCAAGTACTTACATTTATTCAGTGATTTACTCTGTGCCAATCCTAAATCTAAAAGCTTTACATGCAACACTGCACAGTACTCTACATTGTACTCTACATTACCTACTTTTATTATTCACAAAGCAGGTGACTAAGTTGTATGAAGTTAAAATTAGTAAGTGGTAAGTTTGGGATTTATTTCTTTTTTTTCTTCTGTTGTGGGATATTATTTTAAGGGTGTGTTACTTTTGTTTATGTTTACAAATGTTTATGTTGCATTTGTTTAACTCTGTAAGGCTGTATTGCTTTGCCTGTCTAAAACACCTGATGGTCTAATAAAGGACTGAACAGCTAATAGCGAGGCAGGAGAAGGGATAGGCAGGGTTGGCAAGAGAGACTATAAATAGAAGGAGAAATCTGGGAGGAGAAAAAAGAAGCCAGAGAAGGAGGAGGACTCCAGGGGCCAGCCACCTAGCTACACACAGTTGAGAGTAAGATTTACAGAAGTAAGAGAATGGGAAAAGCCCAGAGGCAAAAGATAGATGGGATAATTTAAAGTTAAGGAAAGTTGGCAAGAAACAAGCCAAGCTAAGGCCGGGCATTTATAATTAAGAATAAGCCTCTGGCCAGGTGGTGATAATGCACGCCTTTAGTCCCAGCACTCAGGAGGCAGAGCCAGGCAGATGTCTGTGAGTTCAAGGCCAGCCTGGTCTACAGAGCAAGATCCAGGACAGGCACCAAAACTATACAGAGAAACCCTATCTGAAAAACCAAAAAAAAAAAAAAAAAGCCTCCTCTGTGTGTGCTTTATTTGGGAATTGGGCCCCCTAAAGGAAAAAACAAAATAAAATAACACTTTCCTGTTTTTTGTTTTTTTTTTGTTTTTTGTTTTTTGTTTTTCTAGACATGGTTTCTCTGTGTAGCCCTGGCTGTCCTAGAACTTGCTTTGTAGACCAGGCTGACCTCAGACTCACAGAGATCTGCTGGCCTCTGCTTCCCCAGTGCTGAGATTAAAGATAGGTGCCACCACAGCCAGGTGATCTATTTCTTATTTATTTGTATTGAGGGCCTCATGTAACACAGGCTGGCCTTGAATTTACCAATTGCAAAGGATGCCTCGCGACCTTCCTATCTCCATTTCCCAAGTGCTGGGATTGTAGGTGTGAGTTATCATGCCCTGCTTGAATTTGGGATTTGAATACAGGTAGCCTCAGTTGGCTGCAGTGGTGCACACTTATAATCCTAGTATTCAAGAGGTGGAGGCAGAAGGATTGCTGAAGTTTGAGGACATCCTGTGGTGCACAGTAATACTGCCTCAAAAGGAAAGGAGGGCTGGAGCTTCAGATCACTGAGGAATGGACATGGAAAACAACAATGACAGTAATGGGGAGACTGACTTTAAAAATGTGCCATGATTGCTTTTATTATTATTATTTAAAAATATTTTATTTTTATTTGTATACCTGTGTGCTTGAGTGAGTTTGTCCACCTGAGTGTAGTGTTCTGGGAGGATGTTGGATTTCCTGGAACTGGATGGAGTTCCAGGTAGTTGTGAGCTGCTTGATTGTGGGTGTTGGGAACCAAACTCTGGTCCTCTGCAAGAACAGGGAGTGCACTTTACACTGAGCCATCTCTCCAACCCTGGGCTTTCTTTCCTTTTTTCTTTTTCTTTTCTTTTCTTTTTTTTCTTTTTTTTTTTTTCTTTTTTGGAGATAGTCTTGCTATGTAGGCCTGGTACTTCTCTTGCAGCCAGGCTGGTTCAAACTCACAGTAATCCTCCTGCCTTCCTGAGTGCTGGGATTCAATATACATTACTCATTAGATACACATCTGACTCATTTTTGTGTGTCTTTGGTCCTATGGTTTGAACCCAGGACCTTGAGTGTGCTAGACAGGGCTCTGTCAATGAGCTATGCCCCCAGCCTCTAGGTATGACTTTGATCCAATGCTGAGTCCTGTACTTGGAAGAGAGAGCAAAGTCCCTGCAATTAATTATATTGTGAGGAGACATTTACTCTCTACAAAGTTAATGTAAAAGCCCCTGGGGAAAAGCAGTTAAATTCATGGGGGGCCTGTCAGAAGCTTCACAGAGATGACATTTTAAGTCAGTTTGTTAATGCCAGATGTGGAGGTATGGTGTTGATTGGACATGCATTGGAGTTGCCATTCCAGGGGAGGGAGCAGACCACAGAAGACAGACTGCACGAATGTATGTCTTCAGTTGGGATTTCTAATGCTTTTATTGTGGTAGAGTAGCATTCACTGGAGGAAGCCCACAAGTGGAGCGCCTGCCTCCGCCGCTGTCATCACATCGATGTGTCTCCCTCTGCTGTTGTTTACCTTGCTCGTCTGCTGGGTTCTCCACTGTAGAGTTTTCCTAGTTCCTTCACATTTTGTAAAGAACTTACTTTCTGTGGCCTACGATTAAAGAGTGGAAAGTTGTGGTCCATCCCATTATCCATCCATCCATCCATCCATCCATCCATCCATCCATCCATCCATCCATGAGAGAGAGAGAGAGAGAGAGAGAGAGAGAGAGAGAGAGAGAATGAGAGAGAGAGAGAGAGAGAATGAGAGAATGAGAGAGAATGAGAATGCGAATGCATGGCTGTGGTGCATGTGTGGAGGTCATCAGGCTTCAAAACAAGTGCTTTTACCTACTGCTCTGAGCCATCATTCCCTCCCTGGGTCTCTATTTGAGAGAGGAATACCTACAAAAATTAATTCCTTGTTTGCTTGATTAAGGGTCTCACTTAGTGCTAGGCTGACTTTGAACTCTATCACCCTTCTTCAGCCTCCCAAGTGCTGGGACAGGCATGTGTCACTCTGCCCAGCCTTCTTTTGTTTAGTTCTATCAATTGTGGATGAGGTTTCTATTGTACATGTCATGTTGTAATCCAGCATTACCTTATTTTCTTGTTCACATTGTTTCCTGACAGCTTTCAGTTGGCTTTTGTGTCCTTTTGACATAGTTCATCTGTATGCACGTGTTTAAGAGTTCTTTATTTCAAAGCTGGAGAGATGGCTTAGTGGTTAAGAGCACGGACTGCTCTTCCAGAGGACCCAGGTTCAATTCCAAGCACCCACATGGCAGCTCACAAACTGTCTGCAATTCCACTTCCAGGGGACCTGACATCCATGGCAAAATACCATTGCATATAAAATATAAATAAATAAATAAATAAATAAATAAATAAATAACCTTTATTTTTTAAAAAAAGTTTCTTTTTTTGACCCTGAAGGTTATCACAAGCTCATCTTGGATATTTTCTGCCCCAGACCCAGTATTATCCATTTCTTGTAGTCAGACAGGAAGATCTGAGTTTTTGAGACAGGCTCTCACTATATAGCCTCTGCTGGTCTGAAACTGGGTCTGTAGACCAGGCTGGGCTTGAACTTAGAGAGATCTGTTGTAGAATATTATTTTAAAGTGTGTTACTTTTGTTTATGTTGCATATATTTAACTCTGAAGCTGTGTTACTGTGCCTGTCTAAAACACCAGATGGTCTAATAAGAACTGAATGTCCAATAGCGAGACAGGAGAAAGGATAGGTGGGGCTGGCAGGCAGAGAGAACATACAGAAGGAGAAATTTGGGAGGAAGGAGCTAGGAGCCAAAGAAGGAGGAGGACTTAAGGGGCCAGCCACCCAGCCACACAGCAAGACATTAAGAGTAAGATTTACAGAAGAGAAGGGAAAAAGTCCAGAGGCAAAAGGTAGACAGGATAATTTAAGGAAAGCTGGCAAGAAACAAGCTAAGCTAAGGCTTGGCATTCATAATTAAGAATTATTCTCTGTGTGTGATTTATTTAAGATTATAATTAAGAATTATTCTCTGTGTGTGATTTATTTAAGAGCTGGGTAGCAGGCCCCCCAAAAAAGCAAAACCACACAAGAACAGAGATCTACTTGCCTCTGCCTCCCTAGGACTGGGATTATAGACCTGTGCTTTTTGTGAGTGCTGAGGATCCTAACTTAGGTTATTGTTTGCATGGAAAGCAGTTTACTTTTTGAGCTCTCTCCTAGCTTGATAAACTGTTTTGATACTAAGTTTTATATCATTTTACAGATGGAAGATATTGAATAAGAAAGTCAAAATAGTTTTTCTTAATTTGAGTCAGCGCTTTCCTCTGGGGTCTGCTTGTCCTGAACTCACAATGCTCCTTCTGCTTCAGCCCCTTGAGTGTTGGGATTGCAGTTGGGATCTGCCACAGCTGTGCAAATAAACTTTATCTATTTTATTTTGTACATACTACTCTCCACTTGTCTTTTGACAGTTTGATGTAGCCTAGGCTAGTGTTGAATAGGCTTGGTAGCAGAGGATTGCCTTAAATCCTGATCCTGTCTTCACTTCTCAAGTCATAGAGTTGCAGGCATGTGCTACCATTCTTGGCTCTTAAAATTCTTTTTTTTTGTGTGTGTGGAGGTCAGAGGAAAACTTGCAGGAAGCGGTTTTCTCTTTCTACTATGTGGGTATGTGAGAACTGAACTCAGGTCATGAAACTTGGCAGCAAACACTTTTTTCCTCCCTGAGCAATCTTGCTAGCCCATACTTGGCTCTTTTTGTGTTATTTTAAAAGTCTTTATTGAGCTAGGTGCCCACCTGTAGTCACAGATTTTGGGAGGCTGAAGAAGGAGGTTTGTGAATTCAAGGATAGCATGGTCTATATATAACAAGTCTATATATAACAAGACTGTCAGATGGGGCAATTATTTAGGAAGGACTTTATTGAGGCATCGTTTAATGGAGCACACACATCTTAAGCTGAGGCTGGATGACCTTTTACATACACAAACCAAGCTTGGGATGATATTGGGTCCCTCAGAAGACAGCTTGTCCCCTCACTGCACTGAGTTGCATACCTCCTCCCTCCCCAGAAGGAAGCCTTGTTTGCAGCCCTGCATTTCAAGTGAGTCCTGGAGGCATCAGTAGCTTGTTAAGTTTTTTTTTTTTTTTTTTTTTTTTTTTTTTTTTTTTTGCGTCTGTGTTCAGAATCCTGATTGCAGGAGTTAAGGATGTGGAGAGTCTGACCTAACCAGGGTTGCAAGGCAGTTATGACAGAGGGAGAGGCCCAGGAAGTTGAAGGGTATTTTTAATGAACCGAGACAAGAGGATGAGATGGTTTCCAGGCTATGAGAGAGAGCTGGAGATGGCAGAAGGACATCAGCAGATTTCTAAGCTTGAAAACACCGTGTATTATGAGAGGAGAGAGAGAGAGAGCTAAGCGGGAATGACAGGAAAAGGGGCTGGAAGGGAGGTTTAAGTAGAAGAGAGATGTGTTTAGATCCCTGGTAGGAGTGGGAAAATGATACTGTTTGTTCAGTCTCTTTTTGTCTTTTTCAAGACAGGGTTTCTCTGTGTAGCCCTGGCTGTCTTGGATGGAACTCATTCTGTAGACCAGGCTGGCCTCAAACTTAAGAGATCCACCTGCCTTTGCCTCTTGAGTGCTGGGATTAAAGGCGTGCGCCACCACTGCCTCGCTCTCTGCTCAGTCTCTAAGTATTTACTGAGCAGTGCTAGCTCAGGCCTCTGCCTGGTACTGATGGGGGGGGGTCTCAGGTCTTGCTGTACTATAGTGAGCA
Organism: Peromyscus maniculatus bairdii; assembly: GCF_049852395.1. Taxonomy (NCBI): domain Eukaryota; kingdom Metazoa; phylum Chordata; class Mammalia; order Rodentia; family Cricetidae; genus Peromyscus; species Peromyscus maniculatus. The sequence goes on from NC_134855.1 coordinate 135,691,862, forward strand.
TTGCTGATGAATAGATTGAGAAAGATGGATTCAAGGTCAAGACCCTTCCTGCATTGAAACTATCAGGTGTTGATTAGCAGAGATGGGAAAGGAATAAGGAAGGCTGTCACAAAACCAGTAGAGTTTTCCCAAAGCTGGCCCTTTCTTTTTGCCAAATATATCTTCCATCCCCATCCTCTCTTCAGCAAAGGTTGCTGATGGCTTGGAGTGTTCTTTTGTGCACATAAATCCCTGGCTTCTGCTGTGTGCTCTAAGCCAGGAATAGAGGCATGCTCTGATTCCTGAAGCACAATGAGTTGCTGTGTGTTTGCAAAAAGACTATTTATATAAGGAACAATCTGGAAGCAGCCTGAATACCCAAACTCAGGGCACAACGTTCTGGGGTAGCCACTGGATAGACTACTAGATGGCTATGAGGAGCAGCCCTCTATGGGGTGTTTCTACTGGATAGCTAAGAGGACAGGCTGGTTGGTCTGTAGTAGCACACAGCTTCAATCCCAGCACACAGTAGGCAGAGGCAGGCCTGTGTGTTTGAGGGTAGCCTGGTCTACAGACGGAGTTCCAGGACAGCCAGGACTATGTAGAAAAAGGCCTATCTTGGAAAAAAAAAAGAGAGAGAGAGACCTTCTCTGGATGTGTCACTACTCAGGTATATCCGTGTGAGCTCCTGTCAGGAGCAGAGGTCTCCTCGATGGGCTTAGAGTTGCAGGAGTTAGGTGCTGACCTTGGTTGTCCTCCTGTTAGGCGCTGAGTTTCCTTTTCCTCACATGTAAAATGGATGTAGTGATGGTAATGATTTCTAAGTCCTCATGGGATTGTGGTAAAATCACGTGAGATTCCCTATATGAGGGTCCTTTGTAAACCCTGTAGCAAGCCATGCACATGAGTGGTTTTGTTTTTGTGTTTTAGAAGAGAAGGTCTCACTATATAGCATTGGCTGCCCCAGAACTCACTTTAAAGACCAGGTTGGCCTTGAACTCTGCCTCCTACCACACCCAGCTGTATTTTTATTATTATTAATAAATTTTTAAAAATTACACCTTTAATCCCAGCAATTGGGAGGCAGAGGCAGGCGGATCTCTTTGACTTCGAGGCCAGCCTGGTCTACAAAGAGTTCCAGGATAGCCAGGACTGTTACATAGAGAAACCCTGTTTTGAAAAAACAAAAAATAAAAACAACAGTTAGTTTGTGTGTTTGTAGAGAACAACTTGCAGGTGTCATTTTTCTTTTTCTACTGTATGGGTCCCAGGGATATAACTCAGGTGTCATGCTTGGTGCTAAGAACATCCTCTGTGTACTAAGTCATAGTCATCTTGAGGGCCCTTGTTTGTTTATTTTTGCTACAGAGTTTCACTTGCTCTGTAGTCCAGGCTAGCCTCCAAATCTGGACAGTCCTTCTGTCTCAGACTCTCTAGTGCTAGGATTAGAAGTATGAGCCACCACACCCCGTTTACACATGAGTTATTAATAGTTCATGATTCCTGTTTACTCCAGCAATGATAAACTGGTGACTGATGGCCGGTTGGAGTAGGCCCCAATATTTTTGCTTTTTGACTTGGCAGTACTGGGGGATGGTGCCCAAGGTGTTGCTCGGGCAAACACCTGCTCACCGGGCCACATCCCTGGAGTAGCACTCAGAAGGCAATTTCTCCCCTTTTAGGTTCCTTCCTTCACTCTCCACCTTGCTGCTTCTGGTTGTGTTTCTAGTTCATGGGGGTGGGGACCAGATCCCCACTAAGCATTGCCAGTTGCTCTTATGTGAGCAGGTAGTTTGATTTTACTGCGAAGGGCAAGCCTGAGCATCAAGCCAGCCTTCCTAGGGCTTGGAGGCTTACAGTAGGAACAAGTCAGCATTGTTTCCCTGAATTAGACCTGACTGCTTTTGACCCTCTGGATATGCCTCTGGAATCAGCCTTTCCCTGTACTTGGCAGGAGCTTTGGGTCCCTCCAGCCCTCTTCTTTCCTGTTGAGCCTAGGTATATTGGTTTGTCCAGTAGCTTTCAGAAGTATTTCTCAAACTGGAAACCCCCAGGTCTGGAGCCTCCAACGTTCAGTCTCTACTTTTAGAAAACCGCAGAGTCCTGCAAATGCTACTTTGTTAGTTCTTAATTGTATTGTAACAAGTTTCCTTAGAGTTTAGTGGTTTGAGGTTTGAAACAAGGTTAAACATTTATTATCCTCCAAGTTTCTGTGGGTCAGAATTCAGGAGCAGCTAACTGGGAGGTTTGTTCAGGCTTGCAGTTCAAAGTGGCTTATTCATAGAGTTGGGACTTTGGTGTGGGTTCTTGAGGGGACACCCTGACTCCCCACCATGCGGCCCTTTCCATAGGAATTTATAATGTTTTCACAATGTAGCACCTGGTTGTTCTTGACCTTCCCCTGATGGGAACCCAAGAGCATATAGGCAAAAGTAACAGCACTGTGTGTACTAAAATACATACAATTTTCTGGGTGTGGTGACACGTAATCTCAGCCCTCGGGGGCAGAGGCAGGAGTCAAGTCTGATCAGTTCTAGGCCAGTTAGGGCTACACAGCAAGACCCCACCAAATAACCCCCCCCCCCAAAAAAAAAAACAACAACCCCGAGTAAATAAGTTGATTATGTCCTCCAATATTTAGGTTTTAGGGGTTAACTCAGGTGGTTGGACTTGGCAACAAGGGCTTTTATTGCCTGAGCCATCTCCAGCTTCAGGTTACTATTTTGATCATTCTAAGTTTGTAGTTATATAATATTTATTATTTTATGGTGACAAATATGTTTAGAATTAGGCCGAGTAAGGCACCTAACTAGAGAGATGGAAATGACCTCAGCTGTAAGTTGACATATAGCAAACATACTGGACCTTTATTTATTTTAGAATGTGTGGGTGTTTGACCTGCATGTGTGTTTGTGCACCACATCACTTGTTTGCCTGGGCCCACAGAGGCCATCGAGTCCCTCGAGCTGGAGTTACAGACACTTGTGAGCTGCCAAGTGGGTGCTGGGAGTTGAACCTGGGTCCTCTGGGAAAGTCTCAGCGTTTATCCAGTACCAACAGGAACTTTTGTATGACCCAGCTTTGGAAGTCGCATACCATTCCTTCTGCCGTATTCAAGCAGCGGATCATGAGGCCCCACCCCTTGAAGGCAGGGGTGCACACCATTTGTCATAGGCTCTGTTTCCTTGGTGTGAGGTCTGAGGTAGTGAAGATGGTGTGTTCAGAGGACTCCTGGCTCTCTGTGTTCATTTATGTCTGGCTGCTTCATCTCTAGTCCATTCTGGACACTGGCTCCAGGTCAGACTGAGAAGAACTGGTAGGGATGGTGGGCACCGTGGCTTGAGTGGTGTCTAGGGACTGGCCCTTCTGTTCTGCCGGACTTTGAGTTCAGTTACCTTCCTGCCTCTGGAGCATCACGGAACAGGATCTGCTTGGGGCATTTTCATTCCAAGTCCACTTGCATATATTTTAATATCAGAGGATGTCTTACCACGCTCTCTTGGAAGAAAGCTTATATTCTGTCTCTCATAAACACTCACACAGGAGGAGGGGTAGTGTGTACATGTAAGGAGACAACCAGTAGGAAGGAAAACCAACTTTGTATGAAGAAGAAGAAGGTTTGGGGCCTGGGGATACTGCTAGGAATGGTAGTTGAGTTATTAGATTAATTTTTCTTCTTTGGTCCTAAGTAGAGGAATTAAGCTATAAATGATTGTGGAATCTTACTAAGCTTGACTCCTACTACTCCAGGATTAACATCATTTCTTAGAAGTGGGGTTAATGCCCACAGCTATTTTCACCTTTTTAGTGTTCTTTAAGATGAGTCTGCTCGCCGGGCGTTGGTGGCGCACGCCTTTAATCCCAGCACTCGGGAGGCAGAGCCAGGCGGATCTCTGTGAGTTCGAGGCCAGCCTGGGCTACCAAGTGAGCTCCAGGAAAGGCGCAAAGCTACACAGAGAAACCCTGTCTTGAAAAAACCAAAAAAAAAAAAAAAAAAAAAAAAAGATGAGTCTGCTCTTCTGTGCATGCTTGTTTGTCAAGTCTTTGGGTTTCAGAGAAGGGAGCCTCTTCATGCTTTAAAAATGACAATAAAGGTAATGGCTAAGAACAAAATTTCGACTCTCTCAAGCTTGCAGACATTTTGAAGCCGTTGCAGTGACTGTTGGAAGATCATTACCCAGGCAGGTTAATTGCAAACAGTTGTGTTAGTAGTTCTTGATTGCATAGTGGTGATCTGGCTTCTTGAACTTCATATGTCATTGGTTTTCTGTTCTTCTTTCTTTATCTTTCTCGTTCTCCCCTTCCCTCTCTCATATCCTCTATGCCCCCCCCCCCTTCTAAATTTTAAGGCCCAGGCTGGGCTAAGCTGTTGCAGTCTCTTGCTAGTTAGGAAGTTCCTCGGTCCTCCCTTTTCTACCTTTTGCTTCTCTGGATCCTGCTCTAATTACAAACTCTTCTGTTGTCAGAAGTGTCATTGTTTCTGGTATTCCTATCTGTAGACATAGGTTTATTTTGAGTTCCAGACTAGCCAGAGTTACATAGTGAGATTCTGTCTCAAAAAAAAAAAGAAAAAGAAAGAAAGAAAGAAAAAAGGGCTGGAGAGATGTCTCAGCTGTTCTTCCAGAGGTCCCAGCTCACAAAAATCTGTAATTCCAGTTTTAAGGCATCCAACTCTCTTTCGTGACATTCAGGGGCACTGAATACATGTGGTACACAGACATATGTGCAGGCAAAGCACCTATACACATGAAATTAGAAACAAAGCAGGAAAGAAAAATAAAGAAATGTGAGTTCTGGCTAGTATTGGTTTACCGAGGCATCTCAGTGGCTCTTAGTTACGTTTTGAAGGTGGGAATCAATCTTCCTTTTCCTGTGTGTGAATGGAACACTCATAGCTGACCTGCTAACCTTTCCATATCCCCTCTAGCCTGCCTTGTAGTTGTCCAGGTGTTCAGGCTGAGCCAGATGAAATTCTTTGGTGAAAGCGGTTGCTGTCGCTAATCTGGAGTTCAACCTAATAGTCTGAAGGCTTAGTCTAGTTTACCTCGAGGGTGGGGTGTGGTGTCAGCGTGTGTGTGTGTGTGTGTGTGTGTGTGTGTGTGTGTGTGTGTGTGTTCTCCCCCCCCCCGGGGCCTATAATTGACTGGCTACATCCGAGGCACTTAAAGCCCTGTGACCATGAAGCCAAGCTGTCCCCAAGGCAGGTAGCAACTGTGATCTTGTAAGTTCTACTGGGTCAGTTTCTAATACTAAGTCCTCCGGGGTCAAAATCTCAGATGGCCATTACTGCCTCCTGTGTGCCTGATACACAAATAGTTTCTTCACCCAGGAATGACTTGCCTCCTGTCACTTATGTTTAATTTTTATTTTAAAAATATTTACTTATTTATTTTTATTCTATTTCATTTTCAAGACAAGGTTTCTCTGTGTATCCCTGGCTGTCCTGGAACTCACTCTGTAGACTAGACTGGCCTCAAACTCAGAGGTTCACCTGCCTCTGCCTCCCAAGTGCTGGGATTAAAGGCGTGTACCACTACTGCCCAGCTTTATTTTATTTTTTATGGGTATGTGTATACCTGAGTGTTTGTGTTTTAAGCCCATGGAGGTGTCACAAGGTCAGAAGAGGCACGTTGGCTCCCCTGGACCTAGAGTTGTGAGCCACGATGTGGTCTTCTATGAGAGCAGTAAGTGCTCTTACCTGCTGAACTGTTTTTCTAGCCCCAAATCTGTCACATTAGAGAAATAGAGATGGCAGATCACTTCCAGGAAACTGTCCCTTGGCTACTGTTAGTCTCCTGTAGAGTTGTCTTTAGGTCTACAAACAGTTGGAATCCCCCAGCACAATACACTTTTCGTGTAATTCCAACACTTGGGAGGCAAACTGCAAGTTCAAGGCCAGTTAGGCAATAGTATAAAACAACAACAAAAACACCTTCTCTATGAGTTTGAGGCCAGCCTGGTCTACATAGCTCATTCTAGGCCAGCCTAGTCTACATAGTGATTTCTTTGTCAAAAATAAAAAATTATTGTTGGAGAGATGGCTCAGTAGTCAAGAGACTGGCTGCTCTTCCACAGGACCTAGATTCAATCCTAGTATCCATATGGCAGTTAACTATAACTACAGGGGATCTAGTAATAGTACCCTCTTCTGACACCCATGGGTACCAGGTGTGCATGTGGTGCACACTGGCAGACATATGTGCAGACAAAACACCCATACACATAAAATAAAAATAAATGTATCACTTAAAAATTATGTACATATGTATGTGTCTGTGTAGGTATGTGCACATATGAATGAGTGTAGGTACCCTCAGAGTCCAGAAGATATTGGATCTTTTAGAACTGGAGTTTCTGCCAGTGTTGTTGCTGGGAACCAAAGTTGGGTCTTCTGCAGGAGCAGTATGAGCTTTTAACTGCTGAGCCAGCTCTCCAGCTCCTATCAGGGTCTCATGTAGCCCAGGCTGGTTTCCAACTTGCCGAGTGGTTGAAGGGAACCTTGATCATTCTTATCTATCTCCAGAGTATTAGATTACAGATTCATGCTACCACACCCAGCTTTGTTTTGTTTTGAGACAGGATTTTGCTTTAAGACACTATATTAAAGAATTATTTTTGTAATGTTTGTGTGTACATGCACAGAATGGCGTGCATGTGGAGGTCAGAGGACAACTTGCAGTAGTTGGCTCTCCTCCTTCCATCATGTGAGTCTCAGGGATTGAATTTAGGGCATCAGGCCCTTTTACCTGCTCAGCCGTCTCTCCAGGCCTAGCCTTGCTTTGTATCTCATGCTGGCCTTGGACTTGCAAGGGTCCTTCTGCTCAAATTCTTCAGTGTTGGGATTACGGTGTATGCTACAATACTAGCTTTTTGGGGGTGAGGGAGGCAGACAGTATTTGACTACATAGCTCCAGGCTGGCCTACAGTTTTCAATCCTCTGCCTCACGAGTGCTAAGATTACAGGAGCATGCCACCATTCTCAATTTCTTTGATAATTTTAGCCATAAGAAGATTTAACACTGGGAATCCAGCACTTACTTATAAAACAGTAAAGGACTGGAGTTGAGAGACTCGAGGAGGCTACTTTTTGAGTCCCCATTGGAGGAGCTATCACCGGGCCTTGGCAGCTAGGAAGTCATTATTGGCATTGCCACCCACACGGCTGCTCTTTACCACTGATGTAGCAGCTGGTGGCTAGACATTCACTTTTGAAGAGCAGCAGCAGCCACGTCCAGGAGCTCCTCAGTGATCTGAGGTCAAAGGCCAAGCTATTTAGTCAGGAGCTGCGTTTTAACAAACTGACATGTGTATGGATGGTCTGGTCATCTTGATTGCTTATTGGAAGGGAATGGGGGATGTTGTTTGTTTTCCCAAGTCTCAATCTAGAAAGAGTGGAATGGAGACTGAAAGCCCATAGGCTGAGCTGGCCACACTTCTGCATCCCCCAGATATTTGGACATATTCACCTTCCTTTAAAAACTAGTAATAGCTGGGTGTGATGACACACACCTCCCAGCACTCAGGAGGCATTGGCAGGCAGATCTCTTTGAGTTCAAGTCCAGCCAGGTCTACATAGTGAGAGCCTGTCTCAAAAAAGCAAAGGAACAAAAAACCTCAAATATACAAGTAATAGGGCCTGTGAGACAGCTCAGCAGGTCAAGGTACTTGCCATCAAGCTTGACAGGCTGAGTTCTGTTCCTGGGACCAATACACTGCAAAGAGAGACTTGACTCCTAGAGGTTGTCCCCTGACATCCCCCTGTGTGCGGTGGCATGCAAGCACACATACAATTAATAAAATGTAATAAAAATTAAACACTTCATGTAACATCTTAGCCTACATAGTGTTGTGCATTCTGTCTTAATCCATCATGGGAGCTTTTTACATCAGGACATGTAGAATCATGTTGTTCTTTTCAATATCCGTGCAGTACTTCATTATATGGTTTAAAAAGGCTCAGGAAAAGCTGGGTATGCTAGCACTCACAATAATCCTTGCACTTGGAAAGTAGAGGCAGGATGATCAGGAGTTTGAGGAATTTTTACCTATATAGTGTTTGAAACTAACATGGGCCACATGAGACCCTGTTTTAGAAAACTAACCAATCAAAGCAAACAAACCAAACTAAACAAAAACCTAACCTCATGAGGCGGTGTTACAGTCACTGGGCACATGCTAATAGAACCAGTAAGTTCACATTTGTCTCTTGCCACCTCTGTCCCCAGGCCTTGTGTATTGTCATCTCTTTTAACTGGAACTATAGCCAACTTCACACGAGTGAACGCATGCTCTGGAAGGTTAATAGTTCTTCAGCTAAGAAAGCACCCTGTTGGCCGGACGGAGGTGGCTCACACCTTTGATCCCAGCACTCGGGAGGCAGAGCTAGTCGGATCTCTGAGTTTGAGGCCAGCCTGGTCTACAGAGGGAGATCCAGGACAGGCACCAAAGCTACACAGAGAAACCCTGTCTCGGAGAAAAAAAAAAAAAAAAAGAAAGAAAAAAAGAAAACAAAAAAAAAAAAAAGGAAAAGAAAGAAAAAGAGAGCATCCTGTTGAGATTTCTTAAAAAGTCTGAGTGTGTGCCCATGTCAGCGTGCACGTGGAGGTCAGAGGACAACTTCTGGACTTCACTCTCTCTCCTTCCAGTGTGGGTTCTGGGGAATGGAGCTCATCAGCCTGTGCAGCAAGTGCTCTAACCATCTGGTTTGCTCCATTTCAAGACTTTATTATTGTTTTTAATTTTTGAGACGGGTCTCTAGTCTGGGTTTCATGGGACTTCCCAGGATTCGTGGCACTTTCTTCTGCGTCAGCCTGTGAGGGGCTGTAATTACAGGTGTGCGTCAGCCTTGCCCCATGAGACTTGAATCCAAGTCTATTAACTTCTGTAATTTATTTGACCTAGTTACACAGCTTCTCAGAGTGCTAGGTCCCCCCCCCCCCTTTTGAGACATAATCTTCATGAAACCCAAGTTGGCTTGGCCTCAAATTTGCAGCAATCCCTTTGCCTTAGCCCCCGAGTGCAGGCATTACAGGCCAGTACCACATGCCTGGCTTCAAAATGGCAGGACTTTGGTGCTGGAGGGGCTCAGCAGTTAAGAGCATTTGCTGCTTTTCCAGAGGACCTGTGCTTGATTCCTTGGCACCCACATGGTGGCTCGGGACCATCTGTAACTCCAGTCCCACTTTCTCTTGACCTCTGTGGGCTGCAACAGGTACCCAAGTGATACACAAACATACATACAGGCCAAACATCCATACAAATAAATAAATACTTAAAAGCAAGTAACAAAATTAAAAAAGAACAAAATAGCAGATCATAAATACTTAGTATTATGTATGCTCTGTGAAAAGAGGCTTGGATGTTTGGATAGGCATTAAGGTAATTTTCCTTTTTTCTGACTCAGGTATCCGGCTCACATTGAAGACATTGACTACGAAGAAGGGAAAGTTCTCATCCATTTCAAGCGTTGGAACCATCGTTATGATGAGTGGTTTTGCTGGGACAGTCCTTATCTCCGCCCTTTAGAGAAAATCCAGCTGAGGAAAGAGGGCTTACACGAAGAGGATGGATCTTCTGTGAGTAGCCAATCAGTGGAGTTCTGTAATGAATGAGGCCGATCAGCAGCAGGTAGTTTGTGTCTGGCCTTTGATCTTTAGTGGGCAAGTCAGTACCCACTGGTGAGCAATCCTTACCTTGGCCTGTGGTGGTAACCATGTGCTCTCTGTAAGAGTCTAGTTTTTACTTGTTTGATGAATTGATGTGGTAGAAGCTAACTTACATTGGGGTTTCATCCACATGAATAGGATCTTATGTCTCTTTTAGAGAACACTGTTTTCCTAGTGTCTGAAATACTGCTGGGTACACAGTAGGAATATTTGTATAATAAGCCAGGTATAGTTGCTCATCCTAGTACTTGGGAGGCCAAGGTTCATGGATTGCTGTGAGTTTGAGGCCATCGTGAGCTACAAAGTAATGACCTTGTCTTAAATACACCCTACACCACTTCTCCCATGCCAGGAATGGTGATACATGCCTTTAATCCCAACCCTGAGGATGTGGAGGCAGAGGAGGGTCAAAAGGTCAAGGACTCTGTCCAAATAACCAAACCAAACCAGTGGCGCTGTTATCTCAGCACTTGAGAGGCAGAGGCAGGACACTTGTACAGCTCGAGGCCAGCATGGTTTACATGGCAAGCTCCAGACCAACCAGAACTATATAATGAGACCCATCTTAAAACCAACGATAACTAAAACTATCCCTCCACCAGACTGTAGAATAATGAATGGATGGCTGAAATCTAGATCCACTGTGTCTAGAATGTTGTATACTAGATAATGTGTCCATGAAGATCTCCAATTGTTTGAGCAATATTTTATATGTGGATCCTGAGTTTGTTATACAGTCTTGTGTAAGCCCTGGAGAACTGTTTTCATCATTGTGCCTGGAGCTTTAATTACCTTCAAAATGACGCACAAACCTTTACTTTTGTTTAAAACAGACATTGAGACATTTGTGGTAGCATTTGCTCTGGGATCTGACTCAGCCTGGATTCTGGTTTCCATTTTAACTTCACTGAGGAACTTGAACTCTGGCTGGCCTTTTTGTTCTGCTTTTTTTTTTCCTTCCAATTTAGGATTGTTCACTATTCTTCCATTTGATCATTCCATGTTCATCCTCTAGAATTTGTGAATGCAAACTCTGTGCTGAGAAAAGAGTATGAAATAGGAAAGGTGATGAGTGCCTCCTTTGGTCAGGGACCTGGCAGTAGTGTGGGTGGCATGAAATGCCATGAATGCCGCTTCCCTGAAGATGAAGTAGCCTCATTTCTTCCAGCTCCTAAACTAGCCATGTTCTCTGGTAGCCCTGGGATCCTAGATTCCCTTTCATTATGAATACCAGCTAGGCGAAGATTGTCTGGGTGCTATCCTGTGCCTGTGCAGACCTCCCTGGCTTAGGAACTCTTAAGTCTCAGCCTTATCTATTTATTTATTTATTATTAGTTAGTCTGTTGTTTGAGATACTGTCTCACTATGTAGTCCTGACTATCCTGGAACTCACTGTGTAGACCCCATTGGCTTTGAACTCACAAAGATCTGTCTGCTTCTGCTTTCGAACGCTGGGATTAAAGGGGCATATGACAATGCCCAGATTTTTTTTTTTTTAAAGATTTATTTATTTTATGTGTATGGGTTTTGCATGCGTGTAAATATTTGGTGCTTTTGGAGGTCAGAAGAGGGCATCAGATCTCCTGGAACTAGAGCTATAAAGATGGTTGTGAGCCACTTCGTGGGTACTGGAAACCAAACTCAGGTCCTCTGCAAGAGAAGCAAGTACTTTTTTTTTTGTTGTTGTTTTTTTTTTTTTTGAGACAGGGTTTCTCTGTGTAGCTCTGGCTGTCCAGGAACTCAGTCTGTAGACGGGGCTGGCCTTGAAGTCATAGAGATTTACCTGCCTCTGCCTCTGAAACCACCACCACCTTCCTGAAGGTAGTGCTCTTAACCCCTGGGCTGTCTCTCTAGCTTCTGCCTTCTTACTTTTGGCTCTTTGTGCTGACCATCAGAATCATCTTGTGTCTCAATAGCCCATTCCAATCCACTCTTGTTGGTCTGGTAAGCATGCAGGTAAACACTCACGCACGTGTGTGTGTGTGTGTGTGTGTGTGTGTGTGTGTGTGTGTGTGTGTGTGTGTGTGTGTCGTCTGTCTGTTTATATATTCTTCTATGAGTGTTTGTGTGTGTGTGTGTGTGTGTGTGTGTGTGTGTGTGTGTCGTCTGTCTGTCTATATATTCTTCTATGAGTGTTTGTGTGTGTGTGTGTGTGTGTGTGTGTGTGTGTGTGTGTGTGTGTCTATATATTCTTCTATGAGTGTTTGCCTGCACGTATATATACTGTGTGTGTGTCCTTTGTGCCTGAAGAGGCCAAACGAGTGTTGGATCCCCTGGAAATGGAGTTAAGACAGTTTTGAGCTTCCATGTGGATGCTTGGACCCACATCCAAGTCTTCTGCAAGAGCAGCAAGTACTCATAACTACTGAGCCATCTATCCAGCTCCAAGTGTTGTCATTTTTTAATTAAAAATGATATTTGTTTGTGTATGTATGATACACATGTGCAGAAAAACTTTCAGGAGCTGGTTCTTCCTACCATGTTGGTCCTGGGGATTGAATTTAGGTTGTTGGGTTTGTGACCTGCTGAGTCACCTTGACTGACCCTTTTTTTTTTAAAATTTATTATTAAAATTATTTATTTTGTGTATGTGTGTTCATGTGCACTTCTACCACAGCATAGGTTTTAGATGCAAGAGGACAACTTGCAGGAGTTGTCCTTTGTTCTGGCAAGTGTGTCCCAGGAATAGAACTCCAAAGGTTGCCAGGCCTGGCCACACTTGCCTCATCCACTGAATCCACTGAGCCATCTTGCCAGCCCTTTGTTCATTTTTGAGAAAGAGTCTTTCTGTGTGGCCAAGGCTGGCCTCATGTCCTTTTGCCTTAGTGTCCCCCAGGGCTAGGATTGCTTGTTTTCAGCACTGTTCCAGCCCTCTGTACTACTCCCGCCTCCCAGCTGCTTTTATGAATTGTGCTATAAAGTGCACCCTATGGAATTCTGTTGGTAACTGGACATTTACTTTTTTTTTTTTAATAGGAATTTCAAATAAACGAGCAGGTGCTTGCTTGCTGGTCTGACTGTCGATTTTATCCAGCCAAAGTCACTGCTGTGAACAAGGATGGTAAGGTGTTGCAATTGCAGCTGTTTTTTTGTTTTTTAATTTAATAGTGTATCAGTATTTATTGTCTAGGAATAGTTCTTTTCTAGTTAATATGCCTGGCAGTAGGAAGAGATTATAAATGCAAAGAAAGCTAGATACAAAGCATGAATCTGCTATAGGTTCAGTCCCCAGCACCAGAAATAAAAGAGAGAGAGGGGATTAATTCCAGTCATTATTTCCTCAGCCAGTCACAGTGGACTCTGCTGAAAAGCCTGCAGGTCCTTTCTGTCTAGAACTTCTTGATATTTTGGTAAATACCGTTTTTTTTTTATTATTCGTGAACAACTTATGGATTAAATGAACATCAGCAAACATTTGAAAATACGCTTTGTGGATGGATACAAGGTCATTTAGGGTGGAAATTGAGGGGCTTGGATACAGAACTCCCAGTGTGGTTGCCTTGCTAGAGTTTTGAAAATGTGGGAATACAGGGCAGGGACTTTGATCCAAAAATGTGCAATTTTTGAATGCAAGGGAGTGGTATGGGGAGAAGTTCCTATGATCAGAAGGGACTTTGGGTCCATGTGGTTTCTTGTCCTTAGCATATTCCAGTAGGATGTCTGTGCTGTGCCCTCATCTTGGGAGTGAATGTTTTGGGCAATCAGGGCCCTGCTGTGTCAGGTCAAGATCTGAGGATGTAGCTCACTGACAGAGCTGCCTAGCATGCATGGTGCCCTGGACCAGTCCAAAGCACTGCAAAAGAGAGGAAGAGCAAATCAAAACAAAGCAGAAAGCCAACAACAACCCACACTGGTCTTTTGTTGTTGTTTTTGAGACAGAGTCTCACTGTGAAGCCTTGGCTGGCTTGGAACTTACTGTGTAGTCTGGCCTGGTCCAGAATTCAGAGATCCCTGTTTGCTTCTGCCTCCTGTGCTGGGATTAAAGTCATGCACGCCATGCCTGGTCCACATTGGTTTTTCATTCCATGAAGTTATTTAGCTGTTTATTCAGTACTCTGCCAAGTGTTGGGATGGTTAAGTTTTGTCTGAGAATGGTTGACATTGTCTAAAGAAACCTCCCAAGTGAGGCTCCATCTTTTGAGCTGTCTAAGCAATTACTGATTTTCCAGTTCGCATCAAGTCCATTTGGATAATTCCATCTTTCCCAATTATATATAAAAGCCTGTGTTCAAAATAACATCTCTGATTAGTGGTTTTCACATATATCTTATCAACAGACAGCTTGTTTTGGGGAAAGCTCACATATTAAACCACTGCAAGTCCTCTTAGGAACAGACATAGTTAAGTCAAGAGGCATTCTGCCTCTCCAGATTCTTGTTTTCAAGATGGTCTTCATTTACTGGCTTTTGTAGCCAGGCACTCTTTACGTTCATAAACGGCCAGAAAAGCTATCGGGTGATTAGTGCTGGTCATGTTCTCCCCTCCAGAAAGATGCACTGCAGGTGCTCTGTTGGAGAACTTCAGGCCTTCAGCTGGGATGAAAACTTAGGGGTGTTCCATGAGTCACTCCTTAGATAATGGCAGCAGTTAACAGGGAGATGGCCGAGTCCATGGAGGATAGAATTGGAATCGTATGACTGGGATCAGATGCACAAGGGCAAGGGAAGGGCCCATGAAGAGGATTTTAGGAGCTTTGTGGCGGTGGTAGGGGGAGTGATCTCTTAGAAGAGGAGAGGGTGGCTTCCTCGAGGTCACAGAAGTCCTAGGAACTGACAGTTAATGTCTAGTATGCAGAGCCCTGAGCTCGGCATATGACAACAACCAAAAGCCCTAGTAATGCAAAACAAAGCCAGTGTACAGTGGGGCCGGAGGACATGGTGCAGGAGCAGGATGGTGCAGGCAAATCCTAGTAAGCCTGAGAAGGGTGTGGCTGGCTGTGTGGGATGGTTGTGAGATTTTTTTGAAGTAATTATTTAAGGAATAAACATCATTAGCCAATTATTGGCTATAGCTAATTAGCAGTTTTAAACGGCTTTTAAGCCGGGGCAGCTACAGTTGGGCATGGTGGCACATGCCTGTAACTCAACATTTGGGAGGCTAGACTGGAGGATCCCAAATTTGCATCAGCTTTGGGCTACATACTGTTAGAGGCCAGCCTGGGCCACACAATGAGACTCAGTCTCAGGGAAAAACACAACACAACTAATCAAATCAAACAGTAATAACAAAATAACTGGGGTAACTAAAACATTGCAAATATAAAAAATCCTTTCTGTTGTTTCCTTATGAGCTCATTACAGGAAGGCCATGGGCTTCTGAAGTGGTCATTGGCTATCCTGGTGGATTGGTTCTGTAGCTCTGAATTAAGTCCACCTGCTTCATTTACTTAATTGCAGGGCATGGGGACTGAGTGGGGATTTCTGCCAAGGCCTGTTTGTATTGTGTTGCCAGCCTTGCTGGTTCTTGAGACCCATTGGAAGGGGGTGAGAGGATATGGAGTGGGCTAAATCCTGAGTAGGAGGTTAGCAAGGCATGCTGGGAAAGCTGGCTTTTGTAGGAGCTCAGGTCTGGGCCTACTTTGAAGTGAAGCCAGTGATTTCTTTTCCTGTGAGCTCTGTCCCCAGTCCTTAGATTCTTAGGTGCTGTCTCCGGGCTTAGTTAGCTTTTATTCTTGGGTCTGGTAGAGTAAGTAGGTGAGCTTCCTACTTCATGCTGCTTTTCTCTGGGACTTGTGGGCTTGTTTGTCTTGCATTGTTTTGAGACCAGGGCTGGCTCTGGAACCTGTGGCACTTCTCCAGCCTCAATCTCCCAAATGCTGGTATTACAGGCATGTGCTGTCTTGCCCTGACATCCTCTTTTTCTCCCTTTGTCCATCTTTCTCTGGTTTTTAGAGACTGGGGATTAGAGAAACCTTAAGGCTTCATGTGTGCAGGACAGTGCTCTACCACTGACCATCTTCAAGCCCTTGGCTTTCTTTTTATTTCTACCTTGGATTTCTCGACCTGCCTCAGTTGGTTTTCTCAGTAGTCACATGGGCCCTGTGAGGAGGAAGCATTCTGCTGGCAGGGTGCCCTTTGACTTTTCTCTAGGCTACTCTGTCTAGCCCATGCTGCTAGGAGGAAGTAGAGCACAGTGAACGGCAGCTTGTGAAATCGTCTGTAGTTTAACCTTTTTTTTTTTTTTTTTTAGCCCTGGCTGTCCTGGAACTAGGTCTATAGAGCACGCTGGTCTCACAGAGATCTACCTGCCTCTGCCTCCTGAGTGCTGAGTGCCACTGACCAGCTGGTTTAGCTTTGTTGCTCTTAACTTCCTTGGAGGTTTTCCTGAAGCTGAGCACTGGCTGAGCAGGCTGTAAGGACTGTGGACAGAGTAGGGAGCAGCAGCTGTCTTGGGGAGTCAGACTTGATTAACCAGCCCTAAATAACAACTCAAGAGTTTCTTAGGGACATTGCTTAACACTTGGAAAAGAGGGAGAACAGTACTTGTCATTGATAATGGGTCTTTGGGGTTTTTGTTTTTCTTTGAGGGAGATTCCCAGATCCCAGGCTGGCTTTGAACTTCCTGGTGTAGCTGAGGATGCCCTTGACCTGTGACCCTACTGCCTCTCCCTTCAGAGTACTGAGACTAGAAAGTCCTTTCACCACAGCTGGCTTTTGTTTTGTTTTTGAATTAGGATCCTACTCCATACTCCTGGCTGGCCTGTTTTTACTGTGCAGCCAGTGCTGACCTTGAGCTCATAGCAATCCTCCTGCATCAGTTTTCTCAAGTGTTGTTATTACAGATGGGGGCCACCATGGCCAGCTTTTTTTTTTTTTTGGTTTTTCGATACAGGGTTTCTCTGTGTAGCTTTGCGCCTTTCCTGGGACTCACTTGGTAGCCCAGGCTGGCCTCGAACTCACAGAGATCCTCCTGGCTCTGCCTCCCGAGTGCTGGGATTAAAGGCGTGCGCCACCACCGCCCGGCTCACCATGGCCAGCTTTTTACTGATTCTTTGGCAGTGGAAAAAGAGCCTCATTTAGACACTTGAGTTGGTGTCTGTGTTAGACCCTCACTCTCTGTATGTAGGAGTCAAAGACAGGATTCTGCTCAGAGAGAGAGAGAAAGAAAGAAAGTGTGTGTGTGTGTGTGTGTGTGTGTGTGTGTGTGTGTGTGTGTGTGTGTGTGTGCGCGCGCGCGCGCGCGCGCGCGCGCCCATCTTTGGTGAGCTGATCTTGGCTCTTGTCCTGGGCTCTTGGCTCCTCTTTCAAACATTAACCCCCTTTGAGATCGTCTGGCTAGGTTCCTGAGGCTGGCCTTGGAATTTTGGACGTAAGTGCTCCTTCTGCATCTGCCTCCCTAGGAGTTGGTTTTCCAGTGTATACTGCCATGCTCCGTCTCCATTTTTATTCAAGGAAATCAGAACCACGTGACTGTGAGGGCTCTGTGCCTCAGTGGAGCACCACTGCTCCCAAAGGCTTTCTCATTGAGAAAACTGCAAGTGGTTAGCATTTGAACCAGACAGGTGATTCTTCTTCCTATTGATCTTATGTTGCCCAGGCTGGCCTGAGACTTGCTATGTAGACCAGGCTGGCCTCAACTTGTAGCAGTTTTTGTGTTGCTGCTTCCTGAGTGCTGGGATTAAGGGTGAGTGAGCGCACTAAGCAAGTCCTCTTCCTAATTAAATGCTTATTTCTAGTCACGTGCTCCCCTTTCCTCCAGTTTAGTCTATTTTGGGCCAGTGCCTGGAGCTTGTGTTTATAACAGGAAATGCTATGGAAATGGTCTCGGGTCTCTGCAGGGCAGTTCCTTTCTGTATTTCCTTTAGCTGTCACTGAACCGACATTTGGGTTATGGGGAGGTTGGTACCCTTGTAAACAGCTTTGCAGAGAAGACAATAAAAGGAGGACTTGGGCCCCCATGTGCAGGAGCTGACTTTGTCCTCATTGTGTTGTCTGTGGAGGGAGTTGATGGTGCTCTTCTTTCCGAGTGGTGCTGACTAAGCCACGTACTGATCTTTTCTCTGTGACAGTCTCTGTGCTAAGTTGCCCCCTCCACACTTCGTGGCTGTTAAGTTGGGGTCTCACTATGTAGCCTACGTTGGCTTCGCTTCCCAAGTGCTAGATCTGTGCCTCTGTACTTAGTGGAATTTGTACCTTTATCTCATCTAGTCTTCCTACAGATGTAGAAAGGTTATTACCATCAAAGTTGTCCTCATTTTATATGTGAGAAATTAAGCTCACAGGAGAAAATGAACATGAATGAACACAAAGACCATAAATAGAGCTGAGGTTTGAGGTCTGTGAGGCTCTAGAGTTTCTGAACTGCATCTCTGTAGTTTAAGCCTATTTCTCGAGAGCATGCCAACAGAATTTTCCTGAAAGGTCACAAGTTGTCCAATGTTTTAGTTAAGTTTCTATTGCTGTGAAGAGACACCGTGACCATGACAACTCTATTTATACAGAAAACATTTAATTGGGGTGGCTTGCCTACAGTTTCAGAGGTTCAGTCCATTACCATCATGGTGGGGAGCATTGCATCGTGCAGGCAGACAGGGTGCTGGAGTAGCTGAGAGTCCTAGGTCTTGCAGGCAACAGGAAATTGACTGAAACACTGGGTGGTATCCTGAGCCTAGGAAACCTCAAAGCCTTCCCCCACAGTGACACACTTCCTCCAACAAGGCCATGCCCACTCCAACAAAGCCACACCTCCTAATAGTGTCACTCTCTCTGAGATTATGGGACCAATTACATTCAAATTACCACATCCAGTATGCTTAGGTGTTCACTAGTCTCATGCCAGAGAGGGTGTCAAGTGTGCCCAATCTTCTTCTTCTTCTTCTTCTTCTTCTTCTTCTTTTTTTTTTTTTTTTTGAGACCGAGTTTCTCTCTGTATAGCCCTGGCTGTCCTGGAACTGACTTTGTAGACCAGGCTGATTTGGAACTGAGAGAGCCACCTTCCTCTGTCTCCCCAGTGCTGGGATTAAAGGTGCAAGCCACCATAGCCCGGTGTTGCTTTTTTTTTTTTTTTAAAAGATAGGCTCTCATTGTGTAGTTATGGGCCATTTGCTACTTTTGATCAGGATTTATTTGAGCAGTTAGAAATCAGAGAGGGAATATAGGTTTGGTGCAGGCAGACAGAAACTGAGGAAGGAAAATCATAGTTCAAGGCCAGCCCGGTGTTGGAAATAAGATGGTAAATTCACAAGACTAGTGAAAATAAAGCAATTTTTAACATGTAATTCCACAGAAAAGATATCAGCATAGAGAAAAGGCAAAAGTGACTGGCATGCTGATTTCACATAAGACAGTGGTTTCCAAAGCCCCCGGATGCTAGAAATTCTGGTCTTTTCTCATATGTCAGGACCCCTTCCCCAATTACCTTTTCTTACTGGTTTAGGTCACAAAGCCTTGTTTATTGGATGACATGGGGCTTCTGATCATGGGTTCAGTCATGTAGAACCAAACCTGTAGCTTTCCATCTCTAAATTCTGAGACAAGGTGGGCCTGGCGCCCCCTGCCTTATCTGTACTCAGTGAATTCTAAGCAGGCCTGATGCTGAAATGGACTACAACAATTTTTATTTCTTACACTGGGCAACTTAGTGAGACCCTGGGTATATGGCTTGGGATGAACGGTTTGGGAAACTTTCTGTGGCGGAAAGCAAGGCCAGTATGTAAAATAGCTCAGAAGAAAAGGCTTGGGGAGGAAAGCCCTTCAGTCATATGCTTGTCTGTGTTCAGATGCTGAGGCGCTTCTGTGGCCGCTTTCAGACAGGCTGGCCTTGTCCCCCCGCCTCTTGAGTCCATAGGCCACCATACCTGGTGGGAAAACATGTGGTTTTTGTTTATTTTTGTTTTTGATTGAGTCTCACTGTGTAAGCCAGCTCTGACTGACCTGGAACTGACTATATAGGCCTTAGAAAAGCTTGCAGAGCAGCTGGAGCTAGATTCTCACCCTCTTCTGCATTCTGACTGCTTAAGATCAGCTGGTATGATGAGTTCTTAGCCCCAGAGCCAAGGCCTTCCTTTGCTTGACCTTGCACTGATAAGGGCTGCTTAAGCTAACCAAGGTATGTAGTAGCCCTTGTATCAGGTTAGGAGAGATAGGGCAGGCAACATTTTTCTTGTTATTAGGGTGGAACTCAGCCTTCTGAGTGTTGTGCATGAGCTACATCCTCAGCCAAGGGTGTATTTATTTTTGCTTCTGTCACATATTTACATGTTACCTGTTAGATATGATTTGTGGCCAGCAGAGCTCTCTATTATCAGCCAGCCACGGAGGAATTCCATAAGGAAATGGTCTTTAATTTTTTTGTTTGTTTGTTTGTTTTGTTTTTTGAGACAGGGTTTCTCTTTGTAGCTTTAGAGACTGTCCTGGGACTCACTCTGTAGCCCAGGCTGGCCTGGAACTCACAGAGATCCTCCTGTCTCTGCCTCCCGAGTGCTGGGATTAAAGGTGTGCGCCACCACCGCCCGGCTGTTTTTGTTTTTGTTTTTAAATTGTGTGTGTATACCTGCAGAGTCCAGAAAAGGGTGTCAGATCCTCTGGAGCTGGAGTTACAGGCATTTGTGAGTCAGCTGATGGGAACCAACTCAGACCTTCTAGAAGGGCAGAGCCTGTTCTTAACCACTCTCCCACCCCTGGGAAAATGTTTAAGTTCTACACTGAAAGTAGATTTGGGGCCTTGCTTCAGAAGTGGGGCGAGGTCATTGTCATGCCTCCTTCTCTTCTGTTGGATTTGTAGGCTGTTTAGTGTGAGCGAGGACTAAGATGATGCCTCTTAGTCCTTTGGCTATCAAAAGGGTCAGGAGTAGTATATTGCTATGTAGCAATGGAGCCTCCAGGCCTTTGGCCAGAGTTCGGGTCATTTCATAGTGGCCATTTGGTGTTTTGGACCTATGGTTTGGACTGAGGCATCAGGGCTTGGGCAATGGGCAATAGGAAAAGAACTGGTCAGAGGTCAGCAGGCAGGTATGGGTTCTAATTCTAATTCTTTTTGTTGTTGTTTTGTTTTTGAGACAAATTGTTACTTGGTGTCCCAGGATAGTCTTAACAACCTCCTGAATGCCTTGATTGCAAGCATGAGGCGTTATTCCTAGCTTTACATTCTGTTTTAGATTTAATGCGCAACTTGGCTCCTTCTCATATAAGGCTTCTACCATCGGGGAGAGTTAGCTTCAGAATAAACCCCAAACAGCTGAAAATTGTGGTCCATTCCTCTACTTTTTAGAGCTTGGAAATATCTTGAAAAATGGCAATCCCCCTTCTCCCCCCTGCTTTCTTTTTTGAGTCAGTCTGTCACACTATATCCCAGACTAACTAGAACTCAAGGCAATCCTCCTGTCTTAGTCTCCCAAGTGTAGGTACATGTCACCATGTCTTTTGACTGTTTTCTCTCTCTCTCTCTCTCTCTCTCTCTCTCTCTCTCTCTCTCTCTCTCTCTCTCTCTCTCTCTCTCTCACACACACACACACACACACACACACACACACACACAAGACAGGGTTTCTCTGTGTAGCTCAGGCTGTCCTGGAACTCACTCTGTAGATGAGGCTGACCTCCAACTCAGAGATCCGCCTGCCTCTGCCTCTGAAATGCTTGGATTAAAGGCGTGCACCACCACCGCACAGCTGACTGTTTTCTTTTTAATGTAACTGAATTTTCCTTGTTAATAGTATAGTCTTGGGTGCTTGCCAGCACACTGAGTATTTAAGATTGAAGGAGGGGCTGGAGAGATGGCTCAGCAATTAAGAGTACTGGCTACTTTTCCAGGAGACTGGGGTTTGATTCCCACTATCCACATGGTGGCTCACAACCAGGGTATCCAGTACCCTCTTTTGTTCTCTGTGGACACAAGACACATATGTGATACACAGACATACATGAAAACACCAATACACATAAAATTAAATTGAATTTTAAAATATTGAAGGAGAGCTTGATTTTGATGCTGCCATTTCTGAGCTTTATCCCTAGGTAGCCAGAGATACATTGTACCATGTTTCTTGAGAGGTCTTTATTTACTTGTTTGTTTAGTAAATATTTAGTATCTATATTTGTGTCTGTAAAAATCCCTCCCCATGTCCCTCTGCTCACCACCTTATCTTTTGAGATCAGGCTTCTTACTGAAGCTTGAACTTGATGATTTGGCTCCAGTAGCTGGCCAGCAAGTGCCAGGGATCTCCCTGTCTCTGCCTCCTAAGGACTGCTGGGGTCATAGACTGCTGGGGTCGGTCTTTTTCACATCAGTACTGGGGCCCTTCACTGAGCCATCTCCCTAGCCCTTGAGAAGTCTTCAAAAGTTGGATATAGAGTCACTGCTTGTCCATAATCCCAGCATTGGTGAGACTGAGGCAGGAGAATCACAATGAATTGAGGCCAGCCTCAGCTACCTGGTAAGTTCAAGATCATCTTGGGCTACAGAGTAAGACCCTATCTCAAACAACAATAAACAAGAACTGCCCCCCCCCTCCACAAAAATAAAACACAAAAAAACAGGAGGAGGCCTGGATAGATGGCTCAGTGGTTAACGGCCTGCCTGCTCTTTCAGAGGACCCGGGTTTGATTTCCAGCAACTGAATGGTGGCTCCCAACCATCTGTAACTCCAGTTCCAGGGCATCTGACACCCTCTTCTGGCCTCTCAGGCACTGAAAACGTGGTACACAGACATATATGCAGGCAAAACACCCATATACATAAAATAGAAATAAAGGAAAATAATTAAAAATAAATAAATCTTAAAATCCCAAAGAAACAGAAAGATTTGTTTAGCACTCTGTAGCAGTTGATCACCGAGTAGGCAGGGAAAGACAGGAGCTTACACTTTTGCAGTCAAAAAAGAAAGTCCTAAGAAAGCCCTAAGAAAGTCCTCACTGAGCTACCTATGTAGAGAATAGTTATTCCTTCTTTCCCAGGTTTCCTTTGTCGCAGCCTGAATCTAACTGCTGCTGTTTTACTTGGCCAAGCCTGCTTGTGTGTTCTGATAGGTTCCTAGCCGGTTTCCCTCTGTAGTGATGACACCTGTTTGCTAACAGGTCTAGGGTGAAGGTCCCAGAGGTAGCTGCCAATTGCCCTCCATGGTGGTTCTCAGGTTTATGTCATCAGGACCACCTGGAGGACTTGCTTTAAAAACCCACATGTGCACAGCTCCCAGCACGTCCCATTTGTGTCTCCGAGGTAGGGGTGGTGAACCGCACTTCTCAGGAGTTGCTAATGTCACTAGTGTGGAAGCTTTGAGCACTGGGCTGTTGTGTGCTATATGAGGAAGAAATTGAGACATATTCTCTGATTTTGAGGACCTTTCATTGACTCAGGAGTGTGAATTTCTGCAGATGGCAAATGATTTCAGAGCAGAGGGAACTGGCCAGCAGCTGGGAAGCCAGGAAGTTTTTACAGAACTGTTACGTTGTCGGTCATTTGAGCTGGCTGCCTGAGGCTCACTGAGTGGTACATTCTAGGTAGGAAAATACTTCTGTTACAGTGTGGAGATGGAGCTGGACATGGTGGCCTGTGGTTGTAATCCCAGCACTCCGGAGGTTGAGGTAGGATAATAGCTGTGGAATCAAGCCAATCCCTGCTACACAGTGTGTGCCAGGCTAGTTTGAGTTACATTTTGAGACTCTGTCACAAAACAAAACAGCTTGTGAGTTGGTAAGAGCCAGCATCATCATAAAACTACTATTTTCAACTACATAATTAAATTTTTTTTTTTTATTAAAAAAGAGGAGATGGAAATGTTACAGGTGTTTCGGTGGGTAAGTAGTGAGTTACTCTGCTGGTGGGGATTTGATTGATTAGAGAGGTTAGCATGTACAAGGCCCTGTGTTCAATCACCGGCACCAACCAAGAAATCCACAAACACACCCAGATTGTATGGGTTTCTAGCTTTAATTATTTCACAGGATTCCTATTGAACAACTGCCAGGTAGCTTTAGTGTGTTGGCCAAGATAGGCTCACAGATTTTAAGGCTCACATAACCTCTAAAAAACTTGATTACTGCCCTTCAAGACAGAAAGATCAAGTAAAGACTAAATTGCAAATGCCACTCACCAAGAAATTAGTCAGTCTGCATTTTCCTTGATTCCTGTTTTACTTTTTTCTTGGCTCAAAATCAGTGTACACAATTCTTATTTTAATGAAACAGCATAAAAAATTTAAAGTGGATTTTGAATTGCATAGATAAAAAGCAAACAATCTGACCAATAAGTAAGAAGCTAAATTTGCTAATTTGTGTGTTTGTGCTAGGAATTGAACTTAGGGTCTTGCGCATGCTACATAGGTACTTTGCTGCTGTGAATCTGCCCTCAGTGTGATTCTTAAACTTTTTTTTAAAAAAAACACACATTTATTGTATTTGGAGCTCCTTTGTGTGTACTCTTTAAAAGTTGCTTTCATGAAACAGCAAGTTAAAATCGTATCTTCTTGACTTTTAGGTACTTACACTGTGAAATTTTATGATGGAGTAGTTCAAACTGTCAAACATATTCATGTCAAAGCTTTTTCCAAAGATCAGGTGAGAAATGTGGTTTTGTGCTCTGTGTTCTGAACTATGCTAACATTGTACTTTTGTTTCTCAAATAAAGACATTACATGTGTTTATGATGACAAGTCTTTATTTCCTCCATCTGACAGTTTCACCAGAAAGTAATAACACAAGTTTTCCAAAGTTGTAATATTTATGTTGCTTTGTCCTTTCCTTTTAACCCAGATTTTCTTCTTTAAAAATGCTGAGGACAGTCCCCAGTGTGTGCTCTCTGTTTTCCTCATCTCTTCTCGAGTGTTCTGCCTCTGTCCCTTTCCCATCTTCCTGCACCCTCACCCAGCACAGGGAGTTTGAACCCTCGAGCACTAGAGCACACTTTCTCCTTGTCTAGCTGTGTTCCTGACATGACTGAGACCATGGCTTGATAGCTTCCACCTCCTTTGCTGTACTTGGCAACCACTCCAGCTAGACGTGCTTACTTTGAAATTGCGTGTGGTGATGACCCATTCACCTTGCCTGAGCAGAGAGCCTGAGTTCTGCTCCTAAAATACAGCCCAGAGCTCTGACCTCTTGAAATACTTTGACTTCTCCCCCTCAGTCTCTTTCCTCTTCATGTTTTAATCAAACCAACATTCATTTACTGATGTTTTGGGGGCTGTTTTAAATTCTAACAGTTAACTGATGAGACAGCTAAAGCAAGTTAGCCAAAGGTTTTAGTTCCCTCATCCCTCCCTGTGGATGGGAGTGGGACTGCGGATGCTGGACCTGTTGGGTCTTTCTTATGATGATCAGGTGCTTCCACTTGGCATGGATTTTACCAGATTTCCTGTAAACACTGAGGCAGGAGAGCTTTCAAGGAGCCTCGCTCGGGACCATTTTTGTCTTTGCCGGTTCTCCTCTAGAGAACACTGAGAAAGAAAATGCTGACGCTTTGCCCCATGACTGATGCTTCTTTTGCCTGCCTCTCGGCATCTAAGAAGCTGCACTGGTGCTTGACTGTGCTGTGTTGGCCTTACATTTGGTGTTTTTGTGTTGAAGTTTTGTGGAATGAGTTGATACAGAAGAACTGAAATATGAACTTGCGTATAATTGGTTGGTAGATAGGTCCTGAGACTCCGCAGCTCCTGATAACAAAAGTTCAGTTTTTTTGTTTTTTTAATTGTATTTTGGGATAGACTCTCAATCTGGCCCAGGCTGTGCTCTAACTCATAGTGATCGCCTGCCTCAACTCCCAGGTGCTGGGAATAGAGGTATGAGCCACGAACCCATAGAGTTTATTACTGTTTATTCAGTAAATTGAATATGGGCTGGACGCAGGGCCTTACTGAGGGAAGATTTATAAGCATTTCCCTTCTCAGTTCCTAGCTGCCTCTGAGTGTCTCACCTTACCTCAGTCCCAGCAGGCCGCCAAGACAGACAAGAAGCTCCAAGACATACGTGTGTAGACACACACCCACAGACACACAGACACAGACACCCACCCCTACACCTACCTGCCAGGAGGCTATATAGTCCTTTGACTCAAGATGACTTAAAACTACAAGTTTTTTATACAATATTGGAATAGGTGAAATGTTCACTGTAGAACCTTGTTACTCTAAATGTTTTGGTAATTTACACGAGTTACATTTAATTTTCTGAGTTTGTGAAAAGAATATTTACTTGTAGAAAATCTGGAAAGTACTAGAAAGCAGAAGGAAAGCAAAACCATTTAGATGAAGGGCTTCTGCTTGTTGTGTATTTGACACGTTGTGTCTGTCCTGCTGGCGTATTGTTATAAATGTGTGTGTTAGTTCCAAAATTAGAGTCAAGTGCATGTTACTATCACGTGTTCTTTTCTATTAACAATATAACAGTCCCCAAAGTTCCTTTGTCCTCTGAAGTTACAGCTGTTTAGTAGCTCTGCAGTGATCTGTAGTACACATGTAGTTATCCCCTAAGTGGTTCGTTTCCAGGTGCACATCAGGGTGTTTGTAGCCAGCTGTGAAGTTTGATCATTCTATTAGCAAACTGTTTCTGGAAGTTCATTTCCCCTCAGAAGTAGGAGCTTTCAAGAAGTTTGACCCGAACTGATGTTACCCCTTCCAGAAGGGGTGCAACTGCATGCCTCTGTTAATTGTTCCTCTCAGGGTCTGGCTCCTTTCAGAATAGTGTTGGGACTTAAAAAAAAAGTCTCACTGTTGATAACTTTTCCCTGAGGGACAAATTTATCTTCAGCTGCTGAGCATTTAAAGATTCCTTTCCTGCTTCTGGAGAAATCAATGCACTTAGAATGTGTGTGCTAGGGATCCCCTGGGAATATATTGTGGAGATGGATCCCTGTTCTTCTCAAGAGGGATTCATACATAAATAAACTTAATTATAGTCAGAAATTCTAACTTTCAGAGTTAACTATATTAGGAGACACACTAGGACACAAGATTTTAGAATGAATTTTAAAGTAATTTACTAACAAATTAGAATACTATTTTTCAATGGAGAAAACACCCAACAGCTCAGGAGCCCAGTAAGTGGCTTGCTGGAGTGAGCACAGCTGTTAACCCAGAAAGGAAGCTGAGACCTGAGACCTTGGTCTGGCTTGGGCATTCTGAACAGTGTCCTGTTAAGCCTCCAGTTACCAGTTGGTTTTCTTGTACGTAGAACTGGGCAGCAGCATACACTGGGCCTTTGAACAGCCCTGGGTAAGAAGGTTAGGGCACTGCTGTTAGAAGCACTGCTCCCAGGCAAGGGTCCTGCTGGTTGACATTCCTCTTAGTCTATGTGGCTCCTCGTCCTGATAAGGGAGATTGCAGTCTCAGAGGGATTGAGACTGGCAGTTGTGTTTAAATGCAGGGGTGGTTCTCAAAGCTCAGATGCTCTCCTCAAAGCTCAGATGCTCTCCTCAAATCTCAGATACTCTCCTGGTTGCTTTGCTTCGTGTGACCCGGCCTGTGTCCTCTTAGTGTCTTCATTGTCTGCATAAGTGTGCAAGCAACCTCCTGATTGTGTATTTGCAAGTAATCACAAAGTGTTTCATCGCTATTTTGCTCATTTTAGAATATTGTGGGTAATGCTAGGCCTAAAGAAACAGATCACAAAAGTCTTTCATCATCATCATCTGAGAAACGAGAGAAGTTTAAAGAGCAGAGAAAAGCCACGGTCAACGTGAAGAAAGACAAAGCGGAAAAAGCCTTAAAGACAGAAAAGCGGCCCAAACAGCCTGACAAAGAAGGAAAGCTGACCTGCTCAGAGAAGAGCAAAGTGTCAGAGAAAAGCCTTCCCAAGAACGAGAAGGAAGACAAGGAGAACATTTCCGAGAATGACAGGGGGTGCCCTGGGGATGTCCAGGTGGAAAAGAAGCCTGAAAATGACCTTGTGAAGAGTCCACAAGAGAGCCTGAAGGAGCCAAGAAGAAAACGAGGCAGACCCCCTTCCATAGCTCCTACTGGTGAGTTTCCCAAGTGGGCTCTGCAATGGGTGATGCCAGTGTTCTTCTGTGGCCTTTGTGGTTCTTTATGCCTTCTGTACTTCAGTCCTTCATGTTTGTGACTTGCTTGTGACCTGAAAACAAATCATGCCTATGGAGCTGAGTTTCAGTGAGGTGTGTGTCCAGGTGAACATGTTGGGAATGTGGCCATGGCTGAGCTTCTGGGGTGCATACCCCATCTTCCCTGAAAGAACCAAGGGAACTGAGGCCTTCTTGTGCCTGCTCCCGTGACCTCAGTCTGAGGAAATAACATCCTAGTGGGCAGACCTGAAAGGGGAGAAGAGCGGGAGCGGAGGCGGCAGGGGCTGGAGTACAGGCAGCAGCAGCAGAGCACACTCTGAGCCTTCCTTTGTGAGGCCCTGGGTTCAGGTCTTAGGGCCAAAACCAAACACACACACACACACACACACACACACACACACACACGAGCCTCTGAGGGAGATCCCTCAGTCAGAAAGCGTTAGAGCTGGAGGCAAGGGCACAGCTTGAAATGGAGTTCTTAGGGGCACTGTGGCTCACACCTGTGACACTAACACTTGGGGAGCAGAAGCAGGAGGCTCATTAACTCAAGACTAGTCTGGGCTTCATGATGATGAGACCCTGTCTCAAAAGACATTGAATTTTTAAAAGATGTTTATGGATGGGGAAATTTCAGTCTAAATAAAAACATAATTTGGTTAATTAAATTGAAAAGAGTTAAGGATCAGTATAGATTTAGGGAATAATACCCAATTATTTAAAGAATGTGTAAACTCTGAGGTAGGGGATTGCCATAAGTTCAAGGCTAGCCTGGGCTACATAGTGAGTTCTGGGTCAGCCCATGCTAGAATGAAACTTTGCCTCAAAAAGCCACACCAAAAAAAAAAAAAAAAAAAAAAAGACAAGAAAAGAAGAAGAGGTGTAAGTTTGGAATTCTTCTAGAATAACCAAGAATGAAACAAGTTTGGAATTCTTGCCAAGCCAGACATTCATTCTTCAGGTGATTTGGTAGCGGGAAGAGCACTCACCCTGGATGACTAGATGGAACCTGCCCATGACTGAGTGTATTTGTGGTTTTTAGACTTTCTTCTTTGCATATTCTTTGCATGAACAATGAAAAACTGTGAAGCCCATCACATTTTCAAGCAATATCTATAATTTGTTTTTTTGTTTTTGTTTTGTTTTCAATTGGGCTGGAGCCCATAGCCTTGCACATGATGAGTACATACTTTACCATTGAGCTACAGCCCTAGGTATCTTTTTTTTTCAATACAAGTTTAAGCAGTTTCAGTAGATAATTTAAAATGTAAAATTTGACATAAAATATATTTTGTCAAAACTAGTCCATTCATTGACACCTGGTAGAAAAAAAGTCTACCTTCAGTTACTTCATTCAGATGAATGTATGTAGTAGTATATTCTTCTCAAATCTGAGTTCTAATTTTATAGGAAACTAAAAATAGCCAGATTTGTCTTCAGGTGAAATGTGTGTCTCTCCTCTTAAACAAAACCCAAGCCAAAAAAGGCTGGGTAAAGCTCTTGTTGCATATGCCTGCTAACCTGAGTTTAGCTCTCCAGAACCCACATAAGGGCCAGACACTGTAGTGCATGTCTATAATCCTAGATTACCCATCCCAGGAGATTCAGTGGAAGCTTGTGGGCCAGTCACCTTGTCACATGCAGCACCCTGTTTGAAGGTACTGATTCCCTGGATTGTCGTTTGATCTCCACACTTGCTCTGTGGTTTGCAGGGACTTGTATTCACTCATGTTCATGCAGAGAAATCTCTCTCTCTCTCTTTCTCTCTCTCTCTCTCTCTCTCTCTCTCTCTCTCTCTCTCTCTCTCTCTCTCTCTCTCACACACACACACACACACACAAATAAAACAAAATAAAAAAAGTCTTGTTTTTTTTTTTTTTTTTTGTTTGTTTTTGTTTTTTGAGACAGGATTTCTTTGCGTAGCCCTGGCTGTCCTGAAACTCACTCTGTAGACTAGACTGGCCTCGAACTTGGAAATCCTCCTGCCTCTACCTATTGGAATTAAAGGTCTGCACCATCACCAACTAACTCTTTCTCTCTCTCTGTCTCTCTCTCTCTGTCTCTCTCTCTCTGTCTCTCTCTCTCTGTCTCTCTCTCTCTGTCTCTCTCTCTCTTTCTCTCTCAGTGTTGGGGATCAAACCCAGGGCCTTCTGCATGATAAGCAAGTGCTATGCCTGCTGTTAAGCTATACCCATAGCCCTCTCTGTCTATATTTTTATATTGACTACATGTTGAAATATTTTAGATGGATTGGTTTAAATAAAATATACTATTAAAGTTAATTTTATTTTTTAATTTTCTAATATGATTGCTTAAAGGTTTGGTTACTTGTGGCTTACATTTGTTATTCTCATTGTATTTCTACTGGACAGCATTGTCCTTAAGTTGAATTGCTGTCTTGACTGCCTTTCGAGAAAGAATTAAACACCAATACCAAGGCATGCATGGCTCCTGATGACCTGACCTCTCATTGAGAGTGGTACTAGCTGTATACTGTTCTTAGGGAAATTGAGAAAATACCCAGCGTGTCTTGCGTTCAATTAAAGAATGAAGAATGAATTGGGACATCTAAAGGTTTCAACCATCCTGGGTAGCACACCATGTTCAGATGGGGAGTGAGAGAGATGCAGGCTTTTCCCCCATTTGGGGGATCGAACCCAAGGTTTGTGCACACAAATGCTTCACAACCCACACTGCATCTCCAGACCCCAAAGCAGATATTCTGTTGACAGTTTATTCTGGAGATATAAAGATATTCTGGAGAAGGGCAGGTTATACAGGGAGAAAGAAGAGATAGAAAATGTGAACTGGTAGAAACTGGACTCATTACAGTTCCGTTTAGGTCTTCCTGCTGCAGCTTGGAGCCTTTGGAGTGTACTGAGGTCTGTTGTCCCAGGTCACAGACTCTTCCCATGGAGCCATCCATGGCTTCGGTCCACCCTGCATTCATTTATTGCTTTTGTAAGTGGGTGAATGAATACCAGCTAGGACACATTTTAAAGAGGGCATTTTCCAAGTTTCCTGTTAACTGGACTGAGGCATTTGTAAGAACAGGCTACGCTTGTGCCCGAGTACTCCCTGATCAGCATCTGTGGAGACCTTGGACTCATGACTGTTAACAAGCTTTCCTGGGGAAGAGTTAGGGAAACACTGGGGTTCTGTATAGGTCCTTGTTTGTATGTGGTATCAAAAGGAAGCTTTGTTTGGTGCTGTACACATAGTTCAGGCACCCTTAAGAAATTAAGTAGCCTGGGTTCATTGACCTACTGGAGTTCTGAGCTTCCTAGATTGCACAGATCTGATTGGGAGCAGAATCTGAGCTATGTAGAATGGATTGGTTTGTGTGACTCAAGCTTGGATCCAAGTTTCCGCCACTTGGAATAGAATAATGTTGGGAAGATTGAATGTAGCAAGAGCCTAGAATGGGGGTTGCCTCCCAGAGCTGGGCTCCGCCTCTCTCCTTCAGCCACACGGAAGCTGCTGATCATAGATGGGTCTTTTCTCCTTTTCCTCTCATTTGTTTCCTATCTTCCTTTTCCTGTCTGTGGTTCTCTTCTCTCTTCTCTTGCCCTCTTTTAGTCCTGCCTTCCTGCCAGGTTCGCTAATCTTTCTTCTGTCTTTTTGGATTTTCATCTTCAGATTTGGGGAGAGCATCTTGTGCTTTAGTCTTAAAAATAGGGAATGAAGCATCTCCAGGGGCTCAGTATCTACAACTGCTGGGTTAGTGATCTGCAGTCCTGCCTGGGGCACAAGATTTGTGTTGGCTTTCATTTCAATCTTCAAAACCATACAAAAGAGAACAAAAACACCTAGAACCAGTGACAGCTGATTTAGCAGGTAAACACTGAAAACAGTAATTAAGCCCTAACCCGGACACACATTTTAAAAGTGAGCCTTCACGGTGGGTTCTCTAAGTACTGGGTAGGTCACGGTTTGTTTAGTTTTAGTTCTTTTCTTTTTCTGGATGGGTCAGCAGGTTTTGAAAAGATTGATGCTCAAAATGCCTGAAGGAGTGAGGCACTGGTGGTGCAAGCCTGTAATCCCAGCACTTGAGAAGTGGGGGTCATTGTTGGCTACATAGAGATTTCAAGGCCATCTATACCAATGGTTCTCAACTTTCCTAATGCTGTGACCCTTTAATACAGTTCCTCATGTTGTGGTGACCCCCTACTATAAAATTATTTTCATTACTACTTTATAACTATAATTTTGTTACTGTTATGAATTGTAATATAAATATTTTTGGAGATAAAGGTTTGTCAAAGGAGTTTTGACCCACAGATTGAGAACCACTGATCTAGACTATGTGAGATCCTGGTCCCCCACAGTGCTCTTTCCCAGGACTGCAGGAGTCTTATTTGGTAGTGACTGTCTATAACTCCAGGAAGTAGAGGCAAGAGGATCAGGTGTTTAAAGTCACTCCCGGCTATATATCTAGTTCAAGACCAGCCTGGGCTCACTACATCAGTTTTTCCCTCTCCTCCAAATGAAGCGAGACAACAGGAGCGTGTGCAGTGGAGCACGCCTACAGTCCCATCTACTCCAGAGACCGAGGCAAGAAGTTACAAATTACAGGCCACTCTCGGCAGCTTAGCAAGACACGGTCCCTCCCTGTCCCTTGCCGAGAGACTTTTATATTGCCTACGAACCTTTGTATTTTTAAGAGGTCATGTTGGAATGTGGTATTTTAAAGAGGTTTGAGAAGCGCTAGGTCCTAGGCAGAACCACAAAAAGAAATCCAGGAAGTCAGTCTGCAGAGTGTCCCCATCTTCCCAAGGAAGTCAGTCTGCAGAGTGTCCCCGTCTTCCCAAGGAAGTCAGTCTGCAGAGTGTCCCCGTCTTCCCAAGGAAGCAGTTTCTCCTTTCCTTGTCTTGTCTTTCACCTTAAAGTACAAATGTTCATTTTCAGAGTTTAATAATGTGTCTTCTTTTATGTTTTGAGACAGGGTCTTATTATATCCATAGGATGTCTCTCTTCTCTCTCTCTTTTTGTATATGAAGTATATATACATATATATATATATATATATATATTGTTTTATTTGTATAAAGGTGCACAATTAGGCACTAAGAAGTTATATATTTTTGTGTGCTTTGTATATATTACAGCTGTAGATTCAAACTCTCAAACTTTGCAACCAATAACATTGGAATTGAGAAGACGGAAAATATCAAAAGGAGGTGACATCCCATTAAAACGTCCCCGACTTGACAAAAATTCACGTGAGTCTCCAATTTATGTATATGTGGCTAGAATTTGATAAATTATTTGGGTCAGCCTCTGTGTCTGTCTGTGTGTCCTTTTTCTTATGAATGCTAATGACTGTCCTTGAGTATACGAGCTAATGTGAGTGGAATATGGTTAAGTCAGTAGTTTTTGCTAGAAGCAATGTGGTCTGTATTTGTGATACACATCTGCTTCCATAAAGTGTATTTCATTTGGATTCCTTCAGAAATATATGACGTAGTAAGGATGGATGGATTTCATGTGGCGACAAAAATTTTAGTCAGGCATGGTGGGGCATGCCTTCAACCCCAGCACTAGGGAGGCAGAGGGAGGCTGATCTCTGTGAGTTTGAGGAGTTCTGGGGCTTCATAGAGAGACCCTGCCTGACAAACAAACAGAACATTAAAAATACTATTACTTTTTACTAGAAAGCAAACATGTTAGCTTCCAAAAAGATTTGTGACGGCTTTAAATGAGGTTCTCCCGAGCCTTGACTCTGGGGGTCAGCATACAGTCTTAAGTCGGAGGCTCCAAAATGGAGCTATGGCTGAGATTGTGACATGCTTCGGCAAATCTCTTAAGTCTTAATTCTTTTGTTTGTTTGTTCTTGTTTTTGTTTTTGAGACAGGGTTTCTCTGTGTAGCTTTGGATCGTGTCCTGGAACTTGCTTTCTAGAACAGGCTGGCCTCAAACTCAGAGATCCTCCTGGTTCTGCTTCCCAAGTGCTGGAACTAAAGGCGTGCACCGCGGCCGCCACCCAGCAAGCCTGAATTCTTACATGTGGCTGTAAGCTCTCTCCAGCCCAGACTATGAATTCTTAACAAAGTAACATTCCTTCCTAGCAGAGATTTTGCTTTTTCTATAAGCTAGGAAAGTCTATCAGTCTGCCATTCCAGAAGTCTCAGTAGGAAAGTCCTTGTAGAATTAAACAGCTCAGAAGTCTGCCTTAGTGGAAGTCTTCCTTCCTGTTGGTCTCTGAGTACAACTTTCTGAATGGTTTACAGCCCAGGAACAGTCCAAAAACCGCTCTGAAAACAGTGACAAAGATTTGTCCAGGAGACGGTCCTCCAGGCTGTCCACTAATGGGACCCATGAGATCCTAGATTCCGACTCGGTTGTACCTGCTCTGGTTCATACGGTTGATACGAATCCTCTACAAGACAAGTCATCCAGTGCCAAGGATTCTTCCGAAGGTAAGTCAGTGCCTGGTGTGGTGTTTGGTCAGCCTGGTGCCTGTCTCCTAAGAACCAGTCTAGCCTCTTCTGTACAGGCAATGGAGATTTTTTTTTTTTAAATTATGTGTATAGGGCTGGAGAGAGATGGTTCAGTGGCACGTGCTACTCTTTCAGAAGAACCAGGTTCAATTCCTAGCACCCAAATTAGGTGGCTCACAACCGCCTGTAACTTCTGTTCTAAAGGGATCTTGACATGGCCTCTGGAGACACTGCATGCATGTGTGCACAGATAGGCTTGCAGGCAAACAGCATACACAGGTGGGCATGGTTGTGTACACTTTTAGTTTCAACACTAGGGAGGCAGAGGCAAGCCAAGGCTACAAACAAACCCCCACCAAAACCCATAAACAGGAAATAAAACAGAATCTAATAATAATAAAAACTATATGTGTATAGTTATTATACACATACATGTGTGCTGCAGCAGTATGAGCTCTTAACTACAGAGCCAACTCTCCAGTCCCAGGTTAGATTGTGTTGAAATCCAACTATTGAAGGTGCTGCAGTGCTTGATGGTATATTGTTCTTCCCAGATGGTCTGGATGCTTTTGTGGTTGTTTTTGCTTATTATTCTGTGCTGTGTGTGAGGCTGGAGGCACATGGCTTGAGGAGCCCTGCCTCTCTGCCTTTTTGATGCTGTCTTGCTCTGTGTGCATTTTTGCTGACTTTCTTTCATTTAACACAATTCTTTGAGGTACTTATTATAGCCTTGGCTGTATGAGTGGAAGGCCTTTTCTTTAATTCTTAAAAAAAAATACATTTTATTTATTTAATGTATTTATTTAGTGGTGTGTGTGTGTGTGTGTGTGTGTGCGCGCGCGCGCGCGCGCGCGCGCGTGCGTGTGCGTGCAATCAGAAGATAATGTGTGGGACTCTGTTCTCTTTGTGGAGTGGATGCTGGGTATTGACTAGAGATTGTTGGGCTTGGAAGCATCTTGTTGGTCCTCCTTTCTCTTTCTCTCTCTCTCTCTCTCTCTCTCTCTCTCTCTCTCTCTCTCTCTCTCTCTCTCTCTCTCTCTCTCTCTCTCTCTCTCTCTTCCCTCTCTCTCTCTCTCTCTCTCCCTCTCCCCTCTCTCCCCTCCCCTCTCTCCCCTCTCTTCCCTCTCTCCCCTCCCCTCTCTCCCCTCTCTCCCCTCCCCTCTCTCCCCTCTCTCCCCTCTCTCCCCTCTCCCCCCTCTCCCCTCTCCCCTCTCCTCTACCTCCCCCCCCCCCCCCCCCCCCCGTTGTTGTTGTTTTTAAGATGGGACTGCTCTATGGCCTGGAACTCAACTATGTAGATCAAGTGAGCCTTGAACTCACAGCGATCTACCTGCTTCTGCCTTTCAAGTGCTGGGATTAAAGATGTGTACTCTAATCTTTGTCCTCTTTTTTCTTTTGGTTTTCTTTCTTTCATTCTTTTTAATATGGGCATTGGATGCCCTGGATTTGGTGTTACAGGTAGTTTTGAACTACCACCATGGATGCTGGGAATTGTCCTAGAATCTTTTGCAAGAGCTGTACACAGTCTGACTCAGCTGTTTCTCCAGCTCCTGAAGTGTGCTCTTACATGTCATCCTCCAAGGCATCCCTGGCTTTCCAGTCTGTTTTGGAACTCTTTATTTCTTAATTGTATAAATATGTATTTCCCACTCATTCTTTATTTCTTCCTCTAGGTCAGTTGAAGTCTCCATTGGAAGCTGGCCAGGTCTCATCTGTATTAACTTGCCACTCCTTTGGGGATGGACTGGGGGCTGCAGGCTTGGAAGTGAACTGCAAGTCAATGGGAGAAAACACTATGAAAACAGAACCGGTGTCTCCTCTTGCTGAGGCGCAGGAGGTTTCGACTGTTGAAGGTGTGTGTTTAGGCTTAACTTAACCATGCTTTATGTGTATGCATGCACTTTTACTTTGACTATAAGGTATGTGTTTGTTTTTTGAGACAAGGTTTCTATGTGTAACAGCCGTAGCTGTCCTGGAACTTGCTCTATAGACCAGGCTGGCCTTGAACTCAGAGATACACCTGCCTCTGCCTCCTGAGTGTTTGGGATTAAAGGTGTGCACCACCACCACCCATTTTATTAGTAATATAATTATACCTGTAATCTCCACATTGGAGAGACAGAAGTAGGAGCATTATTACAAGTTCAAGGCCAGCATCATTTACATAGAGGCTTCCAGGCTAGCCAGGGTTTTGCAGTGAGGCTCTGTCAAAAGAAAAATACATAAAAAGGGAAAAAAAAAAAAACCAAACTCAATTTGTGTGTGTGTGTACATGTACGTGTGTAGCTCTAGCTGTCCACTCTGTAGACCAGGCTGGCCTCTAACTCACAGAGATCTGCCTGCCTCTGTCTTCCCAGTTCTGAGATGAAAAGCGTGCCCCACCACTCCTGGCAAAATTCTTTTATTTAATGGTATATGCCATTCATTTCTGATTTTGTTACTATATTCCCTTTTGATAAGTTTGGCTAGGGAACTTATCAATCTTGTTGATCACTTCAAAGAAGTAACCTGTTTAGTTTCTCTATTGCTTTGTCTCTAAAAGATCTGTCCTGGCTTTCTAGACTCTTAGTTGTTTTAGCCCTGTCCTCTTCCCCCATGTGTGTTGTGTGTATGTGTTGCATATCTGTTCATTTAATCAGTAGATGTTAAATGCATGTAAGTTTCAGACCTTATTCTAAACTGTCTTATTTGTGAATGTTCTGCATGTAACACAGAACAAAGAACAGATTCATGAGGTTTCTAGATCAGTAGCTCTAACCCATGTAGTCTTGGTGGTTGCTTGTCTGTTATAAAGTGAGCAGAAAGGTATTTGCCACCGTAGTGTTAGAAGCTACCAAGTGTTGCACTTTTAAGTTAAGTAGGTCTACCATAATGCCTAAAAGAGTTGTGGCTTTCACAAACTTAGATTCTCTATGCTTTTGTTTGAGACAGGGCCTCACTCTGGAGCCCAGGTTTGCTTAGAACTCATTGTGTAGCCCAGGCTATCCCCAAACTCATGGCAATTCTTCTGTCTCAGCCTCTCAGTGCTAAAATTGCAGGCCTAAGCCTCTTGGTTCTGTTTTCTGGAGTAGAGTATTAGATGTATAATCATTTTACTTTGATTAGTTGTGTCTATAGCCCACTGTATCATCACCAAGTGGGATTATCTATTTTATGCCCTCCTATGTCTTTCTGTCTAACAGAATAGATAATCAACACGTGGACTCCAGAAACCCTTAAATTAAAGTATTGAGAATAGAATGCCCACAGCCATGTGTGCCTTGTGGAGGAACTAAACTCAGAATTCCCTCTCTCAGCCCTTCGTGTGTGCCAGAGAGTTCTGGCCATTCATTTTACAAAGATGAATGGGCATGATTAGTGTTCTTAAGAGCCTCTGGGAGAGAGGTGGTGTTTGGCAGGGTTGGAGGAATGCTCTTGGAAGGTGGGTGGCGGGTGGGCATTTGAAGCCGGGGCCTAAGCACTGTGTGGCCTATGAGACTGTCAGATGTGTGCCTTTTGACCTAATTGTAGGCTTCCTAAAGTAGGTTAAGCCCTAACAGGGAAGTTGCTGTCAGTCTGAGGCCATTTGCTTTGAGGAATTCGTGGAGTTCTTGACTTTCAAGTTAAATCTAACTTTACAGTAGACAAAGGCGCCTGATAAGTTGCAAGAAGCAACTCATCCAAAACTATCTGCTCCTGTGGATTGCTAGTGTGGTCCCAAACCTGCCCTCCCGCTGTACCCCCATCCCATCTGATGAGCTGCTGAGTGGACACAATGAGAGGAGCGCAAAGTTGCTGCCTGGAGGGACTTTGTACAGTGTGAGGTGCAGGCCCACCTGTTTCCAGGCACTTGTCCACTCTGAGTGAGGGGCAGCATGTAGCAAATGATAGGACTTGGGGATGGGGGTGGGTAGCCTTTGGAATTTTGTAGCTAAAGTGGAGAAACGGGTTGTTTAGAAACAGAGTAGTGTTCCTGGGGTTTGTTTTGGAACAAGGGCTCTGTGGGAAATACAGATGATCCAGAAAGATTGCCGGGAAGAAGGCTGCTAAAGACTCACGCGCCAGGAATGTGTTATATAAGTGAACAGGAAGTGGACTGGGTTGTCAGCAAAACAGCCTCAGGGAGCAGGGTGGCTGGCTGATGCAGCACAGTAGTGACTGTTCTTTCTCCAGGCCACGGCCACGGCCTTGGTGTTCCTAAACCTAGATGGAGTCGTGTCTGTGTGAGAGACTCTTAGGTAGCAGCTGGAGCTGGCATAAACAACATGTGAGTTCAGAGAAGGCTGGCAATGGGGCCTCCCAAACCCAGCCCCGGGACCTGGGGCAACACTGCCCTCTTATGGAGGAGCTGGGAATGTTGACTGGGACCAGACACACGGAGGTCAGGGGACAACTTTGAGAGCCACTTCTCTTTTACCTTTTGTGGGTTTTGGCAATCAGCATCACATTGTCAGGCGCACACTGCAAGCACCTTTGCTCACTGAGCCATCTCGTTGGCCCTCAAAATATTTTTGTAGATATTTTTTCTGAGCACACATATACATGTGTGTACATATGTAAACATGCATGTATATATGTTTGTATATATATATATATATGATGTGTGTGTATATATATGATGTGTATGTATATATATATGTATATATGTGTATATATATATATATCTTGTTTCTTGGCTAAGGAAACCACAGATGTACCCCTACTGAGTACACACTCTGCTACTGAGCTGCATGCCTGGTCATGCCTTCTTTTCTTGTGCAGTGCTAGATTGAACCCAGGGCTTTGGACAAGTCAAGCAAGGGTTATACCACTGAGTTACACCCTCAGCCCTGTGAGCATATTTTTCTTATCTATCTATCTATCTGTTTTTATTTGTTTATTTATTCATTTATTGTTTATTTGTTTGTTTATTTTGAGTAAAACCAAAACTTATTCTAAGACACAGTCATCCTAGGGTCTCCCCTGCCATATGGCCTCCCTGGTTCTGTGGGTTGCAGTCTGATTGTTCTTTGCTTTATATCTAGAATCCACTTATGAATGAGTACATACCATGTTTGTCCTTCTGGGTTTGGGTTACCTCATTCAGGATGATATTTTCTAATCCATCCATTTGCCTGCAAATTTCATGCTTTCATTGTTTTTCTCTGCTGAGTAGTATTCCATTGTGTATATGTACCACATTTTCTTAATCCATTCTTCCGTTGACGGGCATCTAGGTTGTTTCCAGGTTCTGGTTATTACAAATAGTGCTGCTATGAACATAGCTGAGCATGTATCTTTATGGTATGAATCAGCATTCCTTGAGTATATGCCCAAGAGTGGGGTGGCTGGGTCTTGAGGTAGTTCAATTCCTAATTTTCTGAGAAACCGCCATACTGATTTCCACAGTGGTTGCACAAGCTTACATTCCCACCAACAGTGGAGGAGTGTTCCCTTTGCTCCACATCCTCTCCAACATTGACTGTCATTGGTGTTTTTGATCGTAGCCATTCTGACAGGTGTAAGGTGGTATCTCAGAGTTGTTTTGATTTGCATTTCTCTGATGATTAAGGGTGTTGAGCATTTCTTTAAATGTCTTTCAGCCATTTGTGTTTCTTGTTTTGAGAATTCTCTGTTTAGCTCTTTAGCCCATTTTTTAATTGGATTGTTCAGTATTTTGATGTCTAGTTTCTTGAGTTCTTCATATACTTTGGAGATCAATCCTCTGTCAGATATGGGGTTGGTGAAGGTCTTTTCCAATTCTGTAGGCTGTCTTTTGGTCTTATTGACCATTTTTTTGCCCTACAAAAGCTTCTCAGTTTCAGGAAGAATCTCCCATGCTCATGGATAGGTAGGATTAACATAGTAAAAATGGCAACCTTACCAAAAGCAATCTACACATTCAATGCAATCCCCATTAAAATCCCAACACAATTCTTCACAGACTTGGAAAGAAAAACACTCAACTTCATATTGAAAAACAAAAGACCCAGGATAGCTAAAAGAATCCTGTATAATAAAGCAACCTCTGGAGGCATCACCATCCCTGACCTAAATGTCTACTATGAAGCTATAGTAATAAAAACAGCTTGGTACTGGTATAAAAACTGACATACAGACCAATGGAATCGAATTGAAGACCCTGACATTAATCCACGCACATATGAACACCTGATATTTGACAAAGAAGCCAAAACTATACAATGGAAAAAAGAAAGTATCAACAAATGGTGCTGGCATAACTGGATGTCAATATGTAAAAGATTACAGATAGATCCATATCTGTCACCATGCACAAAACTCAAGTCCACGTGGATCAAAGACCTCAACACAAATCCAGTTACGCTAAACTTAATAGAAGAGAAAGTAGGAAGTACACTTGAACACATTGGCACAGGAGATCACTTCCTAAATATAACACCAGCACCATAAACACTGAGCACAACAATTAGTAAACGGGACCTCCTGTGTATATTTTTAAGTAAGTCTAATTTGAAATTATCTCAGGCCCATGACAATGTTGTTTCTATAGTATAAAGAAGAGGAGCGTGGTTGCTCACACATGAAGTCCCAGCACTTGGGAGGCTGAGGTTATAGGATCATTGTGAATTTGAGGCTCCCCTGGACTCCCCAGTTTGTTCAAGACTGGTGTGGGGCACAGAGTGAAATTCTGTCTCAACAACAGCAGCTGGTAGATAGACTTTCTGTAACTGTCTCTCATGTGGGGGGACATGACGAAGCAGCGTCTGGTGGAAGGACAGGAGGTGGAAGGGACACAAAGGAGCTCTGCTTTAGAGCGTCTCAACAGGTGGGCCTTTCTCCCCTTGCTGCCCCCGTGCTCTGCAGAGCTAGAACGTGTGTGTGTGTGTGTGTGTGTGTGTGTGTGTGTGTGTGTGTGTTCAAGCCAGCAACAAACTTAGCATCCTCCTGCTTCCTTCTGCCAGGAACTAGGATTACAAGCAGGTGCCACCACACCCAAGTCATGTTTCATCTACTTTTAATTTTCCTATGGTACATGGTTTTAAAGTTGACAGGAAAAAGGACAGTGCCCCTTTCTAATTTTGCTGTTGTTGGTTTTTGGTTTTTCAAG
Source organism: Peromyscus maniculatus bairdii (assembly GCF_049852395.1). Classification (NCBI taxonomy): domain Eukaryota; kingdom Metazoa; phylum Chordata; class Mammalia; order Rodentia; family Cricetidae; genus Peromyscus; species Peromyscus maniculatus. Next base: position 135,732,940 of record NC_134855.1, read on the forward strand.
ACAGGGTTTCTCTGTGTAACAGTCCCAGCTGTCCTGGAACTCACTTTGTAGACCAGGCTGGCCTCGAACTCAGAGATCTGGCTGCCTCTGCCTCCTGGGATTAAAGGCACGTGCTGCCATGCCTAGCCCTAATTAATTAATTAATTTTGAGACAGGGTTCTTTTTTTTTTTTTTTTTTTTTTTTTTGGCTTTTTGAGACAGGGTTTCTCTGTGTAGCTCTGCGCCTTTCCCGTGACTCACTTGGTAGTCCAGGCTGGCCTCGAACTCACAGAGATCCACCTGGCTCTGCCTCCCAAGTGCTGGGATTAAAGGTGTGCACCACCACTGCCCGGCGAGACAGGGTTCTTGTAGCTCAGTGTCTTCAGTGTTGGGGGCGGGACCAAAGGCTTTGTGTAAAGCAACCAAGCATCCTGTCAGCTGAGGTAGAGCTTCTGCCACCCTTCATAATTTATTTTGGACAGGGTTTTACTCTGCATCCCAGGTTTACTTTAAACACAGCAATCCTCCTGCCTCATCCTCTAAGTGCTAGGATTATAGGCTTGACTCATTACAATTTGCTCTTTCATTGTATTATTATTATTTTTTTTCTTTTGGTTTTTCGAGACAGGGTTTCTCTGTTTAGCTTTGAGCCTTTCCTGGAACTCACTCTGTAGCTCAGGCTGTCGTTGAACTCACAAAGATCCGCCTGGCTCTGCCTCCCGAGTGCTGGGAATCAAGGCGTGCGCCACCACTGCCCGGCTCATTGTATTCTTATTTTTTGTTGTTTTCAATTGTAAGTATGAATGGGGTCATTCAACATGTATGTAGTAACAACTTGCCATTTTCACCTAACATTATGTCTTGAGACCAAATAGGTTAGTAAATGTGGACCTAGTTCATTCTTTGCCCTTGTCTTTTTTTTTTTTTTTTTTTTTTTTTTTTTGATGGGGTCCTGTGTGGCCCAGCCTGCCAGCCTGGCTTTGAGCTCACTATGTACATGAGGTTGGACTTCCATCCTACTACCTCTGACTCTGAGGCACTAGCGTTACAGGCCTGTACCTCTATGCCTAGGCTGCACACACGCACCCGCACACGCACCCACGCGTACCACTTGGCACTGCTGGGAATGGAACCACAGCCTCACACATGCTAGGCCAGTGCTCTGCTCCTCTCTAGTTTTTCTATTGAATGGTTGGTTAGAATTACACGATACAGGCCTGGGATGGAGCTCACTTGGTAGAGGATTTGCTTAGCTTGGAGGAAGCTTGGGTTAAACCTCAGTACTACATAACCCAGGTAGTACACACCTGTAATCCAAGCACTCAAAAGGATCAGAAGTTTATGGCCCATCTGGCATACTTGAGACTATGTCTCATAAAGAAAAACTTACATTTGAGACAGAGGCAGGAGGATATCTGTGAGTTCCAAGCCAGCCTGGTTTCATAGTGAGTACCAGGACAGCTAAGGTTTCATAGTGAGACCCTGTCTTAAAAAAAGAAAGAAAGAAAGAACAAAAAGGTAGATAATGCAGACTTGCCATAATTTTCTGATAAATTCATGGACATTTAAATTTATTCTTTTTTTATTTGTACACAGTGTTCTGCTTGCTTGCATGTACCAGAACACCAGAAGAGGGCACCAGATCTCAGTACAGATGGTTGTGAGCCACCATGTGGTTGCTAGGAATTGAACTCAGGACCTCTGGAAGAGCAGCCAGTGTTCTTAACTTCTGAGTCACTTCTCCAGCCCTTAAATTTATTCTTATTATGATATTTTAATTTCAACATTTGACTAGTATTTTGAATTGAAATCTGCTTGGGTCTCTCTTGGATTGTCCTTCATTGCATCAGAGCAGAGAAAGTTATTCTTTCACAGACCTGTAAAATCCTTTATTATGGCATTATTGCACAGGACATGTCAAAAAGTGGGAATGCCCAGGGCTGGCCACACGGTTCCATTGCCGACAGAGTCCAGCTGTGCCAGATCTTGGTGTTGAGGCAACACCAGATGGTGAGAAGTGACTCCTTTCCTCTGGCTGGAGAAGTGATAGGTGACAGGATCCAGCGCAGATACTGAGTGCCAGTGATGAGGTACAGCATGTAGTCGTACCAGCTGTAGATGGTATGTGCTCCCTGCCAGAGGGGCCCCTGTGGATCCCTTCCCACACGCTGAGTGAGCCGTGTCTGGGTGGAAGAGAAGGCTTGGCTGAGCCGGGGAGGAGTGGCAGGGAGAAGGGGCACAGAATGAGCAGGGGTGTGAGTGGTGAGAGCACGAAGCAGCCACTGGGCCAGGTGGTGTTGGCTGAGGTGGGAACAGTCTTCTTGTGGAACAATTTTAGAAAAACAGGATGGTACTGAGGACCCAGGACTAGGCCAGTCTGAGTGTCATGGGTGTCATCTACCTGAGGTTTTGAGATACTGGCAATGGGCATACAAAAAGAGGGTAAAGTAGATCTAGCATTTTTATTAAGTTTTTTTGTGTGGGGGTGTTTTGCGTGCACCACATTTGTGCCTAGTGTATGTGGAGGCCAGAAGAGAGCTTCAGAGTTCCTGGAAATGGAGTTACAGACTGTTGTGAGCTTCTACCTGAGTGCTGAGAATTGAACCCAGATCTTTTGGAAGAAAGCAGCCCGTGCTGTTTACTGCTGAGCTTTTGCTCCAGCCCCTAACGTGGACGTTTACAGTGAGCAGAGTTGAAGGACTGGGGCAGTGCAGTTCTGTCGTGCATGAAACCTGGAGTTCAGCCCCTACCACTGCAGCAGCAAATGAAACAATCAAAATGCTAACCTAGTTTAAAAGCTTTTTCAGGCCGGGCGGTGGTGGCGCTCGCCTTTAATCCCAGCACTCGGGAGGCAGAGCCAGGCGGATCTCTGTGAGTTCGAGGCCAGCCTGGGCTACCAAGTGAGCTCCAGGAAAGGCGCAAAGCTACACAGAGAAACCCTGTCTCAAAAAACCAAAAAAAAAAAAAAAAAAAAAAAAAAAGCTTTTTCAGAAGTATGAGATAGTATATATTTATTATAGTATTATAGTATTATTATATTGCCCAGCTATGTGTGGTTTATAGCAATACTAGCCTCCAAGGAGCTGAGTGCTGCCAATAGCCAGAAAGCCCTGGCTCTTTCCCCAGAGGACACAGATGAAAACAGACCTGGCCAAATTCTTGCTCTGCATGCAGGAAGGAATCCAGATGGCCCTAGCTTTCGGGGACCACGTGCATGCATATGTAAATACACATACAAGTACATAGGAAACAAGAAGCCGCTGATCTCACTCTGCATTCTTTGTAATAGTATTACCCCAAATCCAGGCTTCAGACATTTTTATTTTCTCATAGTCAAGGTGGGTGACTCAGCCAGGGGTTGTCCAGGGCTGGGCTCCTATCTGAAAGCTTTCAGGGGAGGACTCCAGTCTTCAACTACTTGAAGATGGTGACTGAGGTCCTTGGCATTTTGCTGGCACTTCCGGGTCCTCTGTGCACTGGCCTCTGGGAAGTGACTCAGAACACAGCCTGTGTTTTTAAACTGGCAGAGGAGACTGTCTGCCAGGAAGCTGGTATTGCAGCCTCACTGACAGGAGCTGGTATTGTGTTAGAGATGACTCAGGATGCTGCTCAGGTTGAGGGGTGGGATGGAAGAATCACACAGGGGAGTGAAGACCATCAACTGCCTGGACGCCAGGGGTTGAAGATTTGTAATGCTCAGATCGTCCATTTCTTGATGCTTACTCCCGTATGCACTCGGCCTTGTCAGTGCCTCTGTCCTCGGAAAGAGCTCTTGTTTGGCTGGCTAGTGGCTTTGTCCTAGTGACACCCGGCAGTGTCTTTTCCATAGGGAGTTTCCTTGCCTACCCAAGCCTGTGTGATCCTGGCACTGCCACCACTCAGAGGCACCCAGGTGCCCGGCTTGCTTCTCTTGGCAGTCCATCTGTCCCATTGTCTGCTCAAATACAAAGGAAAATCAGGGATTTTGCTTTGGGAGCAGTTATTCCTGCTGAACTGACTTTATTATCTTCTCAGAAGTTTGCTAGAGTGGTAGACTGTGTCCCATGTGTCCCAATTTAGCAGATAGTTATCGAGGACTATGGGGGTCCAGCCCCTCGATAGTCCCCTCCCAGGGTCCGCGGAAGGCTCTATCAACCAGCTGAGGATCTATTCTTTAGGGTCGGTAAATCAGTCTACGCATGCAGAGTTCGTTGGTCCATTCGCTTTAATTCCTCTGGCATAACATCCTTTATACACAGCTTTAGTTCTGTTCTCATGTCTAGCTCCTTTCTTGCCTGATTTTTCTATATTTATCTACTGTCCCCTCTAAGTTCTATCTTAATTCCTTCATCTAGTTCTGTCCCTTCTAGGTTCTCATCTATCTAGTTCTTTCCCCTATCAGCTCCTCTCCCGTCTCCTTCTCTCTCATCTGGCTCTTCCTCATCTTGTTCTTCCCCATCTGGCTCTTCCTCATCTTCCATCTCGTTCCTCTAGTCCTCTCTTTTAGCTCTTCAATCTAGTTCTTCCCCATCTCAGTTCGTTCCTCTCAAGTTCTTACCCATCTAGTTCTTTCATTCTCTTCTCTCTTCTCTGTCCTCTCCTGCCCTGGGAGTCCTGGTATATATACACTTACAAGCAGTATTTCCTTAGCAGTGCAAAGCCAGGCTTCCAGGGTCAAATGGAGGGGTGATAAGAATAGGCTTAATTGACACATCCGCCAGGCCTTCTCAACCAGGTAAACTGGATGCTTAAGTCTGTTCTTAGAGAGTACAGAGGTATCTCTGATAAGGTACTTTCCTCCATCCGGTGATGGACCTGGCCGGATGCTACCAATAATGATAATTACAGGGAGACTTGAACTGGGAGTTCTGGCTGAGCATAGCTGTTAGCATAGAAGGTTATCTAAATATTCCTAGAAGTGGCTAGGTAAGTAGTTAGAGGTCTATAAAGTTAGTAAGGCTGTAAGAAAGGAGGGGTCTGAGCTAAATTGTGTAAAGCTATTACTTAATGTCTACCTGACCTAGGCGGTGTCCCCTTGTGGAATTTACCTTAAGTCAGGAGACTTGCATGTGGGCTGTTATCATTGTTAGTCCACCTGGGACTAACAATGGGCGCCCACCTGGGTGGTGTTTCCTGTAGTCCTTGAAAGTGGCTAAGGGAGATAATCTGATTCCAGAGAAAGCCTTTCCCTGAGGCTGTTCTCCAAATTACCTGGAATGTGTATGTCCAGAGAGTGCTCAGTCTACACTGTTAGTCCTTCTTGGGGAAAAGTCAATTGGGAAAGCTATGAAGGCACACATGATTTTCATAACAGAAGACAGCTGATATATAACAAGCCAAGTAACACCAAAAACTCCTTGGGATTTGGCTTCCTCTGGAGGAATTCCCTGATTCCTCCAGGTAGTGACTTTGCCATAACCAGCTGAGTTCTTATGATATATTCCTGCGGCCCGCAACAGATAGTCAAACTACACCCCTCTTGGAATCTGCTCATAAATAAGGACATAACGATTAGGACATTGGTAGGCTATAAAGATGAAATTGAGTTGACTCAGGAAACTATTGCATGGTTGGTTAATGTTGGTCTGAAGGCTCTTGTGAGGGTTTTCTTTAGCTACTGGACTGTTTTTATTGACTTGGGTAAAGACCTTGGGTAAAGAATATATAGTTTTGCACAGTAAGAATTGCAAAGTTTTTCCTGGGTATATTGGTGCAGGCCTGTAATCCGAGCATTTGCAATGTGGAGGCAGGAAGTTTGTAGGTAGCCTATCCTACATAGCAAGAACTTATCCCCTCCAAAAACCAAAACTGATGAAAAAAAGTTACCAAGGTCTTAGACTAAAACAATTAGGCAGAGTTCATTAGGGGTAATTGTAATTTACCATATAGGTTTTTGCTGACTGGTTTTGTATCAGCTTGACACAAGGCTAGAGCTATATGAGAGGAGGGAAGTCAATTGAAAAAGTGCCTCCATAGCATCAGGCTGTATGCAAGCATGTAGGGCATTTTCCTAATTAGTGATTGAAGGGGCGGCATCCAGTCCATTGTGGGTGGCGCCATCCCTAGGCTAGTGAGGTAGCTGGGCTAAGATAGCCAATGAGAAGGCAGAACAGCAAGGCAATAAAGGTGTGGGTAGACAGGAAGTAACTTGCATTTTGGAAGCTACAGAGTTGGTGAGGTAAGGTTGACTGTTGGCTTTCTCTGATCTAAGGCTTTCACTTCACCCCTATACTTGGCTCCATGTTTTTTATTTCATAAGATCATTTTAGAAATTCATCTACATTTGGTGCCCAACGTGGGGCAGGAATTCATTAAAAAAAAAAAAAGCCACTTGCTTGTGGCCTTGCAGGCCCCAGCTCCACCGGAGGTACACGCAGCTGGGCTCTATAAGAAAATGGGCTGAGTAGTCATAGTGAGTAAATCAGTAAGCAGTTCCCCTCCATGGCCTCTGCATCAGCTCCTGCCTCCAGGTTCCTGCTTTATTTGAGTTCCTGTCCTGACTTCCTTTGGTGATAAACGGTGATATGGAGGTGTAAGCAGAATAAACCCTTTCCTCCCCAAGTTGTATTTTGGTTATAGTGTTTCATCACAGCAATAGAAACTCTAAGACAAGTTTCATAAAACTGGAAAAGTTGAGATGTACTTTGACTTGTGGTTTTATGTTTTGCTCTTTTAAAAAAAAAAAGTATAAGTCAAATGTTGGGGGCACAAAGGTCCTTGCACCCACAGATCACTAGGGAAACCAGGAATATTAAACACACAGGGGCCTCTCCTCAATGGAGGAGATAACATACTTGTTTTCCAGCCGAGAAGGCTGGGAGTGGATATTGTTAAGGACCTTTTTGCTGTCTGTGGAGGCAGACCTCATCTAAATCCCCCAATATCCCAGATTCTCCCTCCCTAGACTTTCACCTTTAATGGGACCTATCCTTAGAGGAGATACCACATGTATTTTGTAGCCTGCTGACCTCTTTACTACCCATTAAAGACCACACTAGATTCTAGACCTTTTAGCTGTAGAACTCACTCTCATGGTCACATGTACTTTGTAAAGGAATTTATAAGTAGTTATACCTTAAGCTTTATTGTATACCTGGTATGGGAATGATTGTTGTCTGGAAATCTTTTCTGAAATTGTACTGTGTTTTAAATATGCTGACAATGAACCACCTGGTATTAGACTTCCCAAAGTTTGATCCAGGTTGACGAAATCAATCTGAACTGAGTTTTCATTCTCATCTCTTTGTGGATCTACCTGTATTGACTGACACCTGTAGGGTCCCCTTAGTCAAATCCAGGGTTTCATGCATGCTAGGCAAGCATTATACCACTGAGGTACATCCCCAGTCCTAATCTGTATTAAAAACATAAAACGGAGCTAGAGAAATGGCTTAATAGTTAGGGACACTCACTGCTCTTGCAGAGGTCCTGGACTCCATTCCCAGCACCAACATGGTGGTTCACAGCCACCTGTAACTGCAACTCCAGTTCCAGAGGATCCAACTCCCTCCTCTGGTCTCTGTGGGTACCAGATAAGAACATGATACACATGAATCATACAGGCAAGACACTCTTACACATTTAAGATATATATGTACACACACACACACACACACACACATTTTAAAGCTAGGCATGGCGGCACATGCTTTTAATCCTGCACTCAGAAGGTGAGTTTCAGGACAGCCTGGGATAGATAAAAAGTCCACCACTCCTCCCAAAAACTTTCACTGTCCCAATAAAAGATGCTCCTAAGGTGGGGGTAATGATTTTGCTGGCTGGGCACACTAGGAGTTTTGTGGTTTATTTTGGATTTTACTTTTTTAGAAGTATGTTGACAAAATTTAGGGCTTTTGCCGGGCGGTGGTGGCGCACGCCTTTAATCCCAGCACTCGGGAGGCAGAAGCAGGCGGATCTCTGTGAGTTCGAGGCCAGGCTGGGCTACCAAGTGAGCTCCAGGAAAGGCGCAAAGCTACGCAGAGAAACCCTGTCTCGAAAAACCAAAAAAAAAAAAAAAATTAGGGCTTTTCAAGATAATCTGTCCTCTAGCCAGGATGTGCAAGAGGTGATTGGAGAAACAGTTCACATTTGGTTGATAATTACAGTAGTTCTCTCCATCCGAATTTTAGAGACCCATGAGCCTGCTTATGGGGAAAACTTCTCTATCAATCCCCTGCTTAATGCATAGGTTATCTTTAACTCTCCAGCTCTTTGGAATGATGGTGTCTGTCACTTTCATAGGCAAGAAACTGAAGAACCAGACCGACTGAGGCAGCTTTGATATGTTGCTAATACAGGGCTGAGCTGGTGAGACTATGCAGTGAGGGTGGGGAGGGGACAATGACACACTTCTGGTCAATTCCAAAACAGCTGCTCATAAGTACAAAATAATTCTGTAGAGTAATACTAGTCCATATTTATTGTGTACTTAAATGCCAGGCAGCCCTCTCAAAGATTCTTGGCATATAATTTGTTCTTCATAACTCAGTGATGTCATTGCCTTTATTATCTTCACTCTGCACATGAGTAAACTGAGGCAAGGGAAATAAGTTGGAGTATCCAGATTTGAACAGACCATCCAGCTAGGAGGCCCACCTACGGCTGCCACTTTGCTGCTTGCCTTATGTAGTTGGTAGTGTGTGTGCAAGTGTGAGACAGGGGCTCTGACCCTGAACTTACAGGGTCAGGAGGTGGTTCACAACTGACTGACCTTGAACTCCATATGTAGCTGAGGATAGCTTTTGGATTTCTAATTCTCCTGCCTTTAACTACTGAGTGCTAGGGTTATAGGTGTGTACTGCCTCAGACTGTTTAGTGCTGGAGGTGAAAGCATTTGAGGTGAGTACTCTAACAACCAAATTACTACACGAGCCCCTTGTTTTATTGTACTTTGTTTTGTGAGGCAAGATCTCACTATGTAGTGTAGCCCAGGCTAGCCTCACAGTCACAGTCCTCTACCTCAGCCTCTTCAGTGCTAGGATTACTGGCATATTCTACTATATCTAGCTGGGTTCACATTTTTTTAAAATTTTATTTTATAATTTAATTTAATTTTACATATCAGCCATCCCTTGTTCTTCCCCCTCCCACCCCGGGTTCGCATTTTTGACTGGCGAGAATGACAATTCTTTGTGGAATTAGCCCACATTTAAATTATTATTTTATTATTTGCGTGTGTGTGTTGCATGTGTGTATACACATGCATGTGTGTCCACGAGAGTGTATATGCATGAATGTGCTTGTCCATGTAACTGCAGTGCCCACAGAGGCTGAAAAGGGGGTGTTAGATTCCCGGAAGCTAGGGTTACAGTTGGTTTCACACCAAAGCCCAGGCCTAATGTGGGTGTTGGGAATTGAACCTGGGTCCTCCGCAAGAGCAGTTCATGCTCTTTACCACTGAGCCATCTCTCCAGGTCATAGATTTTAATTCACAGATGTTACTATTTTGGCATTTAGCATTTCTATTACAAACAAGTGGATCACAGCCCAGAGCTTCAAACAAGCTTCAAGAATGTTGGGGCTCGAGCCGGGCGGTGGTGGCGCACGCCTTTAATCCCAGCACTTGGGAGGCAGAGCCAGGCGGATCTCTGTGAGTTCGAGGCCAGCCTGGTCTACAGAGTGAGTTCCAGGAAAGGCGCAAAGCTACACAGAGAAACCCTGTCTCGAAAAACCAAAAAAAAAAAAAAAAAAAAAAGGAATGTTGGGGCTCATCATGCCTGTGCTGATCTGGTCACCCGCAGAGAGTTGCTGGAAGTCTTTGATGCACTTTGACCTATGTTTGTTCGTGCAGTATTGGAGTTGTCTGAGGTAGTTGTTGAAAGACTATGAAAAGGGGGCTTATTAAGTTGAGCCATATGAACTAGCCAAGATTTCCTTTAGAAATCTACAGAAATAGAAGATATTTGACATTTAAGAGTACTGGTTACTCTTCCAGAGGGCTAGGTTTAACTCCCAGAACTCACAAGGAAGCTGACAGTTATCTTAACTGCAGTTCCAGGAGACGCAACATTCTTTTCTCTCCTCCACAGGTCCCAGGCTCGTATGTGGTACAGAAACATACATGCAAACAAAATAATCATAAAAAATTTAATAATAATTTTAAAAACTACATAAATGAGAGGTTTTTATGGTTCAACCTAATAGATCCATGAGGAGGAAACTCCAGATAACCTGGGGTGTGTAGGTGCATGTTTATGTGTGAGCGCACACTTGTGAGGGAGGAAGCCTTTTTTGTTTGTTCTGATCAACAATGGGTCTCACTATATAGACCAGGCTAGTCTCAAGCTTGAAGAGATCCACCTGTCCCTGTTCCCAGAAGGCTAGTGTTGCTGCTTTATTTATTTATTTTTGGTTTTTTGAGACAGGATTTCTCTGTGTAGTTTTGGTACCTGTCCTGGAACTCACTCTGTAGACCAGGCTGGCCTCGAACTCACAGAGATCCACCTGCCCCTGCCTCCCGAGTGCTAAAGGCATGCACCACTACCACTTAGCTCATTTTTTTTTAAATATAGAATTTTAGTGCCAGATATGGTGGTTCATGTCTGTAATTGCTACATTCTAGAGGATGAAGCAGGATGATATTCATGAGTTCAAGGCCAGCCTGGGTTACATAGTGAGATTAGAGGTTTGAATTTTGGATTCCTCCACTGATGCCCTTTTCTGGAGTTCTATATCTGAACAGCATGTATCCCATCTCACTTCACATTACCTTCCCTCTTTCTTGTTGCTAATTTGGATCTTCTTTGTTTCCAAGCATGGGCAGAAAATGTTTTGAAGGCCTTCTTATTTGGCATGTGTCCATGATGTAATTTTTTTGTTGAAGTTCTTTATATACCAGCATTCACCAGATCTCCAACTCAATTTTGAAATGAAGATTTTTGAAATGTAGTATTTAATTTAGATTGAATTTAAGATTTAGACATTTTTTTTCTTTTGATGGTACTTTTGGCCTAAGTAATCATATTTACCAGAGATTTAGCATTTGACCTTATTTCTAATAGAAAGTGTGTCATAGCATTAAGGGAAAATTTACATCCCCCAAGAAAAGTCCCTTCAGGAGTAGAGTTGGAGTGTAAAAGATAATTACTCTCATTGGGTTGATGACACTCTGAAGGGAGACCTTTAATGACAGTTTCTTTTCCTTCTTCCTTCCTTTAAGAAAGTATTTATATATTTTTATGTGTTTGAGTGTTGCACCTGCATTTTTATCTGTGTATCACATGCATGCAGGGGGAAAGGTTGCACCTGCATTTTTATCTGTGTATCACATGCATGCAGGGGGAAAGGGGGCCAGAAGAGGGTGTCCAATCCCATGGGACTGGAGTTTATAGATGGTTGTGAGTTACCATGTGGGTGCTGGGAATTGCACTGGGTCTTCTGCAAGTGTAGCTCGGGCTGGCCTTGAACTTGAGACTGTCTTCTACCTCCTGAGTACTCCAGTATCAGGTGTCCACTCCTAACACCCAGCTATTGAACTGAGTTTCTGAGGCATATGAAGACCTTGTGACAGTTTTACTTCATCCTGGCACATTACAGACTGTTAATCTCTGCGTATTTGAATATGGAAGGCTCCAAATTGGAATTTGCTCCCTGAGTCCTCTAGGTTCTCATGCTCTCTTGTCCCTCTGCTTGGTTGCTTTGTGTGTTTGTTTGCAGTATTTAGGTTGTTTAAAATTAGTATATGGTGACATTTCAAAGCTTAGTAAACTCAAAGCTCTGTACAAATACTATTGTAAAGCCCCCGTGGTTTCCTAAGAGACCTCTGGCTCTGTCCACACAGACTGGCAAAGGATGGTGGTGAATTTAACTCTGGTCCAGCCCACGAGCCGCTTTAATGTTTCCCTGGTTCTGCCCAAGCTCTGTGAACCCTGAGGTCTTAAGGCTGTTTCAGATGATGTGTAGGTCTCCTCTTTCTAACACTGGGTCAAGGTTGTTTCCTCCATGTTGGGTCCTTCTCTCCAAACAGTGCTTTGGGGGGTAGCAGTGTGTTTTGAAGTCTTGGACAGGGTTTCCCTGCCACTCCACTTTTCCTGGCTGTGTACTGATGCGCACTCCATAAAAGCCAGCACAATTCAGGGTTCTTCACTTTTGTTTTTGTTCTTTTTTTCAGTTCCAAGTACTTTGAAGAAAGCAGATGACTTTGTGACATTGAATGTGCCATCTGTGGACCTAGATCACAAGTTTCGATGCAAGGTTGTGGACTGTTTGAAATTTTTCCGCAAGGCTAAACTGCTGCACTATCATATGAAGTATTTCCATGGGATGGAGAAATCACCAGAGCCAGAGGAGAGCCCAGGGAAGAGGCATGTGCAAACTCGGGGCTCTGCAGTGCCTGACAAGGCCAACCAGGAGAGCCTGACCAGGAAGCGAGTCTCTGCCAGCTCCCCAGGTGAGTATCTTGGTTCTGTGGTATGTCCTGGGGGTAGGGGCGGGGGGCTCTGACATTTCTTAGATGGAAAGCTGCCATAGGTTGACTGGTCCAATAGAGGTGGTGGTTCTTGGGAGTTACATTATGGAATTGAAGCCCTCTTCGAGGAACCAGGAAGCTCTGCCTCTCTCTGTTCCTGTGACCTTGAGGGAGATACAGTGAAGGCTGTGGTGCCCACAGGATGATGAGTGGGGACCATCAAGCAAAGGAGCTCTAAGACCAGCAGAAGTTGGCCCTAGGACAGATGGGTACCACCATGCTACACCACAGACACATGTCCCATTCCTGTCAGGACAGAAGTTCAAAAAAACGTCAAGGTGACCTTGAGTCTGTCTGTTTCTGGTGGCAGGTGTGACCCCTCTGACCCTTCACTGCAGCTCAGGATGCTTTCTAAAAACTGCTTAGTACAGAAAACAACAATGCACCAGTACAACCACCACCAAGTCTCTCTTCCTACCTCAGCAAAAAAAAAACCCCTCCACCCCCTTTTTGAAGTTTCTTCTAAAACTTCATGAAATTGAAAATTATGTTTCCAAGGGTATTTCAGAATGATTAATGAATTTGCAATAAATTACTTTGTTTTTCTAGACAGAGTCTCATTTAGCCCAGGCTGGCATAAGAGAATGCTCTTGAGTTCCAAATCCCTCAGTCTCTGCCTCCAAAGCGCTGGGACTGCAGAAGTGCACCTCTATACTCGACAGATTTCCAATGAGCTCTACAGTCTTCTAAGGTCATTTGCCTCTGAATTTGCACTACTGCCATGTAGGCATTATTGGTTTATGTTGGTTAGATCTTTGTTACTGAAGTGTGTAGGTACTGACCTAGGAGGACAGCTCGGGGTAAAACATGGACTGTGCCTGTGGGAACTAGAGTCTGGATCCCCAGCACCCATGTGAAAGCCAGGTGCAGTGGTGTGGGGCTGCAATCCCAGAGCTGTGGATCTGGGGAGGAGGAGGAAGAGGAGACATGGATCTCAGAGGCTCATTGGTCAACCAGCCCAGCCAAACGGTGAGGTCCATGTTCAATGAGAGACTGTGTCTCAAAAGACGGTGGGAGAGTGAATGAAGGCACTCAACAACTCAACATCAGTATCTGGTGTCTATACACACATGCAGGGGCGAGGGCAAGCACACATGTACGTATACCATAACACACACACACACACACACACACACACACACACACACACCTCACACCTCTGATATTAAATACAATATGGAATATCTAGGATACCTGCTAGTATCTAGAGTATAAGATGACGTTTTTGGGACAGTGGGACAGGGCCATGGGATCTGAGATCTCTGGCCTGGTGAGAGGGCAGTCTTTTGTTTTACACGCAAACATAATGCGTCAGGTAAGGTTGTTCATGTGTGCTGTGTTACTCACCAGGAATCGGAACCACATGTGCAGTTTCCTAATTTTTTAATAATTTATTTTTATTTTATGTGCATTGATGTTTGCCTGTATGTTTATCTGTGTGAGGGTGTCAGAACCCCTGGAACTAGTTTTAAAAACAGTTGTGCACTACCATATGGGTGCTGGGAATTGAACTCAGGTCTTCTGGAAGAGCAGCCAGTGCTCATAACCACTGAGCCATCTCTCCAGCCCGCAGTTTACTAATTTTGAGTCGCCGCATTTTAAAAGCATGAAAAGAAATAGTGTTTTTAATAGTATATTTAGTATATCCAAAATAGTCTTATGATACCTTGTGGCAATTTGGTCAATGGCAGACCATGTATATGACCATAGTTATTATTATGTTATGTTTAACATAGTTAAAATTATGTTATCTGTGACATTGCAGCCATTGGAGTTTGTGCACATTCTGTGATGTTTACACAGTGAAATTAACTAAGGATGAGTTTCTCAGAACATATCCTGTGTAGTGGACATATGACTTAACCATTTTAATGTGTCATCTACATAAAAATCATGAGTTCTTTATGTTTTTCCTAGAAGTCTGTCTTTAAAAACCATCACATGTTTTCTACTTAAGAAACACAAATCAGTACAAGCTAGCCTTACGTGTTAGGTACGCAGTAGCTGTGAATGTGGCCAATAGTATTCAACTTCGTGGCCTGTGAAGCTCTCCCTCCTTCAGCTGGCTGTACTTGATCAGACTAAAGGCTGAGTTGGAAAGACCTGCCCAAGGAAGACCAGGTGTCAAGGAGCCCCTAGAAAGAGAGTAGCTGTGAGAGCTACAGCATAAGACACTCCCATCCTGGTGGCTTTACCTCAGTCTTGCCCGAGCCCTAGCAGGGGATGGCTGTTTTTCAGAGTTGGCTTGTATAAGCTGGACTGTGTCTAGATTGAGAACCAGAACCCACGCCTGCTTTCTTTTAAAGCAGAGATCATTGACTGTGAGCAGGGGGTCCCAGTGCTGGAGTCAGAATTGCTCCAGGCTGAACTACATTAGCCTGCCTACTTTGCTAAGATGTATTGCCATGCTCTGGCCTGTACCCTGCTAAAGACACCTAAGTCCTCTTCTGGGAAGTGCTTGTGCTGGGTTGTGGGTGCTCTGGAACAAAGACGCAAAGGGCACCTTCATTTCTGTTCTCTGGGCAATACTTGATATATTAGGGTCAGACACTGGCTTTTTTTGAGACGGGTCACACTATGCAGTGCTGACTGGTCTGGAACTTTCTCTATAGATTTTCTCTATGTTGATCTATAGAGATTTACAGAGATCTGCCTGCCTCTGCTGGGATTCAAGATAGGTGCTATACCTAGCCAAACACTGAGTCTTTAGGGATATTAATGCTCTTTAAGGAGAGAGGGGAAGCATCTCTGCCAGCAGACTGTCTAGCACTACAATAAACAATGCAGCGGAAAACAACACTCTGGTGCCCCAAGGTTCATGTTAGTCTAAAGCCAAGGTTTTCCCAGGGTAAGAAAATGGTCCAGGTGAGAACAGCAATAGGTAGTAAGCAAGAACAAATTGCTTTCTCTTCATTCCATGGTACTCTTTCTAGGTTAAACCTCTGTGTAGAGGGCTGGAGAATTGACGCAGTGGAAAAGGCACTTACTGCCAAACCTGATGGAAGAGTTCAGTCCTGGGGACTCGTGTAGTAGAGAATGGGCCACCTTCACACGTGTGCCAACATTTCTCTCCCACAGTTCTAGGGGCTCGGGATTCCCAGATGAAGGGATCACTAGTGTGGCTCTGGTGAAGGATCTCTTGCTTGCATCCTCACGTGCATCTCTGGTTCCTTAGGAGGACACCAGGAAGGCCTATGCTCATGGTTTCAGATGCTTCCCAGAAGTTCCTTTTCCATATAATACCACACTGCAGATGGAAACAGAAATTTTAGGGTTGAGAATATAGCTCAGTGGCAGAGTGCTTGCCGAGCATGCAGAAAGCCCTGTGTTCAATCCCCAGCACTGCCAGAAAAATAACAATTTTAGGGACAATGGATTGAGAGACAGCACATAATTCAGGTATATCAATGTAACTTAACTGTCACCTTCTTTTACTACAGTTGAAGGGGCATGACAGACTCCTTTGAATTCAAGGGTATCCAACTTTGTGACACTGCAACATGACATTGCTGTCTGCAGATAATGTCGGGCTGCATTCATAGCTTCTTGTGATGCCTGTGACTAAGGGCCACGGTTTGGGCACCTGCTAGATGCCGCAGAGTAGCAGAAGAGTAGAGAGACTCTGGGGACCTAGCAAGGATAAATTGAAAGGAGAAGTCTGCAGTACTGGGGACGAGAAAGGGGCCATATCAAGCATTAGATCTGTGTCCATTTGTAATTCCCATTTGGGGAACAGTGCACAGAGTTCATGTCCCAAGACTTCTAGCAGATAGATTGTGGTTGGTTTTTTCTGTATACAAGTTTTCTTTTTGCTTTTCCTGACAAAGGTTCACAATGTAGCCTAGCAGGCCTTGAACTTTATTATTATTATTATTACTATTATTATTTGAGAGACAGAGTCTCCCTCTGCAGCTCTGGCTGGTCTGGAACTTGCTGTGTAGACCAGTTGGTTTTGAACTCATGAGCTCCACCTGCCTCTGCCTCCTGAGCATCAGCAAATTTTCCTATCAAGGACCAGGGCCCTAAAGTCTCTGTCCTCACTACTCAGCTTGGCAGCTGAAGCAGGAAAGCAGCTGTCGACATACAGTAAATGAGTTCTGCACAGTTCACCCAGACTCATTCACACCCAAAGGCCTGGTGAGGGGAGAGTGGCCCCATCGGCTCCCCACTCTGTATCTCCTGGGAGCAGGAATGGACTCTCCAAGGCAGGACCAGGTCAGGAACTGTGTTAGTTTTTTTGTCTTGTGCATACTTGATTACTAAGAAAGGAATGAGATCTTAGAACCGAAAACAAAATATTAAAGTAACAACTCTTGAACATGTATTTAATTCTAGCTGCAAAGGACAAGGAAAAGAATAAAGAGAAGAAATTCAAAGAGCTTGTGAGAGTGAAGCCAAAGAAGAAAAAGAAAAAGAAAAAGAAAACCAAGCCTGGTAATTTTTCCTGGAGGCTTCCCTACTTAGAAAGACCAGCAGGCCTTTCCCAGGGCTTGTGGACTCAGCGTGAACCCTGGAAGAGGGTGTGGATTGTGAGGCAGAACACTTGAAGAGATTGAGTTGATTATTAATGCATGTGCATTTATAATGTGTGTAAATGAAGGTGTCCACACACCACAGTGCATGTGCCATGGCACACATGTGGAGGTGGGAGGGCAACTTTCAGGAACTGATTCTCTCCTTCCATTGTGGGGTTCAGGGATTAAACTTAGGTCATCAGACTTGTGTGGCAAATTTCTTTTCCCACTGAGGCATCTTGCTGGTCCCTCAACCAAATCTCAGAAGGTTTGGCCTTTATAAATGCCTCCCCACTTGTTGCATATGCCAGTGTGCCCTGCCACAGGGAGGTATATGGATCTGCACAGGAATAGCTTTTTACATAAGTAAATTTTTTTTCTTTGAATTTTTTGAGACACGGTCTTACTGTTTAGTTCAGGCTAGCCTAGAACTCACAGACTCTCCATCAGCTTCAGCCTCCCAAGCACTGAGCTCACAGATGTGCATGGTCTTTGTAGTTTACTTGCACAATTGCTAAATATCCAACTCTCCAGAAAAGCTTATTCTTGAAAAGTGTGTTTCGGTTGGGGATTTAACTCAGTGGTAGAGCGCTTCCCTAGCAAGCACAAGGCCCTGGGTTCGATCCTCAGCTCCGGAAAAGAAAAGAAAAGTGTGTTTCAATCACAATAGTGTTTTAAAAAAATCTGTTCATCCTTGGGTGCTAAAGAGATGCCATGTTTTATTCTCAGTGTCCCTTTTGGCTTACAAAAGCCATTTTACCAGAAGAGAAGGAAGGGCAGGGAGAAGAGGAAGTGACTGCCGTTCCCCTCTCTCCATGGTGTGCTGTCCCAGGCCTTTGAGCTCTTTGAACCGCAGGCTGCTTCCTATTGGGTTGCTTCTGGGATGCCTGATGGTGCCTGGGGTTGCTCATTTGTGCCTGATGCTGTTCTTGTAGAATGTCCCTGCAGCGAAGACATCAGTGACACCTCCCAGGAACCTTCTCCACCCAAAGCATTTGCTGTCACCAAGTGTGGGTCCTCCCACAAGCCTGGGGTCCATCTGAGCCCGCAGCTCCATGGCTCAGATAATGGAAACCTTAAAGGGAAACTGAAGACATGTGGTAAGAGCTCACCCTCACCTGTCACCTGTCAGAAAGTGTGGGGTACATGACCAGTGGGTGTGGTGCAGGGGAAGGCCTCGGTGAGCGTAAGGAGTCGGGCACCAAGGTCTAGCCTTATCCCTGCAGTTGGCCCTGGCCTCTTTCCCTATGGTGTGCAGAACTCTTAAGGTGGCTGTGGACAGAGATGGCGAAAGCCAGGTCCTGGCTGCCTGGGGACAGTTAGGGAACTTTTTAGAGTCCTTAGGGTGATGGTGTGTAACAAGAAGTTACTCTTCTGCTAGTGAGCTCAGGGATTCTGGGAGCCCTTTCGTGGTTCCTTAGAGGAGTGAGGACATGTAGTTCAGCTCTTGGCAGACAGCATGCATCATTTGAGCTGTTCTCATAACAAGTCCTGAGAGCAGTGTCCTATTCCCAGGTCCTAGAAGTCCCTGGAGGAAGGGCTGAGACAACTGTGGTGTGCAGAAACATTATCTGTGAGTTTAGATCAGTGACTGCTGGCCTCCCTTTCCTTCCAGAGGAGGAGAATTTGAGCGAGTCCTCTTCCGAGAGCTTTCTTTGGAGTGATGAGGAATATGGTCAAGATGTCGATGTGACCACCAACCCAGATGAGGAGCTTGATGGTGATGACCGCTATGATTTTGAGGTGGTCCGTTGCATCTGTGAAGTCCAGGAGGAAAATGACTTCATGATTCAGGCAAGTAGAACACAGGATAGAGGAAGACAAACTGATCATTTAAGAGAATGTGAGGCCAGCATGGTAGTGTGTGTGTGTGTCTGCAGCCCTCAGTGTACACTGCTCACAGCAGCAGACCGAGCTTGTGCTTTATTTAGTTCAGATTGCTGAGAATTCTAGGCTGTAAATAGAATGAGAGAGGAGTCATTGAGGCGAACATGGGCCGCCTTGCCTATGGTCCCACAGTGAGGAGTTGGACATCAGGGACTCAGACCATGCCATGACAATTCAGTCTTCTTTGTGGACTCATCTTCTCTTTGACATAAGTTTCCCTTGTAGTCTGAAGAAATGGAATCTGCTTCTGTAATTTGTCTGCCATTGTTACTTGGTGTTCCTTGTTACTGTGTGTGTGTGTGTGTGTGTTGGCGGCAGCAGGTGCTCTCCATGAAAGGACTGGCCGCCCACCACATGTTAATACTCTGCATAGTCTGTATCCATTAGGAAGAACAGGCTCAGCCCCCTTGGTTTTTTTTCTTTGTTTCTTTGTTTTTATGTAGAGGGCTTCAGATTTCGAAATTGACTTGATTTAATGTATGTAGTTGAATTTCTGTGTTTTATCCTTTTAGTTGATGATTTTTTAGGTGGAGTCTCTGTTGCTATGATAAAATATCCCAACAAAAGCAACTTAAGGGAGACACTACTTTGGCCCACAGGTCTAGAGGGGTAGATTGGATACAGTGTGGCATGGTGGTGAGAGTGTGAAGCCAGCTCATCATATTGCATCAGCAATCAGAAGAGTGGAACTATTTAATACCTGCATGCTGTGCTTGGCTTCCTTTGTCTACTATGGAGTTTAGCACCCTCTGCCTAGGGAATGGTGCCACCTGCAGTGGGAGGGTCTTCCATTTACCTACCCAAGAGAATTCCAAATACGACCCCGAAACTAACTGAAGAACCTCATGCATATTTTAGCTGAGTGGTAGTGGCACACACTTTTAAACCCAGCACTCAAGTGGCAGAGGCAGGCAGATCTCTGGAGTTTGAGGCCAGTCTAATCTACAAAGCATGTACCAGGACAGCCAGGGCTTCATAGAGAAACTCTGACTTGAAAGACTTAAAAAAAAAAAGTCAGAACCGCCTTATGCATGTCTTGCTTATCCTTTTGCAGTTGGTTTTGGTGTGAAGTGAGGGCTGTGGCTTCCCAGTTGACTGGCAGTAGGAGCCGAGAGGTGGTGTGGCAGCGGTCAGTCTGGAGTCAATACTATTCAGTTAATCTAAAGTTTGGTTTTGAGACAGGTTCTAAAGTATCTCAGACTGGCTTCGGTCTTGCTCTATAACTGAGGCTAGCCTCATGCTCCACCACACCTCACAATCTAAATGTTCTTTATGTGTGTGGCCTGCACCAGAGCTGAGAGCCTCCTATGGGCACTTCAGATACAGCTCTTGGGACTAAAGAACTAAGGACTTTTTGACTTAATTTGTTCACTTATGTATAAAGCTCCATGTGGCCAGTGGTGGCCTTGTTGGGTAGAAGTCAGTAGGGAGTGCTCCCTCCCATCTCCTCTCACCCTCACTCCCAGTAAGTGGGCCCTGCTTCTAGCAGTTTCCTATGTTCTAAGTTCCGTTGCTTGTTTAATTTCCGCAGTGTGAAGAATGCCAGTGCTGGCAGCACGGGGTCTGCATGGGACTGCTGGAGGAAAATGTGCCCGAAAAGTACACCTGCTACGTCTGCCAAGACCCTCCAGGTAGAGACTCTGAAGCCGGGGTGTGAGCAGCGTGCAGCCTCTTCTTTGCCCGGCAGCTTGCGGCACCTGTCTGTACTCTTGATGTACGGCTGGTGGCTCTCCTCACCTTTGCTGCAAGCCCCCGTGGCCAGCTCTCCTAAACTCAGCAGGGAGAGAATGTGTGTGAAGGTGTTTACCTAGCAGAAGGCTTGACCTTGATCTAGAACATTTCTTGAAATGTGAAAAACACACATGATCCTGTAAATGATGAGCACAAAGTGGTTCAGCAGTCTAGAATGTCTGTAGGCCTGGCTGAGACTCTATCCGCAGTGTTGAGTGCTCCATGAGTTAGTTAATTAGCCCATCATTCTTGCTCAGGGCTTTGCTGGTTTCTTGTTCCAGTTTCAGCAATGAAGCACTTCTTTCCTTGAGCAATCCAAGGATGGGCATGTGGCTCTGTTCTTGGCATTTCAGGGATGTTGGAGGGCACACCTGCCCTCCATTGCATCATTGCCCCTGGGAAGGGAAACATGCTCTGGAGAGGGAGAGCCAAGGCACGGCTGTGTACAGCTTGTCTCCACTCTAAGTGGTGTCTTGCTCAGTTCCTTAGCGGGTTGTCCATGGCTCTTGGCTGTCCCTTCCACCATG
This sequence comes from Peromyscus maniculatus bairdii, assembly GCF_049852395.1. NCBI lineage: Eukaryota > Metazoa > Chordata > Mammalia > Rodentia > Cricetidae > Peromyscus > Peromyscus maniculatus. The sequence continues at coordinate 135,754,023 of NC_134855.1, forward strand.
CCAAGCCTGTTTCAGGGTTTTCCTGGTGACTGGAGAGTGAATGAGTTTCTTTGAAAAGTGCTCTCTCCTGAGCTTCTGGAGCAGGAGGTACTGCTGATTCCCTGAGCTTATGTTCTCTGTCCTTTCTAAGGGGGCTTGTAATGAGCAGGGCCCCTGGAGCTGTCTGGGTTACTTGTCATGTAACAGATGGGAAAGAGGGGTCCAGAGAGAGCGAAGGAGCCTGTCATCTGTCTAGTTAGGGCGGGGGCGGGGTACTATTGGAAAGGGCTTGAAGCCTTTCATTCACTGGATAAGTCCATTAGAAACACTGCCAGGCTCGGGACTGCAGCCACCAACAAGATGGCTCCTTTTCTTCTGGCTCTTAATAGGATTGGGAACAGAAAACCAAAGTTGCAACAAGTTAAATAAACACAAGACTGTGTGTACAGGTGAAGCCAGGAGGGGAAAGTGATGAGGGAGTAAGCAGGGACCTGAAAAGGCTCTTTTGATGCTGGATGGTGGCAAAAAGCCCACTTGAGATGGGGAGGCACCAGTCCTGGAGAGGGAGGCCTAGAGGAATGGCGCTTCAGACAGAGGCTCACGAGAGGAAAGAGGTTAGGCAAGAAAAAGATTGTGTGTGTGTGTTCCTAAAAGTCCGAAAAACAAAGAGGGGAATGAGGAGAGCAGGAAGGAACGGTCCTGTGGGCCTTATTAGTTAGGGTTTGGGTTTTTCTTCTGTGAGTGGTCAAAAGCTCTGGAAGGTTCTGAGTCTAGGAGGGATGAATCTGACTTAAATGTAAGAGACAGTCCGCCGGCCATGACTGTGTGCATCTGTATCCCAGAATATACCAGGCTTTTCCTTTGGGGCCACCAACCAGCTCCCAAACCATGACACAGAGACTTATTAGTTTTGAATGCTCGGCCTAGCTTAGGCTCGTTTCTGGCTAGCTATTTTAACTTAAATTAACCTGTTTCTCTTTATCTACCTTTTGCTTCAGGGCTTTTTACTTTTTTTCTTTCTGTATATCTTACTTCCACTGCTTCTTGTGTCTAGCTGGCTGGTGGCTGCCTGGCTTATGTCCCCACTTCCCCCATCTCCCTCATTCTCTCCTCCTCTTCCTTCTCTCGTTCCTCCTCAAGCCTAGATTTCTCCTCCTATTATTGTCTCTCCCTCCCAGCCCCTGCCTAGCTATTGGCCATTCAGCTTTTTATTAGGCCAATCAGGTACCTTAGGCAGGCAAGGTCAAACAAATGCAACCCATCTTTACATAATTAAACAAATGCAGCATGAACAAATGTAACACACTTTTATACAGTTAAAGTAATATTCTCAGCATAACAAATGTAACACATCTTTACATAGTTAAAATAATATTCCACAACACCAGAACTCTCCAAGTAGAAACAGGAGGAACAGGAGTTCAAAGCCAGTCTAAGCTATAGAGTCAGTTTGAGGATAGTCTGAGCCACATGAGACTCTGTCTAGAAAAAGAGAGAAGAGGGAGCAAAGAGAGAAGGGAGGAGATGAGGAAGGAGGAAGGAAAATAAATCAGAATCGTGCTCTGGTTACCCCTGTGGCCAGTGCAAGGGACCATGCTGTATTCCTCCCTTACCTCCAACAGCTGGTAGAGGACAGGCAGAGTCAGGTGCCAGGTAAATGTGAACAGAATGAACACAGACATCAGTCTGTTAGGGACACTTAGGATGATTGATTGGACCAATAATGGGGCAGCCTGGGTTTCCCTCAGGCCATGTCTGACCCTCTCTCGATGTCCCCACTTTAGGTCAGAGGCCTGGCTTCAAGTACTGGTATGACAAGGAGTGGCTGAGCCGAGGACACATGCATGGCCTGGCCTTTCTAGAAGAGAACTACTCCCATCAGAATGCCAAGAAGATTGTGGCCACCCATCAGCTGCTTGGTGATGTGCAGAAAGTGATTGAGGTTCTTCACGGCCTGCAGCTCAAGATGAGCATCTTGCAGTAAGTGTGCTGCCTGCAGCTTTGGCAGAGATCTGCTTTGGATCTCAGTTCAGTCAGGTTTGGGGAGAAAGTGGAAGTCTCAAAGTTGGCCCTAAGCTGATAAGTTTAGATCTGTGCCAAAAACTCTGTTGCTGTGCCAATGTGGGTCTCTGAGTGTGATTACCAGTGGTACCCTTGCTCCCCCTGCCGTCCAGGAAAAAAATCAGTTATGTAATAAGCACTCCTTTGTAAAGCAATTGACTTTATCGAGGAATATTTCACATGTAATTAAGTTAACTTATTTTAAGCTCTTATTGAATTTGGTTAGTGCATACATATCCCATGTAACTAATACAGTAACCAGGACATGGTGTGTGCATTTACGTTTTTTGTTGTTATTGTTTTGTTTTTCATTTAACTGCAAATGCATCCCAGGGATTAAAACTTAGCTTATCAGGCTTTTTATTATTTATTTATTTATTTATCTATTTATTTATTTATTTATTATGTATACGGAAGAGGGTGCCAGATCTCATTACAGATGGTTGTGAGCCACCATGTGGGTGCTGGGAATGGAACTCAGGACCTCTGGGAGAGCAGTCGGTGCTTTTAACCTCTGAGGCATCTCTCCAGCCCCCCCCCTTTTTTTTTCAATAATTGAGTAAAACCGAAATTTATTCTAAGCCACAGTCATCCTAGGGACCTCCGTGCTAGATATATAGCCTCCATGGTTCTATGGGTTGTGGTCTGATTGTTCTTTATTTTATATCTAGAATCCACTTATGAGTTAGTACATACCATGACTGTCTTTCTGGGTTTGGGTTACCTCACTCAGAATGATTTTTTTTCTAGTTCCATCCATTTGCCTGTAAATTTCATGCTTTCATTGTTTTTCTCTGCTGAGTAGTACTCCATTGTGTATATGTACCACATTTTTTTATCCATTCTTCCGTTGACGGGCATCTAGGTTGTTTCTAGGTTCTGGCTATTACAAATAGTGCTACCATGAACATAGCTGAGCATGTATCTTTATGGTATGAATCAGCATTCCTTGAGTATATTCCCAAGAGTGGGGTGGCTGGGTCTTGAGGTAGTTCAATTCCTAATTTTCTGAGAAACCGCCATACTGATTTCCACAGTGGTTATACAAGCTTACATTCCCACCAACAGTGGAGGAGTGTTCCCTTTGCTCCACATCCTCTCCAACATTGACTGTCATTGGTGTTTTTGATCGTAGCCATTCTGACAGGTGTAAGGTGGTATCTCAGAGTCGTTTTGATTTGCATTTCTCTGATGATTAAGGTTGTTGAGCATTTCTTTAAATGTCTTTCAGCCATTTGTGTTTCTTGTTTTGTGAATTCTCTGTTTAGCTCTTTAGCCCATTTTTTAATTGGATTGTTCAGTATACTGATGTCTAGTTTCTTGAGTTCTTTATATTCTGTGGAGATCAATCCTCTGTCAGATGTGGGGTTGGTGAAGGTCTTTTCTCTTTCTGTAGGCTGTTTTAAAAAGTCTGCTGGGAGAGTCATTGTTAGCAGCTTGCTCAGGGAGTGGTTGCTCGGACTCCTGTCCCTGTTACAGTTTTGCTCATAAAGAAAAGTTGTAGGTCTTGTGGAGCTAGCTTTTGGCTTTTGGCGGCCACTTGTTTTCATAGAAGCCCTGGAGTACTGTCATCCCCACTGCGCTCTAGACCTGATTTACCATTGTCTGTCTCTCCCTCTGTCTTCTTTCTCTTTCTTCCTTTTAGTGATCAAAGTTGTAATAGAAGTTCTGGGTAGTTAAAAAATGAAGGGTAGACAGGTAAGATGTCTTAGTGGATAAAGGTGCTTGCAGCCAACATTGATGACCTGAGTTCAATCCCTGGGTCCCCTATGTTAGAAGGAAAGGATTGACCCTTCAAGTTGTCCTTTGACCTCCACACATATGCCTTGGGCAATGGCCTCCTAGCAAAATGAATAAATATTAAAAGTAATAGTTGAAAGTTGAAGTGTGTGTACGTGTGTGTGCACATGCGTGCCAGGGAGCTGGAGAGATGGCTCAGAGGTTCAGAATGCTTACAGCTCTTGCAGAGGACCCAAGTTTGGTTCCTAGCACCAGCTTTGGACAGCTCACAACTGCCCTAACTCCAGGCCCTCTTCTGACCAATTGTTTTTACATTTAGCACATGCGCATACACATACATTCCTCGGGCACAGACATGCATTTAAAAAATAAATCTTAAAAATGATGATAGGTTTAAAAAATATAGATAGATAGATAGATAGATAGATAGATAGATAGATAGATAGATAGATAGATAGATAGATAGATAGTTAAGGGCTGAGAGGATAAGTAGAATGCTTGCTTAGTGTGCTCAAAGCCCTAGGTTCAATTCCTAGCATGTGCACATGTACATACACATACTACTACCACCCAACAAAAACAAATATGCAAACTCTCAATGTCCTTGTTGCCAGTGAGAACAGTGTATTGTGATGTTTTTTCCTTCTGTTCTTTTCCTCTTTTACAATTGATTATGATCCGATAAATGGATGTAATGACCCTCTGTTGGGTTAGAAGTCCAGAGGAATGGTTCCGGGGCTGTGCCATCCTTTACAAAGTTCTGCGTGCACTCTCGCAGGTACCCCTGCATCAGGTAGAGAGAGGCTGTGCTGTGTGGTGGGACTCTCTGTTCTGTACTCCCCCTGACCACTCTTCTCTTTGGAACGGTGAAAACGGAAACCGTCAAAATCTTTTAGAATGTTGGGATTAATGGCCATGCGTAGTTAGCCACCTGCAGCACCTTTGCTAACTGAGGGTTGTTGCACGCCACGGTTATTGTGGCAGTTGGTTGGGTTTAGTTTATTTTTCGTAAGCTACATTTGTTTTTAATTGCATTTTATTTACGTATGTGTGTGCCACAGCATGTGTGTGCTGGTTAGGAGAACAACCATTGGTAGTTGATTCTCTCCTACCATGTGGTTCTGGGCATCAGACTCAGGTTGTCAGCTTGGCATCAGGCAACGTTACCTGCTGAGCCGTCTCCCCAGCTCCTGGAAGCCACATGTAAAGGATACCTTCACACCAACAGAGCACTTCATTCTAACGTATTCACTTCCTCTCCAAAGGCAGAGCTGGTAGCTGACAAGTGATAGCACTAGTTTTCAAAGGAGGAAGCCAGAAGGAGCCTGAGCTCGCTCACTGCTCAGCAACCAAGTCCAGTTCTACCCACTGCGGCTGCAGTGAGAGACCTCGGATCTACACCCCAATATGATATGCGGGTAGATATTCCAGGTAGAGGCCTTTCTCCTCATGGGAGAGAGCTTGTAAGTCAAGAAGCTTTGCAATGGTCCTGGCTACCCTCAAAACTGTTTCTCTGTTTGCCATTCCCACAGAAGCAGGGAGCATCCTGATCTGCAGCTGTGGTGCCAGCCCTGGAAACAGCACTCTGCAGAGGGGAGAGTGCATTCCAGACACATTCACATCACAGACACCAGGAGCAAGGAGGAATCCCCAAGCTATAGAACTTTGAATGGGGCAGTGGAGAAGCCATTGTCCCTGCCCCGGTCTGTGGAGGAGTCTTACATCACCAGTGAGCATTGCTACCAGAAGCCCCGCACCTATTACCCTGCTGTGGAGCAGAAGCTGGTGGTAGAGACGAGAGGCTCTGCCCTTGATGACACAGTCAACCCCCTCTGTGAGAACGGTGATGATCCCCTCTCCCCTCGCCTAGGCTGGCCTCTCGACCAAGACAGGAGCAGAGGGGACAGTGATCCTAAACCCTGCTCCCCAAAGGTACGTGGCTTGCCTTCTCTTACTCTTTACTTAGTGGCTAGGTTCCTGTAAGACCTCCTCTTAGGCTATTTGTTCTGTGGAAGACACTTCTTAATAGAACTCTATTTAAATTTGCTCAGCAGAGGGTTTTTGGCTTTTGGTTTTTTCCTCTATTAAGATGGGTACAGAAAGTCAGAGGATCCATTTTAGCCAAAGGTCATTAGTTCCAGAAAATCCCACAAAATGGCAGAATTGGGGGTCTAGGGACAGAGAGAGGAGGTGTCAAGTAGAGAAATTGATTCAAACTTGGAAAAAATAGAATGAAGAAAAATGAGGTTCTCCTTTAGTGTCATTTCCATCATAATGGCTTCTGGGAGCTGATTATTAGCATGAGCATGGTCAGGCACATTGTTGATGTTTTCAACAAGACTGCATGCTGTTGTTTCTAGCCCTGTCATAAGGAGGGTTAATCTCGGTCAAGTATTTGCTACTTTGAGCATTTTTCCCAAGAGCCAGCCTTTCGTTTGTTATTCAGTTTTGTTATTTTTAAGTCACTCTGTTCTGAGCCCCAGTGTCATGCCAGTGTCTCCCTCTTTAATTCTTCATGAGTCTCCCAGTGCCTGTGTTCTGTGAGTGAGGCCTTGTGTGGGCTTAGATCTTTGCCCTGGTCATCCTTCCTTTCCCAGACTTTAACCTGTGTATGGGCATCGGCAGCATGACCGCACTGCTGTGTCTTGCTAAGAGGGAGTAACCATCCCCACCATCTTCCAGAGTGGGGATTTCCCCTTCAGCCTATACACTTGCTAATGTCTAAGCAAAACTGGCCAAGGTGGTAAGGGTAGCCTTTTTGTGGCAGATCATTTCCAAACCTAGGTCTAGCCACTTTGATTCTGGCTTTCCTCATCAGACCCATGGAAGCTTTCAGGACATTGCTTTGTACACAGAAAGCCCTAAATGTTACCTTGAATTGTTATCATCCCAAAGGAATAAAGGTTGAGATCCCAAACTGCACAGTGAAAGGCTAGCAGTCTGGTGGATTAAGCAGATTTCTGAAGGAAACACATGTGAAATCTGGAAGATCTTATACTCATCAAGGCAACCCCCTGGTGACCTGACTATATACTGGCCCCATATTTTCACTTTCATGAAACTTTAGAATACCACATCCATGTTGCTGATAGGGAGAATAACATCAGGGCCACATGTTCACCAAGAGACAGCTAGGACTCACTAAACAACTCTAATACCCTAACCTCTACACTAGTCCTGCTCTGGGCAGCCCTCAAAGTTCTGAGAGGCCTGCTTCAGGCTGAGGTACTGGGGAGGCCAGAGGAAGCATCTGAAGGGCCTTCTGAGCCCATGGGTGCAGTTCTGAGGCAATGGCATTTTGATGCACTGGGCACCACATGGGCGACAGTAGATGAGGATCGAGGGCATCCAGGCAAGCAGTGCTTTTTCCCAGGCCAGGGCTTTAAACGCTGGCCTGTTGGAGAAAGAGCTGGCTGGCTCTGCTCAGTGATTGACATGTCATTGCATGCCCAGGTGAAGGAATACATTGCCAAGAAGGTCCTGCCAGAAGAAGCCCCTGCTCGGAAGCTGCTGGACAGAGGTGGAGAAGGCCTGGTGAGCTCACAGCACCAGTGGCACTTCAACCTGCTGACGCACGTGGAGTCTCTTCAGGATGAAGTGACGCATCGGATGGACTCGATTGAGAAGGAGCTGGATGGTAGGGTTCCTTTCTTGGCCTCACTCGTGCTCCTCCTGTGCTGCCTCCTGAAGCCACAGCCTGGCCGTGCAGGGACAGCTCTCTTCTTGCCTCATTTCACTTAGTTCTCCCTCAGTGAGGACAAGCCTAACTTTTGTTATTTTTCGAGACAGGGTTCTCTGTGTAGCCCTGGCTGTCCTGGAACTCCCTCTGTAGCCTAGGCTGGCCTTGAACTCACAGAGATCCACCTGCCTCTGCCTCCTGGGTGCTGGGATTAAAGGTGTGTGCCCGCCACCACTGCCTAGCCAGATTAGTTTTTGAGACAGGGTCTCTCCATGTGGACTAGGCTTGTCTTGTTTCTGCCTCCTGATTGCTAGAATTAAAGCTGTACCCACCACACCAGGCTTACACTAACTTCTTAAAGGGAAAAATAAGTATATTTTGTGTTAATTATATATTACGTGTTAATCTGAAGCAAATCAGAATTGACAGTGATTAAAAAAACAACCACCTTAAAGTCCTTATAGACTCTTCATTTTTCTAGCAGCCCAGCCTGCCCTATTTACATGGGAGAGCTTTAGAAAGATTGGTAATGACTTCGGTTGGTCTTCAGAGCCTTCTAGGCTCTGCTTTGGCACAACAGCAGCTAGCATTGTGTGGCTAGGTACCACATTAAAAGTGAATACAATTCAGATGTGTTCTGTAGTTGCACTGCCTGCTTTCAGAACTCAGCAGCTGTATCTGATTTGGCTGGTGGCCACTGTATGGGGAGCACAGATGTAGATCATTCCTTCGACCACTAACTAGGGCTTGAAGCATTTGTATTGTCGCTGCTGTAACCAAAAACCAGACAAAAAACAACTTGAAGGAAAATTTGCTTAAGTAGCTTACCATTTCAGAGAGTCATGGCAGTGAGAGCATGTTGTAGAGGCACCTGTCTGTTGCTTGGCAGACTGGGTTGAGAGAGGAAGGGATCCAGGCATAACTGTCAAAGACACACCCCTGGTGACCTACTTTCTGCCCAGACAGCATCACTAGCTGGGGACCGACCATGCATTCAACACACAAGCTTATAGGGGATAGCTCACTGCAAACCTTTAACTTAGAACCTTGTGCCCTGGAGCGATGCTTTGTGGGGTGCTAATATTGAGGCACCCTAGATTGAAATGGCCTTGTGTCCGTGTGTTGAAGTTTTTTGTAAGTCAAGTTCTAAGTACTCACTGGATCTTCTCTCTCTTGTCCCTGCAGTACTGGAGAGCTGGCTGGACTACACTGGGGAACTGGAGCCCCCAGAGCCACTGGCCAGGCTTCCACAGCTCAAGCATTGCATCAAGCAGCTGCTGACTGACCTGGGCAAGGTGCAGCAGATTGCCCTCTGCTGCTCGACATGAAATTGGGCACCCAAGACAATTGGAGCACAATCCTGGCATGTCTGCTGGGGGGAGCTTCGCGTATTTAAGTAAATAAACTTAGCATGCTGAATGCACGGGACACTGACTGACTTCAGGGATTTGGCCAGGAGTGTGATGGACACTGGGACAAAGAGACCATTTTGGCTGCTGGAGGACAGAGCACTCTTGCTCTGGAAGCCGACCATGAAGGCAGCGCATCGTCAGAGCCCCCTTCTGTGCACATTGTTGAACAAAGCGACTCTTTGCACATCCTCACTTGGAATCGTGCCACTGGTGATAAATGGGATGAGAGCCAAAAAAAAAAAAAAAATCTAGTCGGAAACCGTTGTAAATTCAATTTGCAGCTTATTGGAATGACTTTTGGGTCAGGTTGAGGCATGTGCCAACCCCTCTGGTTTCTCTGCCTGGCATGGTACATGGCAGCAGGCACCATTTTCTCTTTCAGCTTCACTGGAATGTTGGGACTTCACTGTGCCGTGCAGTTTGGGAAGGAGGAGCAGGGGCCTTGACGGCACTGCTCCCAGGACTTCATTTTCTCGCCACATCTCTTGCATGATTTCACGGTACGGGGGATAAGGTTTTATGTTTTTTTTACCCCAGAGTCGTCTGGGCCATGGCTTTGGCAGCCAAGCTGAAACTGCTGAAGGGGAACTAGAATCTTGCTGTAATGAAAATCTACAAGGAATTCCAGAAGGAAGCAGGCAGGGTCTGGAACCCAAAGGACAGCATTTTCTACCCACTTATTAATTTCAACAACTTCCCACTTCTATTTAAAGTTAAAAAAAAGTTTCCCAAGATTTTGGACTTTGACTGTATTTGTTACAAAGAACATGGGAATTACCTTATTCTGTATCGTCATCAGCAACTTGAGTCTGTGTGTCGCTTTCCTCCTCTGGAGGCTACTATGGGAACTGGCGTCTTCAGGGTTGCTGATGCACTTTAACACTTCCAATTAACTGTTGGTATTACTTGTGAGATCAAGGTGATGCTGCTGCTTAAGGTCCAGGTGTACCTTCGGAGAGAATATTTGTGTTACTTCGCAGGTTCTGTTTCCACGTGTAATTGCTATATTGTTTTGTTTTACCTTACTAGGCAAAGTTTAAAAGGCTCCAAGCTTTGAGGACTTCATTTTACCAGGTTTTGCATCACTAAAGGCAAATATCGAAGTACATTTATCCATCAACACCCACAGGTTCATCATGAGTTTGGAATCTGTAATGTTTCAGGTGGCAAATATTTACTGTGTAAACATCAAGGAGCCAGTGTCAGGAGCTAGCAACAGCAGCATCTCCAGCTGCCTTGGGAATGGTTAAGCTTCAGGCGTAACAGGTCATTGTGGCCATGAATTCAGGCCGGTGTACAGAGAAGTTTCAGGGAATGAATGCCCAGTCTAGTGATTTGTTTACCATCTGCTATAAAATGAACTGCAGGGCAAGCATGAGTTGACCTAATATAGCTTAGGGAGTGTGTGACACATACTGAAGCCACACAGTTCCTTACAAAAGGCTGCTTCCCACTGCTAACATGTTTCTGTTGTGGGAAGAAATGCTCCAGGAGTCCATGTAACATCCGTGTTCAGGGTAATTTATCAGATAGCTGCATCTTGAGAACTGGATGATGAAAGGGGACAAACCAAGATAATTGTCTATTGCTACCACTGTGTGAGGTATGATGATTATTTCATTGATACTGATGTGAGGGCCAGAGAGATGGCTCAGTTGGTAAAGGTGCCTGCTGACTGGAGTTTGACCCCAGGACCCACAGAGTAGAGAATTGACACCTTGAAGTTGTCCTCTGACACACATACACACAATAAACAAATGTAATAAAGGTTTTTAAAGTTTTTTTTCTTTTATTTAGCTGCTCTTGAGTGTCACATCTGGGGAAGCTATAACTTTGAAAACAGTCAATTTTGTGTCTTGTTCAAAGATGGAAGCAGAAACTGATCCTAATTTTGCCAGGTGGTCATTGCTGGCTTCATCATTTAGGTATTGTGAAAGGAAGTGATCTGGTTTCATTGTGACTTTTGTTCTTAGGGAAGCAAAGCAGATTCCCCATGTTCTCATAACCTCAGTTCTTCCCTAACTTAAAGCCATGTTGAGGGGCTCCACTCCCAGTTCCTGGGTCACAATGAATTAACCCCTGAGGTGGAGCAAACAATGCAGATACCGTTTAGAGAGACATGCGCTACGTTCTGTCTGTTGAGAAAACTGTCCACCTACAGAAAGTCGCCATTGATCAGTCATTTGTTTAAGTATGTTTGCAAGGTGGATCCTGGCTGAGCCAATTGCACTGTGGATACGTATCTGTGTTTACGAGCTATTAGAAGGCACTGTACATAGGAGTGTTGCTCTCAAGCAATATTTGCAAAACATGCAAACCTCTGTATCTGGAAAAAATAAAACAGGTTCTTGTTACTATGTGTCAGTCACATATTACTGGAGTATAAAAGGTTGTGAGTTTTGTTTGTTTAGTTTGGAGGCAAGGTCTTACTATATAGCTGACTGGCCTAGAACTCCCAGAAATCCCATTTCTGCCTCAAGTGCTAGGATTAAAGTCCTGTGCCACCACGCCCAGTTTTTTTTAGACAGTCTTGCTGTGTAGTCCAGGCTGGCCTTGGGCTTGTCATCTAGCCCAAAGTTGGGCTTCAGACTTGCATTCAACCTGCCTTGGTCTCCTGAGTGCACCACCATAACCCACCAGCAAGAATCAAATGCTTCACCCTACTTTTAAAATATATATAATCAGGGCCCAGCTGCCGATCCTGCGAAACCCAACAACTTGGAGGTGAGATTGCCCTACTAAACAACCTGCTCAGCTGAGATCCATTCGGGAGAGGATTCAGAATCCTACAGTCTGCAGTCTGAGGAAACAAGATCAGCTGAGGAGTTGATGAATGAGCAAAACGGGACCTGAGAACACAAAAGAAGGCGCCGCCCAGCCACCGAACCAGATCACCAGAATCATAAGCCTACCCTACACAGACTGGGAACAGCTAAGCTCCCATCTCCGGACCAGCCAATCAGGTCTCTAGCCCCTAGGCCCTACCCACCGGAGTACCAGGGACCAGACAGCTACCTTTCCCTGCACCCCCACCAAACAAAACTATATATGTGTGTGTGTGTGTGTGTGTGTGTGTGTGTGTGTGTGTGTGTGTATGTATGTATGTATGCATATATATGTATATAATCACTGCCTTTTATAACATGCCTGCTCTATGACAGTCTCATACAGGAGACTGTCAAGCAATTCCATGAAAACCTAACAAAATGCTTTCAGAGCATCCCAAGCTAGATGCTCACCCCAGCTTCTACCCAAGTCTGGCTCGTGCATAGTAGTGGAAGCTGCAGGTTGACTAGTTTTGGTTGCTGGAAGCAATGCAAGAATGGGCCCTGCCTCCCCTACACTGAGATTCATCCACTGCTCCGGAACACACACGAGCTTCCTATACACGCCCCCAAGGGAAGCCGCAAGGAAAACTGGTTGTTCCCATTCCTTGAGAAATTCCTTCCTTTGGTAGAGTTGAGGACTAGAGGAAGGTATTCAAAACAGGAGCCCCCTGAATACATTAAAATGAGGACTTCAAGTAATGTTACTCAACACATTACAAGCTCATTCCATGAAAAACCATTGTGCAGTGGAGCATTAGGGACTGAGAAGGTTTTTGCTCACAAGTGTGCTTCATTCCAGGGAGCTAATTCAAGAGAAGCTAATAGAGGAGAGGAACAGGCAGAAGTATTGAGGAAGTGGAGATGTCAGCTCTCCCTCTTTTCATGGTATACACTCTGGTCATGGCCACCGGTCTGTTTTAAACCTTAAAGGTCATGAACCCTGTATTACAGCTTTAGGCAAAACACTTCTCTAATGAACACCTGGACCTGCAAAGCCAGTACCACCCTGACCAAAAGGTTAAGGCAGGGAGGCAGGCGTCAAGCCTTTTCTTTTGTTTTATGTAACAGTGTTAGAAGTCATGAATAGGAGGGGGTGAGGGCATGGAGGGGGCAAAAGTGGAAATGGTATAAATCAACTCAAGAAAAAGTTCAACTGAAGAAAAAGAAAAAAACAAAAACCCTTCCCACAAACATCTAGTTCCCTTATTAGTAATCTAGGTTAACTGTTAGAAGCCACACAGCAGAAGTTTTCTCCAGCAAAATTACTGGGAAGAAAATGTATTGTCTACTGTGTGGAGTGCAATTACTGATCTTTAAGCCATGGAACAGAAAGTGAAGCTGTAAGATTCATTTAATTTTTCCTTGATAACACCAGTTCTGTTGCTTGACCAGTTTTTTTGTCTTTTTAGACGGTCTCTCTACATAATCCTGGCTGGAATTCACTACGTAGACCAGGCTGGCCCCAGCCCCAAGCGCCCCTACTCCCCCATGTGCTGAGATTAAACGCATGAACCACGATTCTGAGCTGAGCATTTAATAGGGCCACTTATTTTACGGTTCAAGCTCGAATACTAGAGGGTAGTGTGGAACACTAGACGACTGCAACCGTCATCAACATGGCCTTTTGCAAGACAAAACTCAGATCGGTTCAGAGAAACTACCTATGAGGTAGAGGGATGGCCTAGCGATAGTCAACCGGGTGAGAAGGAAGAAATTTCCCTCCTTAAGGGCAAAGTCCTGCGCATCCCCAGTGATCTAGGAATAGAAAATAAAAGCTTTACTCTTACACGATCCCAGAATCCTCTATCAACTGGAAAGGTGGGGAACAAGCTCGGGAAATAAGCCCAATAAATAAATGACGAACGAAAGACACACCAGACCACAGGAGTTGTCAAAATTCAACTTTTCATTAACTCGGGGTAGGGTATCAGTCCAAGGAGCCCCCCAGTTCCGCCGCTCAGCCAGTGATGCGCACGTCCGCGCGGCGCCGCAGTCGCCGGGCCCGGGCCGCCTCGGGCAGGATGGCCTGCAGCTGCTCCTGCACCAGCATCTCCACGATCTGCTCCTTGGTGCGGATGTCGGGCCGCAGCCACTGGCGGGACAGCTCCCGCAGCTGCCGGAAGGCTTCCCGAGGACCCGCCGCGTCCTGGTAGCGGAACTGCCGGAAGCGCTGGCGAAACGTCTCGGGGCCGGGCCGAGAGACGCCAGGCCGCGGGGCGGCTTCGGCCTGCAGCGCCGCGTCCAAAGCTGCGGCCGAGCCGGGGAGCTCCGGGGCCGCGGAGCTCACGGAGTCGGGCTCGGGGTCGGCACGGTCGCCGGCTCCTTCCTGCTGCTCCGGCGGCGGCGCCGCGGGGCTCCGGGCGGCCAGGCTGGGCTCCGGCGCCGCCATGACTACGGCTCTCGGCGTCGTCACCCTTTGTCCCGCAGCTACGGGCTGGTTGTGCGTCTGCGTGGAGACCGGGGTGGAAAGTGGGATGGGCTGAAGAGCAGAGCCAGCGCTGCCCCAGCGGGACGCGGGCTCCGGGGAGGGCGAGGGCGAGCCGAGCTTACCTCCACCTGCGCAGCTCCGCGGCGGCCGGAAATGGGCGACTACGCGAGCCTCAAGAGCAGCCTGAAGCGCCTGAGCCCGGAAGCCGCGCCCACTACCAGTTACGTGAAGTTTGATCGGGGAAAGACCTTGTGGTACCAAGATGTCAGCTCTTCCGAGAGCTCGTACAGCGGCTCGGAGGAGCACCTCGAGCACCACAAGAGGAAGGACGAGAAGGAGGAGGACACGACGGACCTGGAGTCGGAATCGGAGTCGCAATCCGAGTCGGAAGTGTATTCCAAATGGGAGTGGGAAGAGGAAGGAGAGGAGGAGGACGATAGGATAAAGGCGACGACCCTGGGCCGCCGCGGCTTGCAGGTGACCTGCGCCTGCTAGGTCTGATGCTGGACCAGGATCAGGGGGTAGCGTTGACAGTCCTGGGTAAATGAGACAGAGCTGGCCAAGGGTTTGTCGGAGCTTGGCGGATGACCCGGGTGGGACAGCGGGACAGGGCCTGCGACTACTGTAAGAAAGACCGCTCAGCTGGGCGTGGTCCCAGCACTCAGGAGGCAGAGGCAGGAGGATCTCGCAGTTCGAGGCCAGCCAGGTGTACATAAGAGTGTTCCAGGACAGCCAGGGCTATACAGAGAAACCCTGTCTCGAAAAACCAAACAAGAAAGAAAAAGAAAGACCTCTCAAATCTGTAATCTTAGATTTAGAGTCCACCCCTAGGCTGAGACTCTTTAAGTACACACACACACACACACACACACACACACACACACACAACCTCACGCCTGCTTGAGTGCAATAGAACTCACCTTACTTTGAGGTTGACAAAATATTTGGGCAAGGTTCTTAAGATGTTTCCTGGCACAAAGTAAATGCTCGAGGGTTCATTGTCATTATTTTTGCTTGTCCTCGAAAACCAAGAGACAAGTGGTTCTGTGGGTACTGCTTTTTAATTTTAGGATTAGTAAGTGAACTGTAATTATGGCGTCCATGTGAATACCCCGCGTTAAGATGTATTATAGTGTAGAATACTCGTGCATCTGTGTAGGAAAAGAAGGCTTCACCCTGGACTTTTGAATTATAACCTGTTTTTATGTTAAAGCTATCTGTGTATTATTTCTCCTGCAGTTGTACATAAAATGTTTTTACATTTTAAAAAAAGAGACAAATACTATAGAATTTACAAATTCTATACAAACTCTTTTACAAATAAAATATATAGAATATACAAATTCATAGACAGAAAGATTAGATGTTATCTCAAGATGGAGAAGAAAGAAATATAGAGCAATGATTTACTAAGTACAGAATCTCTGTTTTGTGTAATGGGAAAGCCCCACAAATGGACAGTAGTATCAGGACATAATATCATGAATGTAATAAATCAATACAATTGATGTAATTAATGAATATAAATATAGTTATTGAATGAATACTGCGAATGCAATCAGTGAATACCACAAATGTAATTAATATCATGAGTGTAATTAATATCTTGAATGTAATTCATGCCACTGAATTGTGAATTAAATATGGTTACAATTGCAAATATTATGTTCATTTAAAAAACTAAGGTGGAATGTAATCATCATACATTATATGTGTGTATGAAATTGAAGACAGTGATGTTCTAAAATAACAAAAAAAGGTTTTATATTTATTACATGTTGGAACACATGTTGTATTATTTTGTATATATTGGGGGAAATAAACTATGTTATTGTATTTAATTTTACCTGTGTCTTTTTACTTTTGAAATACAGCTGCTGTGAAAATTGAAATTATACATACAGTTCGTGGTATATTTTTGTTGAACAGCTGCTGTCTACAGTGTTGGAGTCAGGCTGTCTGGCGGCATCCTCTTTGCAGGGTTTCTTTGCTTTAGCACCCCTAGCAGTAAAAATACCTACCCCCCAGTTGTTGAGGAATGAATAAAGCCCTGGGAAAGACAAGGCTTTAAAAAGAGTTTTCAGAACTAGGGAGATGGCTCATTTGGTAAGGGTGCTTGCTTTGAAAGCATGAGTACCTGAATTCAAAACCCATATGAAAAGAACCAGGTATGACTGAGCTTGCCTATATCCCTAGTGTTGGGGGCTAGAGGCAGGTGGATCTTGAGAGCTGGTTTGCCAGCCGAGCCAAAACCTAAGTGCTTCTAAGTTCAATCTGAGGCCCTATCTCGAGGCAATAAGGAGAGCAATAGAGTAAGAAACCCTCCTCTGGCCTGCTCACATACCTGTCTACTCACATGAGTGCATCATCACACACAGAGACACATTTTCATTAGGTCCCTTGCCTACAGCCTCTGAACTACAGTTTTCTTATCTATAAAATAAAAAATCAAGATGTAAGAGAACTAACCTCATGGAAGTTTCTGTGAAAATTCAGAGATGATGCTAGCAAAAGTGTAATCTCTGGCAGTTTCTGGCAGACAGTACCTTCTGCTTGACAGCTTACTCACTAATAAGGTTTGTATCTCCAATTTCCAGAAAAGGAACTGAACCCCAGAAAGGGACAGAGGCCCCCTATGATATGTTCCCTGGAGCTAGAGAGATGGCTGGCTAAGAGAGAATGCTGTGGCAAGGCGGTGGTGGTGCACACCTATGATCCCAGCACTCAAGAGGCAGAGGTAGACACATCTCTGAGTTCAAGGCCAACCTGGTCTAAGGAGTGAGTTCCAGGACAGAACTGCACAGAGAAACTCTGTCTTGAAAAAGGAAAAAGAGTGCATGTTCTGGCTGGTATGGTAACACAGTCCTTTAATTCCAGGACTTCACAGGCAGGCAGAGCTCAGTGAGTTTGAGACTAGCATGGTCTACATAGTGAGTTCTAGGCCAGCCAGAGCTACATAGTGAAACCCTGTCCCCACCCCAGCTCCAAGAAAGAGTACAAACGCCTTTCAGTTTTCAGTACCCAGGTAGGGTAGCTCACAGCCACCTGTAACTTCATTTCTAGGGGATTTAATGTCTCTGGCCTCTGCCAGTACCTGAACTCCTCCATTCTGTCTTTGTCTCTGTCTCTGTCTCCGTCTCCGTCTCCGTCTCCGTCTCCGTCTCCGTCTCCGTCTCCGTCTCTCTCTCTCTCTCTCTCTCTCTCTCTCTCTCTCTCTCTCTCTCTCTCTCTCTCTCACACACACACACACACACACACACACACACACACAATTTAAAAATTGGAGGTGGATCTGGAAGAAGTTATTGGCAGGAATCCAATGAATATTATCAAAATACATTGTATGCATGTATGAAATTATTAAAGAATAACATATATTAAAAATACAATAGATCGAAAAACCAAAAAAAAAAAAAATGCAATAGAATCTTTTTTTGTAGTTCCCTAAGAACTTTTCTAGAAGGCATTGCCTATACAAAGTCCTACCGTGAGTAAAACCAAAACTTACAAGTTGCAGGCTAGATGGGGAAGTGGGTAGGATCTGAAGAAAGGCTGAAAAATGAAGTTGGCAAGAGTAAGTCACAAAGAGAACAGGTTCTGTGTTTAGAATTTAGACCTTTTCCTCCTGGGAAGGGCTGTCTTGGAATCATAGGATTTAAATCTCTACCTCGTTACCATCCACAGTGGAATCGTGGACTGTTGGAGATGGAAGTGGGGGACCTCTGAGGTCTATGTGAATCATGCAATGTTAAAAAGGAGAGGGAATTCAAAATTGAATTGAAGCATAGTAAATTCTTTTTTTTTCCCCTGAGACCGAGTTGCTCTGTGTAGCTTTTAGAGCCTGTCTTAGAACTCACTCTGTAGACCAGGCTGGCCTCGAACTCACAGAGATCTGCCTGCCTCTACCTCCCAAGTGATGTAATTAAAGGTGTGCACCACCACTGCCCAGCTATAAATTCATTTCTAAAGCCTTTATGATTTAGTCAGCATAGAGTCTGGAAAAAATCTCTTCCTAGAAAATGTGTGTATACTTCATATTATTTCAGGTAATGTACATGTATCTTTGAATCTATCCAGAGGCTCAGATTAAGTATTATATATATTATTTTATTTTGCAGACTGGGAAGTCAGTACCCCAAAAGGCAGAAAGCTGGAAGGCTATCAAACACCCAGTAAGTGGTTCCATGAAGAAAGACATTTTTAGAATGCTATGCCAATGTTGTTAACATATTAGCCCTTTTTAGTATAATTTAGATTTTCTTAGGAAGGGATTTTAAATCATTAATTTCTTAGCTTCCAACACAGGCCCCAGATCTCAGTAAACCTTCCATAAATATTGATTGATGAAATAAAAAACAAGCATGGATTCCATTCCATTTCTGTGAAGGGAAAACTTGAACATAATTCTCTGGCTTTGCCAGAGTTTTCCAGGTGTTTGAATTAGTGTCCTAGTTAGCATTAACTATCAACTCGGCACAGCCTACAATTATGTGAAAAAGAAGTCTTAATTGAGTGTCTTGTCAGGTTTGTGTAAGGGCATTTCTGTGAGGGGCTGTTCTGGTGGTTCAAATTCACTTCACAGGGTGACCATGGGTGGTGCCATTTTCTTCCTGTAAAATGGCCTAACCCACCATGGGTGGTCTCATTTCCTGTAAAAGGGCTTAGCCCTCCATGGGTGGTTCCATTTCCTTAAGAGGGCCTAGCCCACCATGGGTGGTCCTATTTCCTGGACAGGTGGTTCTGAGCTGTATAAGAAAGTTAGCTAAGGGATTGGAGAGATGACTCAGCAGTTACAAACAGGTATTAGTTTTCCAGAGGACCTAAGTTCAAGTCCCAGCACCTACATCAGATTGCTCACAGCTACCTGTAATTCCAGCTCCAGGGGGATCCTGGCGCACGCCTTTAATCCCAGCACTCAGGAGGCAGAGGCAAGTGGATCTTTGTGAGTTCGAGGCCAGCCTGGGCTACCAAGTGAGTTCCAGGAAAGGCGCAAAGCTACACAGAGAAACCCTGTCTCGAAAAACAAAACAAAACAAAAAAACAAAAAAGTCAGCTAAGCACAAACCAGAGATTGAACCAGAAGACAGTATTGCTCCATGGTTCCTGCCCTGACTTCCCTCAATAATGGATTGTGACCTGGAAGTGTAAACCAGATCAATCCTTTCCTCCCCAAGTTGCTTTTTGTCACAGTAGTTTTTTTTTGTTGTTGTTGTTTTGTTTTTTGTTTTGTTTTGTTTTGGTTTGGTTTGGTTTTTGGTTTTTCAAGACAGGGTTTCTTTGTGTAACCGTCCTGGCTGTCTTGGAACTTGCTATGTAGACCAGGCTGGCCTTGAACTCACAGAGAGCCTCTGCCTCCCAAGTGCTGGATTAAAGGCGTGCACCACCACCGCCCAGCTAGTCAGACTGTTTTAACACAGCAACAGAATGAAACTGGAGCAGAGAGCTGGAGCAGAGAGCATGCTTTTTGAGAAAGAAGCCTCGAACTGGTTTTTTCTTTAACTTCTTTTTACTCGATGGGTGTAGTGGCACACCTACAATCCCATCACCCACTGGGTGTGGGGGCACACCTACAATCCCATCACCCACTGGGTGTGGGGGCACATCTACAATCCCATCACCCACTGGGTGTGGGGGCACACCTACAATCCCATCACCCACTGGGTGTGGGGGCACACCTACAATCCCATCACCCACTGGGTGTGAGGGCACACTTACAATCCCATCCCAAAGAGAATTAAATGGAATTAAACATGTGATTGTCTATTATTACTTTTTCTCTCAGAAGCATCTTCATCGCTTTTACATCACTGTAACCAAATACCGAGGACAACTTGAAGGGAAGATTTGTTTTGGATCATGTTACTTGGGCGGAACATCATGGTGGCAGGGGTTTGGGGCAGGTGTGGTCAGGGCTGGGTGGGCTCCTTCAGTTCTCAATGGCCAGGAAGCAGAAAAAGACGTCAGACCAAATTCCACCATCTAATAGTACTGTGGTATCATGACTCCATCAAAGTATTAACTCATTCATTTGGATTCATTAAGATCAGCGCCCTCAGGACCGAATTGTCCTTTATAGGCCATCTCATCCACATCTATAGCTGAGTTGAGCTCCTAGGTGATTTTTGTTTTTTCAAATGTTAAAAAAAGATTTTTTTTTACTACTACTACTATTATTATTTTAATTTTCAAATTTTTATGGCCCCATGTAGTGGCAAATGTCTTTAGGAGACAGAGGTAGGAGGATCTCTGTGAATTTGAGGCCAGTTTAATTTACATAGAGAGTTTCACCCTGTCTCAGGAAAAAAAAAAATGGTAAAGGTATTTTGCCTGCAAGTATGTCTGTGTGTTATGTACATGCATTGCCTCTGGAGGCCAGAAGAGGACATTAGATCCCCTGGAACCAGAGTTAGGATGGTCGAAAGCCACCATATGGGTTCTGGAAACTGAACTCAGGTCCTCTGAAAGAGCAGCCAGTCTCTTAACTACTAAACCATCTCTCCAACCCTATTTTTATTCTTTTTAATTATGATTCTGTATGTGTGCACATGTGGCCTGTGCATGTGAGTGCAAGTGTCCTCAGAGGCCAGAGGCATCAGCTCCCTGGAGCTGGAGTTACAGTCATGGGCCATCATCGAAAGTGGACACTGGGAACGGAACTCAGATCTTCCATTAGATCAGGGAGTGCCCTAACTGCTATTACTTCAGCCCCCGCTTAGGTGTTTCCTAATGTAATCACGTAGACAATGAAGACTAACCATCACAGATGTGCTTGATTCCTGGAACCCCAGGACAGCCTCATTGCTTCCTAAATGAGGACGCTAACGCTCAGAGAATAGACATGGTAGCCAGTGTGGAACCAGGACCCAGGACTGAATGTCCTTCCTGCCACTTGGTGCTGTCAAGCTCTGAAAAATATTACTAAAGCTGGGTGTGGTGGCACTCACCTTTAATTCCTACAGAGGCAGGTGGATTTCTGAGTTGTAAGCCAGCCAGGGATTTTTTAAAAAGTCATGTTAGTAGGTGTTTAGTACTATCGCACTCTAGTCTGCTTTGTTGAGACAGGGTTTCTCTGTGTAGCCCTGGCTGTCCTGGAACTTGCTCTGGAGACCAGGCTGTCCTTGAACTCACAGAGATCTGCCTGCCTCCCAAGTGCTGGGACTAAAGGTGTGAGCCACCACTGCCCAACCGTGGTTTTATTTTTAACTTCTCCAATAACTAATGATATTGAATATATTTCCTTTTGCCATGCTTCTCTCTTCTGTGGCAAAAAGTTCAAATCCACTATACATTTTTACTGCTAGTAGTGGCTCTCTCATTTTTGAAGGCTTTGTCTTGTTTACTATAATGCAGTTTGTGTTTTGTTTTTTGAGTCAGTGTTTCCCTGTGTAGTTTTGGTGCCTGTCCTGGAGCTCCCTCTGTAGACCAGGCTGGCCTCAAACTCACAGAGATCCACCTGTCTCTGCCTTCCGAGTGCTGGAATTAAAGATGTGTGCCACCACTGCCTGGCAGTGGTTGGTTATTTTGAGAAAGAGTTACATGTTTCCCAGGCCGGCATCAAACTTGTTTTGTAGTCTAGAATGACCTTGACCCTTCTGTCCTCACCCTCTGAGTGCCCAGTGTGCCCCAAACTGTCATTAAGCGTTATCTTCTGTGACATTCAGTTCGTTCACGTTTCAAGGCAATAACTGTGTGCAGGTAATTCTTCTCCCAAGCTTTCTTCTTTTTTTCATCTAAAGAACAGCCCATTAAAGAGCAGTTCCCCATTTACATATTCATAAATGAATATAGAAATATATGTATATATTTGCTAATATTCTGTTCTCCTGGATTTTGCAGATTAAGGTGTCAAGACAGCAAATGATGTGGACCTGGGAAGAAATAAAAAATCTTGTAAGTGGTTCTGTTTAAAAACTGATTCACATGTCATGAACACATTGGTTGTTTCTACCCTTTGGCTATTATGGATAAAATTGCTGTGATATTGGTGTTTGAATTTCCACTTTCAGTTGATTTAAATGCATGCTCAGAAGTGGGATTGCTGGGTCAGATAGTAATTCTGTATTTGACTTTGTAAGAATCAACCATACCATTTTGCACAGTGGATCCATCCATTCTCACCAGCAATGTTCAATATTTCCAAGATCAGTTTTTCTGGGTTTGTGTTAATTTGTATTATTATTAACCTAGTTTTTTTAAAGGCCTTGGTAGTTTTGAACTCTGCCTCCTGAGTACTGGGTTTAGAGGCACTCTGCCACCATGTCCCACACTATTCTGTTTTTTTAAGACAGGCTGTCTTATGTCTCAGTCTGGCTCTGAACTCACGATATAGCCAAGGATGTCCTTGAACTCATTGTTCTGCCTCCACCTCCAGAGCACTCAGTTACAGGCATGCGCCACTATGACCAGTTCATTTAGTGTTGAGAATTGAACCCTGGGCTTCATGCATGTTCTACCAACTGAACTATATTCCTAACTCTGTAATAATAATAATAGTAATAGTAATAACTGTGCTGGATAGTTTTATGTCAACTTGATGCAAGCTAGAGTCATCTGAGAGGAGGGAGCCTTAATTAAGAAAATACCTCAAAACCTGGCAGTATTGGTGCATACCAACACTTGGAAGGCAGAGGCAGGTGGATCTCTGTGAGTTCAAGGCCAGCCTGATCTCCAGAGTGAGTTCCAGGATGGCCAGGGCTACACAGAGAAACCCTGTCTCAAAGAGAGAAAAGAGGAAAATGCCTCCATGAGATCAGGCTGAAAGCAAGCCTGTAGGGTATTTTCTTAACTAGTGATTCATTGGTGAAGGCCCAGCTCACTGTGGGTGGTGCTGGTGGTCCTGGGTTCAAGAAAGCAGCTGAGCAAGCCTTGTCGAGCAAAGCCACAAAGCAGTGCCCTCCATGACCTCTGCAGCACCCTCCATGACTTCTGCGGCACCCCTCCATGACCTCTGCAGCACCCCTCCATGACCTCTGCAGCACCCTCCATGACCTCTGCAGCACCCTCCATGACCTCTGCAGCACCCTCCATGACCTCTGCAGCACCCTCCATGACCTCTGCAGCACCCCTCCATGACCTCTGCAGCACCCTCCATGACCTCTGCAGCACCCCTCCATGACCTCTGCATTGGCTCCTGCCTCCAGGTTCCTGTCCTGTTTGAGTTCCTGTCCTGACTTCCTGAACAGCACTGTGGAAGTGTAAGCCTAACTTTAACCCTTTCCTACCCAACTTGCTTTTGGTCATGGTGGTGTTTCATCACAGAAATAGAAGCCCTAAGACAGGTTGGTATAGGCATAGTGGGGCATTGCCATGACAGACCTGATCATGTTGGTTTGGAGTGGATTGTGGGAGGACTTTGAAACTTTGGGCTAGAAAAGCTATTGAGTGTTGAGAGCTAAATGAGCTGGTTCTGTAGGAGCTGGGAAGATAAGAATACTGAGAACAGTGCAGACAATGGAGGCCTGGCCTGTGAAATTTCAGAGAGAAATTTAAAGACTCTATTGAGGTCATTTGTTATTTTGAATTAAGATTCTGTGGTTCTGGTTAGCTGGGGTTAAAGAATCAGCTTTAATTAAAAGATACCAGAACTACTACATTGAAACCTTTGCTTTGCTGGGATCCTTGATGCTGGTTGGCTGCAGCTGAAAATTTAGTAGTGATTAAGAAGAGACCAGCTCAGAGGTGGTGGCGCACACCTTTAATCCCAGCACTTGGGAGACAGAGGCAGGCAGATCTCTGTGAGTTCGAGGCCAGCCTGGTCTACAGAGCAAGTTCCAGGGTTACACAGAGAAACTGTGTCTTGAAAAAACAAACAAGTAAGCAAAAAGAGAGGGGGAGAGAGAGAGAGAGAGAGAGAGAGAGAGAGAGAGAGAGAGAGAGAGAACAGCATCGTTGAGGTGAAATCTTCTGGGAAGACTTGCCTCAGGGTCAACCCACAGAAACTGTGTTCCAGAGGTGGTTGAGGCTGTACCTCAAGCTGGCAGCTCAACTTGGTAGTGTAAGAGTCTCTCAGGTAGTACTGTTTTTGAAGGCATGAAGGGGTCATGAAGAGCAGCTGGGGCTTGGCACTGGGAGAGGCCAGGAGAGCACTGGTGAAGGTGCAGCTTCCATGGCAGTTGAAGTTCCAGAATTGAAGGGGTCATGCAGAGAAGCTGAAGCTTGGCCCCATGAAGAGAGCCCACCAGTGAAAATGCAGCTCAGTTGCAGCAAGAGACACCAGCATTTTGGAGATGCCAGTGCCATGGGATGACCCCTGAGGACAGCAGCAGTGGTGGAGTGGAGCCTGACTGAACCTAGAAGACAAGCTGTGTGTGCTGCAGAGGGTGGAGCTGAATAAGAGGCCCAAGCCCTTTGGAGGAGTTCAGAAGATCATGAGTGAGTCCCAGATAACTGGACATTGCATTATGTAACTGTTAGAGTTTGTTTTGCTTTGTTCAGATTGTGACTCTCTCCTGGTTCTTCTCTCTTGAAGAAAGTAACTTAATTTTAATTTTTATAAGAGCCCACAACTGAAAGACTTTGGACTTTTAGAAGAAAATTTGAGCCAGGCAATAGTGGTGAATTTCTTTAAACCCAGCACTCAGGAGGCAGAGGCAGGCAGATCTCTGGTCTACAGAGCAAGTTCCAGGACAGCCAGGTCTACACAGAGAAACTCTGTCTTGAAACAAACAAGAGAGAAAGAAAGAAAGAAAGAAAGAAAGAAAGAAAGAAAGAAAGAAAGAAAGAAAGAAAGAAAGAAAGAAAGGAAGGAAGGAAGGAAGGAAGGAAGGAAGGAAGGAAGGAAGGAAGGAAGGAAGAAAGGAAGAAAGAAAGAAGAAAGAAAGGAAAGAAGAAAGAAAGGAAAGAAAGAGAAGAAAGAAGAAAGAAAGAAAGAGAAGAAAGAAGAAAGGAAGAAAAAGAGAAAGAAAGAAAGAGAAAAAGAGAGAAAGGAAGGAAGGAAGAAAGAAAGAAAAAGAAAAGAGAGAAAGAGAAAGAAAGAAAGAAAGAAAGAAAGAAAGAAAGAAAGAAGAAAGGGAGAAAGAAAGAGAGAGAAAGAAAGAAAGAAGAAAGAAAGAAAGAAAGAAAGAAAGAAAAAGAAAAAGAGAGAAAAAGAAAAAGAGAAAAAAAAGGAAACCTTAACTAAGACAATCAGCTCCTGACTCCAGGTTCCTGCCCTGTTTGATTCCTGTCCTGACTTCCTTCAATGATAAACAGTGATACGGAAATGTAAGCCAAATAAAGCCTTTCCTCACCAGTTTGTTTTTGGTGATGATGTTTTTTTTTTTTTTTTTTTTGGTTTTTCGAGACAGGGTTTCTCTGTGTAGCTTTGCGCCTTTCCTGGAACTCACTTGGTAGCCCAGGCTGGCCTCGAACTCACAAAGATCCACCTGCCTCTGCCTCCCGAGTGCTGGGATTAAAGGCGTGCGCCACCACCGCCCGGCATTTGGTGATGATGTTTTACCACAGCAATAGGAATCCTAACTAAGACAATAACTATTATTATTATTATTATTATTATTAACTGAGCTATACCCCCAGCCCTGCTGTTGTTGTTACTGTTATGTGTGAATGATGTGTTTCTATAGAGGCTGTGGTGGTTTGAATGAGAATGGCCACATAGGTTCATCATCAGTTGGTGGAACTGTTTGGGAAGGATTAAGAGGTGTGACCTTGTTAGAGGAAGTGTGTCACTGGGGGAGGGTCTTGAGGTTTCAAAAGTCCATGCCTTCCCCAGGGTCTCATTCTCTGCCTCCTACTTGTGGATCAGGATGTGAGCTCTCGGCTGTTCCTGCTGCCATCCCGTTGCTCCACCATCATGGACTTTAACCCTCTGAAACTGTAAGCCCAATTAAACACCTCCTTCAGTAAGTTGCCTTGGTCATGATCTCTTATCATAGCAATAGAGAAATAAAACAGAAGTCAAAGGACAACTGCGTTGATGTATAAATCTAATTAATCTTATCAATAAAAACCAAGAGTCAGATATCAGGGTAAAAACATGAAAGAGCAGAGAAGCAGGGGAGCAGCCACACTGACTTCCTACCTTTCGGATTTCTTCAACCAAAAGGGCCAACATCCTGTTTCAGCCCAGCCTACCACTTCATGTCCCCCTCTCTACGGTCCTCCAAACCTCTATGGTTAACTAGTGGCTAGCTCCACCCCATGATCCCAAGCAGAGGAACACAAACAAAATACCATACATTTCCCCCTTTTTGTCTAAATAAAAAGCAAAGGTTTTAACTAACATAGAAAAACTATATATAACATGTACAATAACTGTAAACAAATAATACAGGCAGTAATTACATTAACAATGTCTTGTTCATTAACATTTAACAAATTCAGAGAAAATACCCCATTATCTATCCTATCTTGGTGAGTCCAAAGTGTTGTACCTAATTCACTTATTATCCTAACTTGAATTACCAACCCAAAACTATCTTTTTATGTCTCTCAACCTTATACACCTCTTTTGTGAGTTTCTTTTCTGAATTTGTTAACAAGGATAACTGTAACTATCTAGTCTTCAACTCCATCAGAGACCTGAGAAGGATATATTACCTGAGTAAACAGAAATTATAAGACAAACAACTTCTAAAACTAAGAAGTGACAGAAACAGCTGGCTGCCTAGATAGTCACCCAAGGATACTCTGTAACATTGGGGCATCCATCTTCAGTCTGCAGACATAGCGTATCTGATAGAAATTTTTTCTTGTTTCTTTTAGTATTTATTTATTTATTTATTTATTTGAGACAAGGTTTCTCTGTGTAGCTTTGGAGCCTGTCCTGGAACTTGCTCTGTAGACCAGGCTGGCCTTAAACTCACAGAGATCCACCTGGTTCTGCCCCCCCTAGTGCTGCGATTAAAGGCATGCGACACCATCACCCAGCTCTGACAGGATTTTTGAAGGACTGCCCTGCTTTGTCTTGGCAAAGTTCAGCAGTCACTTTCTTTGGTGTCCTGCTTGTTAAATTTGGACAGCATACTCTCTGCAGATGAGGCAATGGCAGTTTCTTGCCAAGTGACTAACTTTTGCTACAAAGAAAGGAAACTCCATATGGAGTTTCTGTGATGCTAATCATCTTCTCTGTAATAGATTGGTGCTGCCAGGAGCAGACACGTCTCATTGTCATAAAAACAAAAACGAAAACAAAAACACTTGTGTTATTACATCATCTTAAATGCCATATTCTGTAGATCTCTGAAGTGTTTGAAGACCACCTGTCTATCTAAAATTTATCTGTTTGACCTTGAAAACATACCTGACTACAAGTTTGATTGTAATAGGTGACTAGTTACTGACCTGCATCTTTATTATCCTAAATAGTTTGTAATAATAACTTTCAAGGACTAGAAATTTACATTACATTGTTAAATGAGCTGTATAAGTACAGTACCTTGAACAAGAGTAGAAACGTATGCACAGCATGTTCTAACCAAAATAACCTTAAATTTGTATCATTATAAAAAAATCTTAAACAAGAGCAGAAACATATATAGTACAACAAAAATAACCTCAAAAAATGTATCAATAAACAAAAATCCATATCAATGTAAAATAGTTAAGGCTAGTAGATGCTTTTTTGTTTAAAAGCAGATTCAATAATCTACCCTTTTATCCTATTTCTATATCCCCCCTTTTTTCCCTAACCATTATCAATAACCTGTAGCCAACCCCCCTAAACAATGACTAATATCCATAACCCACTGAACGACCAAATAACACCCACCCCACTTCTTGGAAATATGGGTGCTGTGTTCTTAAAATTACTTCCTGCTGTCTGGGGGTGATGGCATCTTTGGGGGGGGCCTGAAAAAAATTGGGATAATTGTCAAGTCCTGGAAGAGCTAGCTGTATTATTTGTTGTTTAGTCTCTGTGTAATGGGAAAGTGCAGGGCTTGTCTCAAGTCCTGACTAGAGTAGTCTGTGAGGCTAGACCATCTCAGCTAGCCACCTTGAAATTGTTCTGAGAAGTCTGTAGTCCAAAGCTGATCTTTGGGTAGTATTTGTCAACTTGGTGTTACCATAGTCCCGGTGGAATCATCATTGTGGAGCCCTATCCTCCTTTTTGAGACTTCAAATGTTGCTGTTAGACATGGTTATGGTTCATTGCAGAAAACAAACATTTTAAATGTCACATGCAGCAGATCTCAAAGAGGTTATAGGATCACAATTTGTTATGTACATCCAGAGTATAAAAACTTAATTCCTAGTTACCTAACAGAGACTCAAACCAGGAATCATGTACAGGAAGCTAGATGAAGCCTATTTCTAGTATTAGTTAGTACTCTATATGACCATCAATATCATGACAAAAAGTTTAAAATATATACATATATATTAATTTTATAAACTTTGAGATATTATTTATACCTTAAGAAAAGTGTTAAAGAATCAAAATAAAGCCAGGGGATTATGAGATTAGTAGCAATAGAATAGTTCCTTAATTTTGGATTTTTCTTATGTTCCATATCAGGTAGCTCTTCTGACATGAGACAGATTTTAGATTTTCCTTTTAATAAGCATGCTTGGGTTTAGAGAGGGAGAGAGCCATGCTCCAACTCCAAAGCCAGCTTTAATTTTTAATTGAACTGGAATTTCAAGAAGACCATTTGTATTATGTGTCTATAGAAAACAGCAGGAACAAATATTTGGGAAGATTATTAAATTTTATCCTGTTGGAAATGTGATATACCAACAGGCCAAATTACTCTTTTTCTTGGGACATTCTCTCTGGATCTCTCCTGATCTGTACCTTTTGGGGTTGAATTTTTTGTAAACCTATTTTATATCCTAGGTAATTAATAGAATCTCTTCTTTGTATTATTTCAGGAGCAATTTGTAATTCCCAACAAGGAAAATTTTTCTTTACTTCTTCAAACATTTTCTCTAAAGTATCTTCATTTGAATCAGCTAGTAAAATATCATCCATATAATGGTAAATTATAGATTGTGGAAGCTGTACACGAATTATTTCCAATAATTATCATACAAAACATTGGCACAGAGTGGGACTGTTTAACGTCCCTTATGGGAGAACCTTCCAGTGATATCTCTTAACAGCCTGAGAATTATTATAAGTAGTCACTGTGAAGGCAAATTTTACTCTATCCTTTTCTTGTAAAGGTATAGTGAAGAAAGAGTCTTTTAAATCAATAACTATATATAATAGGCCATCCTTTATTTATTTTTTGAGACAGGGTTTCTCTGTGTATTTTTGTTGCCTGTCCTGAATCTCTGTAGACCAGGCTAGCTCAAACTCACAGAGATCTGCCTGGCTCTGCCTCCTGAGTACTGGGATTAAAGGCATGTGCCACCACCACCTGGCTAGACCATCCTTTAGGTAATAGAGAAGGCAGGGGACTTCCAGATTGTAAAGAGCCCATTGTCTGAATCATCTTATTAACAGCTCTTAGATCTGTTACCATTCTCCATTTTCCAGATTTCTTTTTAATAACAAATACAGGAGAATTCTAAGAAACAGTCAGTACTTCAATATGTTGAGCACTTAGCTGCTCCTGGACCAGCTGCTTTAATTTTTCTGATGTCTAAGACCATTGTTCCACCCAGACAGGTTTGTCAGTTAACCATTTTAAAGGTAGGGCTGTTGGTACCTTTGAAAGATCAGCAGCTGTTGTGCCGTTTCTGTAAAACCTGAATGGCCAATGACTGTTCTTTATAATACCTTTTAATATTTTCCCCAGAAACATAGGTTATGTTATGGTTTGTTCCAGAGACTGGAGGAATGTTAATCTGGGTATTCCATTGCTATAACTAATCATGTCCCATAAATTCTAGCCACATATGGCTTTACTTTTCCTCTCTGTCCTTCTGGCCCTATACATTTGATCCACCTCACACTTTGTTTTACCTGAGATAAAGTTCCAATCACTAAAAGTTGAACATTTGTCCCCTGAAGAGGCCAATTTGGATGCCAAGATTCTGGTGCAATTATTGTTACATCTGTCCCTGTGTCTACAAAACCTTCAATTACAATGTCATTTATTTGTATTTTTAGCTTTGGTCTTTGATCATTTAGAGAAGTTTGTCAAAATATTTGCTTTACGGTTTTTCCTGAAATTTTTTTGGGGTTTTATTTTTATTTTTATTTTGTTTTAGAATTTAATTTTACATATCAGCCACGGATTCCCTTGTTCTTCTCCCTCCTGCCCCCTTACCCCCCACCAGGCCACCTCCTGAAATTTTTGTTTTATTTTCTAAAGCTGTTCTATCATCCAGAGCAGTGTGTTTTTTTTACAATAGGTATTAGGTCCTTTAATTTTTCTGGGGAGGAGTTTCTCCCATGGTGACAGGGAATGACTAAATCAAGTTTGACATGAGGGCCTATGAGAGTCCCCCCCAAGGTGTTTACTAATGGCAAAGGGTTATGCTGTCTGTCCCTTGTTGATCTGCATACATTTTGGTCAAATGTCAGCCTCTGCCACACTTCTGCATACTCCAGAAGGCAGGGACCTTCTGTTTGGATTATTCCTAGAAAAAAAACATCATTTCTAGGAATTCCTGCCTACAATTCTGTTTTAGGTGACCTTGTTTACCACAATTAAAATACGTGATTCTGATTTTTCAAGCCTCTGGAAATTACCTCTTCTATCCAGGTATCATCATGGTTATGAGATTCAGCATTGATTGTAATCTCAGATGCATTCCTCTATGGGAGCTGATCTTCCTTTAAAGGCCTGATTACTCTTTTGCATTGTGAATTGGCATTTTCAAAAGCCAAAAATTCAAGTATTATTTGTCTAGCTTCTGAATCTGGTATCATTCTATTTACAGCTGAAGTCAATCTTTGTAAAAAATTAGTGAAGGTTTCTTTTGGGCCCTGTATAATTTTAGTAAATGACTCAGTTATCTTTCCAACTTCTTCAATTCTGTCCCAAGCATTCAAAGCTGCTGCGTGGCATAGAGCCAGGGTGTGGTCATCATATAGAGACTGTCTTTGACATCAGCATAAAGGCCCTCTCCAAGAAGTTGGTGTTGGGAGATTTCAATACACCTAGTCCTATTTCATTGTTCCATGGTCCTAGCCTCATCTTTCCACCAGGTCCTCCACTGAAATTGAGGAAAAGGTCCAAAACTGCTGTAACTAAGTCTTTCCAGTCTTGTGGTACAATTCTGTTATTAGTTGACCATGAATTTAACATCTGCCTCAAAAAAGGTGAAAGCATACCATATGAGACAATTATCACTTCCTTAAATCTCCTCAAATTGAACATTTCCATGGGAATCCAGGCAGCTCTTGCATAGCCTTGGGATGCCTGTCATTTGGTAGTTATTCCCATAAGGAGACTGGATAAATTAAGGTTGGTTGCTGGGTGGTGGTGGTGGTGGTGGTGGCGGCGGCGGCGCAGGCGCAGGCGCAGGCGCACGCCTTTAATCCCAGCACTCAGGAGGCAGAGCCAGGTGGATCTCTGTGAGTTTGAGGCCAGCCTGGTCCACAGAGTGAGATTCAGGACAGGCACCAAAACTACACAGAGAAACCCTGTCTTGAAAAACAAACAAACAAAAAAAAAAAAAATTAAGCTTGATTGTTCAATAACCTTGGGCTGTTCCTCTATTATTTTATAATGTAATGGTGAGGTTGGTACTCCCTTAAATTCCTCTGCCTTTGAATATTTCTATTATCTGATTTAGTGCATTTTTCTAAGGCCTCTAACTTATCTTGCAAAATGGCAATTTCTTCTCTGGTAACTTTTTCATATCAACCAACATTTTAAGGCATAAAACAAGAATTATCAAAATGATAATTAACATCATGATGATCCCAGCTAAGTTGATTATCTCTTCATTTAATTGTTCCATTTTTAAACCATGCATTGTATATGCATTGTATAATCATACAGAAACCTATCTCCCTTCACCATAATAGTGTTTCCCATCTTTTTTTCTTTTGGATTTTTCAAGACAGGGTTTCTCTGTGTAATAGTCCTAGCTGTCCTGGAACTCACTCTGTAGACCAGGCTGGCCTTGAACTCAAAGCTCTGCCTGCCTCTGCCTCCTGAGTGCTGGGATTAAAGGTGTGCACCACCACTACCCAGCGTGTTTCCCATTTTTTAACATGGGAAGAAAATCTCTTTTTTTTAAAAAAAACTAATTCCCCCCCTTTAAGAAGTCTCAATTCTCTCACCAAATATGCAGACAATGACAGTGAAGAGTGAGGCTGACTGCAGCTGCATTGCATATCTGAGCAGAGAACGCGGGCAGTGCACAGCCTGGCTGAGGACAGCTGACACTGATCTCCTGTCAGCAGCCTGAGGAGGGGGGCCAGGGAAAACCCGAAACCCACGAGGAAAGGAGCCAAAGTCGGGGGTGGGGGGGCCCACATGTGAAAGCAGCATGTGAGATCTGCGAGAAGCGAAAGCACAGAGCTGCCTGAAGGCAGAGCTGGCCAGTGGTGAGGACCGACTCGGGCAGCATTCCGAGCCCAGGTGCCTGTGAAGTTTGGGGCTGGTGGAGATCGCTCTAGAGAGGCTGCAACAGGAAAATCCCAGACTTGCTTAGAGGGCTTAGGGAAGAAAGGGAAAACCTAGCTGGAGGTTCAGAGACTCCACTTAGTACATTTCCCACTTGCAGCTCCAGCACTCCTAAGTGGCTATTTACTGAATTCATGCCCCAAAAGTTGGACACCAGATGATGCATAAATCTAATTAATCCTATCAATAAAAACCAGGAGTTAGATATCAGGGCAAAAACCTAAAAGATCAGAGAAGCAGGGGAGCAGTCACAGTCACTTCCTACCTCTTAGGGTCCTCCAACCAAAAGGGCCAAGATTCTTTTTCAGCCCCGCCTTACCACTTCCTGTCCCTCTAGCTGCAGTCCTCCAAACCTCTGTGGTTAACTAGTGGCTAGCTCCGCCCTCCGACTCCAAGCAAGCTTTATTTGTCAGAACACAAACAAAATATCACACAACTCTTTGTGGAGTTGTTTCTCTCCTCTTACCTTTATTTGTGTGCGAAGGATTGAACTCAGGATGCCAGAATTACATGACATGCACCTTCTTAACTGCTGAACTCTCTGGAAGACTGCCTATTGTTGTTGTTGTTACTTTAAAAAAAATTTTTTGTTTGTTTTTTTGATACAGGGTTTCTCTGTGTAGCCCTGGCTGTCCTGGAACTCGCTATGTAGACCAGGCTAGCCTCGAACTCACAGAGAGCCACTTATCTCTGCTTCCCAAGTGCTGGCATTAAAGGTGAGCACCACTACCACCTGGCTATTATTATTATTATTTCTGGGGTTTTTTTTGAGACAGGATTTCTCTGTGTAGTTTTGGTGCCTGTCCTGGATCTTGCTCTGTAGACCAGGCTGGCTTCGAACTCACAGAGATCTGCCTGACTCTGCCTCCCAAGTGTTGGGATTAAAGGCCTGTGCTACCACCGCCTGGCTATTATTATTATTATTAACAAGATCTTACTATGTAACCCTGGCTGGCCTGGAACTCACAGAAATCTGCCTGCCTCTGCCTCTTACATACAGGGACTAAGGACACATGCCATCATGGCCAGTTGGTAGTATTAATATATATATTTTTTTGAGACAGGGTCTCTCTATATAGTCCTTGAAATTTATTATGTAGATCAGGCTAGCCTCAAACTCATGGAGATCCACTCATCTTTGCCTTCCAAGAACTGAAATTATTGCCCCACCAAGCCTGGTTGGTATTATTCTTTAATGTGAGGTATTAAATAGTTTTTTTTTTTAGTTTTCATGAATAGAAAAATATACTAGTATATATTAATTATACAAAATGATAAGTTTCATTATGACTTAAATAGAAATCTTTAAGATGTCTTACAGGCAAAGATTCAGGCTTTTAACAGATTTAGCTCTATAATTTCATTTGCACATAGATCATACCAGGGGCCATCTGGGATCCAGTTGAAGCACAAGCAGCTTCAGATAATAAAAATCCCCTATGATGCTGGGCAGTGGTGGCTCACGCCTTTAATCCCAGCATGAGGAAGGCAGAGGCAGGTGAATCTCTGTGAGTTCAAGGCCTACCAGGACTACACGGAGAAGGCCTGTCTTGAAAATCAAATAAACAAATTTCCTGTGAGGAGTAGGAGAGATGATTCAATGGTTAAGAGCACTGGCTGCTCTTCCAGAGGACCCAAGTTTGAATCCCAGCACACACATGGTGTTTCACAAGCATTTGTAACTCCAGTTCCAGGATCTCTGATATCCTTTTCTGGCCTCCTCTAGCACCAGGCACACCAAAACATACATGCAGGCATATAGTGGTTTGAATAATAATAGGCTCCAATAGGCTCATGTGTTTGAATACCTGGTCCCCAGTTAGTGGAACTATTTGGGAAGGATGAGGAGGTGTGGCCTTGTTGGAGGATGTTTCACTAGGGGTGGGCTTTGAGGTTTCAAAAGCCTATGCCAGGCCCAATGTCTCCTGTTGTTGTTTATTTTTGCTCTTTTGGGGGACCCACCACCCAGCTTCCAAATAAATCATACACAAGGCTTATTCTTAATTATAAATGCCCAGCCTTAGCTTGGCTTGTTTCTTGCCAGTTTTCCTTAACTTTAAATTATCCGTCTACCTTTTGCTTTAGAGATTTTCCCATTCTATTACTTCTGTAAATCTTCCTCTTACTCTGTGGCTTGCTGTGTAGCTGGGTGGCTGGCCCCTGGGTCCTCCTCTCTTCCTCTTGTTCCTTGATCTCTCCTCCTCCCAGATTTCTCATTCTATATATTCTCTCTGCCTGCCAGCTCAGCCTATCCTTTCTCCTGCCTCATTATTGGCTGTTCAGTTCTTTATTAGACCATCAGATGTTTTAGACAGGCACAGTAACACAGCTTCACAGAGTAAAACAAATGAAACATAAACAAAAGTAACACACCTTAAAATAATATCCTACAACAGTCCCCCTCTCTACCTGAGGATCAGAACATAGGTCTCAGCTACTTCTTCAGCTCCTTGCCTGCCTGCCTGCTACCACATTCCTCACTATAAGGATCACAGACTAACCCTCCAAGACTGTAAACAAGCCCCTAATTCAATGCTTTATAAGTTGCCTTGGTCATGGTGTCTTTTCATAGCTATAGAACAGTAACTAAGACAAGGCAAAACACCCATATATGGAATTTTAAAAATATTCCCTATGAGATTCCATTTCCTGCTTTCTTCTCCTCCTCCTCAGTGCTGGAGATGGAAACCACACCTTTGTGTGTACTAGGCAAGCATTCCACCACTCAGCTACAATACTTAGCCTCTTCTTTCATGCACATGTGTGTGTGCATGTATGCACTAGAGTGTGCATGTGTGTGTACACACTTGCACATGTGGGCATATGTTTGCATAGGTATGCAGAGCATGTGGGTACACACACATATTGAGGACAGAGGTCAACCTTGAATGTCATTCTTCAGGAATTGTCCACCTTTTTTTTGGAGACACAGTCTCATTAGCTTGGGGCTTGACAATTACTGGGGTTTCAAGCACATTGCACCACAGATTTTTATTGTTTTAACTTTTTATTACATCTGTCTATCATCTGTCTATCTATCTATCTATCATCTATCTATTTGTGTGTGTGTGTGTGTGTGTGTGTGTGTGTGTGTGTGTGTGTGTGTGTGTACCACTGCACGTGTGATGAGGTCAGAAAATAATTTATGGGAATAGGTTTTCTTCTTCCACCACAGAGGCGTTGGGACTGAACTCAGGTCATCAGGCTTGGCAGCAAGCACCTTTACCCACTGAAGCCTTCTCTCTGACCACCCCACAACTTTTTTATATGGGTTCTGAACCAAACACAGGTTCTTGTATTTATACAGAAAGTGCTTCACTCAATGAGCTGACCTCCCAGCTCCATTAACTTCATCGTGATAACCCATTTTATCAAATATTTCTTATATTGAGGTGAAGAGACTTGTTTTAGGTTTTACCATGTTTTCATATGAGCTGAATTTTATATGTGTTCATTTCTTGCATTTGACATACTCTTCGATGGCATCCTTGGACTGAGAGTCTCTACCATAGTCCTTGGCCACCACACGACTGCAACCACCCCCTGGGGGGGAGGGAGTTTGTAGCAGGAATCTTAAAAGTTCTTATTAATAAAATCAAACCCGAGGCGAGTTATTGGGGTCCATACTGGTAGATCAGAGAGACAGAACAAGCCACAGCTACCTCACCTCACCGGATCCTCAGCTGGTCTTGTCTTCTCAGACTGGAGGCCTCTGAGTCCTCATCCGGAATGGGTCTCAGCTGAATTACTGCTCAAAAGCCTGAATGCTTAACCAGCCAAAATCGTAACCAGCCAAATGCTTCTAGTTTCTGGTCCTCACGCCTTATATATCTTTTTGCTTTCTACCACCACTCCCTGGGATTAAAGGCTGGCTTTCTGGGATTAAAGGCGTGTCACCATGCTTGGCTATTTCCAATGTGGCCTTGAACTCACAGAGATCCAGAGGGATTTCTATCTCTGGAATGCTAGGATTAAAGGTGTGAGTGCCACCATTTTCTAGCCTTTGTATCTAGTGGCTGTCTGTTCTCTGACCCCAGATAAATTTATTAGAGTACACAATATTTTGGGGAACACAATACCACCACAGGAGTTGTCCTCTTTTGTTGGTTTTGCAGGTGCCTGCCCATTCCCCTAGTTTCTTGCTCTCATCAGCTTGAATTAGTTTGATGTGGTGCTCAGCACAAAGGGCCTCCGCCAACTTAACATACATAAGTTTACCACAGCTGGATTGCAAGCACACAGAGATGGGCTTGGTGTGTGGCTAAGACTTTGGCAGCATTGAGACATACTGGGCCATTGTAGATGGAGGCTGCTTTTCTCTGTAAGGCCATTTGAACACCCTTTGCAGCTCCAGCTGCCATGCCTTCCTCGGCCACAGCTGTAGGCTCTTAGTGAAGCCCGGTCTTGGGCACACTCAAGCCTCTGCTTATGTGTACGACTCGCCACAGGGAAAAGTATGTTTTATTTGATGTTCTAATGAGCTAGAGATAACTGGTCCAAGTTCTTAATTTAGGCTGGGGTGTGTTTGCAATTCTGTCATTAATAAATATTTTTTTTTTTTTTTTTGGTTTTTCGAGACAGGGTTTCTCTGCATAGCTTTGCGCCTTTCCTGGAGCTCACTTGGTAGCCCAGGCTGGCCTCGAACTCACAGAAATTCGCCTGGCTCTGCCTCCCGAGTGCTGGGATTAAAGGCGTGCGATTAATAAATATTTTAAAGAAGAATTGTTTTGCAAGGTGGTGGTGGTGGCACACACCTTTAATCCCAGCACTTGGGAGGCAGAGGTAGGTAGATTTCTGAGTTCGAAGCCAGCCTGGTCTACAGAGTGAGTTCCAGGACAGCCAGGGCTACACAGAGAAACCCTGTCTTACAAAAACAACAAACCCAAAAAGAAGAGTGTTTGTTTAAATTTATTTTTAGATTTCTACTATTTTATGTGTTGTGAGTATTTTGCCTGCATGTATGTCTATAGACAAGTGTGCCTGGTGCCTGTGGAGGCCAGAGTCGAGCTTCAGATCCCCTGGAACTGGAGTTACAGTTGTTAGCTGCCATGTGGATGCTGGGAACTGAACCATGATCCTCTACAGAACAGGAGCAAAAATAGCAAGTGCTCTTGACCACGGAGCCATCTCTTTAGCCCCATTAATAAATCTTGTACTTGATAAGCTGGTGTAAATTCAGTGTCCTTGATACTTCAGAAACTTTTTGCTGGGCTGGAGAGAGAGCTCAGTAGTTAAGAACATGTATTACTCTTGCAGAGGACCCCAGTTCAATTCCCAGAACCCACTTTGAGGGGCTAACAATCACTTGTAACTCTAGCTCCATGGAATCCAGTGCCCTCTTCTGGACTCCACAGCACCTGCACTCAAGTGCTTTTACCCACATACTTACACATAATTTAAAAAAATCTTTAAAAAATATTTTTGTCGGGCTGGAGACATAGCTCAGAAGTTAAGAACACTGACTGCTCTTCCAGAGGTCCTGAGTTCAATTCCCAGCAACCACATGGTGGTTCACAACCATCTGTAATGGGATCTGGTGCCCTCTTTTGGCCTGTAGTCATACACGCTGTATATATAATAAATAAATACTTAAAAAAATATTTTTGTCTTTCTTTCCTTTTGCTTACTTACATTTTAAGCAAGTCCCTTGATTTTCAGTGTTTTTTTTTAAAGCTTACTTATGTGTATGGGCGGTTTGTCTGCATGTCTGTCTGTGCACCACCTATATTCTCGATGTCCTCAGAGCCCAGAACAGGGCAGGGATCCCCTGGAACTGGAGTTACAAATGGTTGTGAACCACTCTGTGGGTGCTGGGCATAGAACCTGAGTGGTACAGAAAAGCAGCCAGTGCTCTTAACCACTGAGCCATCCGTCTATTCCCCTTAACGGGTTTGTGTGTGTGTGTATATATGTTCATGTGGATACAGGTGCAGAACCACATTAACCTTCGGTGTCATTCCTCAGGAGCCGTCCATCTTGTTATTATTGTTGTTTTTAAGATTTATTTACCGGACAGTGGTGGCTCACACCTTTAATCCGAGCACTGGGGTGGGGGGGCCGGGGGAGGGGAGCCAGGCGGATCTCTGTGAGTTCAAGGCCAGCCTGGGCTACCAAGTGAGTTCCAGGAAAGGCACCAAAACTACACAGAGAAACCCTGTCTTGAAAAACCAAAAAAAAAAAAAAAAAAAAAAAAAAAAGATTTATTTATTTTTATGAGTATGGGTGCTTTGCCTCAATGTATTTCTTTTTTTTTTGTGATATATATTTTTTATTTTACAATACCATTCAGTTCTACATATCAGCCATGGGTTCCCCTATTCTCCCCACTCCCATGCCCTCTCCTTACCCCCAGCCCACCCTCCATTCCCAACTCCTCCAGGACAAGTTCTCCCCCGAGGACTGTGATCAACTTGGTAGACTCAGTCCAGGGAGGTCCAGTCCCTTCCTCCCAGACTAAGCCAAGTGTCCCTGCATAAGTTCCAGGTTTCAAACAGCCAACTCATGCAATGAGCACAGGACTTGGTCCCACTTCCTAGATGCCTCCCAAACTGATCAAGCCAATCAACTGTCTCGCCTATTCAGAGGGCCTGATCCAGCTGGGAGCCCCTCAGCCTTTGGTTCATAGTTCATGTGTTTCCATTCATTTGGCTTTTTTTTTCAATAATTGAGTAAAACTGAAATTTATTATATGCCACAGTCTTCCTAGGGACCTCCATGCTATATATATAGCCTCTATGGTTCTATGGGTTATGGTCTGATTGTTCTCTATTTTATATCTAGAATCCACCAATGAGTGAGTACATACCATAACTGTCTTTCTGGGTTTGGGTTACCTCACTCAGGATGATTTTTTCTAGTTCCATCCATTTGCCTGCAAATTTCATGCTATCATTGTTTTTCTCTGCTGAGTACTACTCTATTGTGTATATGTACCACATTTTTTTCATCCATTCTTCCGTTGATGGGCATCTAGGTTGTTTCCAGGTTCTGGCTATTACAAATAGTGCTGCTATGAACATAGCTGAGCATGTATCTTTATGGTATGAATCAGCATTCCTTGGGTATATGCCCAAGAGTGGGATGGCTGGGTCTTGAGGTAGTTCGATTCCTAATTTTCTGAGAAACCGCCATACTGATTTCCACAGTGGTTGTACAAGTTTACATTCCCACCAACAGTGGAGGAGTGTTCCCTTTGCTCCATATCCTCTCCAACATTGGTTGTCATTGGTGTTTATGATCATAGCCATTCGAACAGGTGTAAGGTGGTATCTCAGAGTCGTTTTGATTTGCATTTCTCTGATGATTAAGGATGTTGAGCATTTCTTTAAATGTCTTTCAGCCATTTGTAGTTCTTGTTTTGTGAATTCTCTGTTTAGCTCTTTAGCCCATTTTTTAATTGGACTGTTCAGTGCTTTGATGTCTAGTTTCTTGAGTTCTTTATATATTGTGGAGATCAATCCTCTGTCAGATGTGGGGTTGGTGAAGATCTTTTCCCAATCTGTTGGCTGTCTTTTTGTCTTATTGACTGTGTCTTTTGCCCTGCAAAAGCTTCTCAGTTTTGAGAGGTCCCATTTATTAATGGTTGTGCTCAGGGTCTGTGCTGTCGGTGTTTTATTTAGGAAATGGTCTCCGGTGCCAATGCGTTCAAGAGTGCTTCCTATCTTCTTTTCTATTAAGTTTAGTGTAACTGGATTTATGTTTAGGTCTTTGATCCACTTGGACTTGAGTTTTGTGCATGGTGACAGATATGGATCTATTTGTAATCTTTTACATAGCCTCAATGTATTTCTATACACCATGCAGAAGCTAGAAGATGGCATAAGATCTGCTGAAACTGATTTATAGATGGTTGTCAGCCACCATGTGGGTGCTGTATGGGAAACGGACCCAGGTTCTCTGGAAGAGCAGCCAGTGCTCTTTATCACTGAGCCATCTCTCCAGTCAGTCACCCATCTTGTTTCTTAAGGCGGAGTCTCTCATTGGCCTGGAGCTCACTATGTAGGCGTGGCTGGCTTGGCTGACCAGCAAACCTCAAGGATCCACCTA
This sequence comes from Peromyscus maniculatus bairdii, assembly GCF_049852395.1. Taxonomy (NCBI): domain Eukaryota; kingdom Metazoa; phylum Chordata; class Mammalia; order Rodentia; family Cricetidae; genus Peromyscus; species Peromyscus maniculatus. Next base: position 135,794,666 of record NC_134855.1, read on the forward strand.
TCTCTGCCTTTTCAGAAGGCATTGGGATTGCTGTCATGTGCTACCACATCTGGCTTTATATGTAGAGGGATCAAGCTCAAGTCTCTATGCTTGTTGGACAAGCAGTTGACTGACAGAAGTCCCTTAATCAGCCCTTGGCTTAATCACAAATACCACACACACACACACACACACACACACACACAAAAAAAAAAAAAAAAAAAAAAAAAAAAAAAAAAGAATCCTTGTGCTTACATCTCCCTCCTCTCTCTCCACTCCCACCCTTGTTGGCTATAGCATTTCTTGGCCCCTCTCACGTTCTTCTTTTGCAGATCTGGGAATGGAACCCAGAACCTTGTATGTACAAGGCAGGCTGTCTACAAGTGTGCAAAACCCCAAGATCCTGTCATTGATTTCCAGCTCCTTCACTTGTGCTTTGCAGTCCTGTCTTATTTTGTCAGCAAGGCTAGCGTTTTTGATGTTTCTGAAATGACTTTTACTTCTGAGAAGCCCACCTACTCCATTTTTCTTATGTACGGACTGTGCTGGCTTTGCTTTGGTCATTGATCTGTTTTAAAATGTGCCAAGCCTTTTGAGTTCTCTGTTGTTCATGATTAGCGTATGTCTCATGTTATTTCTTTCTCACTCCTCTTTTGTGTCTCTCATCTGACATTTATTTTTCTTATTTCTTGCCTCCTTTTCTCATTCTGTAGTGTTTATTCTTTCTTTTTTAACCATAACTAGTTTTTTTTTGTATTTCTGTGTATATGTGCGAGCCTCTACGAGTATATATGTATTATGTATGTGCAGAAGACCACAGAGGCCAAAAGAGGGTGTCTGATCCCCAGGAACTGGGGTTATAGGTTGTGAGCCACCAAGTGGGTGCTGAGAACCAAACCCAGGTTCTCTGCAAGAGCAGCAAGTGCTCTCATCTGCTAAGGTATCTCTATAGTCCCACCATAACTCCTGTAGATGAAATAGTTATAGACTCATAGAAAGTTTTAAAAGTATGTCTTAGTAAGGGTTTTATTGCTCTAAAGAGACACCATGATTATGGAAACTCTTATAAAGGAAAAGATTTAATTGGGGCTGGCTTGCAGTTTCAGAGGTTTAGTCCATTATCATCATGGCAGGAAGCATGGTGACATGCAGGCAGACATGGTACTAGAGAAGGAGCTGAGAGTCCTACCTCCTGATTGTCAGTCAGCAGGAAGTAAAGACTGTAGAAGTGACCATCTTATTAAATAAGAAACACAGAACCAATGCAAAGAAGAAAGCCAAGAGATCCGAGCTAAGAGCCTTACCCGTCTGCTGCAGCTAGCCTCTTCAGCAAAAGAGAGACCTACTTCCTGTGTGTTTGTCTTTATATAGACTTTCTGTTCTGCCTTCTCATTGGTTGTAAACCCAACCACATGACCGCCTCATCACTGCCTATCTGTACAGACCTCCAGGTCTTCTATGGTTGGTATTGAGATTAAAGGCATGTGTCTCCAATGCTGGCTGTATCCTTGAACACACAGAGATCTACCTAGCTCTGCCTACCAAGTGCTGGGATTAAAGGTGTGCACCACCACTGCCCAGCTTTTGCTATGGCTCTAATAGCTCTGACCCCTGGGCAACTTTATTTATTAACATACAAATTCAACATCACCATATTTCCCCTTTTCTAGTTTTTTTTTTTTTTTTTTTTTGGTTTTTCGAGACAGGGTTTCTCTGTGTAGCTTTGCGCCTTTCCTGGAACTCACTTGGTAGCCCAGGCTGGCCTCGAACTCACAGAGATCCGCCTGCCTCTGCCTCCCGAGTGCTGGGATTAAAGGCGTGCGCCACCACCACCCGGCTTCCCCTTTTCTATTTTAATAAAAAGGAAAAAGGAAAAAGGTTATAACTAACATAAGAAAACCATATACAAAAGTACAATAACTATATACAATATTTACAAGTAATAAATACCTAAACAATGTCTAGTCCATTTGTATTTGACAAATTCAGAGAAAATAATTCCATTATCTATCCTATTTTGGTAAGTCTAAAATGTACCTAATTTACTTTCTATCCTAACTAGTCTTCAACTGTAACTAACTAATGTTCAACTCCCTCAGAGACCCAAGAAGGAAATAATATTATCTGACAAAAATAAAAACAGGAAGTGCGTGCAAGCAACTTCCAAAAAACTTGTGAGTTGACAGAAACAGCCAGCTGCCTGGACAGTCACCTGAGGTTTCTCCACAGTGTTGGGGCATCATCTTCAGCCTATAGGCTTAGCGTATCTGACAGACTCATTTCTGAAGTAGGATGTACACAAGGTCAATAGTTTGACCTCACATTGGGTGAGAGCAGTCCATGTACCAAAAACACCTGAATTCCACTAGTGTCATGTCATGATTCAGGATTTTAAATTCTGGAAATTGTTGATTTTTTTTTAAATTCAGCTGTCCATTCTTCTTGGCTATGTATGTGTGGGTGTGTGGCTTCATCTCAGCATCCTGTTCTCCACATCCCTCTATTAAATGCCATTCTACTATTGAGAGGCGTGAGCTTAATTACTCTTCAAGAATAACTGTTTCAGCTGCTGTTTCATTGCACATCAGAAGCCATCAGCCCACTACCTATTCAGCTGCCTTCGAAGAAAAGGGCACTGTACCTTTTCCGGATTGCGAAGGCCACTTCAGGGATGGTGCCATATTGTCCTGGCCTCAGAAGATGCCTTTTGATAAAGCCATAACCACACTTGTTTTGGCAAGAATCAGTAGTCCTTTGTTTCGTGTTCTGTCTGTCCATTTTGTCCTGCTGATACGAGGATACTTTGTTGTCCAGTGGCTAGCTTTTGCCACAATGAAAGTTAACTCCATATGCAGTTTCTTCAATGCCCATGTTTTCTCTGAAGTACATTGGTACTGCCAGGAGCTGACATGTCTCAAAAAAGAAAAATTTCTAAGTTATTAAAACATTTTAAATGTTTAAATTTAAAATTCTGTAGATCTCTGAAGGGTTTGAAGATGACCTGTCTATCTAAAATATATCTGCTCAATTTTTAAAACATACCTAATATGACTACAAATTCTATTATAATGTCTAACTACTAACTTTCATTTCTTTATATCCTAATAGTTGGTAATAATAACATTCAAGGATCAGAAAATTGCATTTCATTATTAACGAACAGTATAAGTACAATTAGAAATATACATATAGCATTTTCTAACAATATCAATTTCAATATATATAATTTGTATACAATATCAAACAATCCAATCCAATGTAAAGTATTTAAAACTAGTAATTGTCTTTTTCTTTTTCTTTTCTTTTCTTTCTTTTTTTTTTTAAAAAAACAAGAACCTTTAATCTAATCTCCTTTGCTTAGCCTTTTTCCTAACCCTTGACAACAACTTGTAACCAACCCCCCTAAACAATGAAAATTATCCCAGACCCAAAACCCATTAAAAAGACCAAAAAACCACCCACCCCACACCACCTCTTTGGGAATGTGGGCGTCATATTCTTAAAATTGCTTCCTACTGGGTATGGGCGAAGGTATCTTTATCCTGAAAGAAAAATTTTAGGTTAATTGTCAAATTCTAGGAAAGGTAACTATATCCTTCATTATCCAATCTGTGTATAATGCCAAAGTTCAGGGTTTATCTCAAGTCCTTATTCAAGTAGTCTTTGAAACTGGATCATCTCAGCTAGCCATCTCAAAATTGCTCTGAGCACTTTGTAGTCCAAAGCTGATCTGTAGATGATGTTTGTCAGCTTAGTGATGTTATTATTGTCCACATGGAATTGTTGTTGTTGTAGGGTCCCATCTTCTTCCTGGAGACTTCAGTTGATGTTAGGCCTGGCCGTGATTTCCTGCAGAAAACTGATAAGAGACTCGAACATAAAGACATATATATGCAGCTAATTGAAGCCTTTTTTCTTTCTAGAATTAGTTAGTACTCTATATGACCATTCATATCTTAACAAAGTTTAAAGTGTATATATATATATCAATCTTGTAAATTTTGATATAAAATTCATACTTTAAGAAAAGTTTAAAGAATCAGAATAGAATCAAAGAGTTGAGATTAGTAATAGAATTTGTCTTTTCTCCTGTCCCATAGCAAAAGATGGCTCTTTTCTTCTGGCATGATACAGGGTGTTTGCATTTTCTTTTTAACAACAAGCTTGAGTTTAAAGAAGGAGAGAGCCATTCTCCAATTCCAAAGACAGCTTTAAATTTTAATTGAACTGGCACTATTAGAAGACCAATAGTGTTAAATCTCTAGAGAAAAGCAGAAACAAACATTTAGGAAGACATAAAATTTTTTAGATGATATACTCATATGCCATTTCACTCTGTTTCCTGGGATAGATGATTTGTCCCTTTTCTTCAGTTGTCTCATTTGTCCAGTGTTCTTCAGATTCCTTAACCTTCATTCTCCTAAAAGACAAAAACAAAAACCTTTCCCCAAGGTTTTTTTGGGATGTTTCTTTTTGGCAAGTTATTATCTTCTAATTAAGAGGTCTCTCTTGTTCAAATCGAACCTTTATCAATTTTGATGGTACCCACAGCTTATCTTCTGTAGAAACAAAGGCAAAACATCGTCCCCAATGTAACACATATCTTGGTTTCCATTCTGAGGTCAGCACATCCTTAAAGTATATAGGCTGATTTAATTCTGTAGTTTTTTCTATTATCCAATGTCTCTCTGCAGCTGTTGTTCCTTTCTCATTGGCATTGAGAAAATTCAAAGTTAATAGAGCATTATGTAGTCTATTTCTGGGGGGTATTTATTACCCCTTTCTGTTTATTTAGTTCTGTTTGATCTTTCTATAACTGCTTGACCTGTAGGATTTTGTGGTATGCCTGTAATATGCTTCATATTGTAATGAGCAAAAAACAGTTTCATTTTAACAGAGATATATGATGGAGCATTGTCAGTTTTGATTTGTGCAGGTATGCCCACAATGGCCATAACTTCTAGCAAATGAGTGATTACAGAATCAGCTTTTTCAGAACTCAAAGCAGTTGCCCATTGAAATCCTGAATAAGTATTGATGGTATGGTGTATATATTTCAATTTTCCAAATTCTGCAAAGTGAAACATGTCCATCTGCCAGATTTCATTCCTCTGAGTACCCTTTGGGTTACATCCTGCTGGTAATGGTGTTTGATTGTAGAAGGAACAAGTAGGACATTTCTTTACTATTTCTTTGGCTTGTTGTCAGGTTATGGGAAAATCCTTTTTTAAACCTTTACTATTGACATGATGTTTTTTATGAAATTCTGAGGCCTCCAGCACATTTTCTATCAATAATTTATCAATCTCATCATTGCCTTGTGCTAGAGGGCCTGGCAGACCAGTGTGGGATCAAATGTGAGTTATATATAAAGGATGACTCCTTTTCCTAATTGTATCTTGTAATTGAATAAATAGTGAAGTTAATTCTGAAGCATCAGGGATATCTGCAGTCTCAATATGTAATACTACTCTTTCAGCATACTGAGAGTCAGGTACTATGTTGAGAGGTTCTGAAAAATCCATTAATACCAACAGAATAACATACAATTCTGATTTTTGAACTGAATTATAAGGACTTTGAACCACTTTACTTAAATTTTCTGATTTGTAACCTGCCTTTCCTTATTTGTTGGCATCTGTATAAAATGTACAAACTCCAGATATGGTTTTTTCCCGTACAATTTGAGGCAAGATCCAATCAGCTCTCTTTATAAGATCAATTCTATCGCTTTTGGGATATTTGCTGTTAATTTCTCCCAAAAAATTACCACAAGCTCTTTGCCAAGGTTCATTTTCTGTCCATAATTTTTCAATGTCCTCCTTAGTTAAAGGTACAACAATTTCTGCTGGGTCTATTCTTGCTAATTGACAAAGTCTCAATTTTCTTTTCCAAATCAAGTCAGAGATTTTTTTCCACATAAGTTTTTAATTTTTTATTCAGTTTATTTGGTAAAAATATCCATTCCAATATAATATCTTCCCTCTGCATTAATATTCCTGTAGGAGAATGCCTAGAAGGTAAAATAACCAAAATGCAATCCAGATTTGGATCAATACAATCCACGTGCCCTTCATGTAATTTCTTTTCTACCAAGGCGAATTCTTTCTCAGCTTCAGGTTATAATTCTCTTGGACTATTTAAGTCCTTGTCACCTTCTAAGGTTTTGAACAAAGTATTCAGTTCATCATTTTTTATCCCAACAATAGTTCATAGATGAGAAGTGTCTCTAAATAATCTTTGAAAGTCATTAAGAGTCTGTAGTCTATTTCTCCTAATTTGCACCTTTTGGAGGCTAATTTTTTGTAGCTCTATTTTATTTCCCAAATAATTAATAGAATCTCCTCTTTGTATCTTTTCAGGAGCAATTTGTAATCCCCAGCAAGGCAAAATTTTCTTTACTTCTTCAAATATTCTTTCTAAAGTATCTGCATTTGAGTCAACTTGTAAAATATCATCCATATAATGGTAAATTATAGATTTAGGAAATTTTTATGTATCACTTCCAATGGCTGTTGTACAAAATATTGGCACAGAGTTGGGCTATTCAACATTCCCTGTGGGAGGACCCTCCATTGAAATCTTTTAACCAGTTGAGAATTATTATAAGTAGGCACTGTGAAAGCAAATCTTTCTCTGTCTTTTTCTTGTAAGGGTATTGAAAAGAAACAGCCTTTTAAGGGCTGGAGAGATGGCTCAGAGGTTAAGAGCACTGGCTGCTCCTCCAGAGGTCCTGGGTTCAATTCCCAGCAACCACATGGTGGCTCACAACCATCTGTAATGAGATCTGGTGCCCTCTATTGGCATGCAGGCAGACATGCAGACAGAACTCTGTATACATAATAAATAAATAAATCTTAAAAAAAAAAGAAAGAAAGAAAGAAACAGTCTTTTAAATCAATAACTATGAGAGGCCATCCTTTTGGTAACAGAGTAGGCAAAGGAATTCCAGACTGTAGAGAGCCCATTGGCTGAATTACTTTGTTAATTGCTCTAAGGTCTGTTACCATTCTCCATTTACCAGATTTCTTTTTTTTTTTTTTTTGTGATATATATTTTTTATTTTACAATACCATTCAGTTCTACATATCAGCCATGGGTTCCCCTATTCTTCCCCCTCCCACGCCCTCCCCTTACCCCCAGCCCACCCTCCATTCCCACCTCCTCCAGGACAAGTCCTCCCCCGAGGACTGTGATCAACTTGGTAGACTCAGTCCAGGGAGGTCCAGTCCCTTCCTCCCAGACTAAGCCAAGTGTCCCTGCATAAGTTCCTGGTTTCAAACAGCCAACTCATGGAATGAGCACAGGACTTGGTCCCACTGCCTAGATGCCTCCCAAACTGATCAAGCCAATCAACTGTCTCACCTATTCAGAGGGCCTGATCCAGCTGGGAGCCCCTCAGCCTTTGGTTCATAGTTCATGTGTTTCCATTCATTTGGCTATTTTTTTTCAATAATTGAGTAAAACTGAAATTTATTATATGCCACCGTCGTCCTAGGGACCTCCATGCTATATATATAGCCTCTATGGTTCTATGGGTTATGGTCTGATTGTTCTCTATTTTATATCTAGAATCCACCAATGAGTGAGTACATACCATAACTGTCTTTCTGGGTTTGGGTTACCTCACTCAGGATGATTTTTTCTAGTTCCATCCATTTGCCTGCAAATTTCATGCTTTCATTGTTTTTCTCTGCTGAGTAGTACTCCATTGTGTATATGTACCACATTTTTTTCATCCATTCTTCCGTTGATGGGCATCTAGGTTGTTTCCAGGTTCTGGCTATTACAAATAGTGCTGCTATGAACATAGCTGAGCATGTATCTTTATGGTATGTATCAGCATTCTTTGGGTATATGCCCAAGAGTGGGATGGCTGGGTCTTGAGGTAGTTCGATTCCTAATTTTCTGAGAAACCGCCATACTGATTTCCACAGTGGTTGTACAAGTTTACATTCCCACCAACAGTGGAGGAGTGTTCCCTTTGCTCCACATCCTCTCCAACATTGGTTGTCATTGGTGTTTTTGATCATAGCCATTCTGACAGGTGTAAGGTGGTATCTCAGAGTCGTTTTGATTTGCATTTCTCTGATGATTAAGGATGTTGAGCATTTCTTTAAATGTCTTTCAGCCATTTGTAGTTCTTGTTTTGTGAATTCTCTGTTTAGCTCTTTAGCCCATTTTTTAATTGGACTGTTCAGTGCTTTGATGTCTAGTTTCTTGAGTTCTTTATATATTGTGGAGATCAATCCTCTGTCAGATGTGGGGTTGGTGGAGATCTTTTCCCAATCTGTTGGCTGTCTTTTTGTCTTACAGACTGTGTCTTTTGCCCTGCAAAAGCTTCTCAGTTTTGAGAGGTCCCATTTATTAATGGTTGTGCTCAGGGTCTGTGCTGTCGGTGTTTTATTTAGGAAATGGTCTCCGGTGCCAATGCGTTCAAGAGTGCTTCCTATCTTCTTTTCTATTAAGTTTAGTGTAACTGGATTTATGTTTAGGTCTTTGATCCACTTGGACTTGAGTTTTGTGCATGGTGACAGATATGGATCTATTTGTAATCTTTTACATAGCCTCAATGTATTTCTATACACCATGCAGAAGCTAGAAGATGGCATAAGATCTGCTGAAACTGATTTATAGATGGTTGTCAGCCACCATGTGGGTGCTGTATGGGAAACGGACCCAGGTTCTCTGGAAGAGCAGCCAGTGCTCTTTATCACTGAGCCATCTCTCCAGTCAGTCACCCATCTTGTTTCTTAAGGCGGAGTCTCTCATTGGCCTGGAGCTCACTATGTAGGCGTGGCTGGCTTGGCTGACCAGCAAACCTCAAGGATCCACCTATCTCTGCCTTTTCAGAAGGCATTGGGATTGCTGTCATGTGCTACCACATCTGGCTTTATATGTAGAGGGATCAAGCTCAAGTCTCTATGCTTGTTGGACAAGCAGTTGACTGACAGAAGTCCCTTAATCAGCCCTTGGCTTAATCACAAATACCACACACACACACACACACACACACACACACAAAAAAAAAAAAAAAAAAAAAAAAAAAAAAAAAAAGAATCCTTGTGCTTACATCTCCCTCCTCTCTCTCCACTCCCACCCTTGTTGGCTATAGCATTTCTTGGCCCCTCTCACGTTCTTCTTTTGCAGATCTGGGAATGGAACCCAGAACCTTGTATGTACAAGGCAGGCTGTCTACAAGTGTGCAAAACCCCAAGATCCTGTCATTGATTTCCAGCTCCTTCACTTGTGCTTTGCAGTCCTGTCTTATTTTGTCAGCAAGGCTAGCGTTTTTGATGTTTCTGAAATGACTTTTACTTCTGAGAAGCCCACCTACTCCATTTTTCTTATGTACGGACTGTGCTGGCTTTGCTTTGGTCATTGATCTGTTTTAAAATGTGCCAAGCCTTTTGAGTTCTCTGTTGTTCATGATTAGCGTATGTCTCATGTTATTTCTTTCTCACTCCTCTTTTGTGTCTCTCATCTGACATTTATTTTTCTTATTTCTTGCCTCCTTTTCTCATTCTGTAGTGTTTATTCTTTCTTTTTTAACCATAACTAGTTTTTTTTTGTATTTCTGTGTATATGTGCGAGCCTCTACGAGTATATATGTATTATGTATGTGCAGAAGACCACAGAGGCCAAAAGAGGGTGTCTGATCCCCAGGAACTGGGGTTATAGGTTGTGAGCCACCAAGTGGGTGCTGAGAACCAAACCCAGGTTCTCTGCAAGAGCAGCAAGTGCTCTCATCTGCTAAGGTATCTCTATAGTCCCACCATAACTCCTGTAGATGAAATAGTTATAGACTCATAGAAAGTTTTAAAAGTATGTCTTAGTAAGGGTTTTATTGCTCTAAAGAGACACCATGATTATGGAAACTCTTATAAAGGAAAAGATTTAATTGGGGCTGGCTTGCAGTTTCAGAGGTTTAGTCCATTATCATCATGGCAGGAAGCATGGTGACATGCAGGCAGACATGGTACTAGAGAAGGAGCTGAGAGTCCTACCTCCTGATTGTCAGTCAGCAGGAAGTAAAGACTGTAGAAGTGACCATCTTATTAAATAAGAAACACAGAACCAATGCAAAGAAGAAAGCCAAGAGATCCGAGCTAAGAGCCTTACCCGTCTGCTGCAGCTAGCCTCTTCAGCAAAAGAGAGACCTACTTCCTGTGTGTTTGTCTTTATATAGACTTTCTGTTCTGCCTTCTCATTGGTTGTAAACCCAACCACATGACCGCCTCATCACTGCCTATCTGTACAGACCTCCAGGTCTTCTATGGTTGGTATTGAGATTAAAGGCATGTGTCTCCAATGCTGGCTGTATCCTTGAACACACAGAGATCTACCTAGCTCTGCCTACCAAGTGCTGGGATTAAAGGTGTGCACCACCACTGCCCAGCTTTTGCTATGGCTCTAATAGCTCTGACCCCTGGGCAACTTTATTTATTAACATACAAATTCAACATCACCATATTTCCCCTTTTCTAGTTTTTTTTTTTTTTTTTTTTTTTTTTTTTTTTTTTTGGTTTTTCGAGACAGGGTTTCTCTGTGTAGCTTTGCGCCTTTCCTGGAACTCACTTGGTAGCCCAGGCTGGCCTCGAACTCACAGAGATCCGCCTGCCTCTGCCTCCCGAGTGCTGGGATTAAAGGCGTGCGCCACCACCACCCGGCTTCCCCTTTTCTATTTTAATAAAAAGGAAAAAGGAAAAAGGTTATAACTAACATAAGAAAACCATATACAAAAGTACAATAACTATATACAATATTTACAAGTAATAAATACCTAAACAATGTCTAGTCCATTTGTATTTGACAAATTCAGAGAAAATAATTCCATTATCTATCCTATTTTGGTAAGTCTAAAATGTACCTAATTTACTTTCTATCCTAACTAGTCTTCAACTGTAACTAACTAATGTTCAACTCCCTCAGAGACCCAAGAAGGAAATAATATTATCTGACAAAAATAAAAACAGGAAGTGCGTGCAAGCAACTTCCAAAAAACTTGTGAGTTGACAGAAACAGCCAGCTGCCTGGACAGTCACCTGAGGTTTCTCCACAGTGTTGGGGCATCATCTTCAGCCTATAGGCTTAGCGTATCTGACAGACTCATTTCTGAAGTAGGATGTACACAAGGTCAATAGTTTGACCTCACATTGGGTGAGAGCAGTCCATGTACCAAAAACACCTGAATTCCACTAGTGTCATGTCATGATTCAGGATTTTAAATTCTGGAAATTGTTGATTTTTTTTTAAATTCAGCTGTCCATTCTTCTTGGCTATGTATGTGTGGGTGTGTGGCTTCATCTCAGCATCCTGTTCTCCACATCCCTCTATTAAATGCCATTCTACTATTGAGAGGCGTGAGCTTAATTACTCTTCAAGAATAACTGTTTCAGCTGCTGTTTCATTGCACATCAGAAGCCATCAGCCCACTACCTATTCAGCTGCCTTCGAAGAAAAGGGCACTGTACCTTTTCCGGATTGCGAAGGCCACTTCAGGGATGGTGCCATATTGTCCTGGCCTCAGAAGATGCCTTTTGATAAAGCCATAACCACACTTGTTTTGGCAAGAATCAGTAGTCCTTTGTTTCGTGTTCTGTCTGTCCATTTTGTCCTGCTGATACGAGGATACTTTGTTGTCCAGTGGCTAGCTTTTGCCACAATGAAAGTTAACTCCATATGCAGTTTCTTCAATGCCCATGTTTTCTCTGAAGTACATTGGTACTGCCAGGAGCTGACATGTCTCAAAAAAGAAAAATTTCTAAGTTATTAAAACATTTTAAATGTTTAAATTTAAAATTCTGTAGATCTCTGAAGGGTTTGAAGATGACCTGTCTATCTAAAATATATCTGCTCAATTTTTAAAACATACCTAATATGACTACAAATTCTATTATAATGTCTAACTACTAACTTTCATTTCTTTATATCCTAATAGTTGGTAATAATAACATTCAAGGATCAGAAAATTGCATTTCATTATTAACGAACAGTATAAGTACAATTAGAAATATACATATAGCATTTTCTAACAATATCAATTTCAATATATATAATTTGTATACAATATCAAACAATCCAATCCAATGTAAAGTATTTAAAACTAGTAATTGTCTTTTTCTTTTTCTTTTCTTTTCTTTCTTTTTTTTTTTTAAAAAAACAAGAACCTTTAATCTAATCTCCTTTGCTTAGCCTTTTTCCTAACCCTTGACAACAACTTGTAACCAACCCCCCTAAACAATGAAAATTATCCCAGACCCAAAACCCATTAAAAAGACCAAAAAACCACCCACCCCACACCACCTCTTTGGGAATGTGGGCGTCATATTCTTAAAATTGCTTCCTACTGGGTATGGGCGAAGGTATCTTTATCCTGAAAGAAAAATTTTAGGTTAATTGTCAAATTCTAGGAAAGGTAACTATATCCTTCATTATCCAATCTGTGTATAATGCCAAAGTTCAGGGTTTATCTCAAGTCCTTATTCAAGTAGTCTTTGAAACTGGATCATCTCAGCTAGCCATCTCAAAATTGCTCTGAGCACTTTGTAGTCCAAAGCTGATCTGTAGATGATGTTTGTCAGCTTAGTGATGTTATTATTGTCCACATGGAATTGTTGTTGTTGTAGGGTCCCATCTTCTTCCTGGAGACTTCAGTTGATGTTAGGCCTGGCCGTGATTTCCTGCAGAAAACTGATAAGAGACTCGAACATAAAGACATATATATGCAGCTAATTGAAGCCTTTTTTCTTTCTAGAATTAGTTAGTACTCTATATGACCATTCATATCTTAACAAAGTTTAAAGTGTATATATATATATCAATCTTGTAAATTTTGATATAAAATTCATACTTTAAGAAAAGTTTAAAGAATCAGAATAGAATCAAAGAGTTGAGATTAGTAATAGAATTTGTCTTTTCTCCTGTCCCATAGCAAAAGATGGCTCTTTTCTTCTGGCATGATACAGGGTGTTTGCATTTTCTTTTTAACAACAAGCTTGAGTTTAAAGAAGGAGAGAGCCATTCTCCAATTCCAAAGACAGCTTTAAATTTTAATTGAACTGGCACTATTAGAAGACCAATAGTGTTAAATCTCTAGAGAAAAGCAGAAACAAACATTTAGGAAGACATAAAATTTTTTAGATGATATACTCATATGCCATTTCACTCTGTTTCCTGGGATAGATGATTTGTCCCTTTTCTTCAGTTGTCTCATTTGTCCAGTGTTCTTCAGATTCCTTAACCTTCATTCTCCTAAAAGACAAAAACAAAAACCTTTCCCCAAGGTTTTTTTGGGATGTTTCTTTTTGGCAAGTTATTATCTTCTAATTAAGAGGTCTCTCTTGTTCAAATCGAACCTTTATCAATTTTGATGGTACCCACAGCTTATCTTCTGTAGAAACAAAGGCAAAACATCGTCCCCAATGTAACACATATCTTGGTTTCCATTCTGAGGTCAGCACATCCTTAAAGTATATAGGCTGATTTAATTCTGTAGTTTTTTCTATTATCCAATGTCTCTCTGCAGCTGTTGTTCCTTTCTCATTGGCATTGAGAAAATTCAAAGTTAATAGAGCATTAACTTTGCTATTAACAGTCTATTTCTGGGGGGTATTTATTACCCCTTTCTGTTTATTTAGTTCTGTTTGATCTTTCTATAACTGCTTGACCTGTAGGATTTTGTGGTATGCCTGTAATATGCTTCATATTGTAATGAGCAAAAAACAGTTTCATTTTAACAGAGATATATGATGGAGCATTGTCAGTTTTGATTTGTGCAGGTATGCCCACAATGGCCATAACTTCTAGCAAATGAGTGATTACAGAATCAGCTTTTTCAGAGCTCAAAGCAGTTGCCCATTGAAATCCTGAATAAGTATTGATGGTATGGTGTATATATTTCAATTTTCCAAATTCTGCAAAGTGAAACATGTCCATCTGCCAGATTTCATTCCTCTGAGTACCCTTTGGGTTACATCCTGCTGGTAATGGTGTTTGATTGTAGAAGGAACAAGTAGGACATTTCTTTACTATTTCTTTGGCTTGTTGTCAGGTTATGGGAAAATCCTTTTTTAAACCTTTACTATTGACATGATGTTTTTTATGAAATTCTGAGGCCTCCAGCACATTTTCTATCAATAATTTATCAATCTCATCATTGCCTTGTGCTAGAGGGCCTGGCAGACCAGTGTGGGATCAAATGTGAGTTATATATAAAGGATGACTCCTTTTCCTAATTGTATCTTGTAATTGAATAAATAGTGAAGTTAATTCTGAAGCATCAGGGATATCTGCAGTCTCAATATGTAATACTACTCTTTCAGCATACTGAGAGTCAGGTACTATGTTGAGAGGTTCTGAAAAATCCATTAATACCAACAGAATAACATACAATTCTGATTTTTGAACTGAATTATAAGGACTTTGAACCACTTTACTTAAATTTTCTGATTTGTAACCTGCCTTTCCTTATTTGTTGGCATCTGTATAAAATGTACAAACTCCAGATATGGTTTTTTCCCGTACAATTTGAGGCAAGATCCAATCAGCTCTCTTTATAAGATCAATTCTATCGCTTTTGGGATATTTGCTGTTAATTTCTCCCAAAAAATTACCACAAGCTCTTTGCCAAGGTTCATTTTCTGTCCATAATTTTTCAATGTCCTCCTTAGTTAAAGGTACAACAATTTCTGCTGGGTCTATTCTTGCTAATTGACAAAGTCTCAATTTTCTTTTCCAAATCAAGTCAGAGATTTTTTTCCACATAAGTTTTTAATTTTTTATTCAGTTTATTTGGTAAAAATATCCATTCCAATATAATATCTTCCCTCTGCATTAATATTCCTGTAGGAGAATGCCTAGAAGGTAAAATAACCAAAATGCAATCCAGATTTGGATCAATACAATCCACGTGCCCTTCATGTAATTTCTTTTCTACCAAGGCGAATTCTTTCTCAGCTTCAGGTTATAATTCTCTTGGACTATTTAAGTCCTTGTCACCTTCTAAGGTTTTGAACAAAGTATTCAGTTCATCATTTTTTATCCCAACAATAGTTCATAGATGAGAAGTGTCTCTAAATAATCTTTGAAAGTCATTAAGAGTCTGTAGTCTATTTCTCCTAATTTGCACCTTTTGGAGGCTAATTTTTTGTAGCTCTATTTTATTTCCCAAATAATTAATAGAATCTCCTCTTTGTATCTTTTCAGGAGCAATTTGTAATCCCCAGCAAGGCAAAATTTTCTTTACTTCTTCAAATATTCTTTCTAAAGTATCTGCATTTGAGTCAACTTGTAAAATATCATCCATATAATGGTAAATTATAGATTTAGGAAATTTTTATGTATCACTTCCAATGGCTGTTGTACAAAATATTGGCACAGAGTTGGGCTATTCAACATTCCCTGTGGGAGGACCCTCCATTGAAATCTTTTAACCAGTTGAGAATTATTATAAGTAGGCACTGTGAAAGCAAATCTTTCTCTGTCTTTTTCTTGTAAGGGTATTGAAAAGAAACAGCCTTTTAAGGGCTGGAGAGATGGCTCAGAGGTTAAGAGCACTGGCTGCTCCTCCAGAGGTCCTGGGTTCAATTCCCAGCAACCACATGGTGGCTCACAACCATCTGTAATGAGATCTGGTGCCCTCTATTGGCATGCAGGCAGACATGCAGACAGAACTCTGTATACATAATAAATAAATAAATCTTAAAAAAAAAAAGAAAGAAAGAAAGAAACAGTCTTTTAAATCAATAACTATGAGAGGCCATCCTTTTGGTAACAGAGTAGGCAAAGGAATTCCAGACTGTAGAGAGCCCATTGGCTGAATTACTTTGTTAATTGCTCTAAGGTCTGTTACCATTCTCCATTTACCAGATTTCTTTTTTTTTTTTTTGTGATATATATTTTTTATTTTACAATACCATTCAGTTCTACATATCAGCCATGGGTTCCCCTATTCTTCCCCCTCCCACGCCCTCCCCTTACCCCCAGCCCACCCTCCATTCCCACCTCCTCCAGGACAAGTCCTCCCCCGAGGACTGTGATCAACTTGGTAGACTCAGTCCAGGGAGGTCCAGTCCCTTCCTCCCAGACTAAGCCAAGTGTCCCTGCATAAGTTCCTGGTTTCAAACAGCCAACTCATGGAATGAGCACAGGACTTGGTCCCACTGCCTAGATGCCTCCCAAACTGATCAAGCCAATCAACTGTCTCACCTATTCAGAGGGCCTGATCCAGCTGGGAGCCCCTCAGCCTTTGGTTCATAGTTCATGTGTTTCCATTCATTTGGCTATTTTTTTTCAATAATTGAGTAAAACTGAAATTTATTATATGCCACCGTCGTCCTAGGGACCTCCATGCTATATATATAGCCTCTATGGTTCTATGGGTTGTGGTCTGATTGTTCTCTATTTTATATCTAGAATCCACCAATGAGTGAGTACATACCATAACTGTCTTTCTGGGTTTGGGTTACCTCACTCAGGATGATTTTTTCTAGTTCCATCCATTTGCCTGCAAATTTCATGCTTTCATTGTTTTTCTCTGCTGAGTAGTACTCCATTGTGTATATGTACCACATTTTTTTCATCCATTCTTCCGTTGATGGGCATCTAGGTTGTTTCCAGGTTCTGGCTATTACAAATAGTGCTGCTATGAACATAGCTGAGCATGTATCTTTATGGTATGTATCAGCATTCTTTGGGTATATGCCCAAGAGTGGGATGGCTGGGTCTTGAGGTAGTTCGATTCCTAATTTTCTGAGAAACCGCCATACTGATTTCCACAGTGGTTGTACAAGTTTACATTCCCACCAACAGTGGAGGAGTGTTCCCTTTGCTCCACATCCTCTCCAACATTGGTTGTCATTGGTGTTTTTGATCATAGCCATTCTGACAGGTGTAAGGTGGTATCTCAGAGTCGTTTTGATTTGCATTTCTCTGATGATTAAGGATGTTGAGCATTTCTTTAAATGTCTTTCAGCCATTTGTAGTTCTTGTTTTGTGAATTCTCTGTTTAGCTCTTTAGCCCATTTTTTAAATGGACTGTTCAGTGCTTTGATGTCTAGTTTCTTGAGTTCTTTATATATTGTGGAGATCAATCCTCTGTCAGATGTGGGGTTGGTGAAGATCTTTTCCCAATCTGTTGGCTGTCTTTTTGTCTTACTGACTGTGTCTTTTGCCCTGCAAAAGCTTCTCAGTTTTGAGAGGTCCCATTTATTAATGGTTGTGCTCAGGGTCTGTGCTGTCGGTGTTTTATTTAGGAAATGGTCTCCGGTGCCAATGCGTTCAAGAGTGCTTCCTATCTTCTTTTCTATTAAGTTTAGTGTAACTGGATTTATGTTTAGGTCTTTGATCCACTTGGACTTGAGTTTTGTGCATGGTGACAGATATGGATCTATTTGTAATCTTTTACATATTGACATCCAGTTATGCCAGCACCATTTGTTGAAGATACTTTCTTTGTTCCATTGTATAGTTTTGGCTCCTTTGTCAAAAACCAGGTGTTCATATGTGCATGGATTAATGTCAGGGTCTTCAATTCGATTCCATTGGTCCGTATGTCGGTTTTTATACCAGTACCAAGCTGTTTTTATTACTATAGCTCTATAGTAGAGTTTGAGGTCCGGGATGGTGATGCCTCCAAGGGTTGCTTTATCGTATAGGATTCTTTTAGCTATCCTGGGTCTTTTGTTTTTCCATATAAAGTTGAGTATTTTTCTTTCCAAGTCTGTGAAGAATTGTGTTGGGATTTTGATGGGGATTGCATTGAATCTGTAGATTGCTTTTGGTAAGATTGCCATTTTTACTATGTTAATCCTACCTATCCATGAGCATGGGAGATCCTTCCATTTTCTGATATCTTCTTCAATTTCTTTCTTTAGAGATTTAAAGTTCTTATCAAAAAGGTCTTTCACTTGTTTAGTTAGTGTTATCCCAAGGTATTTTATATTATTTGTGGCTATTGTAAAGGGTGATGTTTCTCTGACTTCTTTCTCAGCCCTTTTATCATTTGTGTATAGGAGGGCTACTGATTTTTTTGAGTTGATCTTGTATCCTGCCACTTTACTGAAGGAGTTTATCAGCTGTAGAAGTTCCCTGGTAGAGTTTTTGGGGTCACTTATGTATACTATCATATCATCTGCAAATAGTGAAAGTTTGACTTCTTCCTTGCCAATTTGTATCCCTTTGATCTCCTTTTGTTGTCTTATTGCTCTAGCTAGAACTTCTAGTACTATATTGAATAAATATGGGGAGAGTGGACAGCCTTGTCTTGTTCCTGAATTTAGTGGTATCGCTTTGAGTTTCTCTCCATTTAATTTGATGTTTGCTGTTGGCTTGCTATAAATTGCTTTTATTATGTTTAGAAATGTTCCTTGTATTCCTATTCTTTCTAAGACCTTTATCATGAAGGGGTGTTGGATTTTGTCAAAGGCTTTTTCAGCATCTAGGGAGATGATCATGTGGTTTTTTTCTTTCAGTTTGTTTATATGGTGTATTACATTGACTGATTTCCGTATGTTGAACCATCCTTGCATCCCTGGGATGAATCCTACTTGGTCGTGATGGATGATTGTTTTGATGTATTCTTGGATTCGGTTTGCCAATATTTTGTTGAGTATTTTTGCATCAATGTTCATGAGGGAGATTGGTCTGTAGTTCTCTTTCTTTGTTGCATCTTTGTGTGGTTTGGGTATCAGGGTAATTGTAGCCTCATAAAAAGAGTTTGGTAGTGTTCCTTCTGTTTCTATTGTGTGGAACACTTTGAAGAGGATTGGTATTAGTTCTTCTTTGAAAGTCAGGTAGAATTCTGCACTGAAACCATCTGGTCCTGGGCTTTTTTAAGTTGGGAGACTTTTGATGACTGTTTCTATTTCTTTAGGGGTTATTGGTCTATTTAAATGGTTTATCTGGTCTTGATTTAATTTTGGTATTTGGTATTTATCCAGAAAATTGTCCATTTCTTCCTGGTTTTCCATTTTCGTGGAGTACAGGTTTTTGAAGTATGATCTGATGATTCTCTGGATTTCCTCATTGTCTGTTGTTATGTCTCCCTTTTCATTTCTGATTTTGTGAATTTGGGTGTTCTCTCTTTGCCTTTTGGTTAATTTGGCTAGTGGTTTGTCTATCTTGTTGATTTTTTCAAAGAACCAACTCTTTGTTTCATTGATTTTTTGTATTGTTCTCTTGTTTTCTATTTCGTTGATTTCAGCCCTCAATTTGATTATTTCCTGGCGTCTATTTCTCCTGGGTGAGTTTGTTTCTTTTTGTTCTAGAGCTTTCAGTTGTGCTGTTAATTCATTGGTATGGGATTGCTCCATCTTCTTTATGTGTGCATTTAGAGCTATGAATTTTCCTCTTAGCACTGCTTTCATAGTGTCCCATAAGTTTGGGTATGTTGTACTTTCATTTTCATTGAATTCTAGGAACTCTTTAATTTCTGTCTTTATTTCTTCCTTGACCCATTGATGTTTCAGGTGGGTATTATTCAGTTTCCATGAGTTTGTGGGTTTTCTATAATTTTTGTTGTTATTGAGTTCTAACTTTAAGGCTTGGTGGTCTGATAAAATACAGGAGGTTATTCCAATTTTTTTGTATCTGTTGAGATTTGTTTTGTGTCCAAGCATGTGGTCAATTTTTGAGAAGGTTCCATGGGGTGCTGAGAAGAAGGTATATTCTTTTGTGTTAGGATGGAATATTCTGTAGATATCTATTAGGTCCATTTGAGTCATAACATCTGTTAGGTCCTTTATTTCTTTGTTAAGTTTCAGTCTGGTAGATCTATCTTTTGGTGAGAGTGGTGTGTTAATATCTCCCACTACTAATGTGTGGGGTTTGATGTGCGTTTTAAACTTTAGTAGTGTTTCTTTTATGAATGTGGGTGCTTTTGTATTTGGAGCATAAATGTTTAGAATCGAGACTTCATCTTGGTGGATTTTTCCTGTGATGAATATGTAATGTCCATCCTGGTCTCTTTTGATTGATTTTAGTTTGAAGTCTATTTTATTAGATATTAGGATAGCTACACCAGCTTGTTTCTTAGGTCCATTTGCTTGGAAAACCTTTTCCCAGCCCTTTACTCGGAGGTAGTGTCTGTCTTTGGAGTTAAGGTGTGTTTCTTGTATGCAGCATATGGATGGGTCCTGTTTTCTGATCCATTCTGTTAGCCTGTGTCTTTTTATAGGTGAGTTGAGACCATTGATATTGATGGATATTAATGACCAGTGATTGTTAATTCCTGTTATTTTTTTGGTTGTGTTGTGTTGTCCTTCTGTGGTGTATGTTGGTGTAGGATTATCTATTGCTTGATTTTTCATGGATGTGTTTAGCTTCTTTGGGTTGAATTTTCCCTTCTAGTGCTTTCTGTAGGGCTGGGTTTGTGGACAGGTATTGATTAAATCTGGTTTTATCCTGGAATATTTTGTTTACTCCGCCTATGGTGATTAAGAGTTTTGCTGGGTATAATAGTCTGGGTTGGCATCCATGGTCTCTTAGTGTCTGCATGAGGTTTGTCCATGATCTTCTATCTTTCATAGTCTCTATTGAGTAGTCTGGTGTTATTCTGATGGGTTTGCCTTTATATGTTACTTGGTCCTTTTCCTTTGCAGCTCTTAATATTTTTTCTTTATTCTGTGTGTTTAGTGTTTTGATTATTATGTGGCGAGGGGACTTTTTTTTTGGATCCAGCCTATTCGGTGTTCTGTAAGCTTCTTGTATCTTCATAGGTATTTCTTTCTTTAGGTTAGGAAAGTTTTCTTCTATGATTTTGTTGAATATATTTTCTGTGCCTTTGAGTTGGTATTCTTCTCCTTCTTCTATCCCTATTATTC
Organism: Peromyscus maniculatus bairdii; assembly: GCF_049852395.1. NCBI lineage: Eukaryota > Metazoa > Chordata > Mammalia > Rodentia > Cricetidae > Peromyscus > Peromyscus maniculatus. Next base: position 135,815,467 of record NC_134855.1, read on the forward strand.
TTAGGTTTGGTCTTTTCATGGTGTCCCAAATTTCCTGGACGTTTTGTGTTAGGACTTTTTTGTCTTTATTGTTTTCTTTGACTGACGAATCTATTTTCTCTATCGTGTCTTCAGTGTCAGAGATTCTCTGTTCCATCTCTTGCAATCGGTTGGTTATGCTTGTTTCTGTAGTTCCTGTTCGTTTTGTCAGGATTTCTATTTCCAGCATTCCCTCAGCATGTGTTTTCTTTATTGTCTCAAATTCATTTTTCAGATCTTGGAATGTTTCTTTCATCTGTTTAATTGCTTTTTCTTGGCTTTCTTTGATTTCTTCCCATTTTTTGTTTGTTTTTTCTTCCATTTCTTTAAGGGAGTTTTTTATTTCCTCTTTAATGGAGTTTTTCATTTCCTCTTTAAGGGAAGTTTTTATTTCCTCTTTAAGGGAGTTTTTTATTTCCTCTTTAAGGAAAGTTTTTATTTCCTCTTTAAGGTAGTTTTTCAATTCCTCTTTAAGGAAAGTTTTTATTTCCTCATTGAGGGAATGTTTTATTTCTTCTTTAAGGGCCTCTATCATCTTCTTAATGTCATTTTTAGGGTTGATTTCTTCTGTTTCCTCTGTCATGGTATGTTTAGGTCTTGCAGGTGTAGAATCACTAGGTTCTGATGTTGCCATATAGGTCTTTATGTTGTTGCCTGTATTTTTGCACTGGCGCCTACTCATCTCTTCCTCTGTGAGGTGCAGGTGGTGTCTGTGTCTGAGAGTGCCTCTCTTGTTCTAATTTTTAGTCTTGGTTTAGTAGGGGTTCTTGGTTAAATTGGTGCTTTTGGGCTATTTCTTCAGGGGCAGCTGATTTCGATCGGTGAATTATATACTTATGATTCTGGTGATCTGGTTTGGTGTCTGGGTAGCGCCGTCTTCTGTGTTCTCAGGTCACTTTTTATTCATTTGTCAACTCCTCAGCTGATCTTGTTTCTTCAGACTTTAAACTGTGGGCATCTGAATCCTCTCCCAGATGGGTTTCAGCTGAGCAGGGTAGTCTCACCAACACCTCCAAGTTGTTGGGTTTCACAGGATCAGCAGCTGGGCCCTGGGTTGTCCTCAGATGGAGTGTTCAGATTCGTTCTGGTTCTGACCCACGGAGATAGCTTCTTCCCCAGATGTTGGGGTTAGGGGCGTCCCTGTTCCAAGCTGTGTCTGCTTGTCTCCGTCCCTGGGCCTGTTTACCTCTGCGGTCCGCCGCCGGGCCTGTATGTCCCTGTCAGCTGCCGCTGGGTCTGTCTGCCTCTGGGGGCCGCCACCGGGCCTGAATGTCCCTGTCGGCCGCTGCACGTCTACCTCAGCGGGCTGCCGCTGGGCCCGTCTTCCTCCACAGGCCGCCGCCACAGGCCTACCTGCGTCTGCTTGTCTTCGCCGCTGGGCCTGTCTACCTCTGTGGACCACCGCTGGGCCTGAATGTCTCTGCCGGCTGCCGCCGGGCCTGAATATCTCTGTCGGCTGCTGCCGCTGGGCCCGTCTACCTCAGCGGGCTGCTGCTGGGCCCGTCTACCTCCGCGGGCCGCCGCCGCAGGCCTACCTGCGTCTGCTTGTCTCTGCCGCCGGGCCTGTCTACCTCTGTGGGCCGCCGCTGGGCCTGAATGTCTCTGCCGGCTGCTGCCGGGCCTGAATGTCCCTGTCGGCTGCTGCCGCCGGGCCCGTTTACCCCAGCGGGCCGCCGCTGGGCCCGTCTACTTCTGTGGGCCGCCGCTGGGCCTGAATGTCTCTGCCGGCTGCCGCTGGGTCTGAATATCCCTGTCGGCTGCCGCCGCTGGGCCCGTCTACCTCCACCGGCCCCCGCCGCAGGCCTACCTGCGTCTGCTTGTCTCTGCCGCCGGGCCTGTCTACCTCTGTGGGCCGCCGCTGGGACTGAATCTTCTTCCATTTCTTTAAGGGAGTTTTTTATTTCCTCTTTAATGGAGTTTTTCATTTCCTCTTTAAGGGAAGTTTTTATTTCCTCTTTAAGGGAGTTTTTTATTTCCTCTTTAAGGAAAGTTTTTATTTCCTCTTTAAGGTAGTTTTTCAATTCCTCTTTAAGGAAAGTTTTTATTTCCTCATTGAGGGAATGTTTTATTTCTTCTTTAAGGGCCTCTATCATCTTCTTAATGTCATTTTTAGGGTTGATTTCTTCTGTTTCTTCTGTCATGGTATGTTTAGGTCTTGCAGGTGTAGAATCACTAGGTTCTGATGTTGCCATATAGGTCTTTATGTTGTTGCCTGTATTTTTGCACTGGCGTCTACTCATCTCTTCCTCTGTGAGGTGCAGGTGGTGTCTGTGTCTGAGAGTGCCTCTCTTGTTCTAATTTTTAGTCTTGGTTTAGTAGTGGTTCTTGGTTAAATTGGTGCTATTGGGCTATTTCTTCAGGGGCAGCTGATTTCGATCAGTGAATTATATACTTATGATTCTGGTGATCTGGTTTGGTGTCTGGGTAGCGCCTTCTTCTGTGTTCTCAGGTCACTTTTTATTCATTTGTCAACTCTTCAGCTGATCTTGTTTCTTCAGACTTTAAACTGTAGGCATCTGAATCCTCTCCCAGATGGGTTTCAGCTGAGCGGGGTAGTCTCACCAACACCTCCAAGTTGTTGGGTTTCACAGGATCAGCAGCTGGGCCCTGGGTTGTCCTCAGACGGAGTGTTCAGATTCGTTCTGGTTCTGACCCACGGAGATAGCTTCTTCCCCAGATGTTGGGGTTAGGGGCGTCCCTGTTCCAAGCTGTGTCTGCTTGTCTCCGTCCCTGGGCCTGTTTACCTCTGTGGACCGCCGCCGGGCCTGTATGTCCCTGTCAGCTGCCGCTGGGTCTGTCTGCCTCTGGGGGCCGCCACCGGGCCTGAATGTCTCTGCTGGCTGCCTCCGGGCCTGAATGTCCCTGTCGGCCGCTGCCGCCGGGCACGTCTACCTCAGCGGGCTGCCGCTGGGCCCGTCTACCTCCACGGGGCGCCGCCACAGGCCTACCTGCGTCTGCTTGTCTCCACCGCTGGGCCTGAATGTCTCTGCCGGCTGCCGCCGGGCCTGAATGTCCCTGTCGGCTGCCGCCGCTGGGCCCGTCTACCTCAGCGGGCTGCTGCTGGGCCCGTCTACCTCCGTGGGCCGCCGCCGCAGGCCTACCTGCGTCTGCTTGTCTCCGCCGCCGGGCCTGTCTACCTCTGTGGACCGCCGCTGGGCCTGAATGTCTCTGCCGGCTGCCGCTGGGCCTGAATGTCCCTGTGTGGATTTTTAATCTCCAGATTTCTTTTTAATAACAAATACAGGAGAATTCCAAGGGCTGGTTGATTCTTCAGTATGCTGAGCATTTAACTGTTCCTTCTACAAGCTCTTCTAAAGCCTGGAGTTTCTCTGTTGTTAAAGGCCATTGCTGAACCCATACAGGCTTGTCTGTTAACCATTGTAAAGGTAGAGCTGTTGGTGTCTTTGGAAGATCATCAGTTGTTGTGCCCTGTTCTTTTATCACATGAATGGCTGGTGACCACTCATTAGAATAATATCTTTTAATATATCTCTCAGAAACATGTGCTAGTTTATGATTTGTTTCTGAGATTGGAGGGATGTTAATCTGAGTATTCCATTGTTGCAACAAGTCTCGACTCCACAGGTTCATAGTTCTGTTAGCCTCATATGGTTTTAATTTTCCTCTCTGTCCTTCTGGACCTATACATTTGAGCCATCTTGCACTCTGTTTCACCTGAGATAATGTCCCAATTCCTAACAGTTGAACATTTGCCTTCTGAAGAGGCCAAGTTGGATGCCAAAATTCTGGTGCAATTATGGTAACATCCGCACCTGTGTCTACCAGACCAGACAACAAAACACCATTTATTTTTATTGTTAATTTTGGTCTTTGTTCATTAATAGAAGTTTGCCAAAAAATTTCTTTATATTTTCTCCTGAACTTTCTATTCTCTCTGTTTCATCATCCCAACCAGCATGATTTATTCCAATAGGCATTTGGTTATTTAATTGCTCTGAGCAGGGGTTTACTCTATGATTGCAGGAAAGGTTTGAACTGGATTTGCTATGGGGGCCTGCATGAGGCCCTCTGGGAGTTTCCCAAAGACCTAGGCAAAGGATTACCTTGCTTGTTCCTTGTTGATCTACATTTGTTGGTCCAGTGTTTTCCCTTAACACACCTTCTGCATACTCCAGAAGGAAGGGGCATTCTATTACCAGTGTTCCTTGAAGAAACATTGTTTCTATGAATGACCTGTTTACAGTCCCTTTTCAAATGTTCTTGCTTTCCACATCCAAAACATCTAACACTCCTCAAACCTTTTGAAATTGCTTCTACCCACACATATCGTCATGGTCATGAGCCTCAACATTAACTTGTCTCTAATCCAATCTTCCAAGGGTGCAGATCTTGCCTTTAACAGCCTGATTATTCTCTTGCATGCTGCACTTGCGTTCTCAAAAGCCAAAGATTTGATTATCATCTGACTGGCTTCTGAATTCGGAACCATTCTCTTTACTGCTGAAGTCAATCTTTGTAAGAAATCTGTGAAAGATTCTTTGGGGCCCTGTATAACCTTTGTAAATGACTTAGTTTTTTTTCTGGTTCCTCAATTCTGTCCCATGCATTCAAGGCTGCCATTCAACATAAAATTAGGGTTTGGACATTATATAAACATTGTGTTTGTACTGAAGCATATTGGCCTTCTCCAATAAGCTGATCCTGGCAGACTTGTGTTCCTTTATCCCTCCACTGTTTTTCTATATTTTTCGCCTCATCCTTGAACCACATTTTCCACTGGAGGTTTTGTCCAGGTTCTAGAACAGCCTGTGCCAGCTCCCACCAGTCCTGTGGTAGAATCCTATTATAAGTTGACCAGGTGTTTAACATTTGCTTTACATATAGGGAATACATGCCATAAGATGCTATTGCCTCCTTAAATCTTTGTAAGTCTAACATTTCAGTTGGAATCCAAGTAGTTTGTCTATTCTCTTCACCAGGTAGCTGCTCTATGGCTACCAGATAAATTAAGGGTGATTGTGTGAAAACAGGCTTTCTTTCTGTAACCTTATGATCCAATTTTGAAACAACTTCACTGTTAATTTCTTCTGTCTGAATGTGAATTTCTTTATAATTCATTTTTACAGGTTTAACAGGTTTTTCTAAAACTGTTATCCTGGCACTTAAATTTACTATCTTTTTAAATAGTAAAATGAGGATAAGAAAAGTAATAAACTGTATAATTCGATTAATATTAATCTTCTCATATAATTGTTCTTTTTTTTCAGACTGCCTAAAATTTCAAACAAAGCCCAATTTTCTTCCAATGTACACATAAACCCATTTTTTTTAATGTGGAAAAAAATTCTCTTTTAAATAGTTTTCTTTAAAATATTTGATATCAGCCGGGCAGTGGTGGCGCATGCCTTTAATCCCAGCACTTGGGAGGCAGAGCCAGGCGGATCTCTGTGAGTTCGAGGCCAGCCTGGGCTACCAAGTGAGTTCCAGGAAAGGCGCAAAGCTACACAGAGAAACCCTGTCTCAAAAAACCAAAAAAAAAAAAAAAATGATATCTTATTTGACTTACCATGTCTGTGTAGAACAGTAGAAATCTGAGGGAATTTCAAAACAGCCACCTAGTGTCCGAGGTGTGAGAGAGAGAGCAAGAAAGTGTAGCCACAAGTTCTGGCTAAAAGCTTAAATCAGCCACGTGTTCCCTCTTGTGCCGAGTCAAGGCTTGGCTCCAGCTTCCTTAAGCTCCAACCACATGCATTGGCTTTACAGGCAGGGGCCCTGTTCGGCAGGGCAGGCCTGAGTTGTTTTTAGCACCGGCTTTAAGCAAGTAGCTCCAGCTTCAGCTAACCGCTTGGGGCTACGGTCAGTCCAGCCTGAGACCAAGCTGACCTGGGCCTGAGTTAGGGAGCTGGCCTCCCAGGTGGGAAACCAGACATGCTGCCAAGCCAAGTCAAGTGGTTTTTAATGGATTCTTGTCACGTTGGGTGCCAAATGTAGAAGAAACCGTCTTATTAAATAAGAAACACAGAACCAATGCAAAGAAGAAAGCCAAGAGATCTGAGCTAAGAGCCTTACCCGTCTGCTGCAGCTAGCCTCTTCAGCAAAAGAGAGACCTACTTCCTGTGTGTTTGTCTTTATATAGACTTTCTGTTCTGCCTTCTCATTGGTTGTAAACCCAACCACATGACCGCCTCATCACTGCCTATCTGTACAGACCTCCAGGTCTTCTATGGTTGGTATTGAGATTAAAGGCATGTGTCTCCAATGCTGGCTGTATCCTTGAACACACAGAGATCTACCTAGCTCTGCCTACCAAGTGCTGGGATTAAAGGTGTGCACCACCACTGCCCAGCTTTTGCTATGGCTCTAATAGCTCTGACCCCCGGGTAACTGTATTTATTAACATACAAATAAAACCACATTTCAGTACAAATAAGATATCACCATAGAAGACTTAGTCACACTTCTTCCAGCAAGGCCACACCTGCTAATAGTGCTGTTGCCACTCCCTGTAGAGGGAAGTTTTCCTGTGTCCCGAAGCTGCTTGGTCCCAAGTAAACACCCAGAGGCTTATATTAATTACAAACTGTTTTGGTCTATTGCTCAGACTTATAGCTAACTAGCTCTTATGCTTAAATTAACCCATAATTTTTGTCTGTGTTTAGCCACGTGGTTTGGTTCCTTTACTCAGTCCAGCATTCTCATCTCACTTCCTCTGTGTCTGGCTGGCGACTCCGTCTCTGCCTTTCCTTCTCCCAGGATTATCCTAGTCTGGTCACCCTACCTATACTTCCTGCCTGACTATTGGCCAATCAGCATTTTATTAAGCCAATAGGAGTGACAAATCTTTACAGTGTACAAAAGCATTATCCCACAGCAACTCCCTGTGAGCTTATGGGGGCCATTTTCTTTCAAACCACCACAAAGTAGTACAGAGAGGTCTCGTATTCTTCACCTAGTTTCCCCAGCAGTAATGTCTTGCATAATATAATCCAGTATCAAAACCAGGGAACTAATATAAGTATACGTCCACAGACCTTATTCTTATCATTCCTTAGTTCTCTGTGTACTGTGTGTACTCAGTGTGTGTGTGTGTGTGTGTGTGTGTGTGTGTGTGTGTGTGTATGAATAAGGTCTACTAGGACTCCTTTAGATGCATGCTAGGCAGATGCTCTGCCGGGCCACACCTCCAGCTCTCCAGTCTAGGACTTTGTTCTGGCTGTCTTCTCTAAGTTCAGTGCTCTTCATTTTCTCTATTGGATGGAAAGAAAGGATGATGTGTCATGTGATACTTGCAATTCCAGTTTTTCACTGAGGATCTTAATGTAAAAACAAATTGAAGTAATAGTTGTTCTCAGGGAGTAGAGCTCCCTAGGAGAGTGTTGGACTATGATTGCCGTCTTTTTCTTCTCTGCTTTTAGGACCACAGAGTCATTTACTTTAACAAGGTCCTTTCGCCACCTGATCTTGTAGCTGGTTGAAGGATTTCCTGATTGTACTGCTTCATCGTGACTTCCAGAACAAAGCCATGGGGCCCATGCCCTAGTGTCTCTTCAGTCTCAGTATCGCTGAGCTGAAAGTTGACTGTTCTTACCTGGGGCTGCAAAACTTTTCCCTTTTTCAAGATGCTTCCATAACCCTGGAAGTTGTTTATGCACTTTGAGCCCTAGTGTCTTCATGAATAGGGTTGGGTTTAAGGTCCCTCATGGGGGCTGCAAGGATAACACCCATGTTAGCTCAATAAATATTAGATCCTGATATACCGTTACCTCCTCTTCCCTCCAGAATTTTCGCTTGTGACATCAGTAGATTCTCAGAATACGGTTTTCTTGGAATCAGGCTTCCAGCAGCTGTTGGCAGGGTGTGTGGAGTGAGGAGCAGCAGCTACTGCTTTGCCACTGAGGGAAGCTGTTTGTTTTTACTTTAGCGACCCATAGGGGACGACTTCTTGTCCTCCCTGTGAAAGGCAAACGGTCCATTTGTACCATTTGCCAACTTAGGAACCATGAAGAGATGTAAGTTTTCTCCTAGCTGGAAGGTCCTGAAGATGGCGGAGGTGAGGCCGGTCACGGGCTCTGGGAGGGAATTCCTGAGCAGAAGATTTAAAGGAGCAGGCATAGAGGAAGAAGGAAGCAGGTGTGGCGGAGGCCTCAGATGAGTGGTGGCACCCTGTACCTCTCAGATTCACAGCTTGGCACAAAGAAGGGAAGCCCCAGAGAGGCTCAGGACTGAGCTATGGTTCCCGCTCTCTGGCCTTCTACCCCTGGGTGAGCTTGGAAGCCATGTTCTTACCTATTCTTTCTGGAACAGAGAGAAGAAATGAGGCAGGGCAGCGAAGGAGGGTAAGAGGGTTAGCTATGGACTCTGGAGGCAGGCTGCTCAGGTTTAGATGCCCACCACCTACCAGTCATGGGACCTTAGGCACATAACTGGGTCTGTTGTACTGTTTTTCTCTTCTGTAAAGAGCAATAATGTTAGCATCTACATGAATTTACTGCTGAAGAATAATGGCCAGATGATAGTAAATTATACCCAGTAAGCATTAATATTGCTAATGAAGCACTTTAAAATTATTTCTTTTATTTTTGAGGTTATGTTATAATTCTGTCATTTCTCTCCCTGTAATTCCATCATCTCCTGGCTTCTGTGAACACCAGGCACACACATGGTACACAGACACACATTCAGACAAAACACCCATGCACATAAGATAGATAGATAGATAGATAGATAGATAGATAGATAGATAGATAGATAATTTTGAAGTATGTGTGTATAACCTGTGTGTGGTGTCATAGACCTTTAATCTCTACATTTGGGAGATAGAAGCAGGTGGATCTCTGTAAGTTTGAGGTCAGCCTGATCTACATAGCGAGTTCCAGGACAATTGGGGCTACACAGTGAGACCATTCTTTAAAAAAAATGTGTATCAGTGTGGATGCATATGTGTATACGTATGTGTAGAGGTCAGAGGTCAATTTAAGGTGTTGTTGCTGAAGCACCATCTGTGTGTGTGTGTGTGTGTGTGTGTGTGTGTGTGTGTGTGTGTGACATGGTCCCTCACTGGCCTGGAGTGTGCCAAGCTGGCTGGCCACAGACACCCAGGATATGCCTATCTACATCTCCTCTGAGCTGGTATCACCAGCATGTGCCATCACACCCAGCTTCTTGATGTGGGCTCTGGAGACTGATCCTCACGCTTGTGCAGTAGGTGCTTCACCAACTGAACTCCCTCCCTTTGTAGTTTGTTACCATGGACTCAAAGGCTCAAGAAAATGCCTCTTAAATTTTTCTTCTAAGTTTTAGAATCTAAAACATCCTCCATTCCTTATTTTCCTCAGGAGATTGACTTTGGGAAGACCTGGATGAGTGCTTGGCTTTTAGATTGTTCTGCATTTTGGATGCCCCCCATCCTACACATTTGCTTGGCTAGTAGATGTCTGTCCTGACTCCCGAATTCAGTTAGGGATGGATGTAGTTGTAGTTGAAGTTTTCCTGTGTCCCACCTGGCCTGTGGTCAGGACAAATCTCTCTCACCTGCCAGTCCTGTAGCCACTTGGACCCAAGTAAACACACAGAGGCTTATATTAATTAAACTATATGGCCTAATGGCTCAGGTTTCTTGCTAGCTAGATCTTACATCTTAAATTAACCCATTTCTCTAAATCTATACCTTGCCACGTGGCTTGTGGCTTACTGGTATCTTTACATCTTGCTTCTCATGGCAGCAGCTGGCAGCATCTCCTCACTCAGCCTTCCACTTCCCAGAATTCTCCTCTCTGCTTGTCCTGCCTATACTATACTTCCTGCCTGGCTACTGGCCAATCAGTGTTTTATTTATCAATCAATCAATCAGAGAAACACATTCACAGTATATAGAAAGACATCCCCAGCAGATGGATGGCCTGTTTGTCCTCAGTCCAATTTCACATCCCCTGGGAAATGACAGATGGCTCATCTTAGATTAGATATTAGCTTTCTATTGTTTTTTTTCTTCTTCAAGGTTTATTATGAATACAGTGCTTTGCCTGCAGGCCAGAAGAGGGCACCAGGTCTCATTATGGATGGTTGTGAGCTGCCATGTGGTTGCTGGGAACTGAACTCAGGACTTCTGCAAGAGCAGCCAGTGCTCTTAACCTCTGAGCCACCTCTCCAACCCCAGCTTTCTATTGTTGATGTAACACACCACCACAATTTAATTTTTAAATTACATTTATTTACGTATGTGTATATTTATTTATTTGTGTGTATATGCTCCTGTGTGTGCATGCAACGTTGCCCATGTGGAGTTCAGAGGACATTTTGTGTAAGTCGGTTCTCTTCCTTCATCCTGTAGGTCTGAGTGTCAAATTCAAGTCTTTGAGTTTGTCATCAATTGCCCTTACCCACTGATCCAAGCATCATGCTGGCCCCAAATCACTACAATTTAATGACTTAAGATAATGCAGCTGTATTTAGCCTTCAATATAGTAGAGGTCAACTTGGGCTAAAATCATGGCATCAGAAGTTGGAAATATGGTTCAGTAGTAGAGTCTTTACCTAGCAGATGCAAGGCCCAAAATTTAATCAGCAAACAGGCAAATAGTGCACTAATAACTGAACAAAAGAGAATCAGTGTCAGCAGGCCTGCTTGCTTTTGCAAGGTTCCAGAGAATCCAATCCAGAGGTCTTGGATACCTCTGCATCTAGGGCCACACAATTTTCTTCACTTATGACATTTTCCTCAGTATTGGACCCTATTGACCATTTTCCCTTCAGATTCCTCTGATTCCACAGTTTTGTATAGCTTACCCGTGCCCCAGCACACACACACACACACACACACACACACACACACACACACACACACACACACATAGTTACTTGTATTCTTTATTTTCTCCACAAAAATAAAAACAAGTAGTGCACTGTATTTAACAATTGGCTCCTGGTGAGAAGGATGCCCTGAGTGTCTACCCCTACCCTGGGTCAGTTAGTTTAAAGCTACCAACAAAATTTCAACTGGTTTTCAAACTTCCTGAGAGAGTGGGTAGAGCTCATGTCTAGCATGCTCAAGGCCCTAGGCTTAATCCCCAGCACCCCAGCACCCCCCAACCTCCAAAGCTAAACTTCTGACTGTATAACCACTGTTCCAACACATCACTACCTTTCATCCCATTCAATTCTGCCCTCTTTGGAGCTGCCCAGCCCGAGGGCAGATGACTTTCATTGACCTGGTTCACTGTTTCCACAGGGCCTGTACCAGCTCACCATGGACATAATCGTAATGATTCGAGTATGTAAGATGTTCCGCCAAGGCCTCAGGGGATTCCGGGAGTATCAGATCACCGAGCCTGTTCAAAGGAAGCAACCTATCTTCTCCTTTTGGGATGTAAGTAGCCCAGCTAAACCGGGCTGCTGGGATTTGATGTGCACAGCACAAAGCCATCTGTAGGAGAAGACGGGAAAACAGATGTGTAAAATCCAACCACTGCCTCTCTTCATCCCAGCCTGCCACTGGAGAGACGACATCATTGAGCAAGTGGGCCGCCCAAGTCTGAACCCTGAATTAGATGCCTTTCGTGGCCTTGTGGTAGGCGATGCTGGCTAGGGCAGCCTGCTGATGCAGGACAGTAGCAGGACCCACTGCCCTGAGTTTAGGGCAGAACAGAGAGTAGGGAGAAAGGGACGCCCCTGTCCAGATTTTCCTTCCAAGTCTGTGGCTCCTCCCCCTTGTGGAAGTAGAAGCCAGTAGTGTTCAGCTCACACACATCCCTCAGGTGACATGAAACTCCAGGGGTGAGGGAGGCATGGTGTGCTTTCCAACTGTTATCAGGGGCTGGAGAGATGGCTCAGCGGTTAAGAGCACTGACTGCTCTTCCGGAGGAATTGCCAGCACCCACATAGCAGCTCACATCTGTCTGTAATTCCTGTTGCAGGGGATCTTCCACCCTCACACAGACATACACGCAAGCAAAACACCAATTCACATTAAAAAAAAAAAAGTTCTGACAGTAATCACAAGAGCCTGATGGAATTAGGGGGCCACAACAGAAGCAGGATTGTCCTGAGTGTTTTGAGGTGTGTACCAAGGGAAGGGGACATTTTTGGGGATCCTGTTTGCCATGCTGACGCCATTTTCATGATAAAGAAGGTCTCAGCTTAAAATATCTTATAACAGTAAATCATGAGCTCTTTTTGTCTAAGAAGCAGTGGTTGGTCGGCCACTCTCTTATGTGTGTATTGCTGTGAGAAGATACAATGACCAAAGCAACTTACAGAAGAGTTTGTTTGGGGCTTTCAGTTTCAGAGGGTTAGAGTTCATCGCCATCCTGGCAGGGAGCATGGCAGCAGGCAGGCAGGCATGGTGCTGGAGCAGTAGCTGAGAGCTCATATCTGATCCACAAGTAGGACATGGAATCAGAGCACTGGAAATCACAGGGGTCCTTTGGAAATCGCAGGGGTCCTTTTGAAACTTCAAATTCCACCCCCGATGACACACCTCCTCCAACAAGGCCACACCTCCTAATCCTTCCCAAACAGTTCCACCAGCCGAGGACCAAGTATTCCAACCTTTGGGTCTATGGGAGACGTTCTCATTACAGCCACCACAGTCACCATTCTGACAGTTTGTCCCATTCTCCCAAAGGTGTCTTCATTGGGACTTAGTGTCCCATTCCCCAAAAGGTGTCTTCATTGGTTCTTAGTGTGTCATTCCCCCAAAGGTGTCTTCATTGGGACTTACTGTGTCATTCTCCCAAAGGTGTCTTCATTGGGACTTAGTGTCCCATTCCCCCAAAGGTGTCTTCATTGGGACTTAGTGTGTCTCTACCCCACTCCAGGTACAGTATTTCTCCAGTTCAGTATGTTCAGAAAATGTTCAGCCATGCCCATTTTCCTCTTGGGCCATGAGTAATTAGACCCAAACATCTGCCTTCTGCATCTAATGTCTTATTCCAAGAAATTTTCCCGAATGATTTCTGAAGGATGGAGGGTGAGAGAGGGACAGTGGGGGGATAGGAGTGGACTTCTGCCTTTTTTTAAGACAATAATCTAATTATTAAGTCAAGCTATAGTAGGAGCTGGAGCCTACAGGCTGGCTGGAGAAGCAGGGCACCTCCTCCTAAAGACATTCCAGTGGATTTATCCTCTGGCGGTGCTGGTCAAACTCAATAGGTCTTCAGCGCTGTCACCAGCCATGAGATAAGGGAGAGCTAGGATCAAACTGTAACCTGTGGAACTCAACTTCATTTTCAAGAAGGACATTCTGCTTCTCAGGGTGGCAACAGGAAAGAGTAGGGCTGACGTGTGGGCGACAGGGAACAGAAGACTCCGAGTGAGGGATGAAGTCAGGAGAGTGTGACATCAGACCTCACCACAGTGCCCAATCAGAGTGACCTCCAGGAGAGAAGAGACCTTCAATGGCAGTAGAGGAGCCACATGGCCATTGACTGAAGAGCTGGGCTGGAATACAGGGCCAGGTGGGGAGAGCCAGGGGCCAGTTTTCCATGGAGTATGGAATCTGTATTTCTGAGCTCCCTCTCTTCCTTTGTGGGCTTCCCTGAGGAGCACCACTTGAGTTGAGGAATGAGTTTATTTAGGCTTCTAGAAGCATACATAGGAGCACAGGTCACCTCTAAACAGCCACATTGCTGAAAAGCTTCACCCCAGCACGGATGACAATTCACCCCAGCACGGATGACAACTCCCCCAAAGCTGGACAGGTGGAGCCCCCCCCACCTTGAGTTACCCTCCACAATCTCTAGCACCCTGGAGAGCATGTGCAGCTGGAACAGAATGCTTTCAGCTGGTGTGAAGTACAGGCAGGGAGCTGAAATCTCAGGTGAGGGTCTAATGCCGTCCCCCCACCACCATGAGGGACACCACAGGCCATCCAAAGGTCTCTGGGGAGTAGTCCCAGCTGCTCTCATGGAGGTGAAAATGGCTGACATGCTTGGAGGACAACATTTCACAGCAGGCAAGAGATCCAAGTAGGCTCCAGGGAATCATTTGAGGTGTTCTCTGGAGAATGGGTTCCTTGGTTTGGCCACTTTTCTTCTTCTGTGTTGCCTCTTCCTATGTGTTCTCTTCCCTTTTGCAACCTTTCTTCATCTGGCAGGAGACTAGGTTGGCTAGTTCACCCGTGAGAGCTCTTGTCCTCTTCCTGGTCATGTTCTGGCTTGACCTCTTCCTTCCTTCCTTCCTTCCTTCCTTCCTTCCTTCCTCCCTCCCTCCCTCCCTCCCTCCCTCCCTCCCTCCCTTCCTTCCTCCCTTCCCTCCCCTTCCCTTCCCTCCTCCCCTCCCCTTCCCTCCTTCCCTCCCTCCCTCCCTCCCTCTTTCTTCCTTTCTTCCTTCCTTCCTTCCTTCCTTCCTTCCTTCCTTCCTTCCTTCCTTCCTTCCTTTCTTCCCTCCCTCCCTCCCTCCCTCCTTTCTTTCTTTCTTTTTCTTTCTTTCTTCTCTCTTTCTTTTTCGATACAGGGTTTCTTTGTGTAGCCTTGGCCCTGGATCTCCCTCTGTAGACCAGGCTGACCTCGAACTCACAGAGATCTGCCGCCTCTGCCTCCCAAGCCACTGCCTGGCTGGCCACTTACTTTCTGTGTGGCCAGTTCTTAGGCAAATTCTTCCAGTCTGGGACTTGATAAAAGCAGTTTTGTCCTATTGTCTAAATGGAGTGTTAGAAGGAGGAAGTACCGTGTTTGAGTTCCTAGAGAAACTTAACAAAGCTTGACTTCACTGGCCCCTCCTTATCTCCCTCCCACCACTCTGTGCTATCCAGTCTGTTCCAGTCTGTTCCCTCTTCCTTTTCTCCCTGATTCTTGTTTTTCCCAATTGCCATTTCCTCCTTTCTACCCTGTCCTTCCCTCCACCCTCACAATACCTTGTTGATGCTGCCATAGGGCTGAGTACAGGGTTTGGGGACAGAGATAACAAAAGGTTTCCCATGGCTGCAGTGGCCCAGGTAGACAGAGGGTTTCCAAAGCAGAACTCCAAGGGCAGTTTTACTAATTCTCTGTCCTCTGCCTCCTTTCTTTCAGAAAAGGAAGCAGTGTCGGATCACATTTGATACCATGGACTTTGCTGCAGAGGAGGTGTGTGGGCTGCTGACTTTTCCCTGTGTGGGGGTCGGGGGGGGGTCTGGAGGTGTGTGGGGTGCTTACTTTTCCCTGTGTTGGGGTCGGGGTGGGTCTGGAGGTGTGTGGGGTGCGGACTTTTCCCTGTGTGGGGGTCGGGGTGGGTCTGCTCTTCTGTCTGTTTCAGGGTGGAAGAAGCCCTACACAAAACTGGTTTTAGTTCAGGTCCGCCCACACTCGTGGCACTTTGAAGTAGCCATTCCATTTCTGGTCATAGCGATCCTGTCTCCTGGCCCTAGCCCACCAACTGTTACCACTGTTTAGATGAGGAGGGCCAATCCGGGGGAGTTTCTGGGTTCGGACTCATGGGAAATCAGCAGAAAGCAAAACTGAGGACGTGATAGGCCCGGACAGAGGAGAATAAAACCAGGTGGTGGGAAGAATGGCCTGTTGGTGAATTCTGGTTTGCCCTGAGCTCTCTGAGGGATTCTGACATAAATGTCCCCCTCCTGTGTTAGAAGTCCTTCAAGTGGCAGTCCCACTGTGACAAGAGAAGGTCTTAATATCTGTGTGGGTCTTTGGGCTGTGTGATGTGGTCTCTGGGCTCAAGAATCATTATTACCCTCTTTTTTTTTTTTTTTTTTTTTAGACAGAATTTCTCTGTTTAGCCCTGGCTGTCCTGGAACTCACTTTATAGACCAGGCTGGCCTCGAACTCACAGAGATTTGCCTATCTCTGCCTCCCAAGTGCTGGGATTGAAGGCATGCATCACCATGCCTGATATCTTCCTCTCTTCTAACCTTCAAATCCTGGATATTAAATAAAAATTGGATATCCAATTTTAAATGTGAAGGAGCCTGTCTGATTGTAGGAACCAGTCACATTCTCAGTGGCTCAGACCTGACTTGACCTAGGTCTGTAGTAGCCATTTGGGCTAGTCTCTGAGGAAAGAGGGGGAGCAGAACTTTCTAACTGGTGCTGGAGCTACCTGTGCCCATCCCATGCTCCACCCCCACCCCTTTGGAGGTGTGGGTCCTGGTACTTGGCCCTCCTGGACAGTCCAATTTCTCATGCCCCCTCCTTGGTGAAACATAGTAAGGAAGTCTTCTAAATTCTGTGTTCCTTCAGTTTTTCAGATGAGTCGATGCCTGATGCTAGCCATGGAAGGGTTACCAAAATTTTGCCCCGATTCATTCAGGGCAAACCAGGGACCCTCTCTAAACACAACAGAACTCTAGAACTGAGGGACATTCTGTGCACAGGAGTCAAGAAAAGGAAGAGGGCTTCCGAAGGAATATCCTCAGTGGCTGCCATAGCCTATAGCTAGTGAGTCAGGTCTTATTGGTCCCAAACAGAAGAATGTGTTAGCCGAGCCAAGGACAACTCTCCCCGAGTTACGTGTTCGTGCTGGGGACCACGAGGTCCTGGAGCAGGGATAACCACATACCCTGCCTTGGAAGGTGGCAGAGCTATTGATTTTCTGAGTTTCTTCACCAAATGGGAACAATTCTTGGGCTGGATGAAGATGCAGTGAGCTGGGTATGTAGACGCTCACTCTGATGCTCGGCACACCGCCCTCAGTCCATGTTAACCACTACTGTGTGTGGAACAGAAACCATACAAGCAAGAATATGGAGAGTTGCTAGCTAGAATCCTCTGGCTGTGTCTCCCCAGGGTCACCTCCCTCCCAGGGCCATTCATATCACACAGAAGCAGCCGTCCTGGAGGACAGATCAGGAGATCCAAGCCCTCTGCAATGTTCTCCAGGTTCTAGATTGCTACCGCAACTATGCAGAGGCCCTGCAGCTGCTCCTGGCCAAGGTCATGCGCTTTGAAAGGTCAGTTGAGAGACGCACAGCCCCTGGCTCCCGGACTAGGGTGGGACTAGGCAGGAGGACCCCGGATGGAAAAGACATGGCAGGTCACCTGAGTGCTTGTTGGTGAGGGCAGCAGCCTAGCTTAGTCACTTTCTGAGAGTCCTCCAGTCACAGTCATGGAATCTGAAACGATCTAACAGGGGTTCTGAACTGAGCTAGTCCAACTTACACACCTGTCAGATGCAGAAATGAGGGTCAGAGAGGGAGAACACTCACCCTAGTCACTGTGTCTTAGTCCATTTTCTGTGACTAGTAATGTACTAGTTATACACAAAATAGACTTTTGGCTTACAGTCTGGGTCAAGGGCAAGGACCCACGTCTGGTGATGACCTTCTTCCTGGCAGAGCCCCAAGCATCATATGGTGAAAGTCAGGGAGCCTATATAATATCCTTCGGTTTTTCTTCTTAAGAAGCTACCAGCAGCCAGGTGGTGGTGGTGCCTTTAATCCCAGCACTTGGGAGGCAGAGGCAGGCGGATCTCTGTGAGTTTGAGGCCATCGGCCCAGTTTTATCTAATCCTAATGACTTCCTAAGGGCCTGGGATTAAGTTTCCACTCTCAATACCTTACAATGGACCACAAACTCCAGCTAGAGTTTCCAAGGGACAAATTATATTCAAATCAAGCACACACACACACACACACACACACACACACACACACACACACACACGGTAGATAAATGAATAAATGTAATGAAAACATAAGGTGAAGAATGACCAAAGCAGGTGGTGGTGACACACACTTTGATCCCAGCACTCCAGAGGCAGAGGCAGGTAGATCTCTGTGAGTTCGAGGTCAGCCTGGTCTACAGAGTGAGTTCTAGGATAGCCACGGCTGTTACACAGAGAAACCCTGTCTCGAAAAACCAAACCAAACAGACAAACAAA
The DNA here is from genome assembly GCF_049852395.1 of Peromyscus maniculatus bairdii. Classification (NCBI taxonomy): domain Eukaryota; kingdom Metazoa; phylum Chordata; class Mammalia; order Rodentia; family Cricetidae; genus Peromyscus; species Peromyscus maniculatus. The sequence goes on from NC_134855.1 coordinate 135,833,257, forward strand.
CAAAACAAAATGAATAACCAAGGGAGACACCCTCTGGCCTCCATACGCATATCCATGTGTAGCTATTCCCACACCCACATGTGCACAAGCAAACAAGTATCTACACACACGCAAGAAAACATACTACATTTCACGTAATGTTCAAGTTGCAGATTTTCCAAAGAAATATATTTATCACATCTTTAATTACAAGTGTTGACCTCCCGCTGGGTCCTGTTTTTCAGTGCCTGAATGAAGATCTACTCATATTGCATAGCCTAGATGTAGGGGGGGGGGGGTAAAGTTTTTTTTTTTCCTTTTTTTTTTTTTTTTTCTTGTTTTGGTTTTTCAAGACAGGGTTTCTTTGTGTAGCCCTGGCTGTCCTAGAACCCAGACTGTCCTCAAACTGATAGCGATCCATCTGCCTCTGCATCCCAAGTGCTGGGATTAAAGGCTTGTGCCACCACCGCTCTGCTAATTTTACTATTTTTAAAGGTGTGTTTTATTTTCAGTTGTGTGTGTGCTCGGGCTCTCATGGAGGTCAGAGACTTCAGATCCCCTAGAACTAGAGGTTCCTTGGGCATGGTGGCTTGGTGGCCAGTCTCATAAGAAGGACGGTACTAGAATAGGTAAGGGCTGGTGTGATGGCTCCGTGAGTCAAGTGTTTGCCTCCAAGCCTGACCACCCAAGGTCCATCCCTTGGACCCACGCGGTGAAGGGAGAGGCAACCCCTGTGAGTCGCGCTCTGGCCTTCACACAAGCACACACTAATGCAACAATCACAAAATCACTTCAAAGAGGAGGTAGACTTGACAAAAGACATGTCGACCAGGGCATTCCAGGCAGAGAGAACCGTTTGCTTTGTTCAAGTCCAGGGGAGAAGAGCAGTTCACTCTTTTCTGTAAAGAGTCCATCTTAAAAGAACAAGAAGGAGAGTGAGGAGACAAGGGAGGAAGAAAAGAAAGGCAAGCTGGCTGAGTGGTATCATGAGGGAAGAAAGAAAATGATAGAGCAAGCGGATAACACCACAGCTGCCCAGTGTGACTCCAAGCAAGCCACATAACCTTCTGATCCTGGAATTTTCATTAGTGAAGTGGTGATAATGGTGATTGTATTAAGAATAGAGAGATTTGGGGGGAGATTAAGCAAAGTGAGGATCATTTATAACCTCCTGCTAAGCGCTAGTCATTCCTGGGACCAGGAATTAGCGCTTTAGACAGAAGTCTTCAGCTATAAAGAAAACCCAGCCTTGAGGCTCATCTGAAAAGTCAGTCTCAGTTAGATTTAGCAGGTCAGTACAAGCTGGCCTGTGTCTGCCCTGTTAATCTTCTCTTGTGGGGAGTGAACGTGGGGCCTTGCACTCTTCCTTTGAAGAACACCCCCAGCCCTTTTTCATATTTTTTGTTTTGAGACAGGGTCTTACTAAGTTGTCTTGGCTGGCTTTAAACTTACTCTGTAGCCCGGACAAGCCCTGACCGAACTGGAGATCTTCTTGCCTCAGCCTCTTGGTAGTTGGCAGGACAGGCCGGTGTCCCCAGGCCCAGCCTCCCTCCCTGTAATGCTAAGATGTCATAGCTCCTAATGCCCTTCAGTCTGACTCAAGAGGGAAAGAGCATCTCTTGGGTCAGGCTTGGGATTTTTCCTTCTTTCTTTCCTCCTTTATTTCATTCCAGTGGATTGGCTTTGCCTAGAATCATCAGTGGGTCTGGGTTTAAGAACTGCTAACAAGGGCTGGGTGGCGGCGGCGCACACCTTTGATCCCAGCACTCAGGAGGCAGAGGCAGGCAGATTTCTGTGAGTTCAAGGCCAGCCTGGCCTACAGAGCAAGTTCCAGGACAGGATCCAAAGCTACACAGAGCTTTTGACTCAAAAAAAAAAAAAAAAAAAAAAAAAAGAGAGAGAGAGAGAGAGAGAGAGAGAGAGCCCTGCTAACAAATCCTATTTGCACTAGGCTTGGGTGTCTGTGCCCTAAGTTGGGTAGAGAGCAGCTAGAGAGGTGATGCCTCTTTCTCTCTCTCCTTACATTGGGAAGGGCACGCACAGCACCTGTGTGGAGGTCGGGGACAACTTGAGGGAAGGAGTTCTCTCTTTCCACCACATGGGTCCTTCCTTGATAACAAGCTGGAGTTATCAGGTTTGGCATCTAGCACTTCCACCTGCCCACAGTTCCGCCAACCCCTTTATCTGTCTCTTCCTAGGCACGTCACCCATAGTTCACAGATAAGAGAAACTGAGGTTCAAAGAGGAGATGACCTGCTCAGAGTCACACAGCCAAGTGCAGAACCAGGGATTCGGGTCCTGGTGTGACTCTAAAGCCAGTGCTCACCACTGTTCAGTCTCTCCCACGTCTGCTGTGCTGGGCACCCCTAGTCTTTCATCACGTGCTCCCGGGAGCACTCACAGATGCTAAGCTTAACCAACAGTGAGGCAAACCGAAGCAGCTGCTGCTTCCAGGATACCTCAGCGTAACTGAGGCAGGAGACTGGCTAGGTTTGAGTGACAGGCAGGGGCTGGGCCATTCTGAAGTCTCTTCTACCCCAAGGTTGTGTGTGCCTTCATGTCCCAGAGCACACGGCACTGAGTCTGGGGCACTTCTTAGTTAGGAGTCAAACCTTTCCCAGGTTTGGTCGCCGGCGTGTGATCGTGAAGAAGGGGCAGAGAGGCAACAGTTTTTACTTCATCTACCTGGGCACGGTTGCCGTGACCGAGGATGAAGACGGGAGCAGCGCCTTCCTCGACCCTCACCCAACACTGCTGCGCAAGGGTGGCTGCTTCGGGGTGAGTCCGGGGAAGGGCCTCACCTCCTGGGCTGGGGTTGGGGTGTGACGGGACTCCTGCTCCAACCCTCATCCTCCGTGCAAGCCCACGTGCGCCCCAGGGCCCCTACCTGTCAAACGCTGATGAGCTGGACCACGCAATGTCCAAAGCTGACCTCTTCACCTCATACTTGAGGAGTCTAGGCCCTGTTTTGCCCCATTGACACAGGGAAGCCATAGACTCCACAGAGAGGCCTTTCCAGCTCTTTCCTCGTCCTCGGGCCTGTAGCAGACCTCTTTTCCACAAACAACAGATAAAGGGAACGTGCAGTGGTAGGGTGGGGGTGAGTGGGAGTATGGAGGGGGCCGCGGTGGGGAGATGGGTACAGGACTGGGTGTGGCCTCACTTGCCCTTGTCCCTGTTCACCCACCAGGAAATGGGTCTTCTGAGCACTGCAGTCAGGAGAGCCACAGTGGTCTGCATGGAGGAAACAGAGTTCCTGGTTGTCGACCGGGAGGATTTCGTTGCAAATAAGCTGGACGATGAAGTTCAGAAGGAAACTCGCTATCGGTACAATTTTTTTAGGTAACTCCACCTCATTCGAGATCTTTCCTCTTCCTTGTGTTTGGCTGTGCCCTTGGTTGGAAACATGCTGGCGGTTGCTGTTGGCCTGAGGTTCTCTCAGACACCCACTTCCACCCAACTTCTCCATCCAGCCAAGTCCAAGTATGCCTTCGGATCTCAGCTGAGCTCTCTTCCTGTGGAAGAATAGAACACAAGAGTAGCTAACACACGCTGAGCACTTGCCGGGCCAGGCAGGGTGCTAGTGCTTTGTACTTGTTTCCCATCTAGTCTCCTCATGTCCAGTCCTGTGAGGTTGCTCCTTTTATTTTCCTCAGTGTGTAGATGAGAGTATCGGGACTCAGGCTGATGACATGTCTAATTTAAATTAGCAGGGTCTCAACATCCAGTTTCACTAAGGTACCCCCTCAGTTGTCACCCCAGATAGACAGGGTGCCCCATCTACCATTCTGTTGCATCCCGTGTCCCTTACAAACGCTACCCACCCTGTGATTCTCCACTGTGTGGTCATTCCGTCATAGTGTGCGTGCCATGGCCGACAGCAGTGTGCCAGCAGGGACCAGATTTGGCCGCCATTGTAATCTTCCTGCTGTCAGAGTGCTAAGCATACATGATGTTCATCAAATGAATGTTAACTGATGAAGCTGTGCTGGATGGAGGGGTCCAGCCGCTGCTGTGGCTGGGTCTGGAGATAGCATCGCTGAGCGGGTGGAGCCTGGAAAGGCGGGGGAGTCTGGGAAGAGCGCAAACTGCGGGGAAATGGGTCAGACACCCGACCTCAGCTCTTAGGCTTATTAAAAGGAAAATTCCATGGATAATTAAATTTAGTGGCGCTTATTTGAACAGAGGGAAGCAAAGCAAAATAAAAAAATATAGTTCTCAGAACCAAAGCAAATTCTGAGCATTCCAACTAGGAACATGATCTGATGCAATATGAGCTATGAAAGAGAACTGGATTACTAAGGCCTAGTTAGCAGTGTGTTATAGTTTAGTTGTCTGTGGTTTAGCAGCTCCCTGTTCAGGAGCTTTACAAGCCACAGCTTATATCAGTTTGTTCTGGGCCCAGGACATGGGCCCAACTCAAATTCACACCCTCGGGTTCTAAGGTAACTCGAGGTAGAGCTTCAAATCTTGAGGGTTTTTTTATTTTGGTTTTTTTGTTTTTTGGTTTTTCGAGACAGGGTTTCTCTGTGTAGCTTTGCACCTTCCCTGGATCTCACTCTGTAGACCAGGCTGGCCTCAAACTCACAAAGATCTGCCTGCCTCTGCCTCCTGAGTACTGGGATTAAAGGCATGCACCACCACCGCCCGGCTCCAAATCTTGGGTTTTAGTCTCTTGCTTCACAAAATGAGGATGATGAGAAGGGATGAAGTGACGGGGGGAGGGCCCAGTGCATGGCACACAGTAGGTGCTATGCTCTTCTGGGCATGCTCCTCCTCCTCCTTTCTAGATACCCTTCTGAGGTCAGGGTGTGGACCCTGTTCCCATGTGATGCTCAGAAGTGAACTCAGTGTGTCTGATGCATGAGCCAACTTGAGTTAACTAGCTCAGTCACCCTGAGTCCATGTTAGAACTGAGAGAAACACATCATTGTTAGCAGCCCCGTGAAGCCACCAAACAGAGAGAGGCAGCTTGTGAGTCATGGTGTGTGAGGTCAGGGAAGAGGTGGCTGCTTTGTAGTGAGCCTTTAAACAATTCCAAGACTCCAGACATCTCGCCTCTCCCCAGGCTCTGAGCTAAATGTTCAAAGCTTACTGGCCAGAGGCAGCTAGAGATTTGTGAAAGCTCCAGGACCAAAAGTCAGGGCAGGACCCTTTGGCTGGGAACCAAGCAGCCAGTGTGCGGAAGCAAGCAACCACCTGAGCTCATCTTCTTTTCTATGGGAAGAGCTTGTGAGCCAGAGTCGTAGGGTGTAGCAGAACTGGAGTCAGAAAGAAGATTCCCCGATGGCGGAGCAGCAACAGGAAGAGGACCACTCAGCTGAAGAGGAAGGCTTGAGGAAACGCAGGATGCTGACCACAGACTGGGGGGAGGTGACTGCAGGTGGTGGGGTGAACTCTCCCACCCCAGGCATTTTCTCAAGAGTCAAAGAACAAGGCCCCTTTCTGGAACCTTCTAATACTGGGTGATAAATTCTAATAGGCTTCCCTCTTCCCCCAGGAAGTTGGATCTGTTCCAGTCTTGGTCTGATGAGAAACTCAAGCAGATAGTAGCTTTGGGGAGGCTGGAGAAGTTCTCACATGGACAGCTGGTGGCAAAAGACTTTGTGGAGTCGTCATTTGTCACATTTATCTGCAAGGTGAGAGTCTGAGCAGGGAGCGACGCTGGGAAGAGCAGGTCCAGCTTAAAGCCAGGCAGACATGATCTGAGCCAGTTCTACAACAGATGCAGCCCATGTACTTTTCTGACCTTCCACACACCAACTTAAGGTCTACAAAGCAGGGCATGCTTGCCTCAGAGGGCTGATGGGAGCTTTGGGGTACACAGTGCAACACTATTGTTGGGGGTATGGATGGGAATGCATATCAAATGTTGGAAACTATGTGCAGGACCTAACTCTCTATGGACTACATCTTTCTTTACATACATTTCTATATTCAGATTTATAAGTTAGGCCCAGTAAGAGATTAAGTTATCATAAAATAGAACTGTTATATACCGAAATACTATGTCCTCACCCTTTTTGTGATGATGTAAGAGGAAATATAAAGAAACAATTTATAGCCTTTCTTTGGAATATTTGTATCACAAAATCACAATTTTTGTGTTTTGGGCCACTGTTAAGTAAAATAAAGTTACTTGACCATAGCACTATGGTTCTACAACAGCTGAGCTGACAACAGAGAGCTATAAAATACCTCACAAGTAGGTAGCACATACAGCATGGATACGTTGGTCGTGGTTCGTGTCCCAGGCAGACAGTAGGCTGACTACTCAGAAGGGTGCACAACTTCAAGCCTACAGTTTGTGCATTTCTGAAACCTTCCACTTGATATTCTTAGTCTGGTAGACTATGGGTGACCATAGCTAAATTCTTGTTTGTTTCACACGTTGTGTCTTTTTGGTCTCACAGTAACCTCCCAAAGATGAGTAGGGCCCTCATTCTCATTTAACAGAAAAGTAAACTGAGGCACAAGACTATGAAATAAATGTCTGTTCAAGGTCACAGAGTTGGGGTGTGGGTGTGGGGTGGGGGCAAGTTTCACTTTGGGTCTGACTCCAAAGCCCTTCCAGAACTGGGATTGGAGTTGACGTGCTGGTTCCTTGTACTGTAAGTCACCAAAGAGATTTGGTGTGTTTTTGTCAAGGTTGTGTTGGTCCAGGATGTGAATGGAGACAGTGTTGGAGAAGACGTTTTCTCTGTCTCCTCCACTGGGTCTGGCGCAGAGTCAAAGTTGTCAACGCCAAGTGCCAAGTGATAGGTATACGTGAGTGATCTCCAAGGACTAGGAAGGGGAAGCTGCAAGGCTGGAGGCTTTAAAGAAGCCTCCTGAAGGAGGTGAGAGGAAGATGAACCTCAAGTATGGAACCCATAGATCAAAGGAATGCACAAGATTGACATGCCCCGGAGCTGGCCTGTATGGGCTGGCCCGAGCTGAGGGTTGCATTTTCAGGTACTTTATGAGTTGGTAACACAATACTTATTTTTTGCTTAATTGTTTTGTTAACAATAACTGCATCTGTAGACGTCTTACAGTACTTGCATAGGAGACTGAGGGCAACAGCTGCAGCTCTCTGGGACTCATGCAGCTCCTGCAAGCTGCTCCAGAACTCTCAAGTCAAAAGCAGAGCTGAAAACTGATCTGGTTCATTTTGTGGAATCGCAGCACAAAGCCTCTTCCTGGCCAAGCCTTGATCCACCGCTGAAGATACTAACCGAGAGCGTCAGTGTGCCGCAGTCCCACAGCATGAAACAAATGCATTTGTCCTCACCCAGGAGGAAACCGAAGTGCATAGTGTCACTGCAGAACGGGGGACCAAGGACAGGGCTTATCTGTGGGAGGTTCCGCCCTGTGACCTATCTTGCACGGACTTTGGAACAGTAATGACACTGGTGATTATACAGTAAAAGGTCACCTCGGTGGGCAACAGAAAATTAAGACGGGGCTGGCCATGGCGGCGCACACCTTTAATCTTAAGAGGAGCTTGCTGCTAAGCCTGATGAGCTGAGTTCAGTCCTTGGAATTCACACAGCGGAAGGAGAGAACCAGCTCCTGAACGTTGTTCTTTGACCTCCACAGCCGTGCTGTGGCGTGTGGCCCTCTATTATCTGAGTCACTGAGGAATTCACGACCCTTGCCAAGCCAGTGTGAGAGCTGCAAGAAGTCTCAGTTTACCGCACGTCCTTCATGTGAGGCTGAGAGGGGTCAGAGACAGATGGCGGATGAGCCTTGATTATACTCAGTAGGGAGATGCTGCCTCTGGCTTCCCTTGTCAAATCCTGTCTGGTCTGGTGAGGATGGATCAGTGCGGAGTTCCGACGGCACCACCAAAATGGCTGAGAATTGGTGGGCTATGTGCAATTTCAACAGTGTGCATAGTTGATTCTGCAAATTGGTCTTGGCACACCCTGCTTTTACTGTGCTGAGGACTGAACCTGGGGCCCTTCGCAAGAGTAGGCAAGGGATTTATCACTGAGATACATCCCCACCCCTTTTTAAAGGATAGTTTTTATTAGTTGTACATTTTCATATATCCACCATTGTTTTATTTTGGCGACAGGGTCTCCCTCTGTAGCCCAAGGTGGCCTTGAACTCTTCATCCTCCTGTCTCTAACTCTCCAGTGCTGGCCTGAAGGTAGCATTTATGTACATGAACATGTAAATGTCAATGTGTATTTTCCCTGTTGTTAAGCTTAGCAGTGCCACTAGGGGGAGTGTTGTTCTTCAGGGGCCAGGCCCACAGGGAAGAATTTAGTCTGACCAACTTGGAGCAAAAAGGGATTTATCACAGGCTGTTAAGTAGGTAGTGAATAAGTGGAGGGATGGGGGAGCGTGGGAACCTGCAGAAACAGATCCTGAACTGCAAATACCTGACCCTCAGGCCAAAGAGGAAGCCACTCCCCAGCCAGTGCAGGAGTAATCAAGTGGATAACCGGCACCTCCCAGAACCAGCCTCATTAAGTGCATGGATCAATGGGACCCAAAGAGCCCCAGGACCTTTGCTCCAAGGAGCTGAAATTGAAGTGGCTAGTTCCAGTCTCTACACATTCAAAAGGGACTCTGCCTTATGCTCTGGAGCACTGAGATTAGAGGACTGGGCATGAACACCACCATTGCCAGCTGGGATGCCTTTTGTTGTTTTCATCTGTAAAATGGGACCATTGACTTCGTAAAGCCTTGTGATAAGAACTAGTTTAATAATTAGAATCTTTTTTTAAAAAATGTAGACTAGAGAGAGGCTTAAGTAGTTAAGAGCATGTACTGCTTTTGCAAAGGACCTGTGAGGGCTTCCAGTGCCCACGTAAGGTGGCTCACAGCCACCTGTAACTCCAGCTCCAGAGGATCTGATACACTCTTCTAGCCTCAGTTGGCAGCTGCATTCACACACACACACACACACACACACACACACACACACACACACACACACACAAACACCTACCTCCACATAATGTGCCTGTGTGTGCATTAAAAATAGTAAGATAAATTTTTTAAAAAATAACTTTTTAAGCACATGCTTCCTTGGTTTATGTTCATCCACCAATCCATGGCTTCTAAAGGTGGTGTCGCCTGGTCAGCACCCACATTCGGGAGCTCATGAGAAACACAAATTCTGCCAGCCACAGTGGCAGCTTGATGTAATCCCACCACTGGGACGGAGACCAGGAGTTCAGGGTCATCTTTAACTACCTGGGGAGTTTGAGGTCAGCATGAGCTATAAGACATTGCTTCAAAAAAAAAAAAAAAAAAAAGTCCAGAAAAGAACAAAGCAGTGTCATCCAGGTGCGGTGGTGTGTGCCTGGATTCTTGCAACCCAAGCACTTGGGATACTGAGGCAGGAGAATTGCTTCAAAACTGAGGCCAGCCGGGGCTATAGAGTTTCAGGACAGCCTCCTTGTGTAGGACAGTCTATGGGTCTTATCAACTATTTGGTGACCTGTATCCAATTATAACTGTACTAGCCTAGAACCTCCCTGTCCCACCTATGCCTCCCCCCCGCCCCCGCCCCCAGCCAGAAATGAGGTCTGGGTTTTGTCTCTACAGCTTTGTCTTTTCTAGAATGCCATAGGTCGGGATCCTGGAGTGCATTGCCTTTCAGATTTGACTTTTACTTAGAAGTTTATATTTAAGAAATTTTTGTCTCTTGAATTGATTTCTTTTTAGTGTTGAATAATATTTTATTGTCAAGATGCACCATAATTATTTATATGTATATAATGTATATATATGAAAATTATATATATTGTATATATGTACAATTATATATAATAATAAATAATAATGTATATATATATGAAAATTCTCAAGTCTCCCACCCCAGCTATTAAATCCAAAAGTCCAAGAAGGAAGGCTGGTAATTGACAAAGCGAGAATTCTGAAGCATGCTAGAGTACTTTTTTAAAAGGGAAAACTCCTGTCTCTCCCTAAAGATTGGTTCACCACAAAACCTGCACGGAAGTGTGTGCCACAGGTGACCCTCCAGGGGACGTAATACAAAGGCCACAGTGTGGCTGCAGGCAGCCCAGCCCCCCCTACCCCCCCCCCCCCAGCCAGCAGTGGAGTTCACTTTGTTCCTTACGGTGTTTTACTGAAGTCTGGCCTTTCATGTGAAGGTTTATGTAACAATTCTCATCTGTGGCTCTGAGAATTTAGAACAGGCAACCGCACACCAGACCCTGTGTGTCTTCTAGCTGGAACTGAGGCGCCCCTGCTTTTCTGAAGGGACCGCTCTGTTTGCTCAGTGTTCTTCACTATGTAGCTGGCTCTTTGCCTATTCGGACTTCCTCAGCAGCCCGACTCCTGTGCTTCCTGGATGAAGCCAGCCGCCAGTGGCTGATTTCTTCTAAGGGAGGTTGGGGAATAGGATTCCCACTGGTATCTCAAACACAATTAATGCCCATAATCAATCCATTCTGGGCCACTTGGGACACATGGTTGGGTTCTCTGAAAGTATCGGATGCAATAAAAGACTTATGAGCGACTTTTCCAAAAAGGAATCATCATTTCTCTCGCATCTGCAGTTCTTGGGTGAGAAGCATTTGTTGAATGAATATTGAATGAAACCCCTTGGACAGTGCCTGGCATACAGCAAGGACTTATTAGATGTCTGTTCCTTCCAATAGTAGCCTTTAAGCTCAACCCGTCTGTGTCTCTTAGAGTTCCTATTAAGAGGCAAACGATTTCTATAAAGACAGGAAGTACAAGGAACTTAGCAGTTTTTTCTGGTGCTGGGATTCAAGCCTGAGACCTCACATATCCTACGACTGCTTTGTTCTTGTTTCTTCTTGAAGCAGGGTCTCTCTGTGTATCCCGTGCTGACCTCAAACTTGAAATCCTCCTGCCTCAGCCTTTGTTGTGCTGAGACTACAGCGTGTGCTGCCACTCTTGGCCTGGAGGCTCATCTCTTGATGCAAACTCCCAGGACTGAAGAGCAGGAGAAGGGAATGCTGGGAATTCAAGTTTTTACTCAGATCATCACAAGCCCCCTTTCTAAGGAAACTGATCCAAGCAAATAAGGAGGCTGTGTCCAATTTAAAGATGAAAAAGTCCTATCCCACTACCTGCCCAGGGAGCTGCCTCAGTGACCTCTGTAAGAATTAAAAGATATGTTGGGAGGTGGTGGTGCACGCATTTAATCCCAGCACTAGGCAGATGTGGAGGTATGGATCTCTGTGAGTTCAAGGCCAGCCTGGTCTACAGAGCAAGTTCCAGGACAGCCAGGACTACACAGAGAAACCCTTTCTCAAAAAACAAACGAACAAAACCAAACAAAAAGAGTTAAAGATGCTTGTTAGAGTTGCTTGCTGTGCAGGGCACAGACAGTCACTGCAGATGGCTTACACTGTCATTTTTTCCTTAGGTCATCTAGCATAAGCCTAGGTCTGTAGGTTTAGCATAGGAGAGAAGGGATAATAACAACTCTCCTAATCTTATCCTGAGTTTTCTACTTACTGTGTGTTACCTGGAACTGAGTCGTTTCCATTCCCAGAATAGGGGACTTTGGAAAGATGGAGGATTTTGTGTTTTAAACTGGGGGCTTGGCTGTGTTGAACAAAATAAACGTTATAGATAATGCTGACAAATTAGAAAGAGCCAAATCTGAATCTTTTAGAAAATGTTTTCTGGGGCCTGGAGAGCTGGCTCTGTGGTTAAGAGCACTGGCTGCTCTTGCCCGAGGGTCTGGGTTCAGTTCCCAGCACCCACATCAGGCAGCTCACAGCTGCCTACAACTCCGGTTCCCAGGGATCAGATGACAACATCTGGTCTCCTAGGGTACCTGCATAGGCAAATACAGACAAGCAGGTCCACACCCATCAAACTACATAAACATAAATGTCTTCTGGAAGTGTAACTCATGCAGTGGAATTGCCGATCTGAACTATTTCTCTTGATGAATTTGAAACCTGGCAACTATCTACCAAATTGACATACTGAACATTTCCAGCCTCCAGAAGACAGCCTTGTACCCTTTCAGACACAATTCCCCCAAAGACACTCCTGTTACAATATCATCACAGGTTACTTTTGAGATTTATTTATGTGTATGGGTGTTTTGTCTGCATGTATGTCTGTGCGCCACATGTGTACAGTGCCTGTGGACATCAGAAGAGGGTGTTGGATCCCTGGAACTGGAGTTTTATAGATAGATGCTTGTTAGCTGCCATATAGGTGCCGGAAATCGACCCCAGGTCTTCTGGAAAAGCAGCATTCTTAACCTCTGAGCTGCCTCTCTAGCCCTGAGCCGCTTTTCTATCCCCACCACGGAGTCCTTTTACCAGTTTCTGAACCTCATATAAATGGAATAACTTTACTACATACATCTGATATTGTTTACTCAACTGTATGTTGGGGAGAGACAACTTTTGGATTCCCTGGTCTGGGAGACTCATGAATCTGAGAGCTCCAAGCTCAGTGAGAAACTCTCAAAAAAAATAAGGTAGAGAATGATACACACACACACACACACACACACACACACACACACACACACAAATATGTACACACATACAGATAAAGAATTAGCATATAATATGTTCTAAGCAATAGTATAGAATGATATGTTTGGCCTGATGTGTAACTGGGGTTTCTTTTTGTTTGTTTGTCTTTTGAGACAAACTCTTACTATGTAGCCCTGGATGGCCTGGAATTTGCTGTGTAGATGAGGCTGGCCTAGAACTCACAGAGATCCGCCTGCTTCTGCCTCCTAAGTGCCTGGATTAAGGGTGTACCACTACACCTCCTCCTCCTCTTTTGTCTTTGCTTTAATATACATTTGCACCTGCTAGAGTTACCTGAGGAGTAAACATCATCCTTGGGAACCTAGGTAATTTTTTTTTTTGCTTTTTTTTAAAAACAGGGTTTTTGTTTTTGTTTTGTTTTGTTGTTTTTTTAAATGTGTACAGGTGATTTGCTTGCATGTATATAAGTGCACCATGTGTGTGCCTGGTGTCTGCAGAGACCAGAAGAGGGCGTCAGATCCTTTGGAACTGGAGTTACAGCTGGCTGTGAACTGCTGTGGGTGCTGGAGACTGAGCCTGGCTTACCCGGAAGAGCAGCCAGTTTTCTCAACTACTGAGCCATCTCTCTAGCTCCTCAGGCGATGATTTCTAAGATCAGAAATTAACTGCAGAGTAATTATAAAAGTCGCCGGGCAGTGGTGGCACACGCCTTTAATCCAAGCACTCAGGAGACAGAGATAGGTGGATGTCTGAGTTTGAGCCCAGCCTGGTCTACAGAGTGAGTTCCAGGATGGCCAGGGCTACACAGGGAAATCCTATCTTGAAAAACTAAAATATGTATGTATGTATGTATGTATGTATGTATGTATGTATGTATATATGTATGTATATATGTATGTATATATGTATCTATCTATCTACCTATCTATCTATCTATCTATCTGGTCTGTGTCAGTGTTGTGTACAGTTTTTATGCTTCTTTGGGTGTTTGAATTTTCTATGAGAAGATAACATTTCTATGAAGGAAACACATGGAATGATACGCATTAAGCAAATAAAACAAAATGGGGTTAGGTCAGGTAGATGTAGAGCTTCCTTTCAAAGCCTGGCCTGCCTGGAGCATCCGGGTTTAACCCTTGGCTTGTGTCCCTCCACGTGTCCAGGGCAGCTGTGAGATCCTGCGGATGTTAGACCTGGGGTCCTCCAGTTCCTATTACAAGTGGGTCTGGCAGCAGCTGGAGCTGTTGGACCACAAACCTCTGGGAGTTCATCGCAACGGTAAGTCACATGGCCACAGCTGGCAGTTGAAGGCACAGCTGGCAGGGGAAAGATATGTCCCCTGGGCCCCGTCCTGGTTCCAGTCCCCAGTCCACAGAATCATGGACATCGGAGCTCGAAGGGGCAAATGGGAAGTTTGCTTTGATCCTCCTCTTCTACCAACTCCAAGATCCTGATCTCTGGCCCTGCCTGCCGACGGCTCCCTCCCTCTCTCTGGATTCTTCCATGTAAGCACCTACTCATGTCTCCTACACCCCCACCCATCTCTTTCCCCATCTCGCTTCTGCCTTTCACATCTTAGATGAAGCATCCATATTCAAAGAATTTTCCCAGACTTCTCTTGCTGAAGCAGCGTCTTCCACCTCAGCCCTCATTATATCTCATTTGCATCTGTGGTATTTCTCCTCTGTCGTGTCTGTCCCACTGAAATCATATAGCGAGTCTGAAATAGTTTTTAAATGGCTGTCTCCCTAGAATTTTAATTCTCAGATCCCAGGGCCTGTGGCCATCCCAGGCATCTTACGTTTATTCAGAGTGACTCACAGAGTCAATAGACACTCACATTTTAGCCACAGTGGATGGTTTGGGGTATGTCCTGAGCTGTGTGTGATTGCTGTGTATTCTCCAGGACTAATCTAAGTTGATATATGTGGCATGGATAGCTGCTATCATTCATTGAATTCTGCATATTCGTAGTAGTTTGGCTGGTTAGCCATAAGTGTAATTCATGTAACAGGTGTATTAGTCAGGGTTCTCTAGAGTAACAGAAGTTATAGAATGAATCTTTCTATATATATAGAAAAGGGCTTTATTAGAATGGCTTACAGGCAATGGTGGCTGCCGAAGAAAGGAAGGGTCAAGAATCCAGGAGCTGTGTGTGAACTGTCCACAGGCTGGGTGTCTCAGCTGCTCTTCAGTAGACGCTGGAATCCTGAAGAAGTAGGCTCTAATGCCAGTGAAGGAATGGACTTGCTAGCAAGGCGAGGGTTAGCAGGCAAAGAGCAAAAGCTTCCTTCTTCCAGCAGAAGGCGTGACCAGATTAGAGGTGTTTCCTAGCTCAAAAACCCAGATTAGTGTGTCATTCTGCCTCAAAGATCGAGATTTCTGCTCTTCCCACTTCAAATTAAGTAAAAATTCCTCAGAGGTGTGCCCTCCACTTTTGGGCTTTAGTTAATTCCAGATGTAGTCAAGTTGACAACCAAGACTGGCCATCACTGCAGATTTTCAATAAGATATAATTGTGTCTCCATTTTAAAGACACAGAAACTGAGGCTCAGAGAGGTGAGATTCTTGTTTAAGGGTCATACAGATACTAAGCAAGAGAGGGCTGCAGAGTACAGACCCAGCTCATAGCTTCCCGACTTTAGGTGATGTTTCTGTTAACAGGAGGTTGTATATTTGTGTGCACATGAGAGCATGTGCATACCTCTGTGTGTGTGTGTGTGTGTGTTACATTTGGGTAAAGAGTCCCCGCCCTCAACAGACATCCTCAATGGCTTAGGGTTGCACACTTACCAAGTACCATCTCTGACTTCCTCCCAACCATCCCTTGAGATTTTAATCCAGCCTCTCCAAGATCACTTTGTGGATGTGGCCAGTTATTCTGATATTAGAACTGAAGCCAACATGGGTGGCTGGGCAGGGAAGAAAGGTGTGGGGGCGGGGGGGCGTGGTGACAGAGCCAGGTTTATCCCACATAGTAGCTGGCATTGGTTAGTACTTAAGTCATTAGACCTGGTTTCTCCCTCACCTTTCTGGACAGTATCACTGCTGAGAGCCTAGGTTCCTTCGGGGCGGTGGTGGCTCACGCCTTTAATCCCAGCACTTGGGAGGCAGAGGCAGGTGAATCTCTGAGTTCCAGGTCAGCCTGGTCTACAGATTGAGTTCCAAGACAGCCAGGGCTACACAGAGAAACCCTGTTTAGGGAGGGGGGAAAAAAGAGCCTAGGCTTAGACTTAGAGGGTCCTGTGTGACACTGGGCAAATGTCTGTCTCCTTCTTCATCAGTGTCCTTGGGTCCTTTAAAGTGTAAATTATGTTCTCTGTATCATAAAGTCACTTGGATACTAAACAAATGAATATACAAAACTCATAGACCACTCCCTGGATGCATGGATTTATGGTAGACACTTGTCACCATTACTACAAGATGACAGGCAGGCTGAAAGGGATGTCAGCTCTCACATCAGCAACCCCCAGTGCCAGGCCCCTAAATATAAGGCTGTATTGCACACATTTGGATATGCTGTGTTTCTATTGTGGTCCAGTTCAAAATACTTCTAAATTTCTCTTTTGATTTCTTCTTTGACCCACTGAATATTAATCAGGGTGTTATTTAGTTTCCAAAGATTTGGGGACCATCCAGCTATCTTTCTGTTTATTATTTCTATGATAAAATATTCGGTACAGTTTGAATCCTCTCAAATGTGTTGGAAGTTGTTTTATGGCCCAGAAAGCAATCTATCTTGGTAAATGCTCCATTTGCATATGAAAAGAATATGCTGGCATTGGCTGCAGCGTGCTTTGAATGTGAGTCAGCCGGGCTGCTGAGGGTAGGCGAGTGGTCTGTGTCCTTCCTGACTTTTCCGATCTGCTCTATCAGCTGTTAATACAGAGCTGAGGGAATCTCCAACTGCTGTTTTCTCTCTTCCTATCTCCCTCCTCCTCACCCTGCCCCCCTGTATCCTAGGCTGACTTTGACCCATGCACCCACAGGATTGAACTCTTCAAGACAAGAAGACTTCTTTTTAAGGTGTTAGAGATTGGACCCCAGACCGCAAGGCCCGGCAGCTGCTCTACCACGAGCCGCATTCTTGACCTGAAATGAACTACTTACTGTCTCTGGAAGCATTCTTGACTCTAAAATCTGCTTTTTCTCATACTCTTTTAGCCACTCCTTTTGATTTAATTTAGCTTCCTTTGCTTACTATTAGTTTGATATTTCTCTTTCTATCCTTTTGGGCTTGCTTTTTTGGTGTCTTTGTATTTAAAATGGCTTTTTCTTTTTTTTTTTTTTTTGTGGTACTGGGGATCAAACCGAGGGTCTTATGCATGCCAGGGAAACACTGTACCACTGATCTATAGCCACGGTCACTAAAATGTGTTTATTTAACACTTTTTAAACATTTTTATTTATTGTAGGTGGGTAGGGCATGCGTTTGGTTTAGACTAACTGGCTACCAGCCCCCAGGGGCGCTCCTGTAGCCACACCTCTAGTGCTGAGATTATAGTCATGCTTCCACATATGTGTGTGCATGTTTGTGTACGTGAATGTGGGCGGACACCTATGGGAGTCACAGGACAACCTCAGGTGCTGGCCCTTGCCTTCCTCCTTGTTTGAGTGAGGGTCTCTTGTTTGCCAACAACTATGCCAGACTAACTGTCCCTAGTTCCATTTGTTTGGAATACCCTTTTCCATCCCTTCATGCTATGGTTGCCTCTGTCCTTGATGGTGAGGCGCATTTCTTGGAGGCCACTAATAGATGCTGTCTATTATTTATTTATTTATTTATTTATGTTT
This sequence comes from Peromyscus maniculatus bairdii, assembly GCF_049852395.1. NCBI lineage: Eukaryota > Metazoa > Chordata > Mammalia > Rodentia > Cricetidae > Peromyscus > Peromyscus maniculatus. The sequence continues at coordinate 135,850,494 of NC_134855.1, forward strand.
TGTTTTAATTTGTTTCTTTGAGACAAAGTTTCTCTGTCTGCGTAGCACTGGCTGTCCTGAAGCTATCTCTGTAGACCAGGCTAGCCTCGAACTCACAGAGATCCGCCTGCCTCCGCTTCCCAAGTGCTGGCTAAGATTAAAGGTGTGCACCACCACTGTCAGGCAATGCAGTTTATTTTTGAAAGCCACTATACTAACTTTGTCTTTTGACGGGAGAATTGATGTCATTAAGAGTTATTATTGGAAGTTATCTGTTAACTCCTGTATTTCTGTTGGTTTTGTAGTGTTTGGTGTTTTCCTATTCCTCTCATGCTTACTGTTCTAGCATGGCTTATTCTTTCCTGTGGCCCCTGGATGGGTTTACTTTTCTAAAAAAAATACTTATTTGCTGGGTGGTGGTGGCACACACCTTTAAGCCCAGCACTCAGGAAGCAGAGGCAGGTGGATCTCTGTGAGTTCAAGGCCAGCCTGGCCTACTGAGCAAGTTCCAGGACAGCCAGGCTATACAGAGAAACCCTGTCTTGAAAAAAAAAAGTTATTTACTTTACATGCATGTATGTGTTCTGTGTGTGTACCTGTGGGATCCCCTGGCACTAGAGCTCCAGACGGTTGTGAGGCAGCATGTGGGCGGGCGCCGGGGGTCTAACCCAGGACCTCCGCAAGAGCACCAACCGCTCTTCAGGGCTGAGCCACCTCTCCAGCCCCGTGTTTACCTTTCTCTTCCGGCCAAAGGAGGCTTTCAAGAGTCGGTTCGTGCTCGAGAATTCCTTTGTTTGTTTTCATCGTGGAAAGCATTTCTTTCTCCTTAATTAAGGCAGTTTTGCTGGATTTAGAAATGTGGCTTGGCAGAACTTGAAATCGAGATCCCCCCCACCCCGGCTGTACCTCCCAAGTGTAGGTAGATTCAAGATGGGAGCCATCATGGCCGGCTCACCTTGTCTTCTGAGGCAGTCTCTTACTAGGACTTAGGGCTTGCCACGTAGGCTGGGCTGTCTAGCCCACGAGCCCTGGAGATCTTCCTGTCTCTCCCGCCTCAGCACTGGGATAATGAGTACAAGCCACCATGCCCAACTATTTTCATGGGTGCCGGGATCAAACTCAGAGCCGTGTGCGCGCGAGGCAAGCACACTCCCGACTGAGCTACATCTCCAGCCCCAGATGTGATCTGTTTGTAGAAAGAGAGGAGCTTTGGATCAAATAGAACTGAGTTCAACTTAAGCATCGGTCTTTCAGCAGTCAACTTAAATTGAAGGTCTGCTGTTCACCTCTTCTCTCCTAGGCTAATTGCTTATCTAGATGTAATGTAGAAAGATCTAATGCAGCTGCCACTGAGGGCAGTTTATGGAAGCTGCTTCCTCTGCCTCCTGCTCCCTCCTCCTCCTCCTCTTCTTCATTGGCTCTGTAGCCTTGACAGGCCTAGAAGTTGCTATGTAGACCAGGCTGGCCTCGAACTCACAGAGATCCACTATCTCTGCCTCCCAAGTGCTGGAATTAAAGCATGCACCTCCTCCTTTCTCTCCTTGGGCCACCAGACAGCTTGGGCGGGTTCCTATGGTGTTCTTCCATCATCCTTGTACTGCACAAGGCCGATCATTGTGTTTTCCTGTGCCTTCTCTTAATAGTGATGTCTCCTATGGAGAGATTTAAGGAATTCCAGATCAAATCATATCCTCTACAAGACTTCAGCTATTTGAAACTTCTGCGTCTCCAGGAAGCCAGAGAGCAAAAGGGAAAAGGTGTTTACGGGAAGATCAACACAAGAGAAAATAGTCTCCCAAAGCTGCTGGGCCCGAAGGTCAAGTAAGTGGAACTCTGAGCTGATAGGGCGGTCTGGTTGTGGGTGTTAGGGACTTCAGAGATGCTGGTGGGGGGCAGAGGTGGCAGACAGGTCAATCCTAGACGGATGGGTATGTGGCTGAGGCAGCCTAGGGAAGTCCTGGGTCTGCTATCCAGGACCTGTATTCATTGCCTCTGACTCACATGGCTACTTAAGAACATAACTGGGGTTGGGAATTTAGCTCAGTGGTAGAGCGCTTGCCTAGCAAGCACAAGGTCCTGGGTTCGGTCCTCAGCTCCGGAAAATTAAAAAAAAAAAAAAAAAAGAACAATCATTCATCTTCTCAAGCCACAGTAGTATTTTAAAGAGGACAGACAGGATCTTTTGCTTTCTGGGTCCATGCTGCCGGGTCCTTTTGACTCAGCTTATTCAGGAGACTGCCCATCTAGGGGAGTGAGCTCTAGTACACCAGGTAAGAGCTTGGCTTGCAGTCAGTCCAACCCAGGTTCAAATCCTGGCTTGGTCACTTGCTTTGGCTGTGTCAAGGATCTGACTTCTCTAAGCCTTATGCTTGGTGGACAGTGGTTTCTGAGTCTCAGAGTTATGTGAAATATTGATAAATATTGATAAATCATGCTTTAATCCTAACAGGATGCTCAGTACCTGGCGTTAAGTTATCTAATTAATCTCCACAATGTCCCTAAAGGTGCTGTGCTTACCACTCATTTTTCAGGCGAGAAAACTAAGGTTCACAGAAGGGTGAAGTTATTTGTTCAAGGTCACACGTGTAGGAAGTGGTAAAGCCAGGATTCAAACCTGAGCAGCTGGTCAAACATCTGTCTTTTATCTGGTGCGGGTCTCACACTGATGTGACAGATCCACAATGAGACCTACGTTCTTGCCTTAACTTGAGGACCTGAGGAGCAGAAAAAGATTGCAGCTGGAGCAACCACCCACTTTCCCCATCCCATTTGAAACTCAAGTATCAGAAGATATCTAAGGCGGGTGTGGTGGCTCACACCTTTAATCCCAGCACTCAGGGAGGCAGAGGCAGGCAGATCTCTGTGGGTTTGAGGTCAGCCTGGCCTACATAGTGAGTTCTAGGACAGCCAGAGCTACATAGAAAGACTCCACCTTGAAAACAAACAAAAAACTGGATCAATAATGGGGTTAGTATCACTGTTCCTGTTTTTCAGTGGCCTCTTCATTTATCCACTAACACTTCGATCTGCTGGCCTCCATAAGAAGCAACCCATGAATTCCAGGTTGCTTTTCTTCTGATGGAATATTGCCAGTTCCAGCTTTCCCAAGGGTAGAGATAAAACAGACCCAGTGTCTCTGCTATGAGCCAGTAAGGGACAATGTTGACCCAGAAGTAAAAGATACAGGGAATGCTGGGTACATGCCTTGCTTGTGCTCTTCTTGGAGGGGCAGGAAGGAAGCCTGTCTTGTGTACGAGCTGAGTGAGCCCCAGCGATCCTCGGCTGATACTCTCTTCTCTATCTCTAATCAACTGCCTAGCCCCTCTCCTGCTGCCATAGACAAAAAACAAAGAGGGCACAACAGGGTTGCCTTTGTAAAATGAGCCCCAATTCGAACAAAGTCTAGGGTCTGCAGGCTGACCAGGGAAAGTTATCTGTATAAACAGAGAGGCCAACCTCCACTCTGCCTTCCCAACCTCTACTGTGTCCCTAGGTGCTTGAGCCTCGCCTTGGAACAGTCCATTCTGTTTGTAAGCAGCACTGGTTGTTGGGAATTCCTTTTTTTTTTTTTTTTTTTTTTTTTTGGTTTTTCGAGACAGGGTTTCTCTGTGTAGCTTTGCACCTTTCCTGGAGCTCACTTGGTAGCCCAGGCTGGCCTCGAACTCACAGAGATCCGCCTGGCTCTGCCTCCCGAGTGCTGGGATTAAAGGCGTGCGCCACCACCGCCCGGCGGGAATTCCTTTCTCATAGGAGCTTTGGATTAAATAGACCCGAGCTCCAACTGGGCAGCCTGAACTTTATGCCTGGACTTCCTGTCCGTCAGGCTGGCTCAGCTGCATGGGGTCATCTGCTCTTCAGGAAGCAGCCTTCTGGCAACTAATAGGTCCCTAGTTCCCTTCTCTCCCAAGTCCAGTCTCTTACATTTCTCTAATCCCAGATAGCAGCAGTCACACTCACACAGGATTTGATTTTGAGGTTTTTTATTTTTATTATTTATTTATTTATTTATTTATTTATTTATTTATTTATTTATTTATTTTCCGGAGCTGAGGACCGAACCCAGGGCCTTGCACTTGCTAGGCAAGTGCTCTCTACCACTGAGCTAAATCCCCAAACCCTTGATTTTGAGTTTTATCACGTTCTTTGGAGTGTAAATTCTCCAGGAGGGCTCTCATCAGTAGTGAGGTGAGGGCTGACTATTTGGGACCTGGCAAGCTGGCTGTTCTACACATCAGTTCTAACAAGCTGTTGTCATTTCAGATCCAAGTTTGGTCATCCAGTCAAATGTGCCATGGTCAAAACCAAGTTTGGTGAACTCCCCAAGGAGGCCGCAGTGGGGATCTACATGAAGGTCCACACTCTGAAGGAAGGAGATATTGTGGTAAGTGTACTAGGAGCTTTGTTCATATAGGCTAGTGCGCAGCACAGATGGGCTGGGAAGGTGAGTAATGAGCAGAAAGACTCAGAGACACATCTTCTGTGTCTGATGATGTAAGCAAAAGTGCTGGGCTGGTGGGTGGCTGGGGTGAAAGCGCTTGAGATTGAAGCCTGCCAACCTGACTTAGGTCTCTGGAACACACAGTGGAAGAAGAGAACTGACCCCTGAAAGTTGTCCTCTAACCACAGACACACACACACACACACACACACACACACACACACACACACACACACACTAAAATTAAATTAAAAATTTAAAGAAAAGAAAGAAATAGTATTAGCTTTTAAGATACAAGAGCACAAAGCCAGGCAGGAGTGGCACACACTTTACTCCCAGCACTTGGGCAGCAGAGGCAGGCAGATCCCTGAGTTTGAGGCCAGCCTGGTCTAGATAGTGAGTTCCAGGTCAACCAGGATTACTCAGTGAGACCCTGTCTTAAAAAAAAGTAAAAAAATGGGCTGGAGAGATGACTCAGCGGTTAAGAGCACTGGCTGTTCTTGCGGAGGACCTGAGTTCAATTCCCAGCAACCACATGGTGGCTCCCAACCATCTGTAATGAGATCTGGTGCCCTCTTCTGGCATGTAGGCAGAACACTGTATACATAATAAACAAATCTTTAAAAAAGTAAAAAAAATAAAGATAGTGATAAAGATATTGTGGTTAATCTTTTAGGAGTCTGTATATTGGGGTTCATGAGAGGAGAGGGGAGACTTTAAGAGAGTTACAAAATATGGGAATGTATTATATGACACAGAAGCAGAGGGCTGGGTAACTAAGGGAGGAAAAGGAACCAGCTGGAGGTGAGGAGGAGGCCCAGGGGAGCAGTGGGGGAGGGGAATGATTAAAATAATCTCTAGTGTAGCTATGACATTGCCGTGTTGATGGGGCGCTGGGGTAAAGCTCAGTTGGCAAGATGTTAGGTACAAGCATGAATATCTGAACTTGAAACAGAGCCCGTGTGAGAAAACTGGGTGTGGTGGCCCTGGGGACACAGTGAGAGATGAATCCATGCTTGGTGAGCTGTGGTAGTTTGGAAAACAATGGCCCCCAAAGGGAGTGGCACTATTAGGAGGTGCGGCCTTCTTAGAGTAGGTGTGGTCTTATTGGAGGAAGTGTGTCACTGTAGAGGAGGGCTTTGAGACCTCATATATGCTCAAGTGGCCCCCGGTGAGATAGACCACTTCCATTGCCTGTGAGTCTAGATGTAAGAACTCTCAGCTCCTTCTCTAGCACCATGTCTGCTAGTAATAGAGTAAACTCTGAATTGTAAGTGAGCCACCACAATTAAATGTTTTCCTTGCCGGCGGTGGTGGCACACGCCTTTGATCCCAGCACTCGGGAGGCAGAGGCAGGTGGATCTCTGTGAGTTCGAGGCCAGCCTGGACTACCAAGTGAGTACCAGGAAAAGGCGCAAAGCTACACAGAGAAACCCTGTCTCTAAAAACAAAAAACACAAAATAAATAAATAAATAAATAAATAAATAAATGTTTTCCTTTATAAGAGTTGCCATGGTCATGGTGTCTCTTCACAGCAATAGAAACCCCAACTAAGACACAAGCTCCAGGCCAAAGAGACCCTGTCTCAAAAAACAAAGTGGATGGCTCCTGAGAATGACATCTGAGATTGGCCCCTGTCTTCCATATGTATGCACACACAGGAGGAGCATGCACACACAGGAGCATGCACCCAACACAGAAAGATGCCTTGACGAAACTTGTTACTTTGTATATTACTCTAAAAGTTAACTTCCAAAGCCTTTCTACATAAAAACATAAAATTATCCTTATTTGGGAGATACAAATGAAAATATTTATACAGGAGTCTGGTGAGCTGGTACATGTCTAGGACCCCAGCACTTAGATGGCCGAAATAAGATGATTGTAAGTTTGAGGCAGTCCTGGGCTGCATAGAGAGACCCTGTCTTAGAATATATATATTAAGATTTTATTTTTAGTCACACACACATATATATATATAATTATGTGTGTGTGTGTGTGTGTTTTGTGTTTTGAAACAGGGTTTTCTCTGTGTAGCCCTGGCTGTCCTGGAACTCACAATGTAGACCAGACTGGCCTTGAACTGTGAGATCTGCCTGTCTCTGTCTCTTGAGTGCTGGGATTAAAGGTGTGCACTAGCCCTGTCCAAAAAATATTTATTTTTATTTTATGTGTATGGGTTTTTTCCTAAATGTCTGTCTGTGTATCATATGTGTACAGAGCCTGTAGAGGAGGGTATTGGGTCCCCTGGGACAGATAGCTTGAAGCCACCGTGTGGTTGCTGGGAACCGAAGTCAGGTCCTCTGGTAGAGCAGCAGGTGCTCTTAACCACTGAGCTGTTTCTCCAGCCCCTAAAACAAAATCTTAAAAAGAAGGATTTGGTATAAAATGTAAGAATTTAGCCAGGTGCAGGCCACACACCTATAATCCCAGCATGGAGGGGGCTAAAATGGAAGACTCTTGAGTTCAAGGCCAATCTGAGCTACACAGGACACTCTTTAAATTAATTATATGATTTCAAACTATGACATGGAAAAGGTAAAACTTTAGTAAAATGTTAGTGGTCACTGGAGACTTGGAGTTCAGGGCACAGGGTGAGCAGGTGGCATGCAGAGCATTTTCAGGCAGAGGGATGTTTAGACTGTGATGGAGAGACAAAGTTTTAAACGTTTGCCAACACCCAAAGGACTTTTCAGCACCCAAACATGGCTGGCCTCTGGTGGTTTGTAAATGTCTGTTTATTTTTGTAGTACTAAAGGTCGGTCCTGGGGTTTCACAAATGCTAAGTAAATTGCTCTACCATTGAACTACATCCCCAGTCCAAGAGTAAATCCTTTTTCTTTTCTTTCTTTCTTCCTTTTTTTTTTTCTCTTTTCTTTTTGGTTTTCAGAAAGGGTCTTACTCTGTAGCCCAGGCTGGCCTGTATCTTACTCTATAGCTCAGGCTGGCCTGTACCTTACTATGTAGCACAGGCTGGCTTTGAATGTTTGGTGATCACCCTGATTCAGCCTCCTGAGTGCTGGGGTTATATATATTAGCTGCTACACCTAGAGTTAAGAGTGAATTTTAATATGTTTAACTTAAACAAAAACAAGCAAACAAACAAAAACTCAGAAAGACAGATGTCGTAGCGTATACCTATAACCTCTCCTACTTGAGAAGACGGTACATTTAAGGCCTTAAGGCCCTGTCTGGGCTACAGAGGCGGCCAGCCTGGCCCTGCCTCAAAATAAAAAAGTGAAAAGAAGGCCAAGAATTCAGCTTGGTTGTGAAACACTTCTCTAGCATGCATGAGGCCCTTGGTTCAGTTCCCCAGAATCACAAAATAAATATATAAATCAATTCAATTATTTAGGTCAGTGGGTCTCAGGAAGGAATGTGAGCTAAGACAAGAGAATCCAACTATTATATACAAATGAAACACCCTCAGTGAGAGGTTAGGGGAAGGAGTAGAGTTATTAATGGGGAAGGTAAGAGGAACCATACGTGAATTCTATTCCAAGTGGATAGTTTGTTCTCCACAAGGGCATGGATTTTTAATGATGTCACCCAGTGAATGGACAGTTGTGGTATGAGCTGGGCATCTGGATATTGAAGTGGGAATTTACAGATAAGCGGAGGACACTAGACAGGTACATATGGGGATGGATTAGTGTTGAAGCCATCGTTATGAACTCAGGTTTAGCTCAAATGTACTTAGAGAGGATTATATGGAGAGATGGCTCAGCAGTTAAAAGCACATACTGCCCTTGCAGAGGATCTGAATTTGACTCCAAGAATCCACATAAATTGGCTCACAATCCCCTGTAACTGCAGCTTCAGGGGATCCCACGCCCTCTTCTGGACTCTTCAAGCAACTGCACTCATTCATGCACACCCCCCTCCACATCTACACATAATTAAAAATAAGATAAAAATAAATCTTTAAAATGTAGGAGACCTAAGTCAAATGTAGCCAGGCATAATTGCACACAGCTATAATCACCAGAACTTGGGACACTAGGCAGGATGGTCATGACTTTGAAGCCAGCTTAGATTGCCTAGGAAGACCCTGTCCCGGGAAAAAAACAACAACAATAACAATAGAACAATAGGAAAAACATCCCTAAAAAGCAACAAAACAAACCCTGAGGGGAGCTGGTCAGCTTCAGTTTGTAATGATGCATCAGGATTGGTTCATCCACCGTAACTAAGTTTATTCCTACAGTTCTTATGTAAGACCTTAATAATGGGTTTGTGGGAGCTCTGCCATCTTCTCATATTTTCTCTAAACCTAGAAATATTCCAAAAATGAGACCAATGGAAAACCTAACCCAGTCATGGAGGAGTGAGTATGGTCCTGAGTTGGCCGCCCATGAGACTGCTAATGAGTGTGGGATTATAAAGGTAGACCAGTGTGGGTCTGGCAGAGGTAGGGCCCTCTTGGGGAGGGGCTGTACATGCTGGAGCCTGGAACCCTGATCTGTCACCAGGTGCTTTCTGCTGTGCCTCGGTTGGAATGTCTTCAGGGTCATCTCACACCCCTTCACCCCCCCCCCATGTCACCACAGTTGTGAATGCTCCTTTCCCACTGGCCTGCCTGTGTCAGGTCAGTGAGGTTCTATCATGGTGCCTGGGTCCCCAGCATCCTCCATCAATATCGACTTAAGGATTTTTTGACCCCTTGGGAAGGCCTTTCTTTTGTTTAGTAAAATTGTAACTTTAAACCAGTTCCACCTACCCCCATCCCCAAAGAAACAGAAGAACTCTGCTCCCTTGCCACGAGATGGCCCTAAGATATTTAAAGAACGCCATTTTGGTTCTCATTCAGCATTTCTGCATCCAGGCACCGTGCCAAGGCCCCCTCAGTTACTTTCTTTCTCAGGAGGAGGATTTTCCCTCCTGTTACTGATATGTCACAGTTTCCGGCCCCCACTGCCTTTTCTCTGCTGTTCATCGGGGGTACACTGTGTACAGCCCAACACAGTGCTCCACTGTGGTAACTGACGATACTCAGGCCAGCATTCTGGGCAGATGGAGGCGTGGACGACGGATAGACAGTGACTTGGGGGAGGTAGTGTAAGGAACAGGAGCAACAGGGTCCCTGCCATAGAGGATCCCCGCCCCCATGCTAGAATGACCAGGAAAGTTAGGGACTGAGGTCAAGGCTCAGATACCGAGTTGAGAGGTACAGAAGAACTAGCTTCTCTGGGCAGCAGGGCCCAGGGAGTCTTTTTCTAATCTTCCTCTAATAGCTGTGTGGCATTTTACCTCTCTCAGTCTGTGGCCTCATCATGAAGTGTAAAAATTCCCCAAGGCCAGTTACTGCCTCTAACGTGTGACCCCACGCACATATGTTGCTGGAGGGCTTCTCTCCAGGTTCCCCAAGCCCCGCAGTCCCACAATCCACTTATAAAATAATCACTCAGACGCTTATATCACTTATAAACTGCATGGCCGTGGCAGGCTTCTTGCTAACTGTTCTTGTATCTTAAATTAACCCATTTTTATAAATCTATACCTTGCCACGTGGCTGGTGGCTTATCAGAGTCTTTACATGCTGCTTGTCCTGGTGGTGGCTGCAGTGTCTCTCCTCTCAGCCTTCTGCTTCTCAGAATTCTCCTCTCTCCTTGTCCCACCTACTTCCTGCCTGGCAACCTACTTCCTGCCTGGTCACTGGCCATCAGTGTTTTATTTATATAGAGCAATATCCACAGCACACATACATGTTCAGTCAGCAGATTCCTGTACGTCTGCCTTGTTCTAAGAAGAGCAGGAGACGCCAGTGTGGGCAAGTGCACCACCTGGACTCCTGCCCCATGAACCTCAGGACCCATCGGGGGACAAATGACAAACAGATCATTGAACATCGCCCTTGGGAATGGACTGGAAAGCAGGATGGAGGGAGGCTTCTCACATGGGGTGGGCAAGGAAAGACCAGCTGAGAATGTTCCAGATTGAAGGCAGAAGGTTTAAAGGCAGGGCAGAGGCAGGGCTAGCAGGAAGGACAGGGCGGCTTGAAACACTGTGTACAAAGCAAGCGGTGTGGTCTATGGAGTGAGGCCGGGCTGGTGAGCTGGGCAAGGGTGAGCTAGCCCAGGCCTTGGCCGCAGGAATGTCATTTTTTCCTAGGAGCTCTGGGAGCTGTTAAGGGGTCTAAGTAAAGAAATGACCTGATATGACTCAGGTGTGGATGGGCGTGGCTAGAGCATACGCTGGACAGAGCTGTCTCTGCAGAGGTCCCTGGGTTCACATCCTGACCCTGCCACTTTGTATCTTATTGTCCTGGGCAAATCCCTTAACCCAGTGCCTCAGTTTCCTCTTGTTGTGTTGGCAAGAGCATGGACTCTGAAGACAAAGCAGAGTTGACTCTGTTGTTTTCCTGCTGCGTGACCGTAGACAGTTCGGTAACCTCAGTGTCTTCGTCTGTAAAATGAGGGCAAGCACAGGAGCCACGTGAGTGCTTCCATTTGTGATGCTTGAACAGATGCCCGCGCTGGGAAACCAGGCGGGGACCTGGTGTTTAGAGGCTGCTCAGTAAACCTCAGCTGGTGCCACCACCGCCACTGTGGGCAAGGCTGGGACTATATGACGCATGGCTGTGAATAAGCAAATTCCTTTTTCCAAGCCGTGGTTTCCACATCTGAGGGAGAGAACCCCTGTGCCCCCCCCTCCCCCTGCAGTTAAGAAGATTAAATCTGTGCATTTTCCTCCAGCCTGTAGGGCCCCTTGAAGGTCAGCCACTGTGGTCCCAGAACAAGGCCTGGCAATGGTGAGGAGGGGCCTAGGTGCCCACTGTACTGAGGATGACAAGCAGGGTTCCTTGTGCATACTATTTTATCCAGATCTTCAGCAGCTTCTGGAAAGTAGCATATGTCCAGTTGTACCAAGGAGAGACACCTGCCACAGGTCACCAAGGAATTGCTTGTGGGTGATCCTTCGTTAGGTCCTAGAAACAAAATGGCGGTGTTGGGCAGGGTGGGTGGTGTTCCAAGATCCACTTGAGAGCTCTTTTCAAAATCAGAGTGTAGATGTAACCAACCGTCTTATTAAATAAGAAACACAGAAACAATGTAAAAGAGAAAGCCGAGAAGTCAGAGCTCAGAGCTAAAATCTCACCCTTCCTCCTGCTGTCCCAGCTTCGCGAAAAGAGACCTACTTCCTGTCGGCTCGTTTTTTTTATAGTATGTTGTTCTGCCTTCTCATTGGTTGTAAACCCAAACACATGACTGCCTCGTCACTGTCTGAATGTACAGCCCCCTAGGTCTTAAAGGCATATGTCTCCAATGCTGACTGTATCCCTGAACACACAGAGATCTTATGGGATTAAAGGCGTGTGCCACCACCGCCACACTCTTGCTATGGCTCTAATAGCTCTGACCCTGAACACACAGATATCTATGGGATTAAAGGCGTGTGCCACCACCGCCACACTCTTGCTATGGCTCTAATAGCTCTGACCCTGAACACACAGATATCTATGGGATTAAAGGCGTGTGCCACCACCGCCACACTCTTGCTATGGCTCTAATAGCTCTGACCCCCAGACAACTTTATTTATTAACATACAATCAAATTAATATTTCAGTATAAATCAAAATAATATTTCAATACAATTAGATTACCACCACATTTCCCCTTTTCTATTTTAATAAAAAGAAAAAAAGCAAAAGGTTATGACTAACAAAAGAAAAACTATATACAAAAGTACAATAACTATATACAATATATACAAGTAATAAATACCTAAACAGGTATTTGACAAATCAGAGAAAATAATTCCATTATCTATCCTATTTTGATAATTCCAAGATGTATCTAATGTACTTTCTATCCTAATTAATTTTCAACTATAGCTAACTAATCTTCAACCATAACTAACTAATCTTCAACTCCCTCAGAGACCCAAGAAGGGAATAATTAGCTAACAAAAATAAAAACAGGAAGTGCATGCAAGCAACTTCCAAAAAATTTTGTGAGTTGACAGAAACAGCCAGCTGCCTGGGCAGTCACCTGAGGTTTCTCCGTAGTGTTGGGGCATCATCTTCAGCCTATAGGCTTAGTGTATCTGACAGACTCATTTGTGAAGTAGGATGTACACAAGGTCAACAGTTCAACCTCACATTGGGTGAGAGCAGTCCACGTACCAGAAACACCTGAATTCCACTAGTGTCCTGTCATGATTCAGGATTTTAAATTCTGGAAATTGTTGACAGTTTTTTAATTCAGCTGTCCATTCTTCTTGGCTGTGTATATATGGCTTCATCTCAGCATCCCCTTCTTCTCTACATCCCTCTATTAAATGCCAGTCTACTTTTGAGAGGCATGAGCTTTCAGCTGCTGTTCCATTGTACAGCAGAATCCATCGGCCCTCTGCCTGTTAAGCTGCCTTCGAAGAAAAGGGCACTGTACCTTTTCCGGATGCGAAGGCCACTTCAGGGATGGGGCCATATTGTCCTGGCCTCAGAAGATGCCTTTTGATAAAGCCATAACCACACTTGTTTTGGCAAGAATCAGTAGTCCCTTGTTTCGTGATCTGTCTGTCCATTTTGTCCTGTTGATTCGAGGATATTTTGTTGTCCAGTGGCTTAACTTTTGCCAGAATGAAAGTTGACTCCATATGCAGTTTCTTCAATGCCCATATTTTCTCTAAAGTAGATTGGTACTGCCAGGAGCCGACATGTCTCAAAAAAGAAAAATTTTCTAAGTTATTAAAACATTTTAAATGCCATATTCTGTAGATCTCTGAAGGGTTTGAAGATGACCTGTCTAAAACATCTCTGCTCAATTTTTAAAACATATCTAATATGACTACAAGTTCTATGATAATGTCTAACTACTAGCTTTCATTTCTTTATATCCTAATAGTTGATAATAATAACATTCAAGGATCAGAAATTTGCATTACATTGTTAAATGGATGGAATAAATACAATTAGAAATATACATATAGCATTTTCTAACAATATCAGTTTCAAATTTGTGTACAATATAAAACAATCCAATCCAATGTAAAGTATTTAAAATTAGTAATTGTCTTTTTCTTTTCTTTCTTTCTCTCTCTTTTTTTTTTTTAAACAAGAACCTTAAATCTAATCTCCTTTGCTTAGCCTTTTTCCTAACCCTTGACAATAACTTGTAACCAACCCCCCTAAATACTGAAAATTATCCCAGACCCAAAACCCATTAAAAAGACCAAAAAACCACCCACCCCACACCACCTCTTTGGGAATGTGGGCGTCGTATTCTTAAAATTGCTTCCTGCTGGGTATGGGCGAAGTTTTCTTTATCCTGAAAGAAAAATTTTAGGTTAATTGTCAAATTCTAAGAGAGGTAACTATATCCTTCATTATCCAGTCTGTGTATAATGCCAAAGTTCAGGGTTTATCTCAAGTCCTTATTCAAGTAGTCTTTGAGACTGGATCATCTCAGCTAGTCATCTCAAAATTGCTCTGAGCATCTTATAGTTCAAAGCTGATCTATGGATGATGTTTGTCAGCTTAATGATATTATTATTGTCCACGTGGAATTGTTGTTGTTGTGGGGCCCCATCTTCTTTCTGGAGACTTCAGTTGATGTTAGGCCTGGCCATGATTTCCTGCAGAAAACTGATAAGAGACTCGAACACAAAAACATATATATGCAGCTAGCCTTTTTTCTAGAATTAGTTAGTACTCAATGTGACCATTCATATCTTAACAAAGTTTAAAATGTATATATATATTAATCTTGTAAATTTTGATATAAAATTTATAATTTGAGAAAAGTTTAAAGAATCAGAATAGAATCAAAGAGTTGAGATTAGTAATAGAATCGTCCCTTAATTAATTTTGCTTTTGTCCTGTACCATAGCAGAAGATGGCTCTTATTCTGGCATGATACAGGGAGTTTGCATTTTCCTTTTAACAACATGCTTGATTTTAAAGAAGGAGAGAGCCATTCTCCAACTCCAAAGTCAGCTTTAAATTTTAATTGAACTGGGACTATTAGAAAACCAATAGTGTTAAATCTTTAGAGAAAAGCAGAAACAAACATTTAGGAAGACATAAAATTTTTTTAGATAATATATACCCATACACCGTTTCACTCTGTTTCTTGGGATAGATGATTTGTCCCTTTTCTTCAGTTGTCTCATTTGTCCAGTGTTCTTCAGATTCCTTAACCTTCATTCTCCTAAAAGACAAAAACAAAAACCTTTCCCCAAGACTAATTTTGGGGATGTTTCCTTTTGACAAGTTATTATCTGATTAAATGAAAAGGCATGTGTTATTGATACAAGTTAGTTTAAATTGGATGTTCATGCTGGTTGATGAACTATCACCTCCTCAATTAAGAGGTCTCTCTTGTTCAAATCGAACCTTTATCAATTTTGATGGTACCCACAGCTTATCTTCTCCTGTAGAAACAAAAGCAAAACCACGTCCCCAATGTAATACATACCCTGGTTTCCATTCTGAGGTCAGCACATCCTTAAAGTATATAGGCTGATTTAATTCTGTAGTTTTTTCTATTATCCAATGTCTCTCTGCAGCTGTTGTTCCTTTCTCATTGGCATTCAGAAAATTCAAAGTTAGAAGAGCATTATGCAGTCTATTTCTGGGGGTTTTTGTTACCCATTTCTGTTTATTTAGCATATCCTTTAGAGTTCTGTTTGATCTTTCTATAACTGCTTGACCTGTAGGATTATGTGGTATGCCTGTAATATGCTTTATATTGTAATAAGCAAAAAACTGTTTCATTTTAACAGAGACATATGATGGAGCATTGTCAGTTTTGATTTGTGCAGGTATACCCATGATGGCCATAACTTCTAGCAAATGAGTGATTACAGAATCAGCTTTTTCAGAACTCAAAGCAGTTGCCCATTGAAATCCTGAATAAGTATCGATAGTGTGGTGTACATATTTCAATTTTCCAAATTCTGCAAAGTGAAACACGTCCATCTGCCAGATTTCATTTCTCTGAGTACCCTTTGGGTTACATCCTGCTGGTAATGGCGTTTGATTGTAGAAGGAACAAGTAGGACATTTCTTTACTATTTCTTTGGCTTGTTGCCAGGTTATGGAAAAATCCTTTTTTAAACCTTTACTATTAACGTGATGTTTTTTATGAAATTCTGAGGCCTCCAGCACATTTCCTATCAATAATTTATCAATTTCATCATTGCCTTGTGCTAGAGGGCCTGGCAGACCAGTATGGGATCGAATGTGAGTTATATATAAAGGATGATTCCTTTTCCTGATTGTATCTTGTAATTGAATAAATAGTGAAGTTAATTCTGAAGCATCAGGGATAAATTCTGCAGTCTCAATATGTAACACCACTCTTTCAGCATACTGAGAGTCAGTTACTATGTTGAGAGGTTCTGAAAAATCCATTAATACCAACAGAATAGCATACAATTCTGATTTTTGAACTGAATTATACGGACTTTGAACCACTTTACTTAAATTTTCTGATTTGTAACCTGCCTTTCCTTCTTTGTTGGCATCTGTATAAAATGTACGAACTCCAGATATGGGTTTTTGCCGTACAATTCGAGGCAAGATCCATTCAGCTCTCTTTATAAGATCAATTCTATTGCTTTTGGGATATTTGCTGTTAATTTCTCCCAAAAAATTACTGCAAGCTCTTTGCCAAGGTTCACTTTCTGCCCATAATTTTTCAATGTCCTCCTTAGTTAATGGTACGACAATTTCTGCTGGGTCTATGCCTGCTAATTGACGAAGTCTCAATTTTCCTTTGTAAATCAAGTCAGAGATTTTTTCCACATAAGTTTTTAATTTTTTATTTGGTTTATTTGGTAAAAATATCCATTCCAATATAATATCTTCCCTCTGCATTAATATTCCAGTAGGAGAACGCCTAGAAGGTAAGATAACCAAAATGCAATCCAGCTTTGGATCAATACGATTCACGTGTCCTTCATGCACTTTCTTTTCTACCAAGGCTAATTCTTTCTCAGCTTCAGGTGATAATTCTCTTGGACTATTTAAGTCCTTGTCACCTTCTAAGGTTTTGAACAAATTAGTCAGTTCATCATTTTTTACCCCAACAATAGTTCGTAGATGAGAAATATCTCCAAATAATCTTTGAAAGTCATTAAGAGTCTGTACTCTATCTCTCCGAATTTGCACCTTTTGGGGTCTAATTTTTTGTAGCTCTATTTTATATCCTAAATAATTAATAGAATCTCCTCTTTGTATCTTTTCAGGAGCAATTTGTAATCCCCAGCAAGGCAAAATTTTCTTTACTTCTTCAAACATTATTTCTAAAGTATCTGCATTTGAGTCAGCTAGTAAAATATCGTCCATATAATGATAAATTATAGATTTAGGAAATTTTTTACGTATCACTTCCAATGGCTGTTGTACAAAATATTGGCACAGAGTTGGGCTATTCAACATTCCCTGTGGGAGGACCCTCCATTGAAATCTTTTAACCGGTTGAGAATTATTATAAGTAGGCACTGTAAAAGCAAATCTTTCTTCGTCTTTTTCTTGTAAGGGTATTGAAAAGAAACAGTCTTTTAAATCAATAACTATGAGAGGCCATCCTTTTGGTAACAGAGTAGGCAAAGGCATCCCAGATTGTAGAGAACCCATTGGCTGAATTACTTTGTTAATTGCCCTAAGGTCTGTTACCATTCTCCATTTACCAGATTTCTTTTTAATAACAAATACAGGAGAATTCCAAGGGCTGGTTGATTCTTCAATATGCTGAGCATTTAACTGTTCTTCTACCAGCTCTTCTAAAGCCTGGAGTTTCTCTGTTGTTAAAGGCCATTGCTGGACCCATACAGGCTTGTCTGTTAACCATTTTAAAGGTAGAGCTGTTGGTGTCTTTGGAAGATCATCAGTTATTGTGCCCTGTTCTTGTATAATATGGATGGCTGGTGACCACTCATTAGAACAATATCTTCTAATATTTCTCTCAGTAACATGTGCTAGTTTATGATTTGTTTCTGAGATTGGAGGGATGTTAATCTGAGTATTCCATTGTTGCAACAAGTCTCGACCCCACAGGTTCATAGTTATGTTAGCCACATATGGTTTTAATTTTCCTCTCTGTCCTTCTGGACCTATACATTCGAGCCATCTTGCACTCTGTTTCACCTGAGATAATGTCCCAATTCCTAATAGTTGAACGTTTACCTCCTGAAGAGGCCAAGTTGGATGCCAAAATTCTGGTGCAATTATGGTAACGTCCGCACCTGTGTCTACCAGACCAGACAACAAAACACCATTTATTTTTATTGTTAATTTTGGTCTTTGTTCATTAATAGAAGTTTGCCAAAAAATTTTCTTTATGTTTTCTCCTGAATTTTCTATTCTCTCTGTTTCATCATCCTGACCAGCATGATTTATTCCAATAGGCATTTGGTTATTTAATCGCTCTCCAGAGCAGGCATTTCCTCTATGGCTGCCGGAAAGGTTTGAACTGGATTTGCACTGGGGGCCTGCCTGAGGCCCCTCTGGGAGTTTCCCGAAGACTGAGGCAAAGGATTACCCTGTCTGTCCTTTGTTGATCTACATTCGTTGGTCCAGTGTTTTCCCTTACCACACCTTCTGCATACTCCAGAAGGAAGGGGCATTCTGTTGCCATTGTTCCTTGAAGAAACATTGTTTCTGGAAATGACCTGTCTACAGTCCCTTTTCAAATGTCCTTGCTTTCCACATCCAAAACATCTAACACTCCTCAAACCTTTTGAAATTACTTCTCCTACCCATGTATCATCATGCTCATCAGCTTCAACATTAATTGTTTCTCTAATCCAATCTTCCATAGGTGCAGATCTTGCCCTTAATGGCCTGATTATTCTTTTGCATGCTGCATTCGCATTCTCAAAGGCCAAAGATTCAATTATTGCCTTACCAGCTTCTGAATCCGAGACCATTCTCTTTACTGCTGAAGCCAGTCTTTGTAAAAAATCTGTAAAAGACTCTTTTGGGCCTTGCTTCACCTTCGTAAATGACTCAGATTTTTTTCCTGGTTCCTCAACTTTGTCCCATGCATTCAAGGCTGCCGTTCGACATAAAATTAGGGTTTGGACATCATATAAATATTGTGCTTGTGCTGAAGCATATTGGCCTTCACCCATAAGCTGATCCTGGCAAACTTGTACTCCTTTATCCCTCCATTGTTTTTCTATGTTTTTAGCCTCCTCCTTAAACCAAGTCAGAAATTGAAGTCTCTGGCTGGGTTCCAGAACACCTTGTGCAAGGTCTCGCCAGTCCTGTGGTACTATCCTATTATATGTTGACCAAGTGTTTAACATTTGCTTTACATATGGGGAATGCATGCCATAAGATACTATTGCCTCCTTAAACCTTTTAAAATCCAACATTTCAATTGGAGCCCAAGTATTTTGTGTAGCCATTTGATCAGGCATCTGCTGTACGGTTACAGGATAAATTAAGGGTGACTGTGTGAAAACAGGCTTTCTTTCTGCAACCTTATGATCCCGACTTGAAACAACTTCACTGTTAATTTCTTCTGTCTGAATTTTTACAGGTTTAACAAGTTCTTCTAAAGCTGTTATCCTGGCACTTAAATTGACTATCTTTTTAAATATTAAAATGTGGATTATTATAGTGACAAGGTGCATAATTCCACCAATACTAATATTATATAGTTGTTCCATTGCCAGACTGCCTAAAATTTCGAACAAAAACCAATTTTCTTCTAATGTACACATAAAACCCATTTGTTTTTTAATGTGGAAAAAAATTCTCTTTTAGATAGTTTCCTTTAAAATATCTGATATATTATGACTTACCAAATCTTCGTAGAACAGTAGAAATCCGAGGGGATTTTCAAAGCAGCCACCTAGTGTCCCAGGTGTAAATCCAGAGAGAGAGAGAGAGAGAGAGAGAGAGAGAGAGAGAGAGAGGGGGGGGAAAGAGAGAACGCACAAGAAAGCGTAGCCGGCTAAAGCTTAAATGCAGCCACGTGTTCCCTCTTGTGCCGAGTCAAGGCTTGGGTCTGGCTTCCTTAAGCTCCGACCACGTGCGTTGGCTTTACAGGCAGGGCCCTGTTCGGCAGGGCAGGTCTGAGTTGTTTGTAGCACCGGCTTTAGGCAAGCTGCTCACAGACCTAGGCCCGGGCTAGAAGTTGCTACCCGGACTAGGACGCCGGCAGCTCGGACTAAGACGCCGGCCGCTTCCTGCCGCTTCCTGCCACCTGCCACCGCCTGCCGCCCTTGCGGGAAAGCGGACCTGCCGTCAAGCCAAGCGGTTTTTAATGGATTCTTGTCACGTTGGGCGCCAGATGTAGATGTAACCAACCGTCTTATTAAATAAGAAACACAGAAACAATGTAAAAGAGAAAGCCGAGAAGTCAGAGCTCAGAGCTAAAATCTCACCCTTCCTCCTGCTGTCCCAGCTTCGCGAAAAGAGACCTACTTCCTGTCGGCTCGTTTTTTTTATAGTATGTTGTTCTGCCTTCTCATTGGTTGTAAACCCAAACACATGACTGCCTCGTCACTGTCTGAATGTACAGCCCCCTAGGTCTTAAAGGCATATGTCTCCAATGCTGACTGTATCCCTGAACACACAGAGATCTTATGGGATTAAAGGCGTGTGCCACCACCGCCACACTCTGGCTATGGCTCTAATAGCTCTGACCCTGAACACACAGATATCTATGGGATTAAAGGCGTGTGCCACCACCGCCACACTCTTGCTATGGCTCTAATAGCTCTGACCCCCAGACAACTTTATTTATTAACATACAATCAAATTAATATTTCAGTATAAATCAAAATAATATTTCAATACAATTAGATTACCACCACATCAGAGTTTTTCAAAGACCCATGGGCCTGATATTCTGACCATTTCACAGGAGCACAAACAGCTCAGGAAGATACCACTTGCCCAAAGCCACACATATCTGCCCCTCTCCCCATCTAATGTGTATGCAAGGCTCTACCACGGTGCTACATATCCAGCCCTCTTTTTTTTTAACCACCCCATTCTTTTCTTTTGAGACCCAGTCGTAAGTTGCTCAGGCTAGCCTTGAACTCATGATGTAAACCAGGCTGGCCTCAAATCACAGAGATCTTTTTGCCTCTGCCTCTTGAATGCTAGGATTAAAGATGTGTACCACCATACCTGTCTTCCAGGTTGATCTTGAACTCTGTAGCCCAGACTGGCCTTTAACTTGCTGTCTTCCTGCCTCAGCCTCCTGAGTAGCTGGGATTACAGGTCTGATCTAGTCCTACCTTCTGAAGTTAAGATTCTTTGTGCATGATTGCACATCAAAGGTCTCTTAGTTTAGATCCCTACCACCACCTCTCTCTCTCTCTCTCTCTCTCTCTCTCTCTCTCTCTCTCTCTCTCCTCTCTGTTTGTTTTTTAAGACAGGGTTTCTCTGTGTTGTTTTGGCACCTGTCCTGGATCTCACTCTGTAGACCAGGCTGGCCTCGAACTCACAGAGATCCGCCTGGCTCTGTCTCCCAAGTGCTGGGATTAAAGGCATGTGCCACCATTGCCTGGCTATCTCTCTTTCTTTTTGATAGAGTCCCACGTAACCCAGGCTGGTTTTGAACTCACCATGTAGTTGACGATGACCATGAACTCCTGATCCTGCCTCTGCTTTCCAAGTGCTGGGACTGAAGGGGTGCACACCATACATACTGTGTGGGCTACTGGGGCTAGAACTCAGGGATTTGTGCATGCTAGGAAGGACTCTACTAGCTCAGCTATAGCCTCAGTTCCCTGTCCGCCCCCCCCAACTTTCTTCTTTTCACTGGGCACTGGAGGCTCTAGGGTCACTAATATATCCTCCTTGTTTGTTTTGTTTTTCAAGACAGGGTTTCCCTGTGTAGCCCTGACTGTCCTGGAACTCACTTTGTAGACCAGGCTGGCTTTGAACTCAGAGATCCACTTGTCTCTGCCTCTTAAGTTCTGGGACTAAAGGGGTGTGGCACCACTGGCCAGCACATTGCCTGAGTCTTAACTGCTAAGAAGTTGGAGTGAGACTGAGCCTGGAAGTCCAGCACCAAGTGTTCTCATCACAACTCAGCCTCAGGTTGTCTTCTTAAAGGGGGCCTAAGGCCAGGTATGGCGGCACACTCTTTTAATCCCAGCAGGCAAAGGCAGGTGGATTTCTGTGAGTTTGAGGCTAGCCTGGTCTACATAATGAGTACCAGGACAGCCAGTGCTATGTAAAAAGATCCTGTCTAAAAAATAATAAGTAAGTAAATAAATAAGGTGGGGGTATACTGTCTGCATAGCACACAGGCATCCCTGTGATCTTTATCCTCTTTGCATATATAACCACAGAGGAACCATTCCCAAGAGCAGAGGGACCACATGAGCTGCAGAGAAGAAAGCAAGCTCTCTTAAAGTCAGTGATCACAGAGACAGCATTACGGCCCAGAGCAAAGGATGGGGATGGCTGAAAAAGGAAAGGCCTAGCAGATGATTAGTCTTTTTTTTTTCAGTCTTAAAGAAGAGAAAATGGACTGGGTGGTGGTGGCGCACACCTTTAATCCTAGCACTCAGGAGGCAGAGGCAAGCGGATCTCTGTGAGTTCGAGGCCAGCCTGGTCTACAGAGTGAGTTCCAGGACAGTCAGGGCTACACAGAGAAACCCTGTCTCAAAAACAAAACAAAGAAGGAGGTGGTGGGGATGGGGGAGAAGAAGAAGAAGAAGAAGAAGAAGAAGAAGAAGAAGAAGAAGAAGAAGAAGAGGAGGAGGAGGAGGAGGAGGAGGAGGAGGAGGAGGAGGAGGAGGAGAAGAAGAAAAGAAGAAGAAGAAGAAGAAGAAGAAGAAGAAGAAGAAGAAGAAGAAGAAGAAAAGAAGAAGAAGAAGAAGAAGAAGAAGAAGAAGAAGAAGAAGAAAAGAAGGAGAAGAGAAAATGGGTTTGCTCAGCAGAAAGAAGTGTTTTGAGGGCCAGGCATGGTGGTGTTCGGCCTGTTCTAGCGCTCAGGAGGCTGAGGTGAAACAATCACTCAGACACAGGCAAGCTTGGGCAACAGAGCAAGACTCCATCTCAACCTGAATGAAGGAATGAATGGGTCATTTGAGATTGGGCATTGGGAAGGTTCAAGCACAGTGGTGTGAGGGGCCCTGAGAGCAGAACCTGCTGTGTGGTGTTGGGACAGAGGAGGACCTAGAGGGCCCTGCTGTTCCAGGACTGGGCTCTGTGTGGGTGGGTGGTAAGTTTTTGCACTCCGAAAAGCCTCTCTGCCAATGCAGCAATCCAAATCAGACCAAATTAGAAAAAAACCCGGTTTAATGGGTAAAGCGTTGTGGAGGAGACAGGACGAGAGCCTGGAAAAACCATGTGTCTGTTTTTTTGGGGGGAAGATGCTGTTTAAATACCCCGTAGGAGTGGTCTTGAGCCTCTCTGGGGGAGGAGCAGTGTTTGGCAGGCTTTGAAGGGCCGGGTTTGGGGAAGGAGATGGGGGAGGGGAATTGAGGTGGATCTTCCACCAGAACAGTGGGTAGCAAATGGAGCCCTGGGTTGCCAAGCTCCAGATCACACACCCTGCCTCCTCCCCGCTACCCCCCAAAACCTCATGTTTCCCATCTAGAAAATCGGCTGGTGGGTCTGGCTGCTCTGTGAGTTTTAGCTTTCTGTAACTTCTCCCTAGGGCATTCACCAGGCCTTTCTTCCGGAATGCCTGCGTGATCTTCGACCCTTCATCCTTCTGAGCATGGGAACAGAGTTGATACGGGTGAGAAAAGAAAAGTTTTATGAGTTGATTGATGCGGAGACGAAAGAAAAGATGATAAAGATGGACGTGGATTATCCCAGGTCAGTGCTGGAAATGTTAGTAAGGCCTTTGGATCCACCAAACAAGGTCTTCTGTTAGCAAAAGAAAGCGTGTGTCCGCATGTGTGCATGTGTGTGTGTGCATGTGTGCGTGTGTGCGCGCGCGCGCGTGTGTGTGTGTGTGTGTGTGTGTGTGTGTGTGTGCGCGCGCGTGTGTCCGCATGTGTGCTTGTGTGTGTGTTGGAACTGATGTGATACGATGAACTGGGTTGTTATTCTACTCAGAACAGTTGCAGCTTCTGATGCTACTTTCAGCAAGGCGTTTCAAAGAGCTAGCTCTAAAACCATCTCTCCCTCTGAGTCAGCCATTCACTTGTGAATTTGTCTGTATAAAGCCAAAATCTGGGGAAAGCCACGTACATTAAGATGTGCAAAGCCCTAACATCCACAATAAACAGTGACGGTCACCCACATGTGTCCCACGGAGGAGACAGCTTAGCAAACGGTGCTGCATTCGCTTGAATAAAAGATTACTGTTGGAGCTAGGGAGAGGACCCTGGCCTCTAGGTAGAGTCCAGTCAACAGGACAAAGGAAATTGGCACTGGAGAGACAGTTAAGAGCACTGGTTGCTCTTGCAGAGAACCCAGCTTTCTTTCTCCTGACCATCTGTAACTCCAGTTCCAAGGGATCCAAGCCTTCTTCCGACCTCTGAAGGCACACACATGGTGCACAGACATATATATAGTCTTTAAAAAATGTTTTAAGAAGAGAAATTGACTAGCTAGGCATTTCTGCTAGTGTAGGATACAGACGGATTGGGGTCCCAAAGAAACCCAGGAAAAATGGCTAGCTGAGGTGCCTGTTAACATATCAAAGAGGACACTGGCTAGCTCTCCCAGCATCCCTCAGTACCTGTGGCTCCTCCCAGCACTTCTCACCCCACCCCCAACCCTAAATCCTCTCCCTCCAGGGACTTGGTGTCTCTTAGCAACCCCCTTCTCTTCCTCTCTCGCTCACCCCCCTCACTCATCCCCCCCCACTCATCCCCCACCCCCACCCCCGCCTCCCAGGTCTGGTTTATTTTTTTGCCGTGTTCAGTCTGGACCCTTCCCAATGCCTTTGGCTGTACTCTCCCTCATATTACAATAAGCCTTCACCACCACCGTACCTAGGGGCAGTCATGGCCTCATTTTTTTTTTTTTTTCATTCAGACCGATGACAGGGTGTTTTCAGGTGTATACAGGTTTTGTGTGTATGTGAAATTTTTAACCATTTATTTTTTAAAAAATTTAAATCAGTGCACGTGCATTAGGTTTCATTGTAGCATTTTCAAACAAAATTTATTTTGTTATTCTCTTTCTTTTCTCCCTAAGCCTCTGTCTCGCCCCTGTCTCCTCCTGCCCCACACCTACTTAGGTAGTCTTGACACTAGGTGCAGATTCTAGTGTGAACTAGAGAAATAACATTAGGAACTCACTAAACCCTGGACTGGACTCATCTGTTCCTCGGGGTAGTGAGACATTTAAGTGCAGATACTGGAGCTGGGCATGACAGCTTATGCCCTGTGATCTCAGCACTTGGGAAGTAGAGACAGGAGGTCAGGAGTTCAAGGCTATCTAGTAAATTTGAGACCAGTCTGAGCTACATGAGGCCCTAACTCAAAACAAAAACAAAAGAAATGGAGTAGATTTAAGAAAATTTATGAGCAAATCAAAGAGCAGTTTATATGTAGACGTGGCCAAAGTTGGGGCTATTGGGGAGAGAAACAGTTGAAAATCGCTGGTTGCTCTGGGCGGTGGTGGCGACGCCTTTAATCCCAGCACTCGGGAGGCAGAGCCAGTGACTTTCTGAGTTCGAGGCCAGCCTGGTCTACAGAGTGAGATCCAGGACAGGCACCAAAACTACACAGAGAAACCCTGTCTCGAAAAACAAAAAACAAAACAAAAAAGAAAAGAAAATCGCTGGTGGCTTCTTCCAGCCATTCTCTTCTGGATCTTGAGTGTGACTATTAAAAATGGTCTTCTAGGCCAACCTCCGGGATGAAGGGTCTAAGGAGCCTCAGCTCTCCCATGATGCATCAGGCAGGGTCAGTGTTTGTGGAGGTCGACTCCCTGGAGGTTTGCTTTTGGCTGGAGTGCGCAGCTGTTTGGAGAAGTTGCCCTTGTACTGCTTGGCAAGCACTTCGTGGTGCCATCTCAGCGCTGCCAGACAGGATTCTGTCTTCACTAATTGTTGAATTTATGGTGTCCTAGACTGTTCAGTCACGCAGGACATAGATCCATCAGGTAGCTCAAATGCCTCATATTTAAACCCAGACACCTGTCCTGTGAATGCCATAGGCTGGACAACTTAAAAAGTCTCCCTTCATAGTCTAAGAGGTCATGGCACACAGAATGAAACCAAGAGCTGATATAGCCAGTTTAGGAGAGGCTGGGGCTTGGAGCAGGACACTCGCTGTTCTGTTCACTCCAAAAATAGACTAGAAACCAGTGTGACCCATAGTGCCCATGGGTGACATGCAGTTTTATCTCTTGGACTCTGGGTCCAAAAATAAATGGTCCTGTAGGAATGTGTAATTATGTGCTTATCTCTCATAGGGTTTGGCAAGTTCTTTTGGCCTCTTCAAGCCCATGGTTCATGTCTGTGAAATGGGTTAGTTGTGAAAACTGAAGACTCAGGCCATGTAGCTGGGCATAGCGATTCATGCCTTTAATCTCAGCAAAACAAAAGAAATTGGGGTTTCAATGGCAGGAGGCAGAGGCAGGCAGATCTCTGTGAGTTCGAGGCCAGTCTGGTCTACAAAAGGAGTTCCAGGAGAGCCAGGGCTGTTACACAGAGAAACTCTGTCTTGAAAAACAGAAAAACAAACAAACAAATAAAACCAAAAGAACAAAACAAAATAAAAAAAACTTGACCAGTGTAAGGGCTGGGCATGTGGTAAACGCTAGGTCAGAATCAGATAATATTCTGTGTTGTGTAAGGAGATGTGAGTTAATAGAACTTTTGGAGAGGAGAACGTCCAGGCCATGTGCTGGTAAATGTCTGCCAGCCAGGTTGCTAGGAGGCAGGGGACAATCTTGCCAAGTAACATGTGCTGATTTCTGTGGTGTGAAGATACCATCCAGCCAATTTCCAGCTACCAACATGATGCCACCCAACATGGCATTGAGAAGAGATGCCCACAGTTAGCTTTCATGAGTGGGCAGGGACGTTACTGAGACTTGAAGGACTTTGTAGCTCATCCTGACTGCTGGGTGTTTTCTTAGGTTGAGTTCTAGGGATCACAATTGCCTTGGTCCTGACCAGTGTCGGTTAGCCAGGGACTGACATGGTTACCGGTGAGGTGTTAGGGCTTTGCATCCTTTCATAGGTGAGACCAGATGAATCAGAGGAAGTTTGGCAATGCCCTTCCCTTGCTGAGGTATCAGAAGGAATGAGCCAATAAGTCCTGAGCTCCTCAAACTCTGCCTCCTCACCCTCAGATGCGGTGAGGGAGGGTCCAGGTAGGATTAAGACACCAGGACCAGCCCAGGGCAGCCACTGTTTCTCTCAGATTTGTCTGTTCTGGAAATTTCATGTAAAAGAATAATTTTACAAGTGTGTGTGTGTGTGTGTGTGTGTGTGTGTGTGTGTGTGTGTATAAGAGACAGACAGACAGACAGACAGACTTTGTCTTTTCATCACCTGATAGACATTTGGATTATTTCTGCTTTTCAAGTTATGAACGATGCTGTTGTGAACGTTCTTGTGCAGGCTGTATACGAACATGTTTTCATTTCTCTTAAGTGTATTCTTGGTGGCAAATTCCTGAGTCACGTGGTAGCTGAACATTGACCTTCTGTGAAGCTGTCAAACTGTTCTCCGAAGCGGCTGCAGCAGTTTACATCCCTCAGCCCTCACTCCAGATTCAGAATCTCCATGCTTCTGGGGGTAGCCATCTTAGTGGGTATGAATGGTCTTGCTGTGGTGGTCCCCTCATCCCACTGTAGCTTTTATTGACATTTCTCAAAAGCTAATGATCAATAGCTACATTATTTTTTTCTGATGGGCTCTTGCTATGTAGCCCAGGCTGTCCTAGAACTTGCTGTGTAGATCAGGCTGGCTTCAAACTCATGATCCTCCTGTCTCTTGAGTGCTGAGATTATTTACCGGCATGTGCCATGACCAGCTCTCCAATAGTCTTACTTACTATTTTCATTTATTTTATTATTGTATGTGTGTCTGTATGTGTTCATGATGTGTATGTATGGGTACATATGTGCCATGGAGCTCATACAGAGGTCAGAGGATGACTCGGTGAGTTAATTTTCTCTTCCCACCTTTACATGGGTTCTGGGAATTGAACCCCGGTTACCAAGCTTGCATGACAAGCATTTACCCCCTGAGCCATCTTGCTAGCCTGTTATGTTTGGCCTTTCTGAAACAGTTGTATTATGTAGCCCAGACTACTTTCAAATTCACTATGTGGCCCAGCCTAGCCTCAAATTCAGTGATCCTCTGGTGTCTGTTTTAGAAGTACCGAAATTATAGGCATACACCACCATCTCCAGTTTATCCACAAAAATTAACTTCAGTCTACTCTATTGGGTTCAGTATATCAGAAGTATCACTTCAACGCATCAATCTGAAAATTAGTAATTCGCATTTCTTTATGTCGTGTGTCTAATTCACACTGGCCACATTTCAGGCACTCAGGAGCCCACCAGGGACTCCAGCATGACAGGAGGATAGCACAGCCTTCAGGAACTGAATTGGGAGAAATGTGGGGACCAGCAGGGCAGGGGGCAGGGGGTGTTTAGGCTTTGAAAGGAGAGGTGGAGGAATCCGTTTGGATGGAGGGCAAAGGCCAGGAGCAGCCCTGGAGCATAGTTTCTGTGTTTGCCCTCCAGCGATGAAGAGCTGTGTCAGAGGTTCCTGAAAGAAAACAGCTGGAATATCTTCCGGAAGGATCTGCTGCGGCTGCTGGTGAAGCCCCTCAATAAGCAGCCCTTCACCCCGCTCCATACCAAGAGGAAAGAGATCTACAACCCTAAGTCTTTGACCCTGGATTTGTGTAACCTCAACAAGAGGGTGAAACCACGCTATCCCGTTTTTGTGGCACCCCAGAAATACCTATCCCCCTTGAAGATTGTCCAAGCTGTTTCAGCACCCCGGCACAAAATTCAAGAACTCCTGCCTCAATATAAAAATGCAGGGGTCCTTCTTTAGAATCAATAAAGTACGTTGGGATTGGCTTCTCTGTTTTCTGGATGGCCATTGTGGGAGTTGTAGGCTTAGGATGGGGAAAGCTGGAGGATCAGCCAGTAACTTGAGAGGCATGATCTCCCTTGACACTAGTGGGATGGAATGAGGACATGGATGCCCAGGAGGCTGGGGTGTGTCTATTATTAGGGAACCAATGTGACCATTCCTCATCTAGATGGAGATCCTTCACTTGAATCAGTGGATGCTGTGCCAGGAACCAACGCAGGCCAGCTATTTCCTGTCAATATTGTATGTAAGAAAATCAAGAAACCCAATATCTTAGATTATTCCTACTGTTTTTTTTTTTAAACATGAGCAACTAATTTAAGATATTTTAAATAAAACACATGAGATGACTTGGACAGCCAGCTGTGGGAGAGGCTTCTCTGGCTGAGTTGGCATCCTGTGGCTAGCCGAGGCCCACCAGAGACAAGCATTCACTGGGGACAGAGTTCAGGGAGACAAGCATTCACTGGGGACAGAGTTCAGGAAGACTGCTTGGTCCCTCTGGTATTCCTTATTTTGGGGCACCTGTCCCCATGAAGCCTCATACCACAGAGGAAGCACCATGCCACCTCGCCACGTGAGCACTCCGAGGCCTGAGAGAGGTTGGGAGAGTGCAGGAGCCCTCAGGAACCCCACGGCCATGGCCACGCACACTCACTTGCCACCTAGCAAAGAATGGCCTGGGCTGTGGACTTTGAGTTAGGAGCCCTGGAGGGCCTGGTGCCGTCCCTCCCTGGGGTCCCCTGAATACCATGGGTCAGTCTAGCACCTGCAGTTCACTCTACCCCGTACTGAACAGAGAAAGTTGGTAAGATCAATGGGATGAGTAGACCCAGAATTGACTAGTTTTAAAAGATATATGTTCAACAGTAGATATTTTTGTATTAAAAACCATTTTCTTGTGTATTAAGCAGGAATAAGATTTTTTTTTTTTCGGCTAGGCAGTGGTGGTGCATGTCTTTAATCCTGGCACTCGGGAAGCAGAGCCAGGAGGATCTCTGTGAGTTCAAGGCCAGCCTGGTCTACAGAGCGAGATCCAGGACAGGCACCAAAACTACACAGAGAAACCCTGTCTTGAAAAACAAACAAGCAAGCAAGCAAACTAAAAAGAGGAGACAGTGGGTACGGGAGGGAGGGATTGAAGAACACCATGGGGCAAGGGCCTGAGTTATTGCAGCCTTGAGTAACCAGTCCCAAGGCTGCACACAGGGCTTGTAAGGAATCCACAGCATTGGCAAGGTTAAGATTTCTATCTGAGGGGTTTTAGGGAGGGAAAATATTCACACATTCTTTCATCTTGCTCTCACCTTGCTGTTCTCTCTCACATTGTATTCTGTTGCTCCTCTGTTCCCTTCCCCTCCACACTCAAACACTCTAACTTCTGATGATCCAAGAACACCTGCAGCCCTCCTTTGGGGCTACAGAGTCAAATTATTTTCTGTAGCCTTGACTAGTCAGAATTTATTTTTACAAATCGAGGTCAGGAATGGGTGCAAGGACTTAATCATTTGCCAGCTAGCAATGATTGGACTGTTTTTGTATTTATAATCTAGCCAGGCAGTACAGCTGTGTGTCCTTATGAACAAGATAGGAAATGTTTATCTAAAAAGCCATTAGCAAGGCATCTGGTCTA
The DNA here is from genome assembly GCF_049852395.1 of Peromyscus maniculatus bairdii. NCBI lineage: Eukaryota > Metazoa > Chordata > Mammalia > Rodentia > Cricetidae > Peromyscus > Peromyscus maniculatus. The sequence goes on from NC_134855.1 coordinate 135,880,500, forward strand.
ATCTCAAGCTTTTTGAAGCTTTGTATCAGCTAGTGGTACCATGAAATTAAAGGAATTCGAGCCCTACTGGCTCCCAGTTTATCATTAATTTGAGTTGTGATCCAAAGCAGCCAAAGCAGTGTCTAGGGGGAGTTTATGGGCAACTGTGTAGCATATCCTTGTATTCACTTTTATCAAAATTATACAGCTTAAGGAGGAGTCATCTTTTTGACAATCCACAGATATAAATGCCCATTAGATCCGGATATTTTCATGAGGTAAACACACTACAATACAGGTAGTGGGGGATTCCACACACAAATATACATTATATCAGATACCAAAGGTACAGTAGAAGCAGAAGATATTCTAGAGTCTGTATTCTCACAAGCTTTGTTTAAATGAGATATACCCATCAGAGAGTTTTTCTTCTGGTGGGCTGACACCTGAACTTCAACTACCACCTGCTGTTGCTCTGACACCACCACAGCCACTGCACTGAGTGAGGGGTGGGCTTCAGGAACTCATGGAGCAGAGCACAGTTCTCCAAGGCCCCCGTGCAGTGGTAGGGATCGAGAGGAAGGAAATCTCCATGCAACAGGGAACTTCTGTGTGGCTGCTCCTATGAACTCAGTGACCAAGCATGCGTGAGCTTCCACTCTACCCCATCATATTTGTTGCTGGAGGGCTTCTCTCCAGGTTCCACCAAGCCCCACAGTCCCACAATCCACGTATAAAATAATCACTCACACGCTTATATTACTTATAAACTGTATGGCCGTGGCAGGCTTCTTGCTAACTGTTCTTTTATCTTAAATTAACCCATTTCTATAAATCTATACCTTGCCACGTGGCTGGTGGCTTACCAGCATCTTTACATGCTGCTTGTCCTGGCCGTGATGCAGTGTCTCTCCCTCCTTCTTCCTGTTTCCCCAATTCTCCTCTCTCCTTGTCCCGCCTATACTTCCTGTCTGGTCACTGGCCATCAGTGTTTTATTTATATAGAGAGATATTCACAGCACTTCCCCTTTTCTTCTTTTTTTAAAAAGGAAGGTGTTTTTTTTTTTTTGTTTTTTTTTTTTTGGTTTTTTTCGAGACAGGGTTTCTCTGTGTAGCTTTGCGCCTTTCCTGGAACTCACTTGGTAGCCCAGGCTGGCCTCGAACTCACAGAGATCCGCCTGCCTCTGCCTCCCGAGTGCTGGGATTAAAGGCGTGTGCCACCACCGCCCGGCAAAAGGAAGGTTTTAACATGGTAAAATTACATATAACAAAACAATTATCGAGCAAGAATTGTAGTTACAATATTAAAGAAGATGTCCTATCTATCTTATATTTGTGAGTTTAAGGTTTTATATCTAACTTATCTTTTATCATAACTGAGGAAATTACAACTATCTAGTCTTTAACCACATCAAAGACCTGAGAAGGAACATAATGGTACCTGAGAAATGGTAGATGGATGCAAGCAACTTTCAGGAATCTTGCAAGAGTAGACCAAGACAGCTGGCAGCCTGGACAGTCACCTAATGTTTCTCAGCATTGTTGGTGCATTCAAATTGGCTACAGGACTAGAGTATATGACAGACCATTTTCATAAGCAGGAATTCTGAAAGACCATCTTACCCTGTCTTGGCAGAGTACAGTGGTTGCTTTCCTTGTGTCCCGCCTGTCCAGAAAGGACAACATTGCATTCGTACTGTCAGCCATCAAGGCAAGGGCAGTTCTTTGCCCAGTAGGCCATTTTGTGCCAAGAAGACAAACTTCCAAATGGAAATGTCTTAGAAGCCCAACATTCTCTCGGGATCAAATTGGTGCATCCAGGAGCAATTGTGTCTCACGTCAACAGAATTCTAAGTTATTTAAATGCCATATTCTCTAGGTCTATGAAGTGTTTGAGGATTACCTATCTGAAATATATCTATGTATACCTAGAAGACTTAACTAACATGGCTACACATATGATTATCATAGATGACTAATTATTAATCTATTTCTTAATTATCCATTACAATTTTAAATGAGTTACATAAACATACTACCTCAAACAAGAATAGAAATATATATATATATATATATATATATATATATACAGTATAACAAAATTAATTTCAAGTTTGTATCAATAAACTAAAATTTATACCAATGTAAAACATTTTAAACATAAACTAAAATCTATACCAATGTAAAACATTTTAAACAAGTTGTTCTTTAAAAGTAGGTTCATTAATCTACCCTTTTATCTTATCATCTCTATATCCTATATATCTATATCATATCCCCTTTTCTTTTTTAGAAAGAGATTGCATTTATAATCAACCTGTTTTAAATAAAAATATTGGTTTTTCTCTGTCCCACACCAGAGGGCTCTTCTGATTTGGGACAGAAGAATCTCAACCATTTTTTTTTTAATATGTCTGGGTTTAGAGGGGGAGTGAGCAAATTCCACCTCTAAAGCCAGCTTGGTATATTTGGGAATTTGGGCGTAGCATCTCTTAATACTTCCTGCTGGAGGGGGGCATTGTATCTTATGGGGACGCAAAGAAAATTTTAGGCCTATGGGGTAGTCCTTGAGGCTGTATTGTGTGAACCAGTTGCCTTGAAACCGCTCTGGATGTTGGATCATCTAGGCCATGGTGTCATCGGAGATCTTTCAGGGGGTCTTGGCTGGTGAAACCTGATGTATCTTAATCTGGAACAAATCCATAGCCTCTGGCTTTCTGTGGAAACAAAAGCAGAACCTCTTTTCCAAAGCAACATATCCTTAAATCCAAATTTTGAAGTCAAGGTACCTTTAAAATATACATATTGGTTTAATTCAACATCTTTTTTGATCAAATGTTTTTTTGCAGTTAAAAATCCCAAAGAAACACAATCCAGATTCTCTGTGTAATATTCATCTTTACATGGCTTTTTAATATTAATTTATCTTTTTTTGTCTCTTTCAAGCCTACGTATATTTTACACACATTGTAAACGATTTTATCTGAATCAGTCTTATTGTGAATCTACTGGTTTAAACTGCAGTATTCTAAGACTGAAACAGTGCTGTGGCTGCTGGCTCTGCCCATTTCAGCTTACCAACATGGCGTTTTCCGCCAGTTCTGTGAGTCATCAAGTCTCAGAAATAGTGGATCTAAGCTTTTATCAAAGCAGCGTGTAGCCCAGAAACCTTTTTTTTTTTTTTTTTTTAAATACTAGTAAAGACTAAATCTACCACACAGCGTAATGTGCCGCTGGCAGACACCTCATTACCGCCATACTGATGGTCAAATGCAAACGCCAGGAACCCGCCAGTAGTTCAAACCTGCGTTTTGTGGTGTCTAGCTGCCCGTATGAGACATGAAGCAGGAATCTGGTTTTGGCTCTGTTTAGAATTGGTTATTAAATATTTTCAGGTTTAAGGTGGAAACTTGAGCCGTTGGACGCCATTTGTTGCTGGAGGGCTTCTCTCCAGGTTCTACCAAGCCCCGCAGTCCCACAATCCACGTATAAAATAATCACTCACACGCTTATATTACTTATAAACTGTATGGCCGTGGCAGGCTTCTTGCTAACTGTTCTTATATCTTAACCCATTTCTATAAATCTATACCTTGCCACGTGGCTGGTGGCTTACCAGCATCTTGACATGCTGCTTGTCCTGGCCGTGATGCAGTGTCTCTCCCTCCTTCTTCCTGTTTCCCCAATTCTCCTCTCTCCTTGTCCCGCCTATACTTCCTGTCTGGTCACTGGCCATCAGTGTTTTATTTATATAGAGCAATATCCACAGCAATATTAAGGTCAAACACATTGGAAGTACTTGGTACACATCAGAGGTGGCTAACCATTTAACCATGATCTATATAACCAGGGCCAACTTCCCCTACCAATGGAACAGACATCAGAGCTGAGTCTCACAATCAGAAATAAAGGCCATCAGCAGATGGTTTGGGGTGCAAGGGGGCAAGTTGGCATCTCAGGCCACACCACCCTCTTCTCTAATGACCTGGCTGATGTCAACTTTAAATGGTAGGTAGCCTGGCAGGAAGAGATCAGAAATGTCACTCTGCTGTGGGACGGTCTGTATGTCAAATTGCTCTGATTGGTCAATAAATAAAACACTGATTGGCCAGTGGCCAGGCAGGAAGTAAGTGGGACAAGGAGAGAGGAGAGTTCTGGGAAGCAGAAGGCTGAGGCAGAGAAACTGCCAGCCGCCACCATGACAAGCCGCATGTGAAGATGCCGGTAAGCCACCAGCCACGTGGCAAGGTATAGATTTATAGAAATGGATTAATTTAAGCTATAAGAACAGTTAGCAAGACGCCTGCCACGGCCATACAGTTTGTAAGCAATATGAGTCTCTGTGTTTACTTGGTTGGGTCTGAGTGGCTGTGGGACTGGCGGGTGACAAAGATTTGTCCTGACTGTGGGCAAGGCAGGAAAACTCTAGCTACAGTCACTCACCTGTTGGTTGACAATGGGAGAGATTGGAGGGGCAGGGGGTGGGGACAGTTAGGGTGGGACAGCCTCTGAGCTTCCAGGCTGAGGGCTGCAGAAAGGGCAGTTTCCCAAGCCCCTCTGCACCCTCACGCCACCTGAGACACTTTGTAGCAGATGTCAGGGGGCAGCATCAGTCAGGGAGGACAAGTCAGGACTTATTTGGGAGAGTTCATTCAGAAGGTAGATATGCTGCCCCTTGGCACAAGTGTTAGCAAGAGATTATGGTTTCCCACTGCAGAGACCTTCGCACAGACCCACAGACGGGTCTGAAGTTCCAGGAAACAAACCCTTTTATTCCCAAGAAAAGGAAAGAGGCTGGGCCTCCTAGAATATGACTACACTCAGGAGGCTGAGGTAAGAGGCTCACCACAAGTTTGAGGCCAGCCTGGGCTATAAAATAAATCCAGGCCAACAAGAGCTACACAATGAGACCCTATCAAAAATAAACAAAAGGCAAACACCAGAAGAACCTATGCTTAAGCATGACTGTGTGTGGTACTGTGTGTGTTCTGGTCTGGCTCCTATTATTATTATTATTATTATTATTATTATTATTATTATTACTATAATTGAGACAGGTTTCTTTGTGTACACTTGGCTGTCCTGAACTAGCTCTATAGACCAGACTGGCCTCAAACTCACAGAGATTCACCTGCCTCTGTCTCCTGAATGCTAGGATTAAAGGCATGTGCCACCACTGCCTGGCCTGGTTCCCATTATTGTAACGAAACATTCAAGGCTGATTTATAACAAAAAGTAATTTACTGAGTTCATGGTTTCAAGGCTGGAAGTCAGAGCAGCATGCTGTCAGCTCTGGTGAGGTCCCCTGGCTGCTCACTTGACAGATGACATTACAAGGCTGGGAGTCCATGAGGGAGGTCACATGATGAGACAAGACTCTGAAAATGGGACAGACCAGGCTCATCCTTTTATAAGAGGCTACTCTTGAAAGAACAATTGGGGCTCATGAAAACTACCTTAGCACCAGGCATGGGTGGCACACACTTTTAATCCCAGCACTGGGGAGGCAGAGGCAGGTGGATCTCTGTGAGTTCCAGGCCAGCCTGGTCTACATAACAAGTTTTAGGCCAGACAAGGCTACATAGTGAGACCCTATCTCAAAAATAAAACATGATCTACTTTAATCCATTAAGGGTAGCACCTACCCAAATAACCCAAAGGCCTCCCATGTGGCCCTACCTTTCCTCCCTCCCTCCCTCCCTCCCTCCCTCCCTCCCTCCCTCCCTCCCTCCCTCCCTCTCTCCCTCTCCCCCTCCCCCCCCTCTCCAGGGTTCCTGGAGCCTGGGCTGGAAACTCACTGTGAGCCAAGGATAGTCCTGGGACTGCAGGCCTATGCCAGCATGCTTAGTTGTATGTAATACTAGGGAATCTAAGCCAGGACTGCAGGCTAGCCAAGCACCCTGGAGCTACACCCCCATTCCAGAGGCCCCACTTGACTCTTGACATTGCCACACTAGACCAAGCTTCCAACACATGAACCCATGGGAACATACTCAGACGAAAGGGTAGCAAAAGGCTGACACTTACCCTGGAAGTGTTTCCTGGCTGTTAACCAGGAGACACTAGTCCATTTGTTAGAGATGTAGCCTGAGGCCCAAGAAGGCAAAAGCCTGTGTCACCCCACTTGCCTGCTAGGTGGCTGATTCAGGCGGTCTATGTGCCTCCTCCACATCCTGCCCACTCCTGGTTAGTCAGCTTTTGAGTGTGTGCACTGTTACGCCACTGTTACTCATTTATCCCCAGTGAACCACCTGTTTTCCAGAGAGAGATTCTGTGTACCCAGCCTTGAGATTACACTAAAGAGAACACTCGCCCTCCGCCATGATTTCCCATATGTAAGAAAGCACACCCGGCCAAAAATAGAGGCCCCGGCGGTAAAAGCTTCCACTGTTTGGGGGAAATGGAAAAACCCATCTGAGAAACAAACATAGGGAGTGTTGCCAGTGTTTATTTTAGGAGAATTTTAAGAGCCCATCCTGGGGTTGGAAGCAAATACACTGGTAAATCTCCAATCCTTGCCGTGGAGGAATTTTACCTTCCAGTTCTGGCAACCCCAAGGGGTGAGATGGAGGGATGTGACATGCTTGGAGTCCAGGCCACTTTGCCCTGGTTCCTTGCTGATGATTGGGACATCAAGCCTGAAATCTTTAATGAGGGACTTAGTTGCAGGCCTGTCACTGGTTCAGAGCAGACCGTGGGATGACCACAGCTGGAAGGAGGTTCACGGCTGCTGCAGGACTGGGACTTTGAAGACCCGTGCAGGAGAGAGCTGGGGGCAGTGAGAGGTGGCAGTCAGCACTGCATGCCGTTTCCTTTCTGGAGTTCATTACCATCCTCTGTCAAGCCTGACTACCTCTCTTAGTTTGCTTTCTGTTGCTATGACAGAACTCTCTGGAAGTCACACACGCCTTGAGAGGCAGAGGCAGGTGGAGCTCTGTGAGTTCGAGGACAGCCTGGTTTACATAGTTCCAAGACAGCTGGAGCTACAGAGTGAGACCCTGTCTTGAAAACAAACAAACAGGGGCCGGAGAGATGGCTCAGTGGTTAAGAGCACTGACTGTTCTTCCAGAGGTCCTGGGTTCAATTCCCAGCAACCACATGGTGGCTCACAACCATCCATAATGAGATCTCATGCCCTCTTCTGGACTGTAGGCATACATACAGGCAGAACACTGTATATATAGTAAACCAAAGAAATGCTTTCTTTAGAAAAAAAAAAAGAAAGAAAGAAAGAAAAGAAAAGAAAACAAGCAAACAAAAATAACACACTCTGATCTGCACAGGAAAGGGCTCATTTTGGCTTACTGGTCCATTGTCAAGGGAAGCCATGGCCGGAGCTAGAAAGACCTGAAGCATAGGCCGTGGAGGAACGCTGTGTACTGGTGTGCTCAGCCTGCTTTTTTTATGTAACTCAGGCCCACCTGCCCATGAGTGACACCACCCACAGTGGGCTGGGCCTTCCTGCATCAATTAGCAATAAAGAACACACCTCACAGAGATGGCCACAGGCCAGTCTGAGGGATGCAGTTCTTCAGTTGAGGTGTCCTCTTCCCATTTGCGTCAAGTTGACAGCAGAAGCTGACTGTGACATTTTCCTGCCCCGACTTACATTCTTACCTACAACAGAATCCAGATGAAAACAGCCTGAGAATCAAGTGGACCGAGGGTTGGAGACTAGGGTTTTTTTATGATTTGGTAACTATCTTGTATTATGTGCACCAATCTCCTTTTCTTGGGAAATAATACACTCTTTGACCTACTTTGAAATTATTTAGAAAAATGCACCATGTGCACTCTGAGAAAATATACGTAAATAGTAACAAATGGGGACTGAAGGATGGCTCTGTGGTTATGGAGACTGAATGAGGATCAGAGTTTAGATTCCTAGACACCAGGTAGGCATGGCTCCCTGCCTCCAATGGCAGCCTGGGAAGGCAGAGACAGGGGATCCCTATATGGGGGAGCTCTGGGTTTCATTGAGAGACCCTGCCTCAGTAAGATGGGAACATGATTCCAATATCAACCTTGGGCCTCTACATGTGCAACACTGCCTGTGCATGTCATGCACACATATGCATACATATACATGCACAGAACACATATTTTGCACACTTATGTGCAGACATACACACAACACACAAAGAAAATGGAAAAAGGAAAAATAACAATTGACAAACCTGGGTGGAAGGTGTTTAGTTCTTTGAACAATGCTGGCTGTTCAAACATTATTTTAAATTGTAAATGCAAACCACATTAACTATATACATGTATATATATATATATCGTATATATTTGAAACTAGGTCTTACTATGTAGTTTATGTTGTCCTCTTAACTCATGATCTTCCTGCCTCAGCCTCCCATGTGCTGGGATTACAGACATGGGCCACCACACACAGTGTAGTCTTAACTATTTTAAGTGTACAGTGGCATCAAGTACATTCAACCCCTCAAAAACAAACAAACAACAACAACAACAACAAAACCCAACCAAAAGACAAAGCACTATAACGGTGAATACACACCCTTATATAATTGGCCAGCCCATGGACTGGAATGCACAGCAAAGGTCCATCCTAATGTAAGGTGAAGGTGTGGACTCTGGTGTGGATGATTGAGCCTCTGTAAAAATGCCCCACCTGGTGAAGGGTACTGATGATGGGGGTGGTGGCTTCAATTAAAATGGCCCCGTGGGCTCATGGTAAATGGCACTATCGGAGGTGTGGCCTTGTTGGAGGGAGTGTGCCACTGGGGCTGGCTTTGGGGTTTCAGAAGCCTAGACCAGGCCCATGGTCCTCTCTTCCTGCTGCCTGTGGATCTGGATGTAGACTAGCTCCTTCTCCAGCACCATGTCTGCCTGTGTGCTGCCATGCTTCCCACCAGGATGATAATGGACTAAGCCTCTGAACCTGTAAGCCAACCCCAATGAAATGTTTTCCATTATTGCTGTGGTTATGGCTCTCTTCACAGTTAATAAAGCGCTAACTAAGACAGAAGTTGGTGGGGGCTAGAGAGATGGCTTAGTGGTTAAGAGCACTGGCTGCTCTTCCAGAAGTCCTGATTCAATTCCCAGCAACCACATGGTGGCTCACAATCATTTATAATAGGATCTGATGTCCTCTTCTGGCCTGCAGGTATACATGCAGAACACTCATACATAAGAAAGAAAGAAAAAGAAAGAAAGAAAGAAAGAAAGAGAGAGAGAGAGAGAGAGAGAGAGAGAGAGAGAGAGAGAAGGAAGGAAGGAAGGAAGGAAGGAAGGAAGGAAGGAAGGAAGGAAGGAAGGAAAGAAAAAAAAGGAAGGAAGGAAGGGAAAGAAAGAGAGAGAGAGGGGAAGAGAGAGAAAGAAAGAAAGAGAGAGAGAGAGAGAGAAAGAAAGAGAGAGAGAGAGAAGGAAGAAAAGAAGTTGGTACCAGGAATGGGGTACAGCTGATAGGCCTGACTGCGCTTTTGTCTGGAGGAATGTGGATTTGGGACTTTGGATTAGAAAGAAACCGAATGCTTTAAGTGGGGCTTAATGGGCTCTCTTAGTAGAAGCATGGAAGACTGTGGAGCTGAGGGTGATTTGAAGTGTGTGGGCCTGGCTCAAAAGGTTTCAGAGGAGGAGAATTTTAGTAAGTGGCTTAGAGACCATTCTTGTGATATTTTGGCAAAGAATGTGGCTGCTTTCTACCCTTGTCCAAAAAAATGTGCCTGAGACTAAAGTGAAGAGTTATGGATTAACAGCTTTAGCGGAGGAGATTTCAAAATGGCCTAGTGTTGACTGTCATGTGGTTATTAGTGGTCAGTCTCATGCAGATCTATAATGAACCAATGAAAATACAAAATGTACAGTTTGTGGAGAAAAGAGGCACCAGGAAGTGTAAACAGATCAAGGAAAAGCCTGATGCTAATTGGAATAAAGGGAGTGGTGACCTCAGAGCAAGATCTCACTTGTGAAAAGGAATTAAGGAAAAGTTAGGGCTGGGCTCAGTGACAAGACTTGAATCCCGGCCCTCTGGAGGCAGAAGCTGGCAGATCTCTGAGTGTGGGGTCAGCTTGGTCTACAGATTGAGTTCCAGAACAGCTAAGCTTAAGACAGTGAAGGAAACTATTGAAAACAGAAAGTTGGTGAAAATGTATTTGAAGGAGAGGGTCATGTTCCAGCCCCAGCAAGCAGTAGAACTTGGCAGCTTTGGCCTCGTGGTTCCAGCTTTAGAGTCAAGGATACAAGAAAGGAGTTATGGAATCTCCCTCCAAAACTAAGGACAGCTGCTGAGGCCAGGCCTGTCGGGGTGTCCCGGCATGGAGGCCTAGAGAGGCCATTGTGTGAAGCTGTGAAGATGAAACCTGGATTGCTTTAGAGACCCCAAAATGTTGGAGATGCCAGAGCTATGGGATACCTGCCGAGGAGAGCTGCTTACAGGGAGTGGAACCAGTCCAAGCGAGAGAAGTGTGCTGCAGTCAACAAAGCTGAAAGGAGTTGGAGATCTGAAAAACATCTTTACATCAGACATGGAGATGCAGAGTTTGTAATTTGATGGTTTTTCAGTCCAGTATTTTTTCACTACGCTCCCTTTCCTCCTTTTTGGAACAGCATGTTGGGAGTATGTGATGTGCTTTGTTCTGATTTTATAGGGGATTACAGTTAAGAGATTTCCATGGTCTCAGAAGAGATTTTGAATTTTGAACTCTTAAACAGGGTTGAGACTGATAGGCTATGGGGACTTTTAAGTTGCACTGAATGCTTTTTACATTATCCCTTGGAACTGGAGTTACACTTATGAGCTGCCATGTGGGTGCTGGGAATTGAACCCAGGACCTCTGGAAAAGCAGCGAGTGCTCTTAACCACTGAGCTGTCTCTCCAGCCCCTTAGATGGTGTTCTTAGGTGATTAGATTTAGTGTCTGCATTGTGTGGCACCGTGTGCTGTCCTGTCCATTTCCGCCTGTACCACCAGGCCGTGCTCCTGCGGGCACTGAACTCAGGCCTCTCTGCCACTGAGCTATGTCCTGAGCTCTTTCAGTTTTCATTTGAGCCAAGCTTGGCTAGGCTGGCCTCGAACTTGTAAAACTCTTACCTCTGCCCCTTGGGCAGCTGGGATTGGAGGCGTGTTCCACCTTTCCTTCTACCTTGTTCTTCTGTTGACCCCTTGGCAACAAAGGGTTCCAGTCTGCTCCTCTGCTGGTGATACTAACTCATCGGATTAAGTGGTTGTCCCTGACGTAAAGTCACTCCTCTTTTTAGTTTAAAAAAAAAAATGTATTTTTATTGAAAAAAAAATGTGACATTATCATTTGGGCCTGCAATACTCAAGTATTACGGTTCAGTGGTATGAAGCACATTCATATTCTGCAAAAGAGGCCCAAAATTTTATCTCTAAGATGTGGAACTCCATGCTCATCACATGCAGACATACATACAGGTAAAATGCTTAAATACAAGGTCTCAGCTGGGTGGTGGTGGCACACGCCTTTAAGCCTGGCACCTAGGAGGTAGAGGCAGGTGGATTTCTGAGTTAGAGGCCAGCCTAGTCTACAGAGTGAGTTCCAAGACAGCCAGGACTACACAGAGAAACCCTATGTGTGTGTGTGTGGGGGGGGGGCAGGGCGGGGAATAATGTCTCAAAAAGATAACAATAAGAAAGATTCCACTTTCTCGGATGTGAGGTGATCTAACTGCAACATCTGTCACTCTTGATCACCAGGGACAATTCAGTTGATCTGACAGGGCTAGACAGGGGGTCCTTCCTCCTCTCCATGTGTGTCCCCACTAAAGCAACATACTTTGTTAAAAGGACGACCTCTGGGCTGGGCAGGCTGGGCAGTGGTGGCGCACACCTTTAATCCCAGGCAGAGACAGGCGGATCTCTTTGAGTTCAAGGCCAGCCTGGGCTACAGAGTGAGTTCCAGGACAGGCCCCAAAGCTACACAGAAACCCTGTCTCGAAAAACAACAACAAAAAAGAATGACCTCCCTCCCTCAAAAGAGGACTGGTCATCAGTCAAGGGTGAATGAGTAGCTCCAGTTCCCTGCTAGAACCTCCAAACAAGCTCTCAAACAGATTTGGTCAGTGGAAGCCACTTCTATAGATGTGTCCCCATCATCCTGTAAAAAAGATGTCAGGATGATCTTGTACCTTCCCTGCGGTGGGCCTGGAATTAGCCTTTTCTCCATGATCACCCACTCCTTTTTTTTTTTTTTTAAGAATGATGTTGTGGGAATTCGCCATTTGGCCCAATGACCAATTGGATGGAGCGTTTTAGCTTTATGGGCGTGGTCTTCTCTAGGATATATGGTACCTTAAAAACTGTGGGGCAGCTCCCTCTTGGGTGGTCAGAGGAGGAACAAGCTGTGGAGAAGCGTGGCTTACAGTGTGGTTCCCATCACCCATGGGCAGAACGGCAGGACAGCTGGATCAGCAGCAGCTTCTACTTTGTTCTGTGTCGTGAGTGTACCTTATAGATTCCATTCCTTAATAAATATTATCTGGTCCATTGCATCAATGTCCCGCTTTAGAATGATACTTAGGAAGCTTGGCCCTGGCTTCTGCCATTAATGAAAGATGGCTTTGAAAGGCCCAGCATTACCTGATGAAGCCAGCCTCATCAATCTTCCAGACCCGGAGTGGATACCTGGTACTTCTGCCCCAGGCTAAAGGTTCAGTTCAGTTCATCCACCAAGGTGGATTAGGTCTAAGCTGATGGGAAGCCGAAGTCAACTGAAAGGGCCTGTTTGACCCCAGGTTCCCAACTCATACAAGTTCCAGTAGTACCAGAGACTGAGCTGGGGTGAGTGGTGCTGCATCTGACCTCATCCAGTGGATACTTCTGCTTTGGAAACCCCTGGCTCTTCAATGGGTGCATATACCAGCATGTTGCACAAAGGGGCAGTCCAACAAGCTGGGTTTCCAGCAACTGTGTGAACAGATACCACCTACCTCCTGCTCCCTCCCAAGTAACTTGCTGTATCCTGTGGCTGCAGTGTAATTTAAAGGCAAAGTCACCTGCAAAGGAGGGTTCCAAATTCAAGAGGTAGAGGTAAGGGCTGCTAGAGAAAGGGCGCAGCTTGTAGGGGTCAGGTTTTTACATTCACGTCTGCAGAAGGGAAATGTCAAACACCCAATGAACTGCCACTGACTTTTCCAGGGAGGGAAGCATGGAAGATGAGAGCCCCCCACTACCTCAGCCATTAGCATCAACACTGCTCTCATGAATCATGCTCTTTATTACACAAGCAGTAGAGTCCATGTTAAGCTTTTAAAAGAAGCATTTATTTGTAGTATGTGCATTACAGGAAACACAACACAAGAAGCCAAGAGCAGCCCCCCAGTCACAAGCAGCTCAGCTTGACGTGTCCTTCTAGACGCTGCAAGTGTACACACATTTAGGGAACTGAGATTATACAGTATGTACCATGCTTTCCCCCACATTGCGAATATTCACCAACTAAAAACCCCACGCTACAGGAGTATTTTGATAACCAAGAATACACCACGCTATTTCAATCTGTCAGACAAAACTGTAATCCTGTCTTCCTTGGCAACAAAAATTTCATAGAAGACAAAAATGGCAGCAGGCCTCTAGATAGAAGTACTGGCGAAGTTACAATTAAAATTCTGCATTCCTCAATGCTCAGCTTACAAGAAAACAAAGCCACAGACCACATGAAGCACAGCATTCCTAAGTTTATCATCAGATCTATATACTAAAATATGAGGAAGGAGGCGTGTTCCTGCTCAATAAATGCATTCCTACGGAGTAGCTGAAGATGTTCCTACGGCAGGGCTTCTCAGGATGTCAGTCTCAGCACAGCACAGGGCTGCAGATCTCGCCCTGTGGGCCTCCCTCTGCCCCTCCACAGTCAGCCTAGCAACATGAATTAACTCACACTGTCCAGACATGGTTTAACAGTTCTATGCTCAAGAGGAACCTTTTCTGTCAATCTGTCAAGCCATCCCTTTAACCATACGCTCTCCTTTAGGACATTAATAATTTCAGATGTTGTGGAATGAACTGTGTGCACAAGAAACACAAGTCTCTTCCCAGAAATGCACATATGGATCCCTGGGTACAGTTGCAACAGTTTTCTGTATGTGATGGTCCTAGCAAAGAGCTCTTCCCTCATCCATCCTCATCTCTGTACAACTCCAGTTCGGGATGATTCTCTTGAGAGCAGTACAAAGGTCACCCCCAGAAGACAGCCCTTCCAAAAGACTAGCAGGACACTTATAGTGACTATCTTGCTACTTCTAACATCCTTTGGGCACTGGGACTTACTCTCTAATACTTGGCAACATTAACTGAAATGCACACTGGAACAATGGCTAGACACCCGGGAACCAGCCAACAGGCACAGCACCTTACTCTGCACTATTCTCTCCCTATGTACCTCCACACCTGGTGACAGCATCTGCTCAAAGACCAAGGTTAACAACCGCATTCCCCCGGGGAACCATTCCTATGAAATAACAACCCTTCAAAGGTGTTGGTAACCCCCTGTTTTTACCATGTTGTGCATTTTTTACATTTATGAATAGCATAGGCATGTGGGCACATGCGTGCCACTGTGCTTGTATGGAGGCTAAGACAATTTGTAAATCAGTTTTCTCCTTTTATCAGGTGGATCCTGGAGATCAAAGGCAGGTCCGCCAGCTGGGTGGCAAGCGCCTTTACCTGCTGAGCCACCCTACCAGTCCATTATGCACATTTTCTTACTATTTTGAGGCAAAGTCTGTGTAGCCCTGGCTGGCCTGGAACTCACAAGGTCCACCTGCCTCAGCCTAGGATTAAAGGAATGCATTACCACAGCAAGTCTATTATGCACTTAAAAGTCTAAAGACTAGATGTTTTCAGTAACATTCAGTTTCCCCAGCACATGCACAATGCAGTGCTATAAAGAAGCTGCACAAACCTAACATACTTATATAGCAACGTCCTGGTCTAGAACCTCCCCATCTCTCTTAACCCAAGGGTCAGTTTATGTAACTCATGTTTTTGTGGGGATATTAACAATTTCACTTCCTAAGTGGGTTTTTTTTCCCTATGAATTTTAACACAACTTTAAACCATGTCTTTTCACTAACTCTACTTGTTACACACTGGCAGCCTCTTTACCATATAGGAAGACTAGGCACTGCATATTTGGACTTGTCTATCTTCTGTATACATGACATATCACAAAATAAGACACACATAAAAAGGACAATGGCTAATCTTGCATTACCAAACTTACATTAGAATTAGGCCCTTCATACGCTTTCTTTCTTCCTCCCTCCCAAACCAGCACAAGTCTGTGTTGCTCAGAACTGGTTTTATCATTCCATTTCCCAAAGACAGCATTTCACCACGAGTTTAAACAAGAATTTACAACATGTATTATTTACTACATCTACCTTTAACATACTTTGTGCACTTCTAAACACCTAGAAGGACTAGATGTTTCAGATGAGGACATAAATTTGTCCCCTATATACACAGTAGTGTGGAAAACACACACATGTAACAATGGTTAGATCTCAAAGTGTCTTCTGCTGAGAGCATTCTGGTCTCTGTCCTTCTTTTTCTCCAGCCTCTCCCCTGTACCACATGATACAGGCACCCGTCACTTGGATACTTTCACAACTCTCTTCAGAAGACAACCTCGCTATGAACTTTAACAGAGTATACAGGATGTGTTAGTTCACTAACTCTACATTTGTCATACGTTGGCAACCTCTTCAACAACTAGAAACTAGAGATCATAAAATGAGGACTCCTTTGTCCAGTCTGTACACTATATACAGAACAGCAACATTAAATGAAGTGAATCTAGCACACGGGGTGACGGGTAAGCTAAAGGTGTCTATCTAGCACGCTAAGGGAATCTTTTTGCAGTTTCTTCCTCCCACCTCCTCAATCCACTGAACAAGTGCAGCGGGTGCACTGTTCTCAGAGGTGGGTTAACTAGTCTAAGCATAGTATCTCCAGTTTTTCAAAAACTATTTACACAAAATAGTATTCTACTACTTCTACTTTTAAATGTGTCAAGTACTTTTAAATATGTAGAAAGACTAGGGATTTCAACAACAATAATAATAATGTCTGCTATTCACACTGCACTGGTAAACAACTGTTCGCAAAGCAATGGTTATCATCTGAGGTATCTTCTAAACACAACCGTCTGGGCTTTGACCCACTCTCTTCCTCCTCTCTGCCTTCAAACCAGTAGACGAATACAGGCATATGTAATGCTTAGAAATAGCTGAACAAATTCATATCCCCAAATCATTTACAGAACAATCTTCCCTATAAATTTTAACAGGGTACACAATGTGTTAGTTTTACTTTGTCATAGACTGGCAACCTCTCTAACATCTAGAGACTAGAAGCTGAAGATTTCAGACAGATTCGTCCATTATTTACAGTATATACCTAGCAAAACAAAATGCAAATTTACAGAAATGGCGTCTGAAAGGTCCCATATAAACACACTAGCACATGACTACGCTGCCTCCCAGTACTTCCTCCAAACCACTGAGCAAGGACAGACAGTACTGCTCACAGAGGGGTTCAAATTCTACTCCCAAAAGGCAGCGGTTCATGAATTTTAGCAAAAAGATATTTACAAAGTGATTATTTTACTACCTCTACATTTAACATACGTTGGGCACTTCTAAACATCTGGATAGACCAGATGTTTCAAGTAAGGACTGTTGTCCACCGTGTACACAGCAGTCCAGTAAACGGCACACATGTAACAAGAGTAATAAAATTTTCTAACACAAAAAGTACAAAATGTATTGTTCTACTACCTCTACTTTGTCATACACTGGCAACCTCTTTACCATCTAGAGTGACTAGATGGTGTAAGTTAGGACTCCTATGTCCTTTACATGTACTATGTACACAGCAAAGCCAAACACAATGAGACAGTGGTTTCTTTTCCACCCATGGAGCACAATGGCTTGAGCTCTGCATGCCCTTCTTCGGGGAACCAGGGCCCAAACACAATGTGGTCAACTCAGGAGGGGTGCGGCTATTCCTCCCCAAAGAATATTTCAAATGAATCCTAACAAGAACGTATTTACATAATGTGTTGTTTCGCTACTTATAAAATATGTCAGGCACTTTAGAGAATCTAGAAAGATATTTCCAAAAAAATACTTGGCATTGTCAAACACACACACACACACACACACACACACACACACACACACACACACACACACACGCGGGGGTGGGGAATGAATACAATGCATACACAATACAATAGTTAGAACATCAAAAAAAGACGTCGTCTTCACACGACCAATCTGGCTCCGGACCTCTTCTTCCTCCGGCTGGGTCCTCTAACTACTGAACAAACAAGGACGAGTGTTGCTCCTGGGTCTTTCTAGAGGTGGCATAAACAATTCCATTTCAAAGTCAGTTCTAGAAGACACGTCTACGATGTTTTCCAAGACGGCTGGGTACACACCTGATTTCCGATTTCCTACCTCGACTTTACCCTGCGTCGGCAATCTCTACAGCTAGACGTCCCGATTTAGCCAAAGGTCTCTCTAAAAGGGTCGGGGATAAGGTTGAGAGCAGCTTTTTCATATTATGTACAAGGCCTTCTACGGCGGCGGGTAAATCTTCGCCAGCGATGCCGACGGCCGCATGCGATGTCACGTCCCGGCTTCTCTGGGTGGGAGGAGGGCCCTACGATCGATCGCTCCTCCGGCCGCTATGCGGGGGCTCCGCTCACCTTCCTCCAGGGCCGTCGAGGCCTCTGTGCATCCAGGTCTGGGGGGGCTCGTCAACCGGGCGGTCTCCTCCCAGCGATGGCCCAGTGTTCCTGAGCAGACCCGCCGCCTCTGGCTGCAGAGGCCCCGAAGGGCCAAGCTCGGCCTTCGGGGGGCTGCCATTCTTCCCGCCGCGCCACGCCCGCCGGCGGCTGGAGAAGTCCTCGAAGGTCTGGTTGGGGCTTCTCCAAGGCCCGGTCCTGGAGAGCAGGGGCCCGATGGAGTCGAGGAGGCCGTGCGCAGAGGTCGCCGCCATCGAGGCGCTTCGTCGGCGGGGGAAAGGGCAGCTGCAGGGTCGCGGTCGGCCGGGCGGGCGGCTGCTGTCAGGGCTCAGGTTCCTGGGGTCCGCGGGACGGAGACCGAGGCTGTTCCCGGGCCCCCCGGGCTCACCCGGCACAGGCCGGAGGCCGCGGGGGGCCCGGAGGAAGAAGGCCGCCCTCCCTAGCTCGCCACGCTCTCCGCCGGAACTGACTTGGCAGTTCTTCTCGCTCAGACAGGCGCGGCACCGGAAGTCCCTGCAAACACCACCGGACAGCTACAGTTCCCCAAGTGCAACGTTCCGGGCAGGGGCGGGCTGCCTTGTGCAGTTCTGCTGAATTAAGACACGGTGAAGCGGGGTGGGGTGAGGAATAGAGGGACCTTTTTTATCTCTCTAAATCTTCTGTATAGACCAGAAGGCCAGAAAGGGAAAGGAAAAAAATAAAATGGCCAAAAAGAACTAGCGGACCCGGCAATTTGGAAGGCCTTACAGGAATAGCTATAGTCAAACTCCTAATGACCAGAACACTTCACTAGGAATGACTAGTCTCACTAGAAATGGTGTTGTAAACTAGTTGCCTAGTAAGATAGGGAACTGCCTGCCTCTTATCTATTCAAATCCAACCCCATAGTACTGTTCTGTGAGGCTAGGAAGGTGAGTCAGCCCCCACTCCCACTACCCTTCTCCTGCCGTGTTTCTGTCCAGTGTTGCGTATGTGCGTGCGTGTGTGCTTGTTTATCAATCTAAGATTTTTTCCCCCCTAAGCTAGAAATTTATCAAGAAGGCTAGGCCGGCCAGTGGGCCCCCAGGGATCTGCCTATTTCTGCCTTCCCAGTGCTGGGATTATAAGCATGTTCCATCACATCTGTCTCTTTTTCCCCCAGATGCATTCTGAGGTCTACACTCAGCTCCTCCTGCTCTGCAATACAAGGGCTTTACCAATTAAGCCTATAGTTAGTGACATGACCTTTATATTCTAGTAGGTAAAACAGACACTAAACATTTTTTTTTTTTTTTTTTTTTGGTTTTTCGAGACAGGGTTTCTCTGTGTAGCTTTGCGCCTTTTCCTGGAGCTCACTTGGTAGCCCAGGCTGGCCTCGAACTCACAGAGATCCGCCTGGCTCTGCCTCCCGAGTGCTGGGATTAAAGGCGTGCGCCACCAACGCCCGGCACATTTTTTTTTTTTTTAATGTTTTGAGACAGGGTTTCTCTGTGTAGCTTTGGAGCCTGTCCTGGAACTCACTCTGTAGTCCAGGCTGGCCTCAAACTCACAGAGATCCTCCTGCCTCTGCCTCCCGAGTGCTGGGATTAAAGGCGTGCGCCACCACCACCTGGCTGACACTAAACATTTTTAAAATGCATCTGAGGACAGGTAGCGGAAGTGCCTTGAACAACTAAGTAGGGAAGGGTGACATAAATGTATTGAGGTGATGGACGGGTGGCTTTGGAAGAGACTTCAGTTGGTTTTTGTTGCTGCTTCTTGCTTGTTTCTTTTGCTGTATGGTCTCTCTACATAGCCCTGGCTATCCTGGAACTCACTGTGTGGACCGGGCTGACCTCCAATGCACAAAAATGTTTGTCTCTGCCTCCTGAGTGGAACCAAGTCTTGAAGGAGGCAAGGAATGACCAGTCATGGGGAGTGTTGGGGAAGAGCCTCCCTAACAGAAGAGAGTAACAGTTAACAGGCTACAAAACTGTACCCCACAGGCCTGCCTACTCCACTTCAGCAAAAGGCTGAAGAAGAGAGGACTGTCAGACCTGGTCGCTGCACACAAAGACAGAAATGAGAGCTGCTGAAGGGCGTGGCGTTGCACCGTGAGTGACAGCGGGGCGTGGCGTTGCACCATGAGTGACAGCGGCAGTGGGGACAAGGGCGGGAGCGGGAGACCTTACAGTAGATCATTGCAGTCAGCCTGGTGAATGTGGCCAGGGCTTATACAGCAGCTCTCCTGAACCTGGGTCCCCTTTTCCTAGCTTCAGCTACCCACAGAAATACTAAATGGACAATTCCCCAAATAAGCAATGTGTAAGCTTTACATTGCCCATGGTTCTGAGAAACATAATGAAATACTTCTCTGTCTCATACCATTCATCCAGGATGGGAATTGTCCCTTGTCTAGCATGTTCTCTCCTTGACCACTTAGTCACCCTCTCAGTTATCAGACTATTATCAAATCACATAGCAAGTTCCAAGTCAGCCAAGGCTACTTAGTGAGCACACTCCACAAAAAAACCAACAACAACAGTAACAGCAACGCTATCTTTGGAGCTGGAGAAACGGCTCAGCAGTTAGTATTGCTCTCTCTGATGGACTAGAGTGTGTATCCCAGCACCCACGTCAGGAAGCACAAAATTCCTCTTACTATAGCTTCAAGGAATCCAAAGCCCCCTTTTAGCTTCCATTAACACACATACACACACACACACACACACACACACACACACACACACACACACACAGAGAGAGAGAGAGAGAGAGAGAGAGAGAGAGAGAGAGAATGTCAGAAAACCCATATTTTATTTAATAATCGCTCCAAAGTACAAGACTAGTGGTATTAGCAAATTGAATATAGCAAAGAAGAAGGAGAAGAAGAGGCTATATAGTGCTTCTTTTAGTGAAAAAAAGGTGAACTTTTCTATTTACCAAGGAGAAAAAATATGTATGCTGAGGCTGGTGAGATCTATAGTAAGAATGAGTGCCCCCCCTACTGTGCTGAGCATGGAACCTACAGCCGTGGACATGCCAAGCACTTGCTCTCCCATTGAGTCACACCCGCTGAGACACACACCCCAGCCCAAGCTTAAGACTCTTGATGTAGACAGGATTCTCAAGAGGACAATCAATCCGAAGGACCTTTCTGATGGAAGGCTGAGAGAAGACCATGGACTCTTGTCCATGATGGATGACAAGAGCCTGAGGCAGGGGAATGACTAGAGGCCTAGAAAACTGGTGAAACAAAGGGTTCTGGCATTGCAAAAAGGAGTCTCTGAGCTTAGTACCTTCAGATGAGGAGAGACCCCACAAGGACTTCAGACATTCAGGCGGGGTAAATAACTGGGCACAGTGAAGTCATAGAACAGGAGGTCATAGTCCCTTTTCTGAGCTCTGGCTTTCTTGGCAGCCAAACAAGTAGGTATTCCCGAAACCCGGAGATGACAGGGATGCACATTTCCTGCTTTTTTCTTTGTTGATTTTGTTGTTGTTGTTTGTTTGTTTTTCGAGACAGGGTTTCTCTGTGTAGCTTTGGAGCCTGTCCTGGAACTCACTCTGTAGCCCAGGCTGGCCTCAAACTCACAAAGATCTGCCTGCCTCTGCCTCCCCAGTGCTGGGATTAAAGGCATGTGCCACCACTGCCCGGCTCATTGTTGATTTTTGAGACAGGATCTCACTATACTGTCCTGGCTGGCCTGGAACTCACTATGTAGACCAGGATGGCCTCAAACTCATAGAAATCCACATGAGGGTGTCTCCCAAGTGCTAGGATTAAAGGCTTGTGCCACACACCCATCAGTAGTTCTTATACAGATGAATTTGTTGAGCACATACTCTGGGCCAGGCACTTTAATAAGTGAAGACTTTTTATGTTGTTTCGTTTAATTTGTGCAGCAATCCTGTAAAGTACATTTTATTACTTTCTTCGTACAGACAGGATGCTCTGCAATCTGTCTAGTTCTCAGGAAAATCCAGTAGTCTAATCCAAGTCACCTGCCTCCAGAGCTCCCTGAAAGGCATTGCAGAAGATTTCAAGGCCTGAGTAGACATTTGCACACAAAAACTCACAGCTCAGACTCAAGCAAGCAAGCAAATGAAAGATAACTTGAACGGCTTTCTATCTTAGACCAGGGTAGAGATTCTGGGGCGCAGAATTCTGCTTAAGTGGGAGGCAGGTTCAGGGCTAAATCTAAATGATGCAGTTCAATTCTGAGCATCATTGAGGCTAGAGCACATGGGTCCAGGGACTCTAGACAGGACTGTGAGTCCAGGGTGAACCAGATCTGGCCACCATGTCCCTCTGGCTGTCTTACATTAAGGATGACATGGGAGAAAAAGTAGGGAACAAAAATAATGAGCATCTTCTCCTTGGGAGCCATCACACGTCAGCCCTGTGACACGTATTGGTGTTTATCAGGGCTAAAGCTCTAAGCTCATTAGCACGAAAGAGCCACCCACACAGCTTGCCAGAGAAACAAGCACAGTGCAGCAGCCGCCTTCCCTAGGCCTAGACATGTAGAACCCACCTCCTTATCAACACCAGTGTGCCTCTGCACACAGGCAGATCTGATTGGCAGCGGGACCCTGGAAACCAGTTGTGTGGAGGTGTGTGCCAACAACCTGGTCATAATCCTCATTGGATCACTGTTTGGAGTTAGGAGTCTGCTCTGTTCCAGGCCAGAATTTCCCAGACTTCCATCATCCCCAGACAAGCTTCACAACGCCCTCCAAATCTGTGTGTCACAGTGTCTTAGTCCCTGTAGGCTGCTATAAGAAAATCATCATGCCAGGTGGCGGCGGCACACCCCTTTAATCCCAGTACTCGAGAGGCAAAGACAGGTGGATCCCTGTGAGTTCAAGGTCAGCCTTGTCTACATAGAGAGTTTAAGATAGCCAGGGCTACACAGAGAAACCCTGTCTCAAAAAAAGAAAAGAAAACGAAAAAATCAATTGTGTGGTTTATAAATGAAATTTGACAAGGTATGGTGGCATACAACTTAGTCCCAGTGCTCAGGAACCAGAGGCAGATGGATCGCTGTAGGTTCCAGACCAGCCATGTCTACGTAGAGAGTTCCAGGGCAGCCAGGGATAGGTAGAGAGACCCTGTGTCAAACAAAACACACAGACAGCAACAGAAGCTTGTTTCTCACAGCTCTAGAGGCTGGATGTCTGGGGTCAAGGAATTGATAGATTCGGTGTCTTGTGAGGGCTTGATTTATGGTCCATAGTGGGAGTCTTCCAGCTTCTGTCTCATGGTAGACAAAGGGGACCATGTCTCTAGGGTCCCCTTTATAGGAACATTAATCCCATTCATAAAGGTTCTATTCTCATGACCCAATCTCCTCTCAACTGCTCTGCCTTTGACTGTCACCCGGAGGAGGCGCTGTTAGGATTTTAACACGTGAATGTGGAGGGATCCCAGTACCAGCCTAGACTTAGTGTTCTGTTGTCCTTGTGAGATCACTCAGTTGACATGTTAGTCACGTTTTTCCTAATATATATTGAAGTAAATACATAACTTTTAAAAGACAGTTTAAAAAAACATTTGTTTAGCATATGCACGTTTGTACCCGCGCCTGCAAGCGTGGAGGTCAGAGGGCAGCTTGCAGGAGTCAGTTCTGTCCTTCCATCACGTGGGTCCTGGGGATTGAACTCAGGCTGTCATCAGGCTTGGAAGCAAGTCCCTTTAGTGACTGAGTTATTTTGCTGCCTCAAATATAAAACGCTTAAAAAGGTTCATCTAGATTCCTCTTGAGATCATATTGATGCAGCCGGGGAACCCGAGTGCTACTTGGCCAAACAGTGGTATCAACGGGACTTAGCAGACGACAGGAAAGAGCTGCCAGAGCAACAAAATAGATACCACAGTATTGGGATATAGGCGAGTGTATATCTAAACATCCTCAAGCCCATGCTGACATTAATTGTTGAAGAAATAAATATATAAGGATTTTATGAGAAATTCTTTAATATTTTTTAAAGATTTATTTTATTTTATGTGCATAAATGTTCTGCCTGCATGTATATATGTGCATCATGTGCATGCCTGGTACTCACTGAGGTCAGAAAAGGGAATCAGATCCCCTGGAATTGGAGTTATGGGTGGTTGTGAGCCACTGTGTGGGTACTAGGAACCAAACCTGGGTCCTCTAGAAGAGCAACAAGTGCTCTTAACTGCTGAGCCCTCTATCCAGCCCAAGATAAATTATTCTTTTTTAAAATTATTATTATGTACACAGTGTTCTGTCTGCATGTATGCCTGCAGGCCAGAAGAGGGCACCAGATCTCATTATGGATGGTTGTGAGCCACCATGTGGTTGCTGGGAATTGAACTCAAGAAGAGCAGCCCATGCTCTTAATCTCTGAGCCATCTCTCCAGCCCCAAACTTTTATTCTTATATAAGAATCCCAGGGCTGGGCTGCAGTTCAGTGGTAGAGTACATGCAACTAACTGTAGTGTGGAGAAACATGGCATACATCAGCTTGATCAGGTGGTCAGGCCATGGTGAGAGCACATACCCATGATATAAGTGGTGACCAGAGCACTTTACCTCTGATATCCTCCCCCAATTACATGACTCCAGTCTAAACACGAGAAAAACATTAGATAAACCCAAACCCAGGTCTTCCTACAAAACTTCTGACCAATACCTCTCAAAACTACAAGGTCAGAGCCAGGCATGGTAACACAGGCCTTTAACCCCAGCACTCTGGAGACTGGGGCAATCAGATCTCTGTGAGTTTGAGGCAAGTCTGGTCTACATAACAAGTTCCAGGCTAGCCAGGGCAACATAGTGAGACCCTGTCTCAAAAAAAAAAAAATAAAAATAAAAATAAAATAAAAAATAAAATAAAATAAAACAAGCTAACACTTACTAGGTCATGAAAACCCAAGGAATGGAGCAGAGGGGAGCAAGGAGAGGAAATGACTAAATGCATTGTGGGGTCCTCCACACAACTCTGAAACTGAAAAGGGATATTAGTAGGTGTGCTGGCTGCTTTTATGCCAACTTGACACAGGCTAGAGTCATCAGAGAGGAAGGAGCTTCAATTGAGAAAATGCCTCTATAAGATCTGGTTGTAGGGGCTGGAGAGATGGCTCAGTGATTAAGAGCACTGATTTCTCTCCCAGAGGACCGAGGTTCAAGTCTCAGCACCCACATGATAGCTCACCGATGTCTATAACTCCAGTTCCCAGGGACCTGACAACCATGACAAAAACATCAATGCATGTTGAAAAAAAAATTAATTTGGTTATTAGCAAGACTGTAGAATATTTTCTTTTTTTTTTTTTTTTTTTTTTTTTGGTTTTTCGAGACAGGGTTTCTCTGTGTAGCTTTGCACCTTTCCTGGGACTCACTTGGTAGCCCAGGCTGGCCTCGAACTCACAGAGATCCGCCTGGCTCTGCCTCCTGAGTGCTGGGGTTAAAGGTGTGCGCCGGCACTGCCCGGCCACCACCACTGCCCGGCAACATTTTCTTAATTAGTGATTGATGTGGGAAGGTTCAGACCTGGGCTGGCGGTCCTGGGTTGTATAAGGCATCAGAGGGTCTAAAATTTAAATCTGGCTCCACTGCAAACAAGTTGTGACCTTGGTTAAGTCACCATACTCCTTTAAGGGCCTTTCCTCATCTGTCTAGAGGGAGCACAAGCTCTTCCTCAGAGAAATACTCTCAGAATTCCTGTAGACTGTGTGGCAGATGCCCAGCAGGCCCTCAGTCAGCATTTTTTTGCTTTTCCCTCCATTTATAGACTATGCTACACTTCCCATGTTTTCTACAGATAGAAATGTTTAATCAACATAAAATTTCACACTGTGAGATGAAGTTTCCTTCTCGATACATACATACATACATATATATATGGTGGAAATCAGAGTCTGTTAACTGACTCAGTCAGCACTGCCTAACTAGAGAGCTAGAGACAGTGAGGACACCATATGCGTATTTATTTAGAGATGAGGTCTTGCTTTGTACCCTTAGCTCTGGAACTGGCTATGTAGACACAGACTGGCCTCAAACTCATAGAGATCCACCTGTCCCTGCCTCCCTAATGCTAGGATTAAAGGGCTGGATTTAAAGGCATGTGCCACCACACCTGGAGCAGGTTTGCTGGTGTGATCCTTGACTCAATTTCATGATCTCATTACCTTTGTAGATATTTGAGCTTATGACCGTGTGTTCCTAAACTCATGGTTCACACCGCTTTAACTTGATCACAGACATTTGGACCTGAGCCATAGTCTTGGGTCTCTAGTGACAGTGTACCCAACCAGTTTTTTTAGTGGCACCTGATCTCACAGGTGTCCCAGTTTTAGAGCCCTGCAAGATAGATTTATAATTTGTCCCTGATTTAATGTGAATTCTCAGTTTTATTTTTTTCCTTTCTAGTGGCAGGGATCAAACCTAGGGCCTTGTGCATGCTGGGCATAGTGCTCTGCCACTGAGCTACATCCCTAACCGCCAGCTTCTCCATTCTAAAAGATTCTTATACCAAGTACTTGGGGCAGAGACATGTACAGGACTCAGCAGAGGGGTGGGTTTTCTGAAGCAGAACAAAGAGGCATGCTCATGGAGATTTATGCTATGGCCTTCAGGGGGCAGGTTTATAATAAAAAGGTGAAATATTCTTCTTCTTACTTCTTTTTGAGATAGGGTCTCATATTGCTCATGATAGTGTCCAATGTGTAGTCTCATGTGATCCTCCCTCCTGCCAGTAGCTGGGGACTATCCCACCATGTCCCAGGAGAATTTGGCTGAGGATTCACATGTCAACATGTCAAGGATTAGATTGCCCTACATCCCATCTTGGCTCTTGCACCTCAGTGTGCAAGACATGAAACCCCTTGGTGCTTGATTTCCTCATCTGTAAAATAGAATCATTGCAGAAGCAATATTGTGAGGCTCTGATCAAACACTTTATTTAGACAGCTCTCATCATGGACTTGACGCTCGCCCTTGCCATCATCGAGCCCAGCGTTCCCTAATAACATCACTGTGCGGGCTGTTCCTGTGGACATGCACTCACCGTCTAGAGAAATTTGAAATTTGGGGATGGTACAGGGTCATGGTATGCATCTGGGGGGTGGGGTTTCTGCGTCCCTAGCGTTCATGTTGTGTAGCCTTGTGCGAGCCATTTCTAATCATCCCCACGAGGCTAAAGAGCTGATAAAGTGGCAACAGTAGAGAGTGCTGTCCTCGTGTGTGTGTGTGTGTGTGTGTGTGTGTGTGTGTGTGTGTGTGTGACTGCCACTGCTGCCACTACTGACACTGCTGCTGCACAGTGCTCTGTCTTTAGGTTCTGGTGGTCCCAGGGCCAGGGAGGAGAATCCGGAACCAACTAGTCAGAGCAAGAGTAGAGAACCCTGGTATGGCTGCAGGCTGGGATCAGGCCCTAGCTGCCATGGCAACACCAGAAGGCTGCTGGGAAGGCACTGTCTCCAGGCCTGACAGGACCAGGCCCCACCCTTAATCAGCCAAGGCTCCGCCCAGAACATAAGGGACCTGAAATCTAGCACTTGACTGGATACAACCTGACTGACCACCTACAGATGACTGGCCACAGATGCCATCATTGTCTGATAATCCAAGTGTGTCCGGCTGTCCGACTGAACACAGATTTCATGGGTGCCTGACAGACCAAGACGGCTTGCTCTGTCCATCCTACCACAGTTGACTGGCTGCCCTTACCTGGCTGATGGCATCTCTCCTGACAGGAGCTCTTTGTCTGAGGTGACCTAACTGCAACCAACCAAACAGACCCTATCCATGCTTAACAAGCTGCATCGGACTGGTGTCAGCCGCCTGTGACTGGCCGCAGTCAGATTGAGTCCATCTGTGCCAGCTGCCCTGACACCCTCCCTCCACCACCATCTCAGCTTCGTGGGACCAGGTGGGCTGGCCTAGACCACACCTGGATCTGAGTGTCCTAACTGGCTTTGAGTCTATGACCACTCTCCCCCCATGGGCCTCTCTACAGCACTGAGATGGGTCGGCTGACCTGACCCCTCAGCCCAGTCTGCATGGCTGATTCTGACTCCCTCTGAGTGTACATGTACCTCACAGTCAGGGCATTCTGTGTGACTGGGTCTGCCTGATGTCCCTCGCTGGCCACCTGTGTCTGAGCCAGCTTGATTCACAGCATCAGTGTGGAACTCTCCTTGCCTGCAGGCCATGATGGCTGACCACTCTGGCTTCATCGGTCCCTCATGCAGTAGCCATTCAGTAAGCAACAGTCCAGTCCGACTGCTTGGCAGGTCAGCTGCATCAGGTTGAGTGGGTCCGTGAAATTCCTCTTCATGATTCATGGTATCTTTCACCATGATACCTTTCACCATAGATGTCCATGATGATTCCTGCGTGGTGTTTGTGCAGGGCCTGGGACCTGATCATTTCTGATTATAAGACTGGGCCTCGGGGCACCCAAAGCAAGTACACCAACAGGAAGGGGACTTAGGAGCAGCCTGAGGTGGAGCAGGCGTGGGGGGGGGGCAGGGAGCAGGTGAGGGCCAGCAAGAAGAAGCAGCAGAGCTGGGGAGGGACTATAGGCCATCCAGATCTCCTACTTCTGTACCAAAGTCAGGATCTGGAGGAGCTGGCTTGGCGTGTAAGTGCCTCCAGTAAGCACGTGACCCTGTAGTTTGTGTTCCTTCAGATTTGTGGGACGCTCTGTCTTCCTGCTTTGTGGAAGGGGCATCCTGCCGACCTCCCGAATTTAAATCTTCCCTGTCATGTCTGAGTGAGCCTGCCAGGCTGATCCCATGGAAAGGCTTCATCTCAGGAAAGAAGCTCTCTGCTGTAAGAGGGAAGGAAGTACTGGCTAGAGAGGTTTTTTTTTTAAGTAAGTGTATCGATTGCATGGGTATGCTATGAATTATATCTATTGCTATTAATGCTAATAAAATGAGCGCATTGGACTAGCTTATCTCAGCGGAACTCTAGCATGCTAAGATGTTGTCTCTCCATTAATAACAGGGGCCTGGCTGCCTCATTGACTTCATTATAAGTCAGAGGAGTTATGGGAGGAGATGAACAGCTTCTCTCCAAGGGCTCTCAGAGCATGAACTTGGATCTCAGCCAGTGTGGGCAGTGGGCTTTTCCGGGGGCCTAGGACAAGAGGCAGCAACAAATTGAATGGAGCACTTTGCACCTCATTTATTTCTACATTCATTCTGCAAGTACTTATTAAGCACTACACGCCAGCTCCGGATGCTCACCTTGTCTACGTGGAGCCTAGGCTCCTGGGCCCCAGGAAACCTTTTCTGTCTGTCTCAGCTCTGGTCCCATCAAGGCCGTGTGCAGAGTACCAGCCAGCCACATGCTTTCTGACCTGAATGAACAGCTAGAGTGAGAGATTGTGGAGAGGGAAACTATCAAAAGTGTGTTTGTGGCATCAGGATGATCTAGGAACTGACTGAGACACAAATCCATGGGCCCCATCGTAAATGACTAAGAAATCCTCAGGGCTGGCTGTAATCCTCTATGTTTTAACAGGTCCTCCGGGTGATGCTACCATGTAAGAACCACTGGTAGAATGATTGAATTTGTCAGCTCTAGTGTCAGAATTCCCAGAATGCCTCTCTGGGAATTTCTACCCTATTGCATAGGAGTTGTGTGATTTTGACCTACCGAGTTGAGTCGTTTTACAGCTTGATTTCTCCTCATTCATACAATTTGCATAATTATGATGGCTTTAAACTGTCATATTAAGTGATATAAAGAACTTAGCACATACCTTCTATTCTGGGATTGTATCCTGGAGACATATTCCTGCATGTACTGAATAATGTATGCAGAATAATATATTGTCTATAATAGAAAAGAAACACCCTAAATATCCCAACAGTAGGGGTTAGAGTGTTCAACATTGTTTTACCATATAAAGAGCAAAGTATCTTTTTCAGTTCTTACTTTTATGCTAGAGATTGAATACTCGGAGTCTTGGGAATGCTATACACATGGCTTACCATCAGACTATACAGGGAAGGGTAACTCTTGATATATGCATATGAAAAGAACTTTTAAACTAAAAAAGAAAAAGGTGTAGAACCGCGTGTGTTTACAAAGAAAAAGAATCAGGGGCAGGAGCTAGGGTGATGGCTCAGTCTGTAAACTGTTTGCCAAGTAAGCATGAGGACCTCAGTTTAGATTTCCGGGACCGTGTGCAAGCGGACTGCAGAGGTGCGCATCTTTAGCTCAAACACTGGGGCTGAGAGGAAGAGATGGGTGGGATCCCTAGAGTTTGCTGCCAACCAGTCTAGCCAATCCATGAACTCCAGGTTCAAAGAATAAGGTGGAGCTGGACGGCGGTGGAGCTGGGTTCAATTCCCAGCGCCCATATGGCAGCTCACAACTGTCTGTAACTCCAGATCCAGGGGATCTGACACCTTCACACAGGCATACATGAGGGGAAAAACACCAATGCACACAAAAAATAAAACCTGAGTGGCGGCGACGGCGGCGCACGCCTTTAATCCCAGCACTAGGAAGGCAGAGGCAGGTGGATCTCAGTTCGAGATCAGCCTGGTCTACAGAGTGAGTTCCAGGACAGCCAGAGCTGTTATATAGAGAAACCCTGTCTTGAAAAACAAAACAACAACAAAATAAGGTGGAGAGCTTCTGAGAAAGACACCCAACATTGATCTCTGGCCTTGACACGCACACCCACATATGATCCTGTGCATCTGTATGCAGAAGTGATACATGTATCTTTTTATGACCTCGAAATTTTGCAGACTTGCATGCGTTTTCTATTCACAAAAGCTCGCAGTTTTAAAGAGGTAGAGTACTTGGTTAGCACTGTGCCTGGCAGGGCAGGGGCTGTCCCCTTTGTGATGGGTAAATGTCCCCATATTTGTTGTGTCTGGCTCTGTGATGGCTTTCCCACAGTTCAAGAGAGCCGAGTAGTACAGAAGGACAGTCCAGAGTACTGGGGATGCAGCCTCTCTCCCGGCTTCTCTGCTCCTCTCTTCATTTGATACAATCTATGTTTCCAGTCAGAGACTGAAAGAACCGGCTTCAGTGTAGTCCTTTTGTTTCTTTGTTTTGGATTTTTTGTGGCTGTTTTTGAAACAAGGTTTCTCTGTGTAGCCCTGGCTGTCCTAGAATTCACTCTGTAGACCAGGCTGGCCTTGAACTCACAGAGATCCACCTGCTTCTGCCTCACTAGCTGGGACTGAAGGCGTGGGCCACCATTGCCCAGGTTTTTTGTGTGTGAGCGTTGGTGATTTTCCCCTCATGTATGCCTGTGTGAAGGTGTCAGATCCCCTGGAACTGGAGTTATAGACAGTTGTGAGCTGCCATATGGGTGACTGGGAATTGAACCCAGATCCTCTAGAAGAAAAGTCAGTGCTCTTAACCGCTGAGCCATCTCTCCAGCTCTTTTCCTTTTCTTTTTCTTTTTCTTTTTAAAAGGTTTATTTATTTATTATGTATACAGTGTTCTGCCTGCACATATGCCTATAGGCCAGAAGAGGGCACCAGATCTCATTATAGATGGTTGTGAGCCACCATGTGGTTGCTGGGACTTGAACTCAGGACCTCTGGGAGAACAGCCAGTGCTCTTAACCTCTGAGCCATCTCTCCAGCCCCAGCTCTTTTCTTTTATTCACTTTTTTTTTGGCACTGTTAACAAAACCTAGGTGCATGTATGCTAAGCATGCAATACCACTAAGCTATGCTTTCAACCCCTGAACACTTTTACTGTTTTGGTTTGTTTTAGGTTTACTTATTTTATGTGTATAAGTGTGTTTTGTCTGCATGTAGGTGTGTGCACTATATATGTGCCTGATGCCTGTGGAAGTCAGAAGAGAGCATCAGATCCCTGGAACAGACTAATTGTTATAAGGCCATCATTTGGGTGCTGGGAAACAAACCCAGTTCTTCTCCAAGAGAAGCAAATGCTCTTAACTGCTGAGCCAGCCTCCACATTTATTTTTTAATTTTATGTCTATGTGTCTCTGCATGTGGTATTTACATATATATGTAAATTACATATGTGTGTGTGTGTGTGTGTGTGTGTGTGTGTGTGTGTGTGTGTGTATGTACATGCCTGTGGAGGCCAAGGTCAATGTCAGTGTCTTTTTCAAACACTCTCCACCTTATTGTGTGAGACAAGATCTCTCCCTGAGCCTGAATCTCACCGACTGGCTAGACCAGCTGCCCAGTGAGCCCCCAGAATCCTCCCATTTCGCCTGCCTGTCCTGGGATTGCAGACGTGCCCACCACACCCAAACGTGTCCCTGGGTGCTGGGAGTCTGAGCACGTTCTCATGATTGTGCAGCAAGCACTGTGTCTGCTGAGCATCACTCAGTCCTGAACACTTTTGTTTTAACGATGAAGATGCCAAGCCTCAGAGAGAAGCCATAACCAGTCCCAGGCTGGCCAGAGAAGCAGGGGTCAATCTACGGCTCTTTCAGGGCATCCTAGGGTCTCTAAGATTCTGCCCCTACCCCATTAATTGCTCTGTTTCAGACTTCTCAAAACTTGGCTCAGGCTAGTTGTGGTTTAATTCCCAGCCAAACTTTCTAGACTACTGTTCTACCCTTCCCTATGCGAATTTTCTACCGTAACCAAAGAGATGTCATCTCTGTCCCCAAGTTCTCCTGCTTTCTTGATGCTGTACCTTGCCTGTACCTTCTGCCTGGGATACCTTCCTTCTTCTTGTGCATTTCTGGAGACTGAGCTTAAGTCCCACTCCTCCAGGAAGTGTTCCCTGATTTCTCCAGCTCACAAAACTCCCTCCCATCTCTGAACTAACACAACACCTTCTTGTAAAACGCTTGCTGACAAAGGCTGTGGGCTGCTTGTGCCTTGAGCAGTGGTAAGTGCCAGGCAGAGCGGGCTCCTTATCTCTGATTCTCCATTTTTGCAGCTATAAAATCAGGCAGATGACCATAGCCATCCTTACTGTCTCTGGATGCCCTGGGTGAGCATGCTCCCGAGCTGCCTGGAACGGGGAGCTAGTCTGCAAAAACTGCTGGGCCTGTTCCTTCCCTGATGTTTACTTGGCCCAGAGGCCCGGCCTGATGAAACCCAGCCCTGTTGCTGAGCACCTTGGGAGGCCTCCTTCCAGGGTCCCTCTGTGCTCAGACAGTGGCCCTTTGTGGAGGAGAGGAGTGGACTGAAAGAGGAGCCGCTGGAAACCTTTCCCTCCCCCTGTCTGCAGCAGCCTTCAGCGGCAGCCCCGACCATCCTGTGCCTGGGTGGCCTCTGCTTCAAGTTGGAAGCTGGTGGGGTGAGATGGGGCCTCCAGGCAGCCAGCTAGGCTAGAAGAGTGAGGAGGGGTCCCACCTACCCAACCAGAGTCTACTTAACTCTCTGCAGGCTGCTTATTATAAGCTCTCCAAAGCTTGTCCCCCTACAGGCCGGAGGGACACTTGCACGATACCTCCCAGAGCCACAGAAGCTCCTGGGCGTCTGGCTAGGATATAACGTTATGTTTTGTCCCTTTAATCCAAACCTTAGGGATTCCTATACCCAGTAAAGAGATGGAAATCCTGACATGGAATACCAAGCCTGTCACAGTAGGAGTCGGGGAAGGGAAGGCAAGGGTACCAAGAGTACAGGATGGCAGCGTGGTAGTGGAAGACGATCCCTCAGCCAGATGTGATAGCATGCCTGCATTCTGTAATCCTGGCACTTGGCAGGGGAAGGCAGGAATATTGTGAGTTTGAGGCTAGCCTCTGCCACATGCTGATACCCATCTCAAAATCCCCCCAAGAAGGCCAGGGAGAGTAAAGTCACCTGCTGAGCAAGCCTACCTACCTGAGTTCGGACCCCCAGAACCCATGTGAAAAGACAGGTGTGGTAGTGCACAGCTCAGTGAGACGAGAGAGACGGGAATCTCTGAGAGCAGAAACAACAAGACCCTGCCTCAAAACAGAGTGACGAGGCAGAACTACCTCCCCAGAGGTGTCCTCTGACCTTGAGTACACACACACACACACACACACACACACACACACACACACATCCCACAACAACAATTAAACCAAACGAAAGAGTCCAGTCCCTGCTGAGCCACTTTCTGGATAATATTAACCAGAGGCTTCCCTTTTCTCTGCCTCAGTTTCCCAATGCAGAATTATGGGGGTGGGAGAGATGACTATCAAGGATTTTTTTGCAATCCTGATTTTTCCCCTCTAATTCTTTGATCAGACAGAGGAAAGGGAGGAGCGGGTGGGTTGGAAGCTGATGACTGGCATGCTCACTGTGGATGCTCCGGGGGATTCGCCAGCAGTCGCTAGGCAGCCTCCTCTCGGTTGCTGGGGTCCCCTCCCCCTCGCGCTCTCCCCCTCGCCTTTCCTACCCACTCCGAGGGCTTCCTGTAATGAGGTCTAGGTGCTGTTAGATTTAGATTTGTCTTATTCTATCTTTCCTTCCCATAGAGAGGGACTCTGAACGACCATGGATATCGCTGACAGGTCCCCAGTGGAGAAAGAAAAGGAGTCAGGAAAATTAAGAAGGAAGGTGAGATGGAAGAGGAGGAGCTTAGAGGAGGAAGAAAAGAACGGAGAGCGAGGGAGAGTGATGGGTAAGGACGAACATCCAAAAGAGCCAGGTGTGCTGGCGCACAGAATTTAGGAGGAAGAGGCAGACAGATTAGGAATATAAGGCCATCTTTGGCTACATGAGTTTGAGGCCAGCCGGAGCTACATAAGATTCTGTCTCAAAAGGTGTGAGGGATGGGGGATTGAGGACATGGCCCAGTTGGTAAACCACTTGCCTTACAAGTATGAGGATCTGAGTTTGACCCCAGGTCACCTGTAGAAAAGCCAGGTGTGGTACATGTTGATAATCCCAGCGCTGGGAACGCGGAGACAAGCAGCTCTGGGGGCGTGCTGGTCTAGAAGACTCTGTGCTCCAGGCCCATGACCATGAGAGACTCTGTCTCAAAAAAGAGGTGGGGTGGGGGTACGTGAGGAACCACAGCTGCAGTTCTCCTCTGGTCTGCAAACACATGTGCATCTGTGTGCATCAGCACACGCCCCAACGAGAAGGAGAAAGGGGGCAGTTAACAAAGAAGGCCTGGATGGGAGAGAAACAGAGAGGTGGGGGAGCACACAGCACACACCCTGGCGACACATGCGAGTGGAGACAGCTTGGGCTGTTCCAGGACCACAGACAGTTCAGTTTGGCTGGAGATCACTGTGTAGACAAAACTACAGCCAGACTGTCTGTAGGAAGTCTGGAAGGTGTGGCTGGCAATTTCAAACCTTTTATCTCATTTTCTTCTGCTCAGATCCAACGATTATGCTGTGTAAAGCCTAGAGGAGCATTTTTATCCATCCAGTCGTTGAACTAGGGTTGGTGTCCATCCAGCTCCATATCTCCAGAGCAGAGCACAGAGTCTGCTCTGCCTCTAAGCGGTAGTCAGTAAACACTGAGTGCTTGGAGGAAGCCACTCCTGGAACTGTGGCAGAGGGAAGGTAAAGTGAAAAGTTCCAGGCTCCCTAACAGGTTCTTACGTGATTAGAGCAGAGCCAGGCATGGTGACGCACACCTTTAATCCCAGCGGTTGGGAGGCACAGGCAGGGGATGTCCGTGAGGTCCAGGCCTGCATGGTCTACACAGTGAGTTCCAGATCAGCCAGGGCTACATAGTGAGACCCTGTCTCAAACAACAATAAAACCCAAGAATTATAGGTGACCAGAGGAGACTAAAACAGGTTCTCTGTTAGTTTAACCAGAAAAGCGCAGAAGATGGTGACCTTGGGCAGTTTAGGTCACTTGAATGAATCCCGTGGCCTGGAGGACAGCCTGCTAGAACTCACAGAGTTCTGTGTGTGTGTGTGTGAAAAGGGGGAGCCTTATTAGAAAAGGGGAAATTTACCTTCTCTGTATTTTAAGCAGAACTGTTAAAGGAGTTCCTTATTCTTATTGTATGTGTGTGGGTATTTCACCTGCATGTGTAAGGGTACCACATGTGTGCAGAGCCCATAGAGGAGAAGAGGATCCCTGGAACTGGAGTTATGGACAGTTAGTTGTAAGCTGTTATGTGGGTACTGGGAACCGAACCCAGGTCCTCTACAAGAGCAGTAAAGTGCATGTAACTGCTGGGCCATCTCTCCAGCCCTGTGCTTTCTTTTTATTGGTGACGGGGATCCAACTCAGGGCCTCAAACACTGAACATGTCCTATTCTGAGCTACATACCCAGCCTAGAAAAAAGGGAAAATTATCTTTTCCTTTTTTAAATTTTAAATTGGTGCTAAGGATCAAACCCAGGGCTTCACATGTACTAGGCAACTGTCCCACCACTGAACCACGACCCCAGACCAGAGAGAAGGATATTAGAGCCCCGGATGCAGCAGTCAAACGTAGCGGAACAAGGGGAGGCTTGTATAGGAATGGGAAAGGTGAGGATTTTTAAGAGTCATAGAACCCAGGGCTGGGCTAGAATGTTTGCATGAACCCTGGGTTTGATTCCTAGTGCATACACATGCACACAAATGCACACTCACACACGAAGTAGTAGGAATTGAGATGTGCCACAGAGACCTGCAAGCCCCGAGTTAAAGAGTTGGGATTTTCTGTTGAATTTGAAAGGTCCTCGCTGGAACTGTGCTGTGGATGAACGAATCAGGACGCCAAGGTATAGAACAGTCAGAAGGTTCACTGTTTGCTTGCCTATTTGTTTTTGGCAGTGCTGGGGACAGAACCCAGGGCCTCACACACGCTAGCACATGTCCTACCCATGAGCCCCAGCTCCAGCCCTGCCTGAGTTTCAAGTCTCAGAGCAGAATTGCCGTGTCGGAGAACCTTTTCCACTTCCATGGAGACTTCCTTGTGTCTGTAACTAGTGAGGTGGAAGGGATTGTTGGCCCATTCATATTTCTACTTCTGTGAATTCCTTGTTCGCATTCTTTGCCCATTTGCTTAATATCAATGATTAGGAATTCCCTGTACATTTCAGATTCTTGTCCTTTGTCAGTCAAAAGCGTCATCGATGCAATTTCCTCACAGTTAGTGGCTCATCTTTTTGTCCCGTGCCATCTTTCGATGCAGAGAATTTCTGTATTTAGTGTGGTCGACTATATAGTTCAAAAGAATTGAATTTGCAATTCCATTTGCGTGTGTGAATGCACACATGCTACATGCCACAACACATGGGTGGACACCAATGTTGGTCTGCAGGAGTTGGTTCTCCTACCGTATGGGGCCCGGGGATTGAACTTAGGTCTGAAGGCCCCTGTTGAACCATCTCACTGCCCTGCCCCCACTTTATGGTTCTTTGAAAGAGGCCCTGACTCTGTAGCTCATCCTGGTCTGGACCTTGCTATAAAGCACGTTGTTGACACCAAACTTCCGATCTTCCTGTCTGCACCTCTTAAATGCTGGGACATATGCCCCCACCACACCTCATAGGAAACATGAGAAATACGAGAAGTATCTCTCCCATCCACACATACCCTATTAGTCTGTTTCTGTGGAGAATGAAGAATAACACAATTTGTAATTTTTTTGGTGTCTTGTTGAAGAAAATAATTATGGACTCATCTTGATGTCCTGAAGATAATTTTTTGTTACTTTTTTAAAAAGGTTTGTTTCATTTCTAATTTATACGTGTATGTCTGTGTCTGTTCACAGACATACATTTGTGAGTGTGGTGGCCTGCAAGGTCCAGAAGAGGGTGTCAGATACCCCGGCCTCACGGCTGGTTATGAGCTGCCCGGCCTCACGGCTGGTTATGAGCTGCCTGACGTGGGTGTTGGGATCTGAACTTGAGTCCTCTGCAAGCGCTGTACACACTCAACCACCACGCCATCTCTCCAGCCACAATTTCCCTGATACTTCTAAAAAGTTTAAAGTTTTACTTTCCAAATTTAGGTGTTTAGTACAACTAAGAGTTATGTTCATGCTACAAGGCAGGAATCCAGTTTTATTTTTTTCCAAATGAATAACCAATTGTTCAAAATTATTTTTAAAATAATCCATCTGTACCAGTTTTCAGGGCTGACATAACAAATTAGTACCAACCTGGTGACTTAGAACAATTGAAATTTATTTTCCCACAGTCCAGGGGGTCAGAGGTCAAGCTGTGAGCAATGTCAGTCCTTTCCGGGACTCTGAAGGAAGAAGCACCTCTCGTCTCCCTCCTGGCTTTTCAGGGTGGCCACCACCTTGGCATTCCTTGGCTTTGTCTGTCTCTTGAGTGTGGCCTCCATTTTCACATTGTCGTCGGAGTGTCTTCACGTGTTCTTGTTTTTGGAATAGTCTTTGGAGGTCCACCCCAAACCCAGGATGTTTGCTTTGTTTTTGGGACAGTGAGAAACTGCACCATTATGGCAGCTAGACCGCCCTCCACGGGCCTCAAACCAGCAGCCCCCTGCCTCTGCCTACCAAGTGTTGTGGTATGCCTGCACTGCCATGCCCAAATTAGGACAAGCTCTTCATGAAATCCTGAACTGATTCCATCTGTCCCCACTGTTTCTGTTTTATTGGGGGGCCTTACTTTGTAGCCCAGGCTGGCCTGGGACTCAGCTGTAGTACTTATTGCCCCAGTACTCTCGTTCCGTCCTTCCATGTCCTGAGATTCCAAGTGTGAGTCACTGCGTCCAGCTTAAACCCTATTTCCAAATTAATAGTTTTAATTTTAAGGGGGGCACAAATTTGGGGGTGACACTACTCAACACATTGTCACATCTCTTACTTCTCTTTTGTGGATAACATTTCTGGTATTCAGCAAACTTCCCTGGAGTGGGGCAGAATCTCATTTTATTTTCTTTAATTTGTGTGTGTGTGTGTGTGTGTGTGTGTGTGTGTGTGTGTGTGTACACGCACACTTATGCACAAACACATACATGGAGGTCAGAGGACAATTTCCAAGAGAATCGTCTCTTTGACCTTGCTGAGGCAGAGTCTCTCTGGTTGTTTCTGTCACTCTGTCCCCCGGGGCTAGCTCTGTCCTCCATGCTAGCTCTCTTCCGGGCTAGCTGGCCCTCAGGCTTCCAGGTGATTCTTCTGTCTCTACCTCCCATTTCCCTGTAGGAGTGCTGAGATCACAGATGAGTCACCACATGTGTCTTTTTGCGTGTACTGAAGACAGAACTTAGGATATCAGTCTTGTACAGCAAGAGCTTTACCTGCTGAGCCCTCTCAGCCTTGCCCTGGTTGTGTTTTGAGATAGACTCTGTCTTCCTATGGAGCCCAGATTGGCCTCAACCTCCAAATGCCTGCATTTGCCTCTTAAACATTGGGCTAGCCGCCAGAGCACTCATTTTATAATATGAAGCTCTGATGAAATGCTTATACATTTTTCATGTGCTAATCTTATTTGATACTTGCAATAATACTTCAAGGTTGATACTTCTAAAACCACCCACATTGCTAGGGGATATACCTGTCAGCATTTGCCAGCTTATGATATGATAACAAACATCCCCAAACCTTCAGTGGCTTGCAGCACAGTTTTCTCCTTTGAATCCACAGCAGCAGCAGTGGGAGGCGGTTGTGGGTCATCTTTAGCTCTCTGTGTGTCTTTTCATTCCTGGATGCAAAATATAGGCACAGTTCCTATACAAGATGCACTGTTCCACTGGCTGAGAGTATTAAGAGTAAGGTTTTAGACTCAAACATGCATTGGCCTTCAGCTCTCCGGTTCATATTTCTCTGACCAAAGAAATTCCTGTGGTCAGCCTTGACATGGGCTGGGGAAGTGCACACTCCTCCTGAAAGGGTGCTCAAGTCACAGGGCAACTCATTAGATCATTTCAGCAATCCTCTCACTGGCAAAGAGGAAGGGCAAGTGATGAAGAACCATACTTGGACTACAGGGGCTGAGGAACCAGCTCACATAGCTGGGAAGTGGCAGAGTTTGGATTCAAACTCGGCCTTCTAAAGCCATAGCATGTACTGGGTCTCCACTGCCTGCTGGATGGAATCTACATATTTCTAAGATGCAAATGTGCAGTGCCCAGCCTCATTCCTTTTGTGTGTGATGGACTTACTCTTCAAGACGCCAGTCCATTCTCAAGTCTTTTGAGAGAATCATTACCATGGGTCACACAGCCCCTCAAATTGGTGGGGTCTGCACCTGCAGAGTCAACCAACCATGGATTAAAAGTCCTAGGAAAAGGGAGCTGGAGAGATGGCTCAGTGGTGAAGAACACTTGTTGCTCTTTCAGAGGACCCAGGTTTGATCCCCAGCACCCACATGGTGGCTCACAACCATCTGTAACTCCAGTTCCAGGGAATCTGATGCTCTGTTTTTACCTCCATGGGAACCAGGCACACACATGGCATACATACATATGTGCAGGCAAAACACTCAAACACATTAGATAAATCTAAAACAAATCTAAAAATACTTTTTGTTTGTTTGTTTGTTTGTTTGTTTTTTAAGATGCTGTTTCTCTTTGTAACCCTAGTTGTCCTGGAGCTCCATCTGTAGACCAGGCTAGCCTCAAATTCACAGAGATCCACCTGCCTCTGCCTCCTGAGTGCTGGGATTAAAGGCATGTCCCACCACATACCACACCTGTCTTAAAATTACTTAATTTTTTTTTTTTTTTGGAGCACCCATTACCTAAGCTAAATCTTTTAAAGAAAGGAGGCAGGGCACAGTAGAAGGGAGACTATTCACTCTGTTGACGTTCCCTCTTGCTTGCCTAGCCTTCTCTCTGCCAGGCAGTGGTGTTGACAAATGCCATTAATCCCAGCAGTCAGAATTAAAGAGGAGAATCTCTGTGAGTTTGAGGCCAGCCTAGTCTATAGAGTGAGTTTCTGGACAGCCAGGTCTGTTACACAGAGAAAACCTCCCAAAAATAACCAGCTTGGGAAAAGAAAATTGCATCTGTATGGAATATGCTGATTTTTTCTTATCATTATTTGCTAAGCATCACAGTATAACAATTGTCTATATATAATTTATATTGTGTTGAGTATTATAACTAAACTTGAAGTCATGTGTTTGGTTTATGCAAATGCTATGTCATTTTATATAAAGGATTTGAACAGCCACCATTCTGGTACCCACAGTGGGGTTTCCTAGAATCAAACCCTAACAGACCCTAAAGGATATCAGTATAAGTTTGTCCTTTCTCTTATCCCCTCTGAAGGGTAGGGACATACTCTCCTTTGTCCGGGGTGCCTTCTGCCCCTGGTTGCTTCTTATACAGTGTTCCCGGAGTACTGGAGGAGATGAGGTGAATAGGGAGGCGCACGCTGCAACTGGATCGTTCTCTTGAGGATGACAACATTGTCCTATTTTCCACCTCTCTAAACTGAGCTTAGCACCTTGTGCTTAGGTGACTCTGGCAGGTCCGTGACACATGACTCACCTTGTGAGCCTTCAGCTCTGTCACCACCAGGCCCTGGGCCAGGGTGTGCGCTGCAGGAGAAGGGAGGCGGAAATAACTTTCACCTTCCAGAGGTCTTTCCCTTCCCCCAGGAAAAAGATAAGGTCCTTCCCTTAGTGGGTTGGGCAATTTCCTCCTAGGAGGAAGAGGGGTCGCTGGAAGTGCAGAGTCAAGAGTTGAGAAGACGGAGGAGCACCCAGGCACCACAGAGATCTTGGTTAACTAGTCCAAATGGCTGAATGCAACCACCAAGAACTGGAGATAACGGTGGTCTTGTTCTTCTCCGAGTTAGTTTTAAAATACTCAGTAAAGTGCTGGGTGTCTTTGGGAATGCAGCCTTGAAATCGCAAGGATCAGAGCTGGAACCTCCATGCTAGACCAAAAGGCTGTAGAAGACTCGGAATTTCTGCAAGCCACGGCGTCCTCTTCTATAAAATGGAAATAATAATTAGAGCTATCTCCCAGGATGAGAAAATTATGTAGGTGCCTAGCATGTACCAAGAGCTCAATAATGTTGGTTATTTCCAAACAAGATAATGATGCTGATTATGTAAGGAAAAACCCAAGGCGGTTTCATTGGCAAAAAGAGATGGGCAATTTTGGCGGGGTAGTTCAGTGGTAGGTTGTGTGCTCTGAATGTGCAAGACCCTGGGGTTCAGTCCCCAGAAGCAAAGGAAGGACGGAGGGACAGAGTCAAGCTTCTTAGAACTGGTGGATTCTTTTAGCCAAGTATGGGGCGTGGCCCAAAGGAATGAGGAAGCTGTCCAGGAGTTGACCTGGCACACAGCACAGTTTGCCTTTAGAGATCTGGGGGTGGGGTGGGGGAGCTGGGGGTGGGGGGTAATGTTTGCTGACCCTTCCAAAAGCTCAGGAGCCCTGTTCCTTATCTCAACCTACTTCTGCCATCTACTTGTCTCTTCTCTGGTGTCCCCAACAAGCCCAGTCACCAAATCTCATGGCTGCTCCTTTGAAATAATAATGATACTAAGTTGTTACTTTAAAAGTTAAACTGGCTTCCTCTTCAATGCTATCCCAGTAACCTCTCATTCTCTGTCTTCCATTCAAAGGATCCGGAGTTAGGAGGGGCCGGGAGATCACTTTGCATGCCCCACATGGAAATACTGGAACCTGGGAGAAGTCAGTCACCCACAGACAAACAATAAGCTGGTGTCAGCGACTAGCTTAAGCCTGGGTTCTAATCCCTGAGCTCCTAACCCCAGCCCAGGTTTCCAGTCACACCGGTCCTTGGGTTTCTAATCTCTGATTTCCTGGACCACTGCAGTCTCCCAAATGGGCCCCCCTGACTCTGGCCTCTCCCGGTGAACTTGTTCTGGTGTGGTAGTGTCAACCATCAGAAGGTATAGGACCTAGAGGTGAGTCCTATGGTCGCACTATGGCCCAGCCAGGGCAGCACAGACCATCACATGATGATCTAGCAGCATGGCACTGATCTGGACTTTCCCTCCTATCAGAACTGGCTTGTTTTTACCTTGAGAGTTGTCCTCTCGCTCCTGGTTCTGCCTCTCAATGAAAATGTGGTCTGAAAGTAGTTATTGACTTTAACTAAGTGACCCAGACTTATTTGATCTAAACATTAGAGAGGGGTTTTGTTTATTTGTTTTTCTTTCTCTTTTCTCAGTGCTGGAGAATGGAACTCAGGGCTTCTTCCAATGCTAGACAAGTGCTCTAGCCACTGAGTACATCCCCAGCTCTAGAGAGTTCTTTATGGTGAGCTGGACTCATCCTCCTGGATGTCTACCCATTGGAGCTGAATGCAGTTCCTTCAAATCCATTCAGTTAGAAAATCTGTAATCAGTGTTTCATATGAGCCATATCTTGGGTAGACTAGGTACTGGGGGAATGGGCAGAGATCTGTTCCACAGGGATCCTTCTTCCAGAGAAAGCCTAGGGGTTCATGTGCACAGATCTCTTGTCTTGCTTAGTAGACATAAATGCAGTGACAGGGAACAGATCACATGCCCTTTCTGGGTGTCAGCCTACAGATGGCTGGAGATAGCCGCCACACCCTTCTCCGGGCCACTTACACACACATCACATCATGTGATGTTCAGGTCCTCAGCATTCTGGTCCCCTCCTTTAGACATGCGTCAGCGTGACAGTGTGTGCCTCAGAAGCGGGGCCTGCAGCTGAGGGCTGCGGTCTAGCTGGGATCTCTCTAGAACAACAGACAAAATGGCTCACTGCTGGCTTCAGTTGATAGAAGATACTCACATTCTTGACCCCCTCCCCCCATCGCATCCCTGAGCTCAAGGTCAAGTAAAAATCTTGAGATGGTTTTCATGGAAACTGTTCTTAATTTAGATTCTTCTACACTATGTTTTGTGCACTTCGATCTCATGGAGACGCTCTCTAGTTACCAGTGCCCCCCCCCCCATGACTGTTGAGTGCCTTGGTCATCAGCCACATCTCAGCTGCTCAGTAGCCACGGGCAGCTAGTGGGTGCAGACAGTGCAATCACAGAACATTTTCTCAGACATCTCTGGTATAGACCTAAGACAGGACTTTATGCTCACTCTGGGTGGCAGCTCATTTTGTTAGTCTCAGCTCAGTCTTCAAGCCTATTGGGGTCTTCTGGAAGTTCTCTCTCTCTCTCTCTCTCTCTCTCTCCTCTTTCTCTCTCTCCCCTGCTGATAGCAGCAGATCTGATTAGCAGTTCCTATCTCCTCAGCTTCATCTAAAACTACTGATAACAACCCCCTCCCTAGAGCAGAGGGCATAGGAACCACGCCCATGCCATCAAATAGTTGTTTAATAAATCAGGTCTCTGAAGCAGGGTCTGAGCTGGGTACAGGGAACTACAGGGCGACAGAAAAACACCCGTAAAGAGAGTCCTGTAATGGTGGGTGCTGACTGTAGTACTTCAGTTACCTTTACTTCATATTCAGGGCTGGCCTGATGCTTAGGTGTGGGAGTTCAAAGTCAG
This sequence comes from Peromyscus maniculatus bairdii, assembly GCF_049852395.1. NCBI lineage: Eukaryota > Metazoa > Chordata > Mammalia > Rodentia > Cricetidae > Peromyscus > Peromyscus maniculatus. The sequence goes on from NC_134855.1 coordinate 135,924,432, forward strand.
CTTCCAGGGTTCAGATCTTGGCTCTGCCTCTTTTCAAGCTATGTAGAGACTTTGTGGTAATTTCTACTCTCTGGTGTAACTGTAGAGACCAAACGAATTAATGCAGTATGACTTTTTTTTTTTTTTTTTTTTTTTTTTTTTTTGAGACAGGGTTTCTCTGTGTAGCCCTGGCTGTTCTGGAACTCCCTTTGTAGACAAGGCTGGCCTCGAACTCACAGAGATCCACCTGCTTCTGCCTCCGAGTGCTGGGATCAAATGCATGCGCCACCACCACCCGACTAGTTGGACTCTTAAAACAATGTCTGGAATGTAAGTGTTCCAAATAAGCGAATTGTTGGTTCTTGTGATGAATTGATTTGCATCCTGGACTTTTCCAGACATGCTGTGGAGGAAAGCTGGGCAAGCTCTGTGTTAGGGCCTTGGTCTCCTTCTTCCCCCCCTTTAGTTTATCGATGTCCTTGGAGGTGCACACCATGCCTCCCCTTCAGCTGTTCGCTTCCAAGCTGCTCTTAGCACCCTGTACTGGAGGTGGGTGGGGTGGGGAGGAGGAGACGGGGTGGGGGAGGGGAGGAGATGGGAGCACAGCCAAGAACCAGAATTACTGGCCTTAGCTTTGCCTCTGTGCTACCTGGGGCAGATTTAGGTGGATCACAGCTGCCATCTGAGCTATGGTTAGGGCCAAGAGAGACGAGGAGGTGAAGGTGTTTGCGTTTAGGAGTCTGCCCATGTTGTCACCCACGTCCTGACTTACAGTAAAACGCTGCAAGTTCTTGTATTTACTTCCTCCTCGTTTCTTCCCTTCAAATTCTAATGACGGAGGCTGGATGTTCCTGGCCTTCCTGGGTCTGGCCCTTGGCCCGAGAACGCAAGCGCAGGAATTCTCTCGGTTTCTTCATGTATGTACTAGGGCACCTATAGACGCCCTACCTTCTCGGGGTGCCATTCTGGGCTCACTGATCTGGTTACTTTGCCCCCTTCCTATGTTTGACTTTAAGTGTGTTTGAAGCAGGACCTTTGGCAGAAGCCCGGTAAGGGCCAGGGCGAATATAATCCCAATTCAGAGAAGCACTTTACTTTGGGCATGCTTGGGTCTACGGGTCTACGGGTCCCAGGACCATGGGCTCGGCCCTTGCTGAGCTCCCATAGGGTGCAAAGGGCTGCCACCTGAGACTGGCTGGGAAGAGCTGCACGGCCCTTCGCAGCTTCGGCCGGCCGTCTGAACAATAGAAGGGAGGTTGGAGGTTGGTGGGCGTCGGCCAGGTCCCTGCGGGAGGGAGAGGAGACCGGTGGGGCTGCTGGGCCACCGGGTTAGCCCAGGCAGGGCACCCGCTTGAAAGCCGAACGGGCTCGGTGCGGGCGGCGACTCTGGAGGAGGTGGGGTAAGGCCAAGCCTACCGGGCTGGGACCTGGAAGGAGAGAAGGCTCGGTGTGGAGTCTCCTCCTCGTGGTCCCGCTGCTTGCCCGGGCCTCTGAGCTCCACCGAGGTTCAGGTGGGCGCCTGGCCCACGTGGGGAAGCGAGCGGCGCGGGCTCGTGGGGCGCACCCCCCTCCGAGCGCCCCTCCCTGGGACCGGACGCGGCTGCTCCGGGGCAGCTGGGCTCTCGGGGCCAGTGGGTTGCGCTCGCGGCTCGCACGGCCCTTCGGCCGCTGCCTGGCCGGGATCGCAGCCGCCTCCTCCCAGGGAGCCGCCGGGGCGGGGCAGAGGGGGAGAGGGGGAGTGCGGAGCGGGCGGGGAGGGGGCTGAGCGCTGTGGGAGGGAGCGAAGGAGCCAGCGAGCGAGCGAGCGGGGCATTTCTGCGCAGCTTCTGAGCGCCTCGGAGCCCGCCAGGGCGGCCACTGATCGCAAGAACAGAGAGACAGACAGACAGACGGCTCCCGGAAGGCGCGCCGCCACCACCAGGTTAGCAGGGCGCGGAGACCGCGCAGGCTGGCGCCGTGTCCCGAGCCTCGAGTACTGGAGGACGTGTGTGGCCGGAGCCGCGAGCTTCGATTCGTGTCTTTGCCGGTACGTGTGTCGGGGTCCCAGTCACCGGGCGTGCGTTGAGTGTGAACGCGCGTGTGTATCTGTGGATCGGTACAAGTGGATGTTTGGCGTGTACGCGCGTGTGCATCTGTGTAAGGGTGTGAGCCTTTGGGGCTGGGTGGTGTATTAATCTGGGTGAGGGTCTGTGTGTCTGCTTGTGCTTATCCGCGGATGTGCCTGGAGAGGGTGTGTCCCAATGTGTAGCAGTGTGTACATCTGGATGAGGGTGTGTGCCTGAACCGATGGCTTCGCTTGTGGCTGAACCCTATGGCGTGTGTGTGTGTGTGTGTGTGTGTGTGTGTGTGTGTGTATTTCGCTGTGTGCGCGCCAGTGTGACTCCCCGTGTGTGTGTGTGTGTGTGTTCGCGCGCGCGCGCGTGTGAGGGCGGGTGTGCACCCGCGTAGCCCCTGTGTGCGTGTGCTCGGCTTTGTCTCCGCACTGCCGGGAGGAAGGGGGTGGGGGCGGCGGCCGAGGCACTGGCGTCGCCCGGAGCCCCACACTAGCCGGGGAAGTGGGTGGCAGCGGCGGCGGGGGCGTCCTAGCTGAGTGGAGACTCCCTGCTGGCAGGTGGGCAGCCACGCCCGGGGTACGGGAGAGAGAGAGCCCTACTGACAGCAGAGCCTGATTCCAGGCTGAGCTGGAGCGGAGGGCGTGGCCTGCCTGAATCCCGGGTGTGTGCTTATGAGGGGTGGGGTGGGTGATTGGGTGTGAAGGGGTGTGTGTGTGTGTGTGTGTGTGTACAGGCGTGGGTGTGGGTGCTGGTAGCAGCAACAGCGACCCCTCGACTAGTAAGTAACCCAGCGGGTTCTGAAATCCGTTTCCTTGTGGTGTAAGTACCACCACCCAGGACCAGAGACAGCCCAGCCTGGTCAGCTACACTCACACCCTCACCCTCTTACTGGGCAGAGCAGCAGCCTAGGTACCCTAAAATGACTAGTAAGACGATCACTGTCTTAAAGGGCCAGCGCCCCATGCCAAGGAATCCCCTCTCAGGAGGTCTCTGTACTTTGAGAGATGTGTCTGTACCTCTTCCTCCATGTGTTGGGCGCTGCATGCATTTCTAGTCTGTGTGCATGTGTGCATTCTCCCTGTATATTTCCTGTGCATTCAGCTGCATGTGTACATGTTAGTGATGAACGGTAAATAAGATAACTCCGGATGTATATGTTCATCTGTTTTGACAAGTTCTGGTATATTTGTTTTTATGAGTGTAGCTGTTTGTGTGTTGGTGAGCCTGCATGCGGGGCTGTATAAGAAGTGCCATTTTGGTGCTAACTGGAATAGGGTAGGAAGTCCCCTATATTTGAAAAACAAGGTGAAAAGGAAGGTTGGGGATTTGGTCGCTGACTTTACGGCTTTCAGATACAGGTCCTGAGATGTGTGTAGGTAGATTGGGTTTGACAAGGATCTAGAGAAACAGAATCTTACAGAGGGAAGGGAAGAGAAGGACGTGCAAACTCAAACCTTCTGCTCTTCTCGCTAGCTCCCCTCCTCCTTGCTGCTTGGCGTGTGTACAAGGATAAGTGTGCAGGATTTGGAGTGGAAAGCTGGGGGTGTAAAAGGGTGTAAAAGGAAGACAAGCGGATGGTGATGGGGGGGAGAAGGCAGATTTCTGCAACTTTTAAACTGTTTTCCTGCCAAAGGCTGCAGAGGCAGGGAAAGCTGGCCTTATCTCTTCCCCTGAATACACATCCCAGGAGAGGTGCTGTGGGTGTCACTCACAGCCACTGCGATGTGGCCCAAGGGTCCGTGTCCGTCCGTCCCCCCCCACCCCCGCACTTTGACAACAACCAAACCTTTTGTGCTTATTTTTTATTAAGTTTCTTTTCTTTTAAAGACTCACAACTTCCGAGCCTCAGTTTCTCTGGTTAGACGGCTAGGGAGCTCAGGGTTGGCTCTTCCGAGGGCTGGACTTTTGCTCAGAGTGCTAGACTTGTCTCATTACTACGATTTAGGAATTCCCTGTTCTTAAAAATATTGTCATTTTTTATATGTATGGAGGGAGCAAAGGTCAGAGGATAACTTGCAAGAGTCGGTTCTCTCCTTTTACAACGTGGGCCTCAGGGATGGAACTCGGGTCATCAGGCTTGGTAGGAAATGCCTTTATCCACGGAGACATCTTGCTTGCCAGGAATTCACCCTTCTCGACCCCAGAGATCCTGGCTGTTTTCCCACTCACCATCTGGCACTTTCCTCACTAGAGCCTAAGGAGCGGGTGCCCAGTGTGGTCAGCTTACCACCTGCAGCAGGGTTGCCAGTGTCTTAGAAATGCAAATTTGGAGCCTCCTGGTAGACCTACACAATACGAAAATCTGGGGATGGGGCCTAGCACTCTATGTTTTGACAAATGCAAATTATTCTGACCTGTTCTACAGCTCAGTAGAGGAGCCAGGAACTTCTAGGTTGGAACAAGGGACAGCCCCTCCTTTCTTGGGTTGTCATACATGTCCATGAAGTAGCCCCCAAACCTACCTTAGGAGCCCTGGGTCTTGCTTGTCTTCTTAGACAATAACTCCTTTGCTCACCAAAGCAAAATCTCACTCTGGAGCTTCCTAACTATGCTCATTTTCTCCAGACCTTACCTTGACTTACCAAAACGCAGGTGAAATCCTGTCCTTGCCCACTTGACTCTGGCTGGGATTTTGTGCATGCAGGCCTCTCTGTCCAGCACCCCAGTCCCTTTTCTTTTGGGGGCGAGCAGGGCTTTGCCAACTCCCTCGGCTAGGCGAGTATTTTCCTTCATTTATTCTTAGAGCTCCTGGCTCTCCTAGGGCGTGTGAGCGTTTGTAATTATACTTGAACTTGTTAGTTGTTTGACTGTCCTCCCTCAACTAGACTGTAAATGCCATCTGGGCAGGGACTTGCTTGTTAATCTTCCTAGTGTCCCACATAGTGTCTGGCTTTTGGTTTGTATTCGATAAGTCTGTCAAATGAATTAATGTCTAAAATAGGAGATGATACTAAATGATGTCCTTTCTTAATTTAGTTTCTCCTTAAGCTTTGATGGTGTACTGTCCAAGCAGGACACGGATTGTTCTCAGACAGGTTATCTTTTTTCCTCCTGCATCTCCTGGCTGAAGACTCGAGCTCTCACTGTGTGCCCTGAGCTGGGCTGGCTCTGCCAGGGGAAGGCAAGAGAAAGCTCTTGGGAGACACAGTCTAGCTTGTGTTCTGTGGCCTTTTGAAATAGGATCCCATGATCCTGTGCAGAGGAAGAGCAATGAATGAGGAATCAATCTAAAGGTCTGGAGTAGACTGGACACATCCCTTCTCCTCCTTTGCGTGTTTCTTCTTCCACCGAATGAAGGGTGGGGATGACTGTAGAGTAATCCCTCCTGATCCAATGAGGATTTGGCCCCAAACTCCCTAGGGGATGTCTAAAAGTGTGACTAGTACTGAATCCTGTACATGCCATATTTTTTCATATTGAGCTGAGAACTTTCATGTTTTCACTTAAAGGAAGTGCTTTGTGGCTTCCCTGGTATATCTCTATTGCCAACATCACTATTCTTAAGCCTTGGGACCACTGTTGTGTGACATAAGGACTGAACGCATAGATGGGGTCCCAGTGCAGCAGCTGGTCTGGTGACTGAGATGGCTGTTGAATGACCAACTGGTAGGGAGCAGACAGACACACTGGACAAGGAGTGACCCGTGTCTTAAGCGGAACAGAGCAAGAAAAAAAAATGGCTTCCTCGTGCTCCTCGGAACAGTCTACAACTTAAAATGGCTGGATTGTGTTTTTCTGGAATTTGACATTTCATATTTCCAAACCGTAGTTGACAACTGAATCAGCTAAGGAGGGCCTCTTGTGGTTACTGACCCCGGCGCCAGAGTCCTTCAAGGTTTGCTATATACTAGTGGAACAGTGACTTACCTCTTCCTGTCTCCTCACCTGTAAAATGAACCAATAGAAATCTCTGTTTCACAGGGTTGAGTGAGAATTCAATGAGACAACACATACGGAACACTCCGCACAATGTGGGCACAGAATAAACGTTTGGTAAATGTTAGCTGTTATTACTCTTACGGCTACTGCTCAGTTTGGTCCAACCTGCTTGAATGCCTTCGTGTTGGGCCCTGGGCCTGCAGAAGGAAAAACGGATACAGCAGTATTCACACACATCCTGGGGTGGCAGCAGATATGACGGAAAGCTGCCGTCCCACAAGGTGGGGAGGTGCGGCTGCCTCGGGAGGAAGAGCCGAGATGGCGTTTGTGTTAGATATGGTCTTGTGGTAGTTGGGTCAGTATGCGCAAAGGCAAATGTGGCTTTTTATCCCAAGGAGTTTCACGTGGTTGAAACAAAAACTAGTGGGTGGTAGGGACTGAGTGGGTGGCTGCAGAACCGGGGCAGGCAGAATGGATCCAGATCTGTGGAAGAGCTTGACCCAGCCTTGCCGGTGGGGGGGCACTCCGGAAGAGAAGTAAGCGACCAGGGAGGATTTGCATTTCAAAAACAGCTCTCCAGGTAGTGGGAGTGCTGACTTTAGGTAGAAGAGGAGGATTGTTGACGACCAGGATAGGTCAGGGTGCAGCGTGATAAACTCAGTGGGAGCCAGTTTGTGTGTGTGTGTGTGTGTGTGTGTGTGTGTGTGTGAATGGACTGACCTCTCTTGGGCTTGGAGATCCTCTTAACTGCACAGCTGCCTGGTGAGTGGGCACCTGGAACCAGAGCTGTAGATTCCGGTCTGCTACAGTGTGTTACCTTCCTGGTGCCCCAGGCCAGGGAGCTCAGAGCCACAGACCTAAATCCTCTCAGTTCTAGAGGCTAGAAGCCCAGCATCCACAGTCAGCCTGGTGGCACCTTCTGCCTGTGGAAGTCTGTTCCCTGTTCCCCTTGGCTTCTGGAGAAGGCCAGAAGTGGTGCCTTTGATCTGCTGCCCAGTCTGCCTCTGTCGTCAGGTGATTTTCTTCCCGTCTTTGCTGCTCCTTTCTTTTAAGGTTTAGGACCTGCCCTGATCCTCTGTGTTCTCATTTTCATTTAACTATCACATCTGCAAAGACCCTATTTCCAAATAAGGTCATATTCTGAGGTTCTGCTTCGAGGAGATGGGGAAGGGGCGGGTGTCACTTCTCAACCTCCTATAGACAGAAGACAGGAAAGAGCATGGGCCTCAGAGTCCTCAGGCCCAGATCCAAATTGAGGCTCAGAACAGAGTGGCCATGAGCCTTAGGGTGGGTCAGTTACATTTTCTCAGTCTTAGTTTTCTCGTCTCTGAAATGGGGACAACAGTTCCTACAATAGTGTTATAGTGGTAAGACTGGTCAGGATGAAGTTACGAGCACATTCACTGGGGTGGTACACAGTAGGCACTCAATTATTACTTCCTCTGGGGCTCCCCTTTCTCTGCCCCGAGTAGCTGAGAAGATACTTAACATTGCTATATTTTCAGATGTGAAGAATCATTTTGGTCTAGAATCTAGACCAATCCTGCCAGATTCCAAACCCCAGGAGATAATGAGAAAGCTCTTTGTGAATTGCTGAAGGGTTTGTTGTTGTGATTTTTAATTACAACCTTCATCATTGTAATAACCCTTGGCCATTGCCACAGTTGCTGCACCTCAGCAGAGCCCAGCCCAGCCCACTCTTCTCCCAGGGAGGCCTCTTCCCCCTTACACGGAGGCGGCTTTGCATGAAGGCTCAGCGTTGGGGAAACCATGGACATGATTCCTGTGGCTCCCTTTATTAGCCCGGGAGGGGAAGCTAGGCCCAGATGGAAGTGACAGTCCCCAGCCTGCAGTGGCAATGGGAATACCTTATCTGTGGCTCCGGAACGTCTGTTTTCCCCAGTTGCCACGTCCATTCCAGAAGCAGTTTAGGGCATGCAGATGCCTAGAGAGGGCTCTGGACAAGTCCTAGACAGCAGTGGGGATTCAGCTGGGATGATCAGCCTCAAAAAAGAGGCCCCAGGGGCTGGAGAGATGGCTCAGTGCTGAGAGTGCTTGCAGGACTTGCTGAGGACCCAGGTTCTGTTCCCAACACCCACATGGTGGCTCCTAACTGTAACTCCAGTTCCCAGGGATCCAACACGCTCATTGGCCACCAGGCACATACATGGTTTGTGTAGATACATGCAAGCATATACTCATACAGATAAACCTTTAAAAAAGGAAGGAAGGAAGGAAGGAAGGAAGGAAGGAAGGAAGGAAGGAAGGAAGGAAGGAAGGAAGGAAGGAAGGAAGGAAGGACGAGGTCGTTGGGGCCGGAGTAAGTAGCAGTCCCTGTGTGGCTGGCCTGGCAGGTTGTTTTATTACCAGCCTGGCAGTGGCCACTCTGTGTGCTCCAGTGGGAGGGGAAGAGACTTCCATGAGAAGCAGTGTGGAGAGTCAGCACCCGGAGGTAACCAGTAATACCCCCATTGATAGCCTGTGCTTCCCTGTGGGCTGAGTTCTCGTGATCCTTGCCTTGGGAAGGCTCAGGAAAGGGATGGCAGAGAGGACTTACCCTATCTTGGCAGTTTCCAGTAAACCATCTTTCTTTTCCCCAAGCTGGGGCACTCAGTTTCACTGGTCCCCTTTCCTCCTTCCTCTTCTGGTTTCCTCTCACTCCCTCCATTTGCCTCTCTCCTTCCTCTCCACCTTCTCTTGGCTTATGGGTCTAAAGATAAAGTCTGCATAGCCTCTTCGGGTGACTGATTTGGGGATAACTGGAATAGAAAGCCGGGGTGGTCTGAGACTTAGGAATCACTGCTGTCACTTACGGGTTTCTTCTTCACATCCGGTGCTATGCTGAGCGCTTCCTGGGACTTCTGACTTTTAATCCTTGCCACCACTACCGAGAGACCCAGACTGCAATCCTGTCATGTCACAAGAGGCTGAATAACATGCCCAGGGCTGGGATTTAAACCTTGGTCTGTCCAAAGGCCACAGGTACTTTTGAGTCTTGCTTGGGACCTGTGAGGTCATTTAGGGGTCCACAGAGATGCAGACGTTTGTTCAAATTCTATGAGCAAATTCTTCATTCTGAGCACAGGGACCTGAAGCCAGGACCTCTGCCTCCAAGCCTATGCTTTGCCACGGTGTCAGGGATGACAGGCCCGAGGGCTGGCCATGGCTCTGAGTCCACCTTCTTCTGGGCAGCTGCCCGTCTTTGGGAGAGATAGGGTGTCAGAGGAAGTCGACAGGACAGGCTTGAAAGCCTTTTGATTTTACCTATTACTTATCTATTTATTTTTGAGACAGGGTCTCACTATGTAGCTTTGTTTGTACTGGAACTTGCTGTGTAGGCGGGCATCAAACTCACAGAGATCCTCCAGCCTCTGCCTCCTGAATGCTGGGATTAAAGGCCTGGGCCACCATACCTGGTTTCCTTTGCTTTTTTTCCCTATTTTCCCACTAACCACCTTAATTTCTCGTCGATGATGTTGAGTCTTCCAGTTAAAGCGATTTATTGTATGCAAACCATAGTCGTGGGCTGCTCAGAAGGGCCTTGGGGATTTAAGAGTCCCCTGGCTGGCTTAGTGATGGCTGGAACTCTGCAGAAAGTGGGTAGGGAGGGAAGCAGAGGCCAGACCAGGAGCCCCAGGGTCCCCTTTACTAGAGAGGGAGGGCGGAGTGCTGGGGCAGAGCTGTCTGGGCTGCCTCTTGTTCCAAGTGCAGACCCCCACCCAGGCTGCGGACCTCACAGTGTCTGTCACCTTAGACACTAGACGGCTATGGTCTTATGCCAGGTTCCCACCCCCACCCTTGCCCATTGACTATCAGCTGGTGGTCCAGCTCAGCCACCTACCTGCTTGCCTGAGACCTTGACCAAGCAGACCTAGCCACAAAGGCCTCGCCACAGGCAAGAGAGCAGAAACTGAATACGAATAATCACTCAAGGGACAGTCTCATGCCCCTAAGTTCTAGGGTCCCCCAATACCAGGGTTTTTAGACATTGTTCTTGCTAAAACCATGCAGGAGGCTGGTTTAGCCCCCTTCCAGGACTCATATCAGAGATATCTCTGAACTTATGAAGCAGCAGGCACACCGAAATTGTGTACTGTCCCAGCCAGGGAGGATCGGATGATGACACAATCTATGTGCATTCTCTAAGTTTTTGTGTGGCTCCTGAGAGTTTAGGATTGCCTCTTCAGGTTTTCGTTTTTTGAGATGGGATTTCTCTGTATAGCGCTGGCTGTCCTTGAACTCAGAGAGATCTGCCTGCCTCTGCCTCCCATTAAAGATATGCACCATGCCTGGCACCTGACACCTCTTCAGTATTTTTATTGTTGTTGTTATTTGTTTTTTACTTTTAATTTTATTTAACTTCTCTTTTATGTATATTGGTGTCACATCCCCTGGAGTTACAGGCAGTTGTGAGCTGCCATGTGGGTGCTGGGAATTGAACCTGGGTACTCTGGAAGAACAATCACTGCTCTTAACCACTGAGCCATCTCTCCAGCTCCTATTTGTTTTTAAGACAGGTTCTTACTCTTAGCCAAGACTAAGCTTCTTTTTTCCAAGAATAATTTGCAGGACTGATGGATCTTGATGCCACTACTGAGAACAGGGGGTGGGGGTGGGGGACTGGGAGGGGAGTTTTGTTGGAGGTAATGGGAAGCCAGTGAGGGTTGCTCAGCTGAAGTGGCCTTAGATACTTAGTTCTTCTCTGTGCAGGCTGGTGCTAAGGATGCCTTGAAGTGAGACTGGGAGGGGAGTTGTTTGTTTGTTTGTTTGTTTTTGTTGTTGTTGTTTTTTCTTTTTTTTTTTTTTTGGTTTTTCGAGACAGGGTTTCTCTGCGGTAGCTTTGTGCCTTTCCTGGAGCTCACTTGGTAGCCCAGGCTGGCCTCGAACTCACAGAGATCCACCTGGCTCTGCCTCCCGAGTGCTGGGATTAAAGGCGTGCGCCACCACCGCCCGGCCTGTTGTTGTTTTTTCAAGACAGGGTTTCTCTGTGTAGTTGGTGCCTGTCCTGATTCTCGCTTTGTAGACCAGGCTGGCCTGGAACTCACAGAGATCCATCTGCCTGGCTCTGCCTCCGGAGTGCTGGGATTAAAGGCATGTGCCACCAGCCCGGCCGTGGGAGGGGAGTTTTGTTGGAGGTAATGGGAAGCCAGTGAAGGTTGCTCAGCAGAAGTGGCCTTAGATACTTAGTTCTTCTCTGTGCAGGCTGGTGCTAAGGATGCCTTGAAGTGATCTTCAGTTCTAGGACTTGGCAGGGCTGTCTGTGTACCTGGCCAAGGTCAGGATCTGAACCCTGGTCTGTCTGAATTTAAAGTGCACAGTGACCCCAGAAATGTCAGGATCTCTAAAGATCAAAAAAACGGGCAGAAGAAAAAAATCTACCCACCCAACCCCCTACAGGATAACAGGTGTGAACCACCATGCTTAGCTTCAGGACTTTTGTGGAGTTAGAACTAAGTTCTAGAGAAGGGCCAACAGGGAGCTATCGTGGGGCCGTGTGTAGAGATGGTTTCTAGCTAGTTAGTATCTTGGGTACGCTGCTCGTTGCTCACTAGTTTTGCTGGGAAGGTGCCAAGTGACTGTGGATCAGTCTCTTCCTCAGTCAGAACTTCAGGTTTCCCGTGCAAAGCAGGGGTCGAACAGGATAATATCAAGGTTCCTTGCGGCCTTGATCTGGTGTTCTGGAAGTCATGTCTCCTGCTGCCCAGTCTGTCTTTTCCTTTTGTGCCTCTGCGTCGCCTCCTCTGGTGACCTGTCCTTAGCATGCATCTCCTGAGAGCCTGGATTCAGGTTCCTCCTGTCCTCTCCCACGGGTCACACCACATGCCTGGGCCCGCAGGTCCCCGCTCGCTCGCTCGCTCGATTCCACTATTCCCACTCACCAGAAGTGCAGCAGGTGCCTGTGAGTCTGGGGAAGTTCAAGGTGGTTTCTCTGCGGGTCTGTCTGGAGACCCGGACCAGTGCCAAGCGGAGAGGCTCACGGGGCACGCCCAGCACTCACCCATGTCGTTCTTTGTCCTTGCTCCTCTGTTCCCCTTGCCAAGAACACCAGCTTTGCCCTTTCCAAATCCCTGTCAGAATCCTGTACACCTTTTTCAAGTTTTTGCTCCCATGCCAGCCTCTAGCCCACAAAGCCCTCACTACCCTCCTCCGCCTCCCAGCCAGATTCTCGTTCCCTCCTCTATGTTCCCATAGGGCCTTATCTATCCCCTTCTGGGGACAAGTTCTGCCCGCCTCCTCAGCTTTACTGATAGATGTCTGGTCTCTTTTCTACTGGGGAGTCTCACGTCTCATCCTTCACTCCCCACCCTCACCCCCCACGGGGCTGTGTACAGAGCAGGTGCTTAATCCAGGCCTCAAAGTTTTATTGGCAGAGAGCTGCCTCCAGCCTTGAGCCAGGCTGGCCCACATCAGTCACTGGCAGGCCGCAGCTTCTCACATAGCTCCTCCTTTATTTGTGGGCTGGAGAAAGGCCAAGCAGGGCAGTAGCTAAGGACTTATATTCTGCTCTCCCCCTCGCCGCCAATGCTGCCATTTGCTCATTTGCTGGCTGTGTGACTTTGGGCAAATCACTTCCTCTTGATTTTCTCAGGTTAAAACAAAGGGATAAGGCTAGGTGTGTGAGTACATGCCTGTAATTCCAGCATTAGGCAGACTGAGGCAGGAGGATTGTGAGTTTGAAGTCAACATGGGCTATATAGAAATACCATCTCAGCTCCCCCCACTAAACAAAACAAAATCAGCAAACTAAACCAAAGAGGTAGACATGACAGATAGATATGTTGGGGGTGTGGAGAAATAACTGGGGCTCCGTGTAAAGGGCCTGGAAAGCACTATGGAGAATAAATGACCAATACACACATATAATCCATTATTTTTAAATTAATGATCACTGTTTCAGCAAATAAAGGATTTTCTCATGGCCAGAGTGAAGTCTTTACAGAAGTTCTGAGGTCTGCAGGGTCTTAGGTCACTTAGGGCCGGTGAGACCCCTAGTACAGGAGATCGTGTCCCCAGAGACGTAGCTGGGTGAGTGGAAGACTGGGCTGCAGGGAACAGAGGTGCGGCTAGGCTGGAAGGGCATGAAGTAGGCGAGTCATAGGAGTCTGGAGGCAGGAGCTTCCTGGGCAGCATGGGGGTGGAGGGTGGGGGTGTGTTTATATGCAGGAAAGAGCAGAGTGGAAACACAGTCCCAGAGTCTCCATGTGGAGGGGCTCAGGAGGAGGGGGGGTGGCGAGCTTCTTTTTGCCAAGAATAATAATTTGCAGGACTGATGGATCTTGATGCCACTGCTGAGAGCAGGGGGTAGGGGTGGGGGTGTGTGTGGGGGACTGGGAGGGGAGTTTTGTTGGAGGTAATGTGAAGCCAGTGAAGGTTGCTCAGCAGAAGTGGCCTTAGATACTTAGTTCTTCTCTGCGCAGGCTGGTGCTAAGGATGCCTTGAAGTGATCTTCAGTTCTAGGACTTTGCAGGGCTGTCTGTGTGCCTGGCCAAGGTCAGGATCTGAACCCTGGTCTGTCTAAATTTAAAGTGCACAGTGACCCCAGAAATGTCAGGATCTCTAAAGATCAGAAAACGGCCAGAAGAAAAGATTTACCCACCCAACATCCTGCCTCCCCCCATTAGACAGATGGGAACAGAGGCCCACTGCCCCAGAGCCTTGGGGAACTGGCCCCTGAGCCTGTGGTGGGTGGGCTGTGGATCTGGGTCTGAGTTAGGATTTAGGAGAAGGGTGAGGTGGGTACCAGGGCATCCAAGGACTGGAAATGCTAATCCAGTGTCAGGTTGGCAGCCATCTGTTGCCAGGGGTGTGGGATCCAGGTGAGTGGGATGTGCGCGGGCTGGAGCCTTCACCGTTTCAGACCCTCCTTCCTTCCGGAAAAGGAGAAGGGCTGGGTAGGTGGGAGCTGGAGGCATGTGGAGATGTGGGGGAAGTCAGAGGGTGGCCTTCGCCGGGGAGGCTGTTGCCAAGCAGCCAGAGAATGGGGAGAACAGCAGAGCTGGCCACCACTGTGGGCCCGGCCCTGTCCAGCCCGCGCCGTGGTGGGATCTCACCTGGCTACTTAGAAACCGGGGCTCCCAGGGTCACCGTAGGAAGACTAGATCAGGAGTGGCCTTCAAGGCTGGAGACTTCCTGGCATGCCCTCTGTGGTTGTTGTCCTAGGTTTCGTGATGTCGAAAGGGTCAAGTAGTACCCAGTCTGAGACAGTCCTTCCTGACCCCGTCTGTCAGTCTGCCCACCTAGCCAGGCCTGGTTTATTCTACTCTTTATTTGCTTATTAAAAATATTTATTGATTAGCTACCTACTATGCATCAGGCATTGCGTCTGACTTTGAGGAGGGAACTCAGGCCACACTAACAGAGACAGCGCCCCCCCCCCCCCCCCCCTTCTCAGACTCCAGGCCTTAGTCCCCTTACCTTCGGGTAGGACTTTTTTTTTCTTTCTTTCTTTCTGGATTTACCTTCTGCGGAACTGAAAGCCAGAGTTAATTGTTAAACCTAATGGCTGCTGAGTCTCACCCTGCTGGGCTGGCTGGAGGGGGCTGTGCAGTCCTGTTCCCCAAGAGAGGGGTGGAGTCACCCGGGGTTTTCTGGCCTGTGCCTGCTACCTCTTCTCTACTGTGAGGTCCGTCCGTCTCCAGGGGCCCTCTCCTTCCCAGGGGGGCAGCCTGCCACTCGGACCCTTCCTCCTGCTGTCACAGAGGTGAGCCTGGGACCTAAGTGTGAGTCCTGGCCCTGCTCCAGGGGCCTCTGCTCCAGCAGCGCTCTTGGGAAGACTGGGAGATTAGAGGGTGCTAGCCCAGGAGACGCACCCAGCATACCGGAAGTCAGTGTGCTGGGCTAGCCTTGCCGGCTGCTGGGCATTGGTGAGGAGAGACAAGAAGCCGTGGCAGTGGCCCAAACCCTCTGTACTAAGGAGTCCGTAGGGCTCCCCTGAGAGCTGCCCTGCCTTTTCCCTGCTCAGCTGCCTGCAAGCCTCATCACTGGGTGTCCTGTTCCAGGCCCTTCCGCACCTTACACTTTAGGAGCAGGCCTCCTTGAGAATAGGGCAAAGGCTTATTTCTTCCCTAGAAGCAGAGCCTGGGGCAGGCCCCTGCCAAATTTTAGGGACAGCTCAGCTCCAACTTCTAGGTCAGCAGGGCCTGGTCAAAGCTGGTGACCTTAGGCAAATGGGCCCCTCTCTGAGCTACATTGTCATCCTCTGAACTCTGGTCCCTCTGTCACCAGCACTGCGAATATAACAGACCCCGGAGGGGATATTAACACTGGATTCAGCAAGGGGGTTCAACATGGCTGTGCCTCTGAAGCTTAGCTCTGGGCCAGACCCAGGGGGTCACCTCCTTACACCCCAAGAACCTGCTGTAGAGTGAGTGCCAGCTCCAACAGAGTGGCCACTGAGTATTCCAAATGTGGCCAGTGAGGGACTGAATTTTAAATTCTGTTAATTGTTTCATTTTAATCAATTGGACATTTAAAG
The DNA here is from genome assembly GCF_049852395.1 of Peromyscus maniculatus bairdii. Taxonomy (NCBI): domain Eukaryota; kingdom Metazoa; phylum Chordata; class Mammalia; order Rodentia; family Cricetidae; genus Peromyscus; species Peromyscus maniculatus. The sequence continues at coordinate 135,939,819 of NC_134855.1, forward strand.
CAATATTCCATTTAGTTGTAGACAAACTCCTATGAATGTTTGTGAAGTTAGATTTGTGAATGTATTATTTTTTCAATTTTGAAAGCTAAATATTTGAAAATAAATACAGGATTTAGAAGACTTAACATGGGGTTGGGGATTTAGCTCAGTAGTAGAGCACTTGCCTAGCAAGTGCAAGGCCCTGGGTTCGATCCTTAGCTCCAAAAAAAAAAAAAATAGATAAAGATATTTAAATAGCATGTATTAATTACATGTTGGAATTTGCATATTGGGTTAAAGGGATTGTATAAACGAATTTAACCCATTCCTTTATCTTTTCTTAAAATGTGGTTAAGTAAGCCGGGAGTTGGTGGCGCACGCCTTTAATCCCAGCACTTGGGAGGCAGAGCCAGGTAGATCTTTGTGAGTTCGAGGCCAGCCTGGGCTACCAAGTGAGCTCCAGGAAAGGCGCAAAGCTGCACAGAGAAACCCTGTCTCAAAAGACAAACAAACAAACAAACAAAAAATGTGGTTAAGTAATTTTTTTTATATTTTATATGTAGCTTGCATTTTACTTTTAATTTATGTGTCTTTTGTCTTAGTTAGGGTTTCCATTGCTGTGATGATACTCCATGAACAAAAAAGCAAGTTAGGGAGGAAAGGGTTTACTTGGCTTAAATTTCCACATCACTGTTCATCACTGAAGGAAGTCAGGACAGGAACTCAAACAGGGAAGGAACCTGGAGGCAGGAGCTGATGCAGAGGCCATGGAGGAGTGCTGCTTATTGGCTTGATCCTCATGGCTTTCTCAGCCTGATTTCTTACAGAACCCAGGACCACCAGCCCAGGGATGACACCACCCACAGTGGGCTGGGTCCTCCCCCATCAATCATTAATCAAGAAAATGCTCTACAGGCCTGCCTACAGCATGACCTTATAGAGGCATTTATTTATTTTTTGGTTTTTCGAGACAGGTTTTCTCTGTGTTAACAGCCTTGGCTGTCCTGGAACTAGCTTTGTAGACCAGGCTGTCCTGGAACTCTGAGATCCCTCTACTCTGCCTCCAGAGGGCTGGGATTAAAGGCGTGCACCACCATGTCCTGCTGTAGAGGCATTTCCTTAATTGAGGTTCCCTCCTCTCAGATAACTCCAGTTTGTGTCAAGTTGACATCAAACTATCCAACATTGTCGCTCCCCCTGCCTCAGGCTCCTCAGTAGCTGTGATGGCAGGCACCTGTCACTGCGCTGGCTTTAGGTCAGATTTCTGCTGGACAGTGTTGTTATAACCAGTGTCGGATTGGACACATTTGAATAACAATACAAGGCTCCGTAAAGACTAATTATCTGAGGAGCTCCGGGGAGACAGCCGGCTTGATATTCCTTACCTCAACCTCGACCCTAGACGAATGCATCTTGGTGAAATGTCACCGGGGATGATCCCATAGCCTCCAGGGTAGCACTGCTGCTCGTTTTTGGCCACACCACTCGCTCTGTGTGGCGTTGGGTACTTTACGTCTGTCAGTGAGACCAGTGGCACTGGAGAGATCATCCCAGGGAGCAGCCAGCATAGCGCCCGGCACTCGTGACTCGGATGGGCAGTGGCTGCTGTTGCTGCTGATTGGGAGGATGTCGCTGCCACTGCTGCCTCCGCTGCTGGGGTGAGGAACGGACCGGAGGGAAGCATGGCAGCTGGGGTGGAGAACTGGGGATGCTCTGTGTGGTACCTCCATAAATGGCTTACCTGCGGGGAACCTCTTTGGATCTCCTTTTATGCCAGCGATCAGGCAAAGATAAGTCCCCATTTTGCAGATGAGGACGTAGAGGCCTTTCCAAGGAAAATTTCCTACCTTCATAAACAAAGCGTAAGTGGAGGACTTCCCGACTCTGTTTAGTGATGTCGGGGCCAGCGTTAGGAGGGCCTCTTTCCTTTAGGTTGTTAGAGGAGACAGGGGCAGCCGAGGTGTGGATCATTCATCTCCTGTGACAGTAGAGGGCTGGCCTGCCTTGCTTTCTATTGCAGTGATAAAAAACCAGGACCAAAAGCCACTTGGGGAGGAAAGGGTTTATTTGGCGCACACATCCCAGGTCACAGTCTATCCCTGAGTGAAATCAGGGTAGAAACTCCAGGCAGGAACCGAAGCAGAAACCATCCAGGAACACTGCTTCCTGGCTTGCTCAGCCTGCTTTCTTATATAACCCAGGACCACCTGCCCAGGGGTGGCACTGCCCACAGTGGGTTAGGTCCTCCCACATCAATTATTAATCAAAAAAATTCCCGCCAGATTTACCTACAGGCTAATTATGATGGAGACAGTTCCTTAATTGACATTCCCTCTTCCCAGATGACCCTAGCTCGTATCAAGTCGTCAAAAAGCCAGCCAAACCAGCACAGTGTCTTTTTTGTTTGTTTTTGGTGTGTGTGTATGTATGTGTGCATACTCATGTGTTTGCATGCATTTGGAGGGCAGAGGATAGTCTATGGTGGTGTTCCGCAGGTGCCACCCTCTCTCGGGCCCATCCCCCATTCCCAGCCAGGGCCTCATTATATGGCCTTGGCTGTCCTGGACTCTACTATGTAGAAGGGGCTGGTCTTGAACTTGAAGTGATCTTCTTGCCTTTGCCTCCTGAACGTTGTGGCTACAGGCTTGTATCACCTCTCCTGGCTCTCAAGAGACCTGGCACTGTTCAGGGTAGCTGTGTTGTTCTGGGGGTGGGGGTGCGGGAAGCCAGGCTGGGATCACATAGAAAGGTGGTGGCCGGTTGGTGCTTCTGTTATGTAGATCCTGCCCTCTGCTCACCCCGGCAGGACTGTGACCTCCTCTCCTGTCTAGTCCCGAGGCAGGGCTCCCGAGAAAGAGGTTTTTGTTCACCAGCTCCTTCTGTTTTCCTCTTAAGGTAGTTGCACATGCAGGTGCCCTGGGGTGCATGTGGGTGCTCTGTGGTGCATGCGGGTGCTCTGGGGTGCATGTGGGTGCCCTGGGGTGCATGCGGGTGCCCTGGGGTGCATGGCATGCAGCACACCCAGCCTTGCTGCCTGGTGTCATCCCCTCCCATTCCGAGTCTTGAGACCAGAGCTTCTCTGTAACCATCTACTTTGTGGGTGGCACAGGGAGACCACAGGCTTTCTCACCAAGGAGGTCTGGTCAAAGTCCTCTCCGGAAGTTGCCCTGTGACCTTAGGCAGGTCCTTTGGGATTTTTAGCCTCCCTTTGCTTGTCCAAAGAGCAGCTATCAAAGTAGTGTACATACAGCTTGGTGGTGGAGGTGCACATCTTTGATCTTAGCAGAGGCAGGTGGATCTCTGTGAGTTCGAGGCCAGCCTGGTTCACAGAGTGAGTTCTAGGACAGCCAGGGCTACACGGAGAAACCCTGTCTCAGAAAACCAAATAGTGTTCAGACAAACTAGAGGTTAAGAACCTGAGTCCAAGCTCCATGCTATGGGACACACCTTTAGTCTTAGTACTGGGGAGGCAGAGGCAGGTGGATCTCTGTGAGTTCAAGGCCAGCCTGGTCTACAGAGTGAGTGCCAGGCTAGCCAGGGCTACATAGAGAGATAACTAACTCGAAGAAGAAGGAGGCAAAGAAGGAGGAGGAAGAGGAGGAAGAGGAGGAGGAGGAAGAAGAAGAAGAAGGGAAAGGGGAAGGGGAAGAAGAAGAAGAAGAAGAAGAAGAAGAAGAAGAAGAAGAAGAAGAAGAAGAAGAAGAAGAAGAAGAAGAAGAAGAAGAAGAAGAAGAAACAGCCCTCCTCCACCCCCACCACCTGGGTTGTGCAGCCTAGTGGCTAGTGTTGTGTGTGGCGGGGGTGTCTTAGCTCTGCCACTCTCTAGTGTGGCCTTTGGTGTGCCAATCCACTCCCTGGAGCTCAGGATTTTCATGTGTATACAAAGTCCTGTCCTCTCTGATGGGTGGACCTCTCCACAGGATCATCTCCTCTGACCTTCTGTTGGTTCTAGAAGCTGACGCTGCAGCTCACACCTTCTCTAGGTCAGGAGGGAGGTGACTTGCCCAGACCACAGAACAAGCCAGGCCTGTGCGACTCGAGAGCCCAAGTTCACAAGCCACTGTACAGTTCCCTCCTGTTCACCTGATCGTGTGTTCCTGATGACATGGAGGAAAACGTGGAGATGGATGCTTCTGAGTGCGTGAGGACTCCAGTCCTCAGCTACGCTGCCCACTGTCATCCAGGCCAGGCCTGCCATGGAACTCAAAGAAGAAGCAAAGGGGCTTAAAACCTCCATGATGGAGTTATACCAGAGCAGAGCGCCAGTGTTAGATGAGTGTCACAGATGGGGAGACTGAGGCAGAACAGTCAGGTGGAGACAGTGATAAGTGTGCTTTTCCCTGGGTGCTGGAAACCACTGGTGACATGAAGGGAAGCCCCAAGGAGAGGAACCCTGCTGTCCCTCCTCTGCTTCTGCCCAGTGCGCTGTGATGTCCATGGACCCCACCTTCAAGTGTCTCTTGAGGAGTCCATCCACTTTGTCTCCTCTGTGGCTGCTCAGCCTAGGCTCCATCCTCCTCAATGATTCTCCCACTGTCACTTTTGACTTCCTTCCAGTCCCCTCTCCAGCCTGTGGCTTCCCACTGCCCTTAGAATGAAGGCTCACCCTCACGTTAGTCTCCCCGGCTCCGCAGACTTCCCGCCTGCCCTCTGGCTCTGTGTGGCTCTCTGGCCTTTCTGTTTAACAGGTTCCTTGGACCCTCCTGTGCCAGCCTCACATGCCAAGCGGCTAACACTCTCTTCTCATTCCAGGTGCCTGACTGAGGACGTCTTCCCCAGGGAGCCAGTGTGCAGAGGAGGGGTGAGTGCCGCAGAGGTTGTCTCCTGCTTCAGCTGAGGTTGGGCCCAGAGGTTTTAGATTGTTCTGTTACTGCTGAGGCGGCAGGAGGGGACAGTGCCGAGGCTGTCCCTGTGGAAGGAGAGTCTGAAGTGTTCCTTCACCAAGCACACTGTTGACACACTGCCTGTGCCGCTTGCCCAGCATGGAGACAGCACACTGGAAGATGGATCTAGCTGGATCTAGCTGGATCTAGCTGGATCTGTGGGCCCCGGCCCATGCTTTCTCTTGCCCGGTCACTCCTGGATGTAGATTAGACTAGTCAGAGAGTGGTTCTGCTCGGCTTCGCCCCTGAGCGCGATGGGGCCTCCTCCGTCGGTCCTAGAATCATGTGTCCATGGTCCAGGCAGAGGTTGGGGAACCTAGGGTCAGGAATGAATGACATTTGTTGAACTTTCTGGCAGGAAAATTCTCTTTTCTTTTGTCCTTTTTTCTTTTTCTTTCTTTCTTTCTTTCTTTCTTTCTTTCTTTCTTTCTTTCTTTCTTTCTTTCTTTCTTTCTTTCTTTCTCTCTCTCTCTCTCTCTCTCTCTCTCTTTCTTTCTTTCTTTCTTTCTTTTTGAGACAGGTGTTTTAGGGAAATATTTGTTGGAAATGAACCTCAAAGACTCTCCACATTTAAGAAAGCTAAGTGAGTTGTAGCCCCTCCTGAAGGTGAGGTGAGGCTAGAGACTCGATCCGGCTAAGTCCTCAGGACAGGCTGCGCCACAGACCTTTCTTTGGCTTTGGACTAGGCACTCTGGAAGCCATTGCCTCTGGAAACTACAGTGACACATGCCTATAGTCCTCACGAAGGTGGCTGAGGGAAGGTTCCAGGCCCACACAGGCTACACAAGAAGAAGACAAAGCAAAATAAATAAACAATAGGAAAGAGAAAACAACAAGACTACTGGCTGACAGCGGAGTGAGGTCACAGAGAGAGCAAAAGCTAGTGACCTACACTGACTGAGAAATTGCAAAGTCACATGCAGATGTCACTGTGGGGTTGTCATTTAGGCAGGACTACTGGAGCTGCAATGTTGTTCTAGAACCTTCTAGTTTAGTTTGATATAGGTGTGTGTGTGTGTGTGTGTGTGTGTGTGTGTGTACACGCAAAAGAGCACAGATGCTGATATGCAGGGCTGACCACAGAAAGATAATCTCACTGTGATTCTGAGTTCCTGCACACACACACACACACACACACACACACACACACACACACACACACACACACACGCAGGGTCTGTGGGGGCGGGACTGGCGGTGGTGTTGAGCCTGCCTGGGTCAGGTGGAATGAATGGCTAACAGAGCTGGAGTGTGTTATCCCTGAGTAGTGGGGGCAGGGGTGGCTTTAGCTTCTCGTGAGAGGAGCGATTTGGTTCCTTCCTGCCAGCACGCGGGGCCCCACGGAGATCTCTGGGCAGGAAGCACTAGGAACAAGGAATTCTCTGTCCACAACCAGAGGGCAGCCAGGACGGGAGGTGGATTAGGAGTCCCCAGGAGGGGGCCTGCCCAGCAGTTCCCTGACATTTGGGCAAGCTCCTGTGTGCATGGGGAGGTGGGGGCACAGTAAGAGGAGGCAGAGATCATCCGTTCAAGGTTCAAGCATTTATTCTTCACGCTCTTCAAGCTCTCCCAGGAGCCAGGCTCAGAAGCGGCTACAGGACTCAGGGTAGAGAAAGAAGAGAGTGTAGGTATTAGCCACCATCTGTTTACTGGGGGAGCCAGGGAATGTGAGAGGGGGTGATTTTCATAGGCGGCCTGCTGCAGAGGAGGCCACTGGCCCACAGGTTAAGTCCCATTTTCTTTCTCTGAGGCCTTGACCCGGTTCCTTTCCCCCTCTGGGCCTCAGCTCCACATTGCACAGAATGTGGATGAGCGTATTGGACCTGTTGAAGTTGTTCCCAGATGGGAGAGGCTGGGCCCAAATGCACAGGGGCTGTCCCCACAGTGGCAGCACAGACCCGCTCTTGCCCCAGGTTGGCCTGGGACAGATCGGAGGACTGAAGGATGGAGGAAGAGTCAGGCTAACTCGCCATAGACCCCACCGTCTTTCTCCTGCTATGGTTTTCTCTTCCCTCTGAGCTGGCATCTGCCTCGGTTTAGTTATCCGAACATAAAGAAAGGACTGTTTTTCTTCTAGGATTTATCCGTCAAGAGAAGGACTCTTGATTGGTCCCATCCTTGTGAGACAGGGATAGTCTGAATTGCTTGCCATAGGTCAGGTTCCTGCCCACGTGCCAAGTGGAGGGGTGAGGTCACCCGAGGTCACGGTGACTGCTGCGCAGCCATCCAGGACACACTAGTGTTTTTGTGGAGTCCTCGTTCTAGGAGAATGAAGTTGATAGCCTTCAGGGGGCACAGTGAAATGCCCCCTTCTGTGTTGGGTAACACAGATACGTCAGCAGTGATAACAATAGCTTAATGACTGACTGCATTATCCTCTGCATGGGACTCTGGGCCAACCAGTCTCCTCTCGGGGCTTGTTTCTGACAGCAAACGGGGCAATGATGGTACTCCTCTACCGACCTGCTGGTGTAATTAAATGAGGGAATATGTCCAGCAGAAAGCCTTCAAGGGAGCAAAGGCCCGATAATGCAGCCTTGGTGATAGAGACCTGATGTGCTTTCAGGCTCCACTGCCGGCGTGTGGTCTCCTCACGACAGTCCTTTGGTGAGTGTTCTCGTCACCCCATCGTAGTACGGAAGCAGAGGCGCAGCTAAGTCCACACACTGGGATCCAGGCCCATGGAGCCTGGCTTCAGAGCCCGCCCTTCCATCGTTCCTCATAGTAGGCCAAGTGGCCGCCGTGCGTCTGCTTACATGCTTAGTGGCACAGTTCACGACCTGCAGAGGCAACCCAGACCCAAGCTGTACTGTTCTGACTCCCTGCTGAGGTCCACGGTCTGTCTCCATGCAGATCTGTCTGTCCAGCGTGCAGCTCTGACCCGGGTGTTTCAGAAGCGAAGAAAAACCATCCATGAACTTGCCTAAAAAGTCTCCCGACTGCCGGGCAGTGGTGGCGCACGCCTTTAATCCCAGCACTCGGGAGGCAGAGGCAGGTGGATCTTTGTGAGTTCGAGGCTAGCCTGGTCTACATAGCGAGATCCAGGAAAGGCGCAAAGCTACACAGAGAAACCCTGTCTCGAAAAAGCAAAAAAAAAAAAAAAAAAAAAAAAAAAACAGTCTCCCGAACCAAGGCTGCGTCAGTGGACTTTGCCTTCTCCAAGGTTCTGCACTGGACATATTATCTCATTAAATCACACCAGCCAGTCGGTAGAGGAGCTGCTGTTACTGCCCCATTTGCCAGCGGAAACGCGCTCAGAGAGGAGAGCGGCTGACCCAGGGTCACAGGGCTGAGAACCCACAAGCTGTTGTTTTAAGTTCCTACCTCCTGGGCTTCAGAGCCTTGGCTAAAACGACTGTCATCCCCGCGTCCTCCAGCGCGGGATGAAGGTGTGCAGCTGTGGCTGTGACACACAGTGTGCAAATTGCCATTGAGAGGGACAGGCAAAGCACCATGGGAGTTCAGAGGGAAGAGGGAAGGAGGGGGCCTGAGATCCCGGTGAACGGAGCTGGGATCTGAACGATTGATTGAGGAAGGGCTCTCCACGAGAGGGGAACGCCCGAGCAGCAGCAGGGGAAGGGGAAGCAGGGGCCATGGGTTTCCCCAGGACTGGAGAGCTACAGGCAAAGACGGGGGCCAGCTGTGTTCCCAGCCCCCACCCAAAGTGCCCCTTCCTCCCGTCTTGTTATAGTCAGGAGTGTGAGAGAGGTACTCAGTATACTTCCCCTCCTTCCAGATAGGAGGAGGCCAGCCCCGTCTGGATGGTGGACCCCCAGGGCATGCTCTCTAGAAGCTTTTAGAATCAGCCTTCCTTCACTCCTGCTGGTGGGGGATGGTCCATGGCCCAGGGTTCAGATCTCTGAGAGGCAGGGTGGCTTCTTGCTGGAGAGAGGGCTCCCTAGCCCCACTCTGGACTACACACGGAAGCAGGTAGCACTGACCCTTGAAGAGGCCTCTCTCCCTGTTAATCATACTGGATAGACAGGTGAACAGTACCCCTAGCGGCCTGGGCTTGGTCCCTAACCCGTCTCCGGGGTCGAGGAGAACAGAGGAATGAATTTGCTGTTGGTGATAGTCATACTGACTGAGCGGAACTTAGAGCGTGTTGGGTCGTTATTATCCCCTTTTTATGGGCGAGGACCCCGAAGTTCTAAGGAAAGCAAGCACAGGTCTTTGTCGCACAGACGGTAGCTGTGTCCTTGTCTTGTGAAGGAGGGACAGACTCATGGGGGACTCAGCGAGGAAGCCTGTCCTTCCTTCCCCTGCCTTTCACGTCCTTCTGACTCCAGAGAGAGAGAGAGAGAGAGAGAGAGAGAGAGAGAGAGAGAGAGAGAGAGAGAGAGAGAGATGACGAAGTCCACTGCTCCCCAGCCTTGCTCCCCTGCAGTAACAGCCCATCCCTTGACTCACTCCTGCCTGCAATCGGAGGGGCTGTTTGGGGGGCAGGACCCAGCTCGGGAATGTTCCCCAGATAAGGCTCAGATACCCAGCATTCCTTCGGTGACTCCATGTCTCTGGGCTCCTGGAGTTTCTCTGATGCTTCTCCAGCTCCCATTAAGATCAGAATGGAAGTAACTTAGATTTTCCCACAGAAGGATTTCAGCCCCGCCTCTCTCTCTCTCTCTCTCTCTCTCTCTCTCTCTCTCTCTCTCTCTCTCTCTCTCTCTCTCTCTCTCTCTCTCTCTCTCTCTGATTTTCCTCCGTAATCCTGAAGTACAGGATAGGAAAGGAGGTTTTTTGTTCTGTTTAGAGGCAGGGTCTCATGGGTAGCCCAGGCTGGCCTTGAATGCACCACAGAGTTTAGGATGACCTTGAACTTCTGACCCTCCAGCTGGGATTTCAGGCAGGCACTGCCCCACACCTGGCTTATATAGCGCTGGGGATTGAGTCTGGGTCTTTCCATATGTCAAGCAGTCTACGCACTGAGTCATGTCCCCAACCCTAGTTGTCCCATTTCGTGCATGGGCTGACTGAGGCTCAGAGAAGGTGAATGACGACGTCTCCAAGGACACAGATTGGCATAGTGGGGCTGGGTTTCCGTGCACAGGAGTCCAGTTCTTTCTTCATTGCCTGGTGCTGGTCGATTTGGGGAGTTTGGGGGATGTTCTCTCAGCTCCTCCCCACTCAAGTACTCCCTCCTCGATCCAGGCCAGTGTGTGTGTGTGTGTGAGAGAGAGAGAGAGAGAGAGAAGAGAGAGAGAGAGAGAGAGAGAGAGAGAGAGAGAGAGAGAGAGAGAGAGAGAGAGAGAGAGAGAGGAGAGAGAGAGCACTCGCACACGCGGGTATGTGAGCGTCATGCCTCCAGTCCAGAGTTGCCCAGACTTCTCGAGAGCTGCAGCATGAGGCCCTCTTGTATTTTCAGGTACCGTGGCTCCATCTCCAACCCACTGCTTTGCCCCTCTTAGCCAATGTAACAAGCTGGGCTTCCTTCTGACAAACTGAACGAGAGTGACCATTTGATGGGTTGGGGGTTCCTTCTGTGAGAGGCTAGAAACAGGGTTACAGCCTGCTATCCAAGTAGTAGCTGGGGAAACTGAGGCTAGGCTTGGCACAGTTGCTACCTTCGTGTAGCTGGAAAGGCTGGGAAGGGGCTGGGCCTGGGCTGCTGGGCGTGAGTGTACTCTCTAGGACAGTGTGTGCTCAGTGTTCACTGTGTGCTCCCCTTCAGTCCCAGAGAAATTCCAAGGAGCTCTTCTGGGTTTTCCAGAAAAGTGGTACCTGGTATGAACCACAACTAGAGATTTGGGCTTCTGAGGGCACCGGGGACTTCTGCAAGCCCAACTGGGGTCCTGGGACTATTGGGGATGGTTGTGCAACTCCATAAATACACTGAAAGCCTTCACGTTCTGTGCGTTAAAGTGATGAGCTTTATGGCAGGCAGATGACCTCTCTTTCTCTCTCATACCCCAGCACTGGGGGTGTTGGAGAGAGGGCTCAGCACTCAAGAGCACTGCTGTGCTTGTGTGGGACCCTGGTTAGTTCCCAGGACCCACATGGTGACTCACAACCATCTGTAACTCCAATCTAGGGAATCTAGTGCCGCCTTCTGGCCTTTTTGGGCACCAGGCATGCACACAGTGTACATACAAACATGCATACAAAAGACTCATACACAAAAAATAAACATAATTTTTTTTTAAAGAATAGTCTGGACTGGGCAGTGGTGGCACACACCTTTAATCCCAGCACTCTGGAGGCAGAGCCAAGTGGATCTCTGTGAGTTTGAGGCCAGCCTGGTCTACAGAGCGAGATCCAGGATAGGCACCAAAACTACACAGAGAAACCCTGTCTCCAAAAACAAAACAAACAAACAAACAAACAAACAAACAAACAAACAAAAGAATAGTCTGGATTCGAGGATACCCCACACATTAGGGTTCTATAGATATGTTGAGTAAATATGTAATGAACATCACATCTTATAAAGCACAGATGTTTGCTCCTCACAGCAGCCTTGAGAAGAAGTAGGCCAAGAAGAATAGTCCCCATTTAACAGGTAAAGAAACAGAGGCCCGGGAAGATGAAATGGCTCATCTTGAGCAATTGAATTTGAGTTTTATAGAGTTGGCATAGATTCTCTCCCCGCTGACATTTAACCTTTGCTTCACTAAGGCTTGACTGAATACTTTTTCTACAATTTGCTCAGCCACTGGGGATGTGCCATTTATCATGAACGACTGTCTCTGTCTTTGTCTAGAGACCTTGACAAACAGCCGTGATAGAGTGGTTGGTGCTGGGAGGTGCACTCGGGAGCGGTGGGTACCCACATGGGTCCCCAGGACTGAGGAGAGCAAGACAACTACCGTCCAGGGGGATGACAGCTCACCGGGCCTCGAAGGAAAACATGGCCACGTGGCTGGGCTGGTGGGCGGAGGACTGTCTCACTCAGGGTCCCAGCTACTTGAGATGCAGCTGTGTCCCCTTGTAGTACTGTTAGTCAGTGAGGCGACCGCATTAGCTCAGGGACATGCCATACCACTGAGGTTGCTTCAGCAGGGTTTTACTTGTCTCTGTCCAGACTCAGGCCTGTGTGGAGACCTCGCTACTGTGAGTTTCCGTGAGGTGTTTTTTTGTTTTCCTCTGTGCCTTGATGTGACCATCTGTGAAATGGAGTCAGTGATAGTCCTCACTTCAGTGACCACACAGGCCACTCGGCTTACTACTGTCGATTAGTAGGTAATTCATACTTCTGTGTAGTTGAACCCGTGATGATGGTTGATATTTAGATACTGGGATCTGATGCAGCCAGCAAGGCCAGTGCTGATTGTGTTATTGTTGGTAATTCCGTGTGTCTGGCACTTTGCAGTTCACAGATCATGCAGCCATCCGTCACTGTCCATGCCCTTCGGAAGAGTCGTGAAGGGAGACGGGAGGCGGCAGCATCTCCTTTGTGCTGATGTTTATCAGGCAAGTGGTCCCTCGTGGTTTCAGCTTGGGTCTCCCTGCTTTGAAAACTCCTGCCGAGGTGCTGGGGGACCTGCCTCTAGGGTGGGGTAATTTTTACCCTGATTTTTACTTTGTGAGTGTTGGAGAGTGAGTGAGCAGAAGCATACAAGCCTAAAGTCCATATGCTCGTTGTGGTTGGGCCCTGGACTTTGGGAGCTCTGAACCTACAGTACCTCTGTTTGTTCCATAGCCAGACAGCCGTCAGCCCCGAGATTCAGATTTCCCTTTTCTTGTCTGTTTTCTGTTGCCCCGCCCCAACCCTGGTGGCCGTGCCTAGAAAAGGACGGTGTCTCCGACTGCTCCTTCGCCGAACTCGGCTTTAAGTAGCCCATTCTCTGAGCTCTTACACACACCAGTGTCCTGTATGCTGGAGTGCAGAAAACCAATGCTGTGGGTAAACACGTGCTGTATCTATGTCCCCGGGATTCAAGTGCTGGCACATAGCTCTGGGTGCTAGTTTTAGGGTGGGGCCTTTGGGGGTGAAGGCTCCTCCCTTGTGAATGGCGTGCCTGCTCTTATGAAAGATCCTGGAGAGCCGGCTTGTCCTTCTGTCATGTGGGGACATGCTGGAAGGTGCCAGCTATGTACCAGAAAGTGGAGTCCTTACCAGACACGACATCTGCTACCACCTTGATCTTAGACATTCTAGCCTTTGGAAGTGTGAGGAGCAAAGCCAGCTGTTGGTGGTATTTTTGTATAGCAGCCCTCAGGGACTGGCAGTACCTACTTGGTAGAAGGACTAGAGCTTTCTACCAGGCTCTGGAGCTCCTGGGGGGGAGTAAGAAAGGGGTCTCTTGGTTCCTTGGTGTGAGGTGTGATTTTTGAATTTGGGAAGATGCTTCTCCTGTGGAAGCTGGTGTGTGTGTTCTGGGGAGTCAGTCTTACGCTGTGCTCCTCATCTCTGGCTTGGTCTTGCTGTGTGACCTTAGGCTAGTCTGCTTGTCTCTGGTCTTCTCACCATTGTCCATGTGAGGGTTTAGGTTGAGACAGGAGACAGTCCCTTGCATCTGTGAGACACTTAAGTGGCCCATGTGTCACATGCTTACAGGATCCCAGCCTTGTAACACAGTCTTTCCTGTCTAGAGGGTGCTCTTGGTCCCACAGGATCTGAGGGCCATTCTGTCATTTTACCTTCCGTCTGGTTTCTCAGATAGGCCTCTGGTTTCTTGATCAAGTGACACAGCCAGACAGAAGGTTGACTGTCCGAGCAGGAGGGGAGGGACAGGGGGACGGTCCTGGTTAGTCCTGACGCACAGCATTCCTGTGACAGAAGACTCAGTAGGGAGCACCTACCCTGACCCGGGGCAGTTGCAGGGACCTCTGGCCTGGGCCGGCGGGCTGGGCGGAGTCTCTTTGAGTCCTTCCGGTCCCAGACCCCCGCTGTCCCTCTGCCTTTCCTGCTCCTGCAGCTCTGGGCTCTGCCATTTGGCCCTGGCACCTGGACTGGTTTGGCAGGTTTCACCACACCCCTGCGCAATGGGAGGGCTGGAGCTGGGGCAGGCCAGGCCAGAGGAAGCAGTGCTGCCCTGCCCTTGACCCCCACCCCCAAATCCCAGCCTCCCCTCAGCTCCCTTTTCTCCCTGGGCTGGAGACTTCCTCAGGCTGTCACTGTGGGTAAGTCTAGTCCTTTCTTAGCCATCAGTCTCTGCCGTGGGGCTTGGTGTTCTCCACGCATACTCTGCGGTCCTAACTAGAGCTCTGCTATGCCAGTTCTTGGACAGACTGGGGAACCTTGACGGTCCTAGGTTCCAAACGGGAAAACAAAGACTTCATCTCTCGGTTGCTTCCTGCAGATGTTGATAGGATCAGCTGACGTCCCAGTGAGTAGCTAATGTCTTGGGGAAATAGCTTCTTTCTATACTGTGGCCCTCTCAGAACAGGACAGAAGTTGTGAGTGCGGGGGTGGGAGGAGCTTTCCTTGGGCCCCTCCCCTCCCCACTCACCCGGCTCATAATTACCAAGAGCCAGGCTTTCTGAGCATCTCCACGGGTGCCAGAGGGAGAGACTGAGAAGGTAGAGGGCAGCCCCTCCGCTTGCTGGTTCCTCTCCCTCCTGATTTGCAGTCAACCCAGCGGCCAGTTCAGGGGGAGGGAGAAACAGCCCGTCCCTGCTGCAGCCCCACTGGGTGGCTGAAGTACACCAGACCCCCTCACTGGACCGGTCGAACAAGAATGTGGAGATGGCCTCTCTGGTGCTCAGGAAATTTGGGTTTTGACGATAGAACTCGTGTTTACCCCGCCTCTCCTCTGTGCCAGCCCCTTACCAGTTACTTTGCAGACACTGCATACCGACTGCTGTCCCTGTGGCAGCTGGAGGGAGCTTTGGAACACACAAGCCACTTCACTGTCTCTTTGGTTCTTAGAATAAAATCTAGACTTCCCAACTAGGCCTGGTGGCACACACCTTTAATCCCAGCACTTGGGAGGCAGAGGCAGGCGGATCTCTGAGTTTGTGGCCGACCTGGTCTACAGCGTGAGTTCCAGGACAACCAGGGCTTTACAGAGAAACCCTGTCTTGGAAAAAAAAAATCTAAACTTCCCATGAAGGCCCTGAGGAGAGGGAGCCTTGCCCTCTGCTCCTCCATGTGTCTCCCCATTGGTCACTTAATTGGGCCACAGGCATCTTCGTTCACTTAGCAGATCTCACCTCAGGACCTTTATATAAGTTGTTTCCGTGCCTTAGAGTTCTTCCTCTGGCTCTTTGTTTTTGGAGACAGGGTTTCTCTATGTAGCCCTGGCTGTCCTGGAACTCACTCTGTAGACCAGGCTGGCCTTGAACTCAGAGACTGGCCTGCCTCTGCCTCTGGAGTGCTGGGATTAAAGGCATGTGCCACCACTGCACCTGCTTGCTTCCTCTGGCTCTTTATAGCTTTGGCTCCTTACCTTTTTTCATAGCTCCGTCTGTTAATTCCCCCATACCATTCATCCCACAATTCTGCTAACTCTCTCGGCCCCTGCCCAACTTTTGAGATAAGATCTTGCTATGTAGCTCAGGTTTAGCCCCGAATTCATGATCTTTCTGCCCAAATTTGGGCAGAAATTTGGGTTACAGAATAAGCTATGCCCAGCTTATCTCCATATCTCCATCCCTTGCTCATCACAGTTTGTGGGTATTTGGGTTTTTTTAATAGTTCATGTCTGTTATTAACTCTACACTGCACAACACAAGAGGGGCAGCCGGTGAGGTTTTGATGGCGGGAACGGCAGAATGCTGGAGGGTGCCTGGGCCTATGGCATCGTTCTTAGTGGGTGCTTGGTAAATGTGGCTTTAGAGGGAAGGAATTAACATGGACGTAAGTTAATACCCACGCGTGCATGGGGTGAGGGTACGCACCAACTGAAATTGGAAAGCTGGGCTGGTTGTTGGCTCCTTGTGGTCCCCGATGCCCAGCTGTGGTTTAGATTGTCTGAAGAACAGTGCCCAGAAATCATTGCTGATGAGACTGGAGAGATGGCTCAGCGGTTAAGAGCTCTCTTGCTGCACTTCCAGAGGACCTGGGTTCAGTTCCCAGCATCCATATGGCAGCTCACAACTGTCTATAACTCCAGTTCCAGGACTCCAATGTCTTCTTCTGACCTCTGTGGGCATCAGGACATACATGGCGGCAAAATATACTTACTTATGCATGTAAAATAAAAAGAGATAAATCTTTTGTTGTTGTTGTTGTTGCTTTGTTTTTGTTTTTGAGTCAAGGTTTCTCTGTATAGCCTTGGCTGTCTTGGAACTTGATCTGTAGACCAGCACTTGCTCTGTAGCCTTGAACTCAGAGATCTGCCTGCCTCTACCTCCCAAGTGCTGGGATTAAAAATATGTGCTACCACTGTCCAGCTAAAAAGATATAAATCTGAAGGAAGGGAGGAAGGGAGGAAGGAAGGAAGGAAGGAAGGAAGGAAGGAAGGTAGGAAGGTAGGTAGATCATGGCCATGAAGGTAACTGCACAGCTCTCTTGAAAGCCTGGCTACAGCCACTCTTTATTTAGAGGGTCCATGCTGTACTGTGGTGTGGGCTGGATAAAGGCAAACCTAGAGAGGAACAGGCTAGACCCTTGGCTCATGTGGCTTTGCCAGCCTAGGAGGAGAACTCAGCGGGACACATGCTGTGTTTTCTGATTTCATTAGCCACTGCCGTGTTCTTGGGGGGCAGAGGATAGGGTGGCTTGAGAGTTTAATGCTTAGATTTATCTCTCTCCCCCAAATGGCCTGTGTGGCCTCTGCTGGGTTCGTCCACAGCTCTGGATTGGTTTCTTCATCTGTAAACAGGTTGATGTTGGTGTATGCCTCCTAGGGTCTGGGTAAATGTTGGCGAGGTAACGCAGGCGCAGCTGAGCCGAGAAGTGCCCTTTACTGTGCTCAGCTGGAGCAAGCTGGGAGCTTTCGTTTAGCAGCAGTCCAATCAGAAAAGGCCTCCCCCCCCCAAAAAAAAAATAGAATGTCTTAGTTGGGTTTCTATTGCTGTGATGAAACACCATGACCAAAAGCAACTTGGGGAGGAAAGGGTTTATTTCACGATATTCCATATAACAGTTATCATCAAAAGCAGTGAGGGCAGGATCCTGGAGGCAGGAGCTGATGCAGGGGCCACGGAGGGTGCTGCTTACTGGCTTGATCCTCATGGCTTGCTCAGCCTGCTTTCTTACAGAACCCAGGACCACCAGCCCACAGTGGGCTGGACCCTCCCCCACCAATCACTAAGAAAATGCCCTGCAGCTGGATCTTATGGAGGCATTTTTTTCTCAGTTGAGGTTCCCTTCTTTCAGACAATTCTAGCCTGTGTCAAGTTGACATAAAACTAGCCAGGAAAAAGAGGTGACCATGGGTGCAAAGGAGAAAGCAAGTGAAGGGCCTCAAACAGGATTGGGTTTTAGAGTGGGCTAAGCTTGCAAAGCATGCTGGGAGTAAAAGAAGAAAAGATGCAATAGTAGGTAACCAGTATCCTAGCCTGTGTACCCTGGGCCAGGAGCTGAGGTTTCGAGGAGGCTCCTGCAGGGCATTAGGTTAGGAATGAGGCGAACAGCTCACAGGCAGGAGACCAGGTTGGAAATACAAGTGAGGTGGGCAGTAGAGCCAGCGGGAGGCAGCGCCAGGAGGCAGGCTGTTGGTACTGGGGCAACCTCGGGCAATGGAAGTGGAGAAGAGACAGCTGAAGGAGTGTGTGAGGGAGAGAGGATGGGCAAGGGGGGCGGCTGTGTGGAGGAAGCAGAGAGGAAGGAACCAGCATGTGGGGAGCTATAGGGCTTCCAGTGGCTGGCTGGAGGGATTGTGGAGAGCAGAGTCTGGACATGTTGCGGGTCTTGATGTCCAGTTTGACTTTCCTGGCTTGTGAGATGTTTCATGAGAAACTCTGTTGTTCGGGCTCTTTTTGTAGTCAATGTTTTTTGTTTTTTAATTTACATTTTTTTTTTTTACTTTATGTGTGTGATTGTTTCGCCTGTGTGTATATCTGGGCACCACATGCCTGCCTGGTGCCCAGAGGTGCCAGAGGAGGGCCTTGGATCCCCTGAAACTAGAGTTGTGGAGAGTTATGAGCTACTGTGTGGGTACTGGGATCAAACCCAGCTCCTCTAGAGTAGCAGCTAGAGCTCTCCAGCCATCCTGTTTGTTTGTTTGTTTGTTTGTTTGTTTTTTGAGACGCAGTCTTAGGTAGCCTGGGTTGGCCTTGAACTTTCTGGGGAGGCCACGGTGGTTTTGAACTCCTCATCCTGCAGCCTCTACCTCCCAGGTTCATATTACAGGTGTGGGCCACCCTGCTTGGCTTTGTTCTGGGGTGGAAAACCCTTCCCAAACCCCGGAGTGATGGATTCCTCCTCTGAGTCAAGAGAGTCCTCCATGGAGACTCTCCATACTACACATGGCCTAGGGACTTGGCAGGAGGAGGAACGGCCATTTGGCTTGTAGGTGGCAATGCTGGGACTCTGTTGGGCAACTGTTCTTCAGAACCCATCCGTTTCCTTCAAAGCGTGGAGAGGCAGTTCCACTCGACAGAATGCTTTGTGTGTTCCAGGGCTCTGGATGGGGCTGGGCAACTTTTCAAAGGTGGCATGAGGCAGGCACTTGCTCACTCCCTACTGCTTTTTTGTTTTGTTTTTCTTGTTTGTTATTTGAGACAGGGTCTCTCTGTGTAATCCTGGCTGTCCTGGAACTCACTCTATAGACCAGGCTGGCCTTGAACTCAGAGATTCACCAGCCTCTTCTGGGATTAAAGGTGTGCACCACCACCACCCGGCTTTTCTTTTGCTTCTTGGTGAGTGAGGACTAGCAACTCTAGGTCACAGATGTTCCATTCCCCCCCAAGGACAACTGGGGTCAGGGGGGGGGGCATAAGAGAAAGGGGATGGAGATAGCCCAGATCCAGGTGGGAATCAGCACTGGAGCTGCCCCGGGGAAGAAGGCTTAACTGGTGACGGCCCCAGGCCATTTCAAGGCACAACCTAGTTGTCAGTGGACCCCAAGAGACCCTGAGGACTCACCACTGTCCCAAGCCTTCCATTCCTAGGTCCATCTGCTCCCGCCTCTCCTCAGGAGAGGGACCCAGAGGCACACTGAGGTTCAGGACTGGTCTGTTCTGCTCCTAAGGCCAGGAGAGGAGAGCCCCCATCTGCTTGGGCAGAATCCTACTCCAGCTGCTCCTGGTGTAAAGGAGAGGCCTTTGTCTGTGTCGCCAGGGCAACCAAAGTTTCTTCCTCCTTTAGAGTCCTGATTGGCTGCTAGTGGAGCTTGAGCATTGGTGACCGGAAGGGCCTCCCTTCTACCTGTACCTTGTCCACAGTGAGAGGTCATGGTGAGGCTGGGGTCCCCCTGGAAGCGCTGTGTAAGTGTCTGTGTGTCTCTTCCCGCACTCATTCATTCTTCTCAGAAAGCATCTCTCCTCTGGTTCCAGGAAGTCTAACCCAAAAGTCTGCATTCTAATCCTGAGGTGTCCATACACTTACTCTTGGCCTTGAGAAGGTCCTATCTCCTCCCTGGGCCTCAGTTTCCCTTCCTATAAAAATGAAATAACTGGGATAAAAAGCCCCTGGTCCTTCCAGCTTCAACTGACCTCGCCAAACAGCTTGGATCCTCTCTACTCTGACTTTCCATGGCCCTCATCTGGCCTCTTTCAAGGCTCTGGTCATATTCTGCTTTATTGGTTCTGGTTTATTGGTGAGATGCGGGTCAGAATGTAAAGCTACATATGGTGGCATGTGTCTGTCATCCCAGCACTGGGGATGCCAGAGGCAAAAGGATGATGTTAAGGCCTAACCTGGACTTCATAGTGAGACCCCATCTCAAAACTCCAGGGTAGAGTTCAAGTTCTGAGCTTGATTCCTAGTACTGCAACATGAATGAATGAATGAATGAACAAATGAATGAATGAGACTGTAGCATTATTTTGTCATCCCCCGCGGGGAAATTGTGTTCTCTGAAGTCTCCTGGATGCCCCCAATCCCACAGCTGTCCTCATCCCTCCAGCTAGATCCAGGCAGGCCCAGGCTAATAGGCTAAGGAGTACTGAATGACGGGCACCCCACTTCTTCTGTGGGCTGGCTGGGCAGAACTCATTGGAACAGGAGGGACAGTGTCAAGTGGGGCTCAGCTGTCCTGGGCTCCAGGCCTAACTTGCACTGTCCAGGTGATCTTGGGAGGATGGCATGGCTACAGTTTCCACATCGGTAATACAGCAATAATAACAGCGCCCGGCAGGGTGTAATAATAATAACAGCCGACAAGCTGGCAGCTCCAGATGCCTTTCTCTGGTGTCTCCTGTCAAAGGCAGGGAGAGGAGAAAGCCTGGACGGGGGAGCAGTCCTCGGCTGCAGGGCCTGTGGTGCCCCAAGGCTGGGTGTAGATGCTGCTCGTTCCGGAGGTGTCAAAGGGCAGGGAGAGAGGAAAGCATTACCTGTGTTGATGGTGTCTGACGGGCAGGCATGTGCTGGAGGTGATGTTCCCGGAGGTGTCAAAGGGCAGGGAGAGGAAAGCATTACCTGTGTTGATGGTGTCTGACGGGCAGGCATGTGCTGGAGCTGATGTGTGGACCACCACACTTGTAGCTCCCAGGACCTCACTTCAGGATTTCTCAGCTGCGTTCAAAGTGGAGCAAAGTGACGATGCTGAGCTTCCTCCTGGCAAATGGGTAGCCTAGTTAGCGCCGGCCTTGACTTGACCCAGCTAGGCTTCCTCCCACGGGCTGGCCTGGAGGATGACCTTCGAGTTTAGGCTGTGGTATTCAGTATGCAATATCAGTCGTCTTAAAATGGGCTTAATGGGGGACATCTGGGAGTGACTCAGCCCTGTTTCTTCTTGACTCACCAGACTGAGGGTCAAAGGTGGCTGCAGAGGTCATTGGCCTTCAGAGCGTGGTTCGGGGTTGGACTGTAGCCCAGCCTCCCACCACCTCTGGGCCTGCAGCAGCTGGGACTTGGCCACTGTCCATCTCACATGCAGTGGGAAACAGGACACTGAAATCAGGCAAGATGTGCTGGAGGACCTTGCTCCTGGGCTGAGGTTTGCCAGTCAGGCGAGTGTAGGGAATGAGGTGGGAGGAAATGGGGAAGAGAAGCCTCAGAAGAAGAAGGGAGGCTGGCATGGGCGGGTGTATTTGTATGTGCAATGAGGGCGTCACTCTGGGCATGTCATGTAGTGTACATCAAGGGCAGAGTCTTATGTCTCAGTGAGGCCGAGGGATGGACCAAGAAGTGAGTCTGTGTATGTGTGGTGTTGGAGGCTCCCTAGGGAAACACAAATAACATGGCCATCCAGAAACGTTAGCAAGTTTGGTGAAGGCCCTTTTGGTGAGGCCGGCCCTTTTGGTGAGGCCGGCCCTGTTTCCTGGGGTGGACATGGGCAGCTGTGTGTGGCAGTTCCCCCGAGCACTTATTTTTTTGTTTGCTTGGTTTTTTTGTTGTTCTTGTTTCGAGACAGGGTTTCTCTGTGTAGCCCAGGCTGTCCTAGAACTCACACTGTGGACCAGGTTGCCCTCTGAACTCAGAGATTTGCCTGCCTCTGTCTCCCAAATGCTGGGATTAGTTTGCTCCACCATTGCCCCATTGCCCGGCAGCTTGCTCTGTATTGTAGATGCCACTCTTGGGGTCCACACTGGTCAGCATCGGGCCACTTTCTCAGACTCCTGAGTAAGGAATGGGGGTGTGTGGCTTTAGTGCCTTTTAGCGTCTAGTTTGATCCTGAGTACAGGGGGGATAAGAGGCAGGTGTCCCAGGTCGCACCAACCCACTCATGTTCCCTCTACAGCACCCCTTGCTTGGTCTCCAGAACACTGAACACATCTTTGTGGCCTCTTCTGCACCCCTCTGGCCTTTTCTTCCCTTTCTGCTCCTCTCTCGTCGTCTGCCCAGTGTTGTGTTCCTCAGGGCCGGGCCCAGTTATTGCTGTTTTTCTAATCCCTAATGAAAGTGACAACACAGTGTTGAGATTTCAGAGACCAGGAGGAGGGGGAGCATCTCTCCCGAATGCTGTTAGGGCGTTTGCTGTGTTTCCTCCCAGATTTTTTCCTTCTCTGGTTCCTCAGGGAACTGTAATCCCATCTGTGCTGTCCCGTGGTTGGCACTCGAGGACTCTTGAGATCTTCCTGTGTTGTCACTGAGTTCCATCGGCACACAGTGGGCATCTCCTCTTCCGGTTGACGACCTTGCAAGTTGCTTGCAGTTGTGTGGGTAGAAGAGACCCACCAGGAACATGCTGCAGAAATTGCTCTTTCTGTAGTCACGGGAGCTCTCTTGGGGTGGAGCTCCAGGAGGGGAATTCTGGGGCAGAGGCTGTGGATGCCCCTGCAGGGGTGACTTGCCATACTGCGGGGGAATTAAGTCCTCTGTTTCCTGGGTCAGGGGGATGGACAGAACCTGCCTTGGACTTCCCTTAGCCTGCAGAGCCTGTTTCCTGTGAGGAGCAGGTCTGCCCCCCCCCACCCCACTAGCCCCTCATCACTGGTTCTGGTGACTCGAAGGGGTGACTGGGCGTGCAGGTACAGAGCGATGCTGCTGAGGCTCGAACCAGGTTCCCCCTCACTTCACTGCCTTGAGTCTGTTTCCTCAGCTGACCCTGAGCCTCGTGAGGGTGAGTCATCTCACAGGGTCCCGCAGAGGGTTTCTGTCCCTGGAAGACTCTGATGCTGCAGATGCAGTGAGCCGTGGTGACAGGACATGGTGACAGCCTGAAAGAGGGAGGGCTGTTGTGTGGCACCGGCTGATGCAGGGCAGAGCCAAGGCCTTTTCCCCTGGTGCAGCCCCGCTCCCACCCCATTTGGGGAAAGTGACTCTTGGTTGCAGTTTAGTTGGCGGGTCACGACTAAGAAGTGGGGTTCTAGACATGCTTCTGTTTCCCACCCAGAGCTGAGCTGTCGGCTTCTCTTAGACTCTGGTCCCCAGTGGTATCTCTTTGGGATAGAATGCTCAAGCCCAGCCCAGGCCTCTTCCATAGATACATTCAGGAGCTGTCTGGCATCAGGGAGTCTCTTTGGCTGACCTTGGAAGAGGGAGTTTTAAGAGAGTTTCAACCTAGGGGGAAATGGTCTCCAAGATGGCTCAGGAGGCTCATTAGTTCCCTAGTTGTGTCTGGGTCTCACAAAGCCTAGTCTGGTGTCTGATTCTATGTAGCTAAGGATGACCTTGAACTTCTGATCCTCCTCCCTCTGGGTGTTGGAATCACAGGTACATATCACTCCCAGTTTTAGGTTGTAGCTCTGAAATTATGTAAATCTGTACAGTTTGGTCAAGGTTTTGGCAGGGTGCTGGGTAGGGGGGCAGTACCATGTCCTGTCAGCATCTACAGGCTGCCCCCTTTCCTTGACTTGTCCTCCTTCCGACTCAGCAATGGCTTCCCGTCAGCTCCTGCCATCATATCTCCTGTTTCTCCTTCATCTTGCACCACAAGGTCCCTGTGTTTACAGAGGCCCCATGGAAAATCCCAGATCATCCTCCACCTCAGGCGCTTTCACTGAATCATATGTGGAAAGTCTCTTTTGCATGTGAGGTAATGCCCACAGCTTCTGGGTGTGAGGGCATGGATGCCTTTGGGTGTAAGCCTTTATTCTACCTACCGTAGCAGCTAATACCGGGATTCCTCTGGTCCCTCAGATGCTGCCTGGATTTTTATGCCATCAGCTTCAAGATGGAGGGAGTATTCATGACTGAGACCACTGTGCTCTCACCGGGGAGGAACTAGGGAGAGAGATCAGTTGGTAAAGTGTTCGTTATACAAGAGTGAAGACCTGAATTCAGATCCCCAGCGGCCACATAAAAGCTGAAGCAGCAGTGTTCATTTTTAGTCCCACACAGGTGGCTAGCCAGCCTAGCTGCATTGATGAGTTTTGGGTTCAGTGACAGACCCCGTCTCAAAAAAAATGAGAGAGAGGGCACTCAAGGAAAACACTCAGTGCCGACCTCTGGCTTCCACACACATGAGCACACGTGTGCACACATGCACACAAACATGTACAGATGTCATTCTCACACGAAGAGTGTTTCACCAGCTTCCCCGTGCTAAAGGTGGGTGACGGAAGGCAGTGTTTCTGTGACAATGTGACAAAGGTGTTCAGTATAACTCCTGTCTTTTAGGGCTAGGGCCTCTCCCTCCAGCACATCATGGCTGTGTCTGTGTCGTGTTGGTGTCTGTATGCACTCATCTGCAACTGCGTCAGTCCTCTCGGGATGGCCGAGGATCGACTCTTTTAAAAAGGTCTTTTCTGCCCTTGTTCTAAGGAAAATAATTACACAAGTGACTAATTTTATCCCTAATCCCATAATTACTTTATTATGTGGCTGGTGAGAGGGCCCTGAGCTGCGCCTTTGGCGCCGCTCTGGCTGCTGGCCCAGTTGGCCTGGTCCTACAGCAATGGGGGCGCACCCTGCTTCTGGCATGGGCCTATCAGGGGACAGGATTGCTCTGTTTCCACTTGGGCTGGGGCCAGCTACATTTTGGTGTTTGGGGCCTGAAAGCCTGCCTACCTTCCTCTCCTCCTAAGGCTGCGGACAAAGGCCGCTTCCCTGAGAGGAGGAGTTTGTACTGCAGGGTTCAGTTGGTGGGAGGCAAGGTTCTCGTTCCTTCCACAGGAACTCCCTCCACGACCTTGAATAAGTCATTTTCTGGTGGGTCTTGATGGCGTTGTCTGTAAAATGGGGTTCTTGCTGCCTTTAATGGTCCTCGATTTCAGGAGGGGAACGGAAGAGCTGGAGCTTTGAGACTCGGGTTTCTTGTTACCCACTGAAGACATACTCCATGTAGCTTGTGTGAGGCCCTGGGTTCAAGTCCCAATACTACATTAGTAAGTCAATCAAATAAACCCTAGTCAGCTCTATCTCCGCCATAGTATTTAAGACATAATACTGTGTAGCAGGCACCTTCATTTTTCTGATCAGTACTTGGCTAGCAAGGCCCATAAGCCAAGCTCTTAGTCCCCGGTGCCGCCGCCGCTGCCGCCGCCGCCGCCGCCACCATTGTTTTCTTCTAATATATAGATAATTGAAGAGCCACTCAGGAAGCAGCGGGACTGGGATTTGAACCCAGGTCTGTCTGTCCCCACAGTCTTTTCCCTTTCTTTAAGGCTACCTCCCAGAATTACTAGGCTTGCTGGGGTTGTTCAACTCTTAGCTGTGTGAACTGAAACTTGACCCCGTAGAACAATAAGGACGACCTGAGGATCTGGAAGCTCCGGTAGATAAGGAGGGCGAGCGACTCAAGGCTGTGTGATGTGTGAGTGTCTCCCTTTTTGTCTTTTGTTTTTGAGACAGGATCTCATTGTGTAGCCCTGGCTGGTCTGGAATTCGCTGTATAGACAAGGCTAGCCTTGAAATCACAGAGATCCATCTGTCTGTTGGGATTTAAGGCCTGTGCTACTGTGGCTGGGTGTGTCTCACGGTAACTGTGGTCTCCGAGTTCTCAGCTCTCTGTCTTTAGCCTGTCGTCTTCTCCTCGTGTTCATATTTCTGTGTAGCACTAAGATGTTCTTTGAATTGTAGCAAAATACACATATCCTAAAATCTGCCGACTTTCTGTGTGTGTGTGTGTGTGTGTGTGTGTGTGTGTGTGCGCGCGCGCGCGCGCGTGTGCGTAATGTGCATGCAGATTGTCTCTTATATGTGCGAGTATTTGGGGCACACAGCCATGTGCGCCAATGTGGAGGCCAGAGCAGGACACTGGGCGTCTTCCTCTGTCACTTTCTGCCTTTCTGTCTTGATAGGGTCTTTCACCGACCCTGAAGCTTGCTCTTTCAGCTAGGCTGACTGGCTAGTGAGTTCTTGGGCTTGACGGGTCTTTGCCGTTGATGCGGGACTTACAGGCACATGTATCTGTGCCTTGCTTAAAAAAACAAAAAACAAAAAACCAGAAACCAAACATGGGTGCTGGAGATCAAACTCGGGTCCTCCTCATGCTCTCACAGCAGGTGTTCCTGCCCATTACGCCATCTCCGTTGACGGTCAGGCTTTTAAGTGTACAGTTTGGTGGTGTTGAGGATGTTCTTGTTGTGTAGCCGTCACTACCATCCATATCTATAACTTTTCAAAATAAAACAGTGCTGTTCATGGTGATAGTGATGTGTGTGTGTGTGTGTGTGTGTGTGTGTGTGTATGCCATGGCATGCTGGGAGGTCAGAAGACAACTTTTGAGGGTTGGTTCTCTTCTTCCACATTGGGGTCTGGGGATCAATCAGATCATCAGGTATGAGACTCTTACTTGCCAAGCCTTTCTGTTGGCCTCCCAGAACTTCTTTATCTTCTAGAAAAACTGAAATTCTATTCATTAAATAATAACTCCCCATTCCCCATCTCTTCCAGCCTGTGGCAAACACCACTCCATTTTCTGCCTCTATGAATTTGACTAGAAACCTCCCATACGTGGAATCACACAGCATTTGTCT